>NC_136413.1:154310064-155510064 GCF_051521515.1 Lactuca serriola
GTTGCGTCCTCATTGGAGGGTATGGGTTCCGTAGTGGGTGGTGTGCATTAGGTTCTGATGGAGGAGGCATACAAGTTGAGGTTCTCTGTTCATCCTGGGGCAACGAAGATGTATAGAGATCATCGTTCTGATTATTGTCGGTACTGCATGAAACAGGATATGGCTTGGTATGTGGAGAGGATCTTGACTTGTAGGAAATTCAAGGCCTAACATCAGCAGCCTCACAACAAGGTACAACCGTTGGATATTCCGGTTTGGAAATGGGAGAAGATTACCATGGGCTTCATTACGAAGTTGCCTTAGATTGCACACGAAGTGGATTCGATTTAGGTCATCATGGATCGATTGACAAAGAGTGTGCATTTCATCCTTATTTAGGAGAGTATCTTTATGGAAAAGTTGGTTGAGGTATACATCAGGGAGGTCGTGGCACGGCATTGGGTGTCGGTTTCTGCGGTTTCTGACAGGGACGTCGGATTTACCTCCAGATTTTGGAAGCGGTTCCATGATGAGTTGGGTGGTCATCTGCATTTCAGCACGGCCTTCAATTTACAGACTAACGGCCAGAGAGAGCGTACCGTCTAGACTTTAGAGGATATGCTTTAAGAGTGTGTTTTGGATTTTAATGGGAGGTTGGGATATGTATATATCGTTAGAAGAATTTTCATATAATAACAGCAACATGTCAGCATCAATCGACACCCTTCTGAAATGCTCTATATGAGGAAATGTAGGATCCTGATTTGTTAGGGTGAGGTCAGTCAGCGGGTTATGGGGATACTAAGGTGGTACTCAAGACCACTGAGTTGATACAACAGGTTAAGAGTAGACTCCAGATAGCCAGAGTTGATAGAAGAGTTATGCCGATAGAGGCCGACCAGATCGATAATTCCAGGTTAGGGACATGGTTCTCCTAAAGGTGTCACCTTGGAAAGGTGTCATCCAGTTCAAGTAGATGGGCAAAATAGGCCCAAGATATATTAATCCTTTCAGGGTTTTGTCCGGGGTGGGTCAGGTTGCATATCTCTTGGATCTTCCTGGGGTGCTCAGTCAGATCCATTGCATGTTATACATCTCTCACTTACGAAAGTGTTTAGTGGAGGATTCTACACTGGTTCTATTGGTGGATACTCAGGTGGATGGCCGCCTGAATTATATTGAGAGGCTGATTGCGATTCTCGACAGGAAGACCAAGACTCTGCATAATAAAGTTAGTGAGTCTGGTGAATGTGCAATAGCAGAACCGTAAGGGTTCAGAGTGGACTTGCGAGCCAGATGATGAGATGAGGGAGCACTACCTAGACTTTTTGGCTGTAGCGGACTTCGAGGATGAAGTCTATTTCAAGTGGGAAGGGAGGGGGGGATTTGTAACACCACGGTTTCCAGTTATTTGCAGTTTTAACCTTGTTGTGTTAATTTTTGACACTTTGGTTTCTACTAGTTTGGCATGGAACGCTAGACACTCAAATGCCAGGCATTCTATGATGGATGCCAGGTGTTTGCACGCAAAGTCGAAACCCAAATTTTTAGGGTTTGCATCCTATTTAAATACCATTATGGCCTCAAAACCCTTCACCACTCCAACTTCTATCTTCATTTCGAAAACTCTAAGTATGTATGAGAGTTTGAATCCTTGGTTCATCTTTTTGGTATCATTTAGTGTTCTTGACAAGAGAAGGAACATATTTGGAGTTTTGTTGTTGCTCTCAAGATTGTGGATCTGGACTCTTGACATATTGGAGCATAATTTTTAGGTATAATACCTTGATGTCTCATTTGTTAGATCTTGATTTAGGGTTATTTTGTCTGCTTTTTGGTCCCAAGGACTTGATCTTTGTGAGTTTTAAATGCTCCAGAGGTTTGGGGTGTCCTTTCAAGCATAATAGTGAGTCTAGAGTCATAAAAATGTAATCTTTGGTCTGTATAATCTTCCATGCAAGAGTTTTGGAGCCTTATAATTGATTCTGAGTTAGGATCATAATGTTGGGCTCATTGTAGTCATACATGGCCGTATAGTTTGCAACTTTAAGGATTTAGGTGTTCCATTATTATTGGATCTGAAGTTTAAACATGAGATCTTAAGCGATTAAGTCATTAGCTTGAAAGTTGGTAATCAGCGAGCAAACGCCAGGCGTATGCATGGGGACGCCAAGAGTTCGAACTCCAGGCGTCATAGGGTGGAACGCCAGGTGTTCTCAACAGAAGCCTAATGGATAGATTTTTGGCCTTCGGCCATTAGGGGTTTTGAGTTTAGTGTTATTAAGTATTGGGTGATCATTTTGGTATTGGTCCTTTCAATTAGTTGGATTGGGCATTGGCCTTGGGCCAAGTTAGATAAAGGGCAAAATGATATTTTACCCTAGCTTAGACACTTACATATATGTCGGAATCCAATTATTAATTGCATATGTTTTATGATGATAGCGTGGAGATTTGTCGAACCAACAAACATAGATTTATATGAGTGATTCAGTAGGTAAGTTTCCTCAATGAGTTTAGTGGGTCAAAGGCACCAATTCCGGCTCATGGTTTATTATGTCAGGATGCTAGATGTTTGTGTGACTGTTGCATGTTTTATGTGTTAGTATGCTTACCGGGCAAGGCCCGATGCTAGGCGGGGTCCAATGACTGTACTGTATGCTATTATCATTGTGATTATCACATGTGTTTGTATGATTATATGTTTATATGTTTATATGTATAATGGATGGGGCCCGATACCAAGCAGGGCCTGGTGACTGACAAATCTATATACTGAGCTAGGCTTGATGTCGGGCGAGACCCGATGCCGGAAGAGGCCCGATGAATTGTGGGTGCCCAGTATGTTTTTATTATGTATGGTGGCTAAGGTTCAAGATTAGGGTTTAAGAGATATGAAGGCTAATAAGAGACATTGGTCAAGCAATGTAATGAGCTTTTATAGGGGTAAAACCCTAAAAACTAGGGTTTCAAGCAGGCTGGAGTGCGCCCCATATTCTCCTACGTATGTCCAACATACGTGGGAGCATTCGTGATCCGTCAATGGGCTAGTATGCTAAGCATACTCATAGAGTACGCACACACGTAGTAGCTAGGGACTAAAAATGAAAGAAATTTTTCATTAAGGGTTAAAACAAGGTTACCAATAAATCTTATGTAACATCCGTTTTCTTCAAGGAATCGAATTACCCTTTTAGAGGGTCAAAAGGTTAGATTTTTGGAGAAAAAAGGGGTCCTAACGACATGAGGCATGGAGGCTCACGACGTGAGGAGAGTTGCATGAAGATTCTATTTGGGACTAAGCTCACGACACGAGCAATAAGAACCTACGACGTGAGGATCGCTGCAGCCAAGCCCATGAAGTTTTAGGGTTTCCCACATAATTATGCCCATTAACTCGGTAATAGGGTTCATTTCTCAGCCTCCACCTCCCCCTAACTCAGAAAACCCTAAACCTAATCCGTCTTGGTGATTTTGGATCCATTCTAGTGTTTTGGTAGCTAGAAGAAGAAGAAGGAAAAGTGCTAGAGTGTTGGTTCATCAAGGAGGCTTCATCATCATTTTGTGCACATTTTCGACCATTTTTAGTGTCCAAGTTCAAATATTTATGAGCTCAAATTGCTAGATCTAAGTTCTAACCTCCTTTTTGCATGTTTATGACGGATTACATTCGTAGTATCCATAAAGTTGACAAATTTATGGAGCAATGAGTCATCCTCTATGATTTAGTCTTATAGATCTGAAGTATGGTTATAATTTGTGAATCTTGTATTATTTGGGGCCATTACTTGTCATTTTGACCTAAGATTGTTTTAGCTTGGGCCAAATGAGAAAAGGGTAAAATGGTCTTTTACCCTTTAGGAAGTTGGTTTATGGAGTGGGCCTTAGATTTTGGATTATTGGGATAATTATTGAGTAAGATTGTATTTTTTTTAGTTGGGCGTGAGGTTATTTGGTTCAGCAACCTGAGCATGCATTTGATTCTCAGTGGATTGAGGTGAGTCCTGACTTACTGTACGTGTGGGTTGAAGGCACCATGGCCAAACATTTGGCTTTGATATCATGTTATGTGATAGTATGTCATCGTGTTGTAGTGATCTGTTAGATCAGTATCCTGGTATATAGGATGATGATATGCTTACTGATATATAGATCTACCTGACTGTCAGTACACTACGTATGTGTTTATCTGTTATATGAGCACATATTATGGGTGGTTGAGGCTTTACTGCTATGTGCATGAGCTAACATACATGGAGCATTCCAATCTGATGGTTGATTGGGCCGAGGGTATTCCATCCTGAAGATGACTAGACTCGTTATATATATATATATATATATATATATATATATATATATATATATATATATATATATATATATATATATTAGCATTCCAACCTGGGGAATTCCATCTCGATGGATGACTTGACCAAAGGTTGAATGGGCCTGGGGGTATTCCAACCCAATGGCTGATGGGACCTGATATGCTTGTTATGGTATATGTTGAGACTGGACTACTTTGTGTGTCGGTCAACACGTTGGGGGTATTCCAACCCGATGGTTTATTGGACCCGACATGTTTTGGTATTCCAACCTGATGGTTGATTACTCACGACATACTTATGATATGAGGGTATTCCATCCCCGAAGATGATTGGGCCCATCGTAGACATGCCTAGTATTCTAGCCCGAGGTTGATTGGGCCAGGCATGAGTGTTTGTGCATGTGATTTGTTGTTAGATGGTATTTTGGCAGAACGCACTAAGCTTCGTGCTTACAGTTATGGTTTATGGTTTCGGGTACCACAGAGGACCGTGGCAAGGCAAAGGCGTGACCGTACACATCCTTGGGTTTATGACTGAGTGAATCTTAGGAGACTCTGATTTTATATAATGTTTTGGAAACAATGATTTTTTAAACACTTTTATTAGTAAATGGTTGTTTTGAAAAGGTTAAATTTGTTGAAATTTTTGTGATGTTACATCTCGAATGTAATTGGAGATGTAACACGTTAAGGGGTAAAAGTGAGAGTGGACGACTTTATGTGCCAGTCAACATGCTGGGGGTATTCAAACCCGATGGTTGATTAGACCCAACATGTTTTGGTATTCCAACCTAATGGTTGATTAGACCAAACATGCAAATGATACTAGGGTATTCCATCCCCGAAGATGACTGGGCCCATCATAGACATGCCTGGTATTCCAGCCCGAGGCTGATTGGGCTAGGCATGAGTGTTTGTGCATGTGATTTGTTGTTACGTGGTATTTTGGTGGAACGCACTAAGCTTCGTGCTTACAGTTATGGTTTATGGTTTTGGGTACCACGGAGGACCGTGGCAAGGCGAAGGCGTGACCGTACACATGCTTGGTTTTATGACTGAGTGGATCTTGGGAGACTCTGATTTTATATAATGTTTTGGAAACAATGATTTTTTAAACACTTTTATTAGCAAATGGGTTGTTTTTAAAAGGTTAAATTTGTTGAAATTTTTGGGATGTTACATCTCGAATGTAATTGGAGATGTAACACGCTAGGGGGTATATGTTGAGACTGGACGACTTTATGTGTTAGTCAACACGTTGAGGGTATTCAAACCCGATGGTTGATTGGACCCGACATGTTTTGTTTTTCCAACCTGATGGTTGATTCGACCAAACATACTTATGATACAAGGGTATTCCATCCCCGAAGATGACTGGGCCCATCGTAGACATGCTTGCTATTCCAGCCCGAGGCTGATTGGGCCAGGCATGAGTGTTTGTGCATGTGATTTGTTGTTAGGTAGTATTTTGGCAGAACGCACTAAGCTTCATGCTTACAATTATGGTTTATAGTTTCAGGTAGCACGGAGGACCATGGCAAGGCAAAGGCATGACCGTACACATCCTTGGTTTTATGACTAATTGGATCTTAGGAGACTCTGATTTTATATGATGTTTTGGAAACAATGATTTTGTAAACACTTTTATTAGTAAATGGGTTGTTTTGAAAAGGTTAAATTTGTTGAAATTTTTGGGATGTTACATCGTGAATGTTACAGATCGGTTGAGATATTATTGTGTGAAAACAATTACTAAGGCAACTCCTTATTAAGAGATAGGAAGGCGACTTTGGAATCATTATTTAGAGTTATTTTGTTGTTGTATGATTCCGGGACATAATCATCATAAGTGGGAGGTAACTATAACATCCACAATTTCGGGCTAGACTTTAATGTATAATAATAATAATTATTATACATTTTAACGAAAAATTAAATTCCTTTATTAGGGTAATTGTTCTTCGTATGTGTTACGAGCTAATGTAAATTTATCGTATACATGATATGTGGACAAATATTAAGAGTATATAATATTTGTAGAAAATATTAATATAAAAGTTATCGTAAAGCAATAAAACAACATTAAAATAAAAGACCATATAGAATAAATAATCTTAACGAAATTTGTAATAGTCATGATCAAGAGCACATGGATACAAAGAACGCTTAAATATGACTTCGTATGAGGAAGTTATGATTTATCAAAGTTTCACGTTCAAAATAATTCAACAACATGTGTTATAAAAAGTGAATATGAGATAGGTTGTTTATTAGCATAAGTAATCTAAATGAAAGTTGTAGTAATCGTAATTAAGAAAGCATGCATTTAACAAATGCATTGATCTGACTTCGTATAAAAAAGTAATGATTTTTTAAACTTTCGAGTGGGACATAGTATAAAAAACGTTGAAAATAGTGCTCGTATGAAAAAATTATGAAAATCGGTTGATTTGTTTCCAAAGCAATATAATTGAAAGTTTTAGTACTCCTCAATATGAATTTGGCAATATAAAGAACGTTGAAAACAGAGTTCGTATCAAGAAGTTATGAATTTCATAGCGTTATTTACGGTCTAAGCCTTCTCAGACCGTAAAACGAAAAATAAAGTGTGAATTACCTGTAGAAGTCTAAACGAAATTGTAACACTCACCGATACGAACGCGTAGATATAAAAACCATAAAAAAATTGGGTCTGTATGCAAAAGTTATGATTTTAGAAAAAAAAAAAAAAATTGGACCAACGAGGAGCCGACAAGTAGCACCACGAGAAGGCGACACGTATCCGGATCAAAACTCACCCTTCCTCCCCATGGTTTGCAAATAGATGCTTGCACATTGTTAGCGCACGGCGAGCCTCCTGAAAATTGCTATAAATAATACGATTTTTGGCTCATTTGGTACTCAATCATCTTTGTTTCTCTTTGAAACTCCCCCGAAGCCTCGAGCACTGATCTTAGTAACTCTTAGGCATTTGTAACGAAGCCATGCAACACTATAAGGCCCGGTGAAATAGATATTTCGATTTCAAATTTCTACCCGTGTAATATCCGATTTTCGGTTAAACAACATGTAAGTTGAATTATGTTTACCGTACTTTAAGTATAACTTATATTTATGTTCATAAATGCTATTATGAACTTATAAATAAGATTTATCAATAATACTAGTCGTTATATTGACCGATCTACTTACATGAGTGATGTCTAGGCAAGATTTGTGAGGTGTTTAAAGTGCATTTTCCATACAATATATCTCTATATACCAAATGGATCCTACTTATCATACGATCTTACATGGTTGTTCCTTATCAGCTATACACCAATGTTCTTTTAGGATTATTGATCAATCTAATAAGAACATTATACCGATTAAACTTTATAAATATGAACGAATATTAAAGCTTAGTAATATTCGTATTTAGGTGGTTTTCAAAGGGAATCTGAAGTGTCAGTCAAATAGCTGACTATGGATTCATGAGGGAGTTGTCAATATTAGCATTATCCTCATTTTAGATATAGATAACATTTGTATGGAAGACCATGATGTATCCAATGACAGATGTATGGAAGAATAGGATGTAGCCCCCAAAAATTTGAGAGAGATATAAATATAACGAATCATCAGAATCAACAGGTTTCGGTTATTTTCCAGAATGATCAAAGACGTAGAAGGTCAAGTCACAGTGGAAATAACGAAGAACATACTTAAGGTAATCAAAGAACTACAAGACACATAATCCTTTGTTTAAAGAATGATAAACAATACCACTTATAAGATCAAAGAAAGGTAATAAAAGAACAATCAACAAAAGATAGTGCAGAGTTCAAAAATACTATAAATCACACACGAATCATTGTTATAATATTAATCAAAAATTTCAACAAGGGATAAAAAAACCCAAAAATAACATAGCACACACATCGATCATCCAATATTAAACATAAAGAAATAAATGGTAAAATGAGACTTATTATAGTCTATAATATATTGAGAAGTCTGGAGAACACATAGAAGACTTACTATAGTCTATAATATATTGGGAAGTCTAGAGAACACTTAAAAGAAAATACAATCGACTATAAATATGATGAAGATGACATGAGATGTAAGCATTTACCGTTAACCCTAATGGTTTACGTTAAATGTAATGTTTGCACTTATCTTAACAAAAGACTCAAAGATAATGGTCACGACTTAACATCGATTGTAAGTTCAATGCTTACTACAAACACATGTTCAGCTCTTTATTGCGACAATGGTAGCTTTATTTTTGATCAAAATTAAGTACGAAAAGACAAAAAGAGGATTCGTCACAAAACTAAAGAATAAAATCAGTTAGAAAAAACAAACAACAATACGTCTCAAATCCAGATGATCCGAGCAAAATAAGTTACAAATTTGTCATGGATCTAGAGGATCAAGACAAATGAAGTAACACTATCAAAGAACAAACAATATTGAAGGAAAAAATGAGAATACTCGTCACATATATACATAGATCGGAACAAATCTAAGAAAAAAACACGTAAAGAAAACATGAATCGGGAAATAAAAGCCTAAGCCTTGACAACATGAATTCTCATTTATGTTAGTTTACATTCGTTTAAGTTTATTTATGTTTATATATGTTCAATTGTTATTTACGACATTAATATATTATATGTTCGTTTATGTCATATGTCCAATTGTGATTATTTATCTCCGTTCGTTTATGTTGAGTTGTTTATGTTCGTTTATCATGTTCATGAACATAAACAAGCAAACATGAACAATATAATTTGTTAAACAAATGAACACGAACAAAAGAACTCGTTCGTTTATCTATTCATGTTTGTTCGCTTTATCAACTAACTTAAACAAACGACATTGAAAAGTCATTGTATGTGCTCTTTCAATTTGTTTACAGCCCTACTCATACACATTAAATATCATGGGTAAACCCTAAATTAATATCGGGTTAAACAAGCCAGACATTTAAATTTATCTTTACAGTAATTGAGCTATGGGTAAGCAAAAACCGCACCGCAATTAAAATTAACCACAAAAACCGCATAAACCGCAACCGCAATAAAAACCAATGATTAAGTTTTTTGTTTTTCAAAAACCGCAAATTTGCGGTGCCGTGCCGTTATTAATTTTCAAAAACTGCAAAAAAAAAAAAAAAAACAAAAAAAAAAAAAAAAAAAACGCACCGCACCGCATATATTATATACAATTTTTTATAAGACAAGTTTTATAGATGAAAAAATGATAAAATTCTAAAATACGAAAGTGTTTGTTTTTTTATGTTTAACTTTGAAAATGGTGAAATTTGACGATTTTAATATATTTATTGTTAATTACTAGTGATTTAATATTTTTTAAGATATTAGTTGTTTGTAATTTAAAATAATTCTCTAATACCTTATATTTTTTATTATTACAAGTAATATCTTTAAACTCTTAAAACCGTTTGAACTCCAAAGTGCGGTTAAAAACCACACAAAATAACTGCACAAAATCTATGCGGTTAATAACCGAAATACAAAAAAACAAAACTGCACCGCAAAAATAACTGTCTAACCACACCGCAAAAATAATCGCATCAAACTGTTTTGAAAATGGATTAAATGCATTGGCGGTTAGTGATGATGTTTTGGTTAATAACCGCATCGCGCTCACCCTAATTGAGCCACAATCCACCGGAATGCACCACTTGACGGTTTATGCCCTTCCTTGAAATAGATCATCTTGGTCCAGACTTTGTGCACCATGTACAACTTCTCACACCATACATCTAACTAGATGACAAATCAACCTTTCATCAAATAAATGTTTCTATGTTGCCCTTGACAAAAGATATATTAGCTATTTATTTAAAAGATTTCTCTATTAACAAAAAACATAGACTTCATAAAATATTAGGGTTAGAAGAAACACAACCACATAACTGCATGCGTTGGCAGTGCTTGCGGAATGTCCGTGGTCCAAAATCAACCATCCCTGCTATATAACACAAGCAGGCTTCCTCATAAGTTGCCAGTCATTTATAGCATAAATGATACCAGAAATTGGATATAAGATTTATCTCACGATGAACACCTTGTTGTTGTGGTGGTGGGAAGTCGACAATGAGCTAGACAAGCTTGCCCGCACAGTTCTCACCATTTCAGTTCCGACACTACTACTTCTGTGGTACAAATGGATATCGTATTCCAGAAAGCGCATACCACCCTTCCCACCAGGTCCCTACGGCTTACCAATTCTAGGGTACCTCCCGTTTCTCGGCTCCAACTTGCATGAAAGATTCACGGAGATGGCTCAACGTTATGGCCCCATCTTCAGTCTCCGGCTCGGAAGAAAGCTTCATGTTGTGGTGAACTCCATGGACCTAGTAAAGGTCGTGACTCGTGACCTGGACCAGACCATGGCGAACCGCAGTCCTCCATTAGCAGCGCTATCCATGAGTTACGGTGGGAACGATATTGCATGGTCCAACAGCGACACACACTGGCGTAACATGCGCAAGATTTTAGCAACCCAGCTTATAAGCGATAAAAATCTAAAAGCTTGTCAGAGTTTCCGAACATATGAAGTCAGAAGGCTGGTGAAAGAAGTTTACAGTAAGCTCGGAACAAAGATCGATATTAATGAAATTGCTTTCAAGACTGAGGTTAACGTTGTGACAAGCATGTTATGGGGTTGTAGCAAATTATCTGATGATGGGAACGATTCTAGCGCTATTGGAGATGGCTTCCGAGAAGTTGAGTTCAAGATTGTGGAGTTAATGATAGCTTCAAACATCTCTGATTTTCTACCTATCCTATCACGGTTCGATCTACAAGGAAGGCAGCGAGAAATGCAGAAGCAGCTGGAATATGTTGATCGTATATTTGAGAACATTATCCAAGGAAGAATGGAAGCAAACTCCAGAAAAAATGAGGGAGAAGCAGAGGAAGATCGAAGGAAGGATTTCGTCCAAGTATTACTCGAGCTTAAAGAACAGAAAGATGCTGCAATATCATTAGACATCATTAAAATAAAGGCCCTACTAATGGTAAGTCGATCTCCCTTTACATGTGTTACTTCATTCTATAACTATAAACAGCACTTATTCCACAAGACAAACTAATAAACGGAAACTGTACTATAATAGGACATAGTGCTTGCTGCTACAGACACAACATCGACAATGGTGGAATGGGTGATGTCAGAGATTTTGAATAATCCAGGTGTAATGAGAAATATCCAGGATGAATTAACGGATGTTATTGGCATGAACGTTGTCCAAGAATCTCATCTGCCGAAATTAAAATATTTGGATGCAGTCATCAAGGAGACATTCAGGGTACACACTCCCGTTCCGCTCCTACTCCACAGATGCCCAGATGAATCATGCACTGTTGGTGGATACACCATTCCAAAGGGTACTATCGTCTATATTAACGTTTGGGCAATCCATCGGGATCCAATGAACTGGACCGATCCATTGGAGTTCAAGCCTGAGAGGTTCTTGATCGACAAATGGGATTACCATGGAAATAATTTCAAGTTTTTGCCGTTTGGATCAGGGAGAAGAATATGCCCAGGAATCTCACTTGGGGAGAAGATGTTGATGTATATATTAGCATCGCTGTTGCACTCGTTTGATTGGAGCTTGCCAGAAGATGAAGAGTTTGAGCTTTCTGATGAGTTTGGACTTGTGACAAAGAAAAGGAAACCACTATTAGCTATACCCTCTAAAAGATTATCTGATGACAGCCTCTATATTTGATAGAGGATTATGGCTCAATAGTTAAAGGGTACTACTGTTTGAATAAAAAGAAGGTCACCTGCTGTTAAGAGTGTCGAGAAAGGTGAAATCCGTTAGCTTCCCGTCTCCTCTTTTCTTGTAATTTGGTGTGGTAATAATATTTCTGCGAATTATGTATTTTCTTGCATATCATTTCATTTTCTGTTCATCAGATAGACAAACCAACTACGTGTACTATTGGTCATATATATATATATATATATATATATATATATATATATATATATATATATATATATATATATATATATATATATCCTAGAATTAAATTGATCCTTTCCAAAATAGTGGGATCATTCTTTGCAATATTACGTTTGTATAAATCATGAAAAAACAACTTTTATGTAACCCATTGCATATAGAAAACGCATTTACGTTTGTAAAAATCATGAAAAAACAACTTTCATTGACTTTCCAACCTTTAACAAATATATTAATTATTTATGGGATGAAAACAAATAAGAAATCGTTGACATGTCAAACTAACAATTTTTTATGACCTAAAGTTTCTCTTTCATATTTAAACATGTTTCTCTTTTATATTTTAACATGTTTCTTTTGAAGGAATTAATCGCAACATCTGAAAATCTAGAGTTCATCACATAGGACGCGAGGCGTCAATAGGCTGATCATGTTTTTTGGGTTTTGGGTATATTTAATGGCCATTCCTCTTTATTTGAACCTCATTTGGTGCTTCTTTTGGGTGTTATGTTGATGGAATCAATTTGGAAAATTTATCCATTAAAATGTTATTGGCAATTAGATATGAGATTTGAAGGCGTGACTTAATGGATTAAGTCGAAATAAGCTTTGTAAACTAGGTTAGGTGTCGCGCGCCTTTAGGAGGCCTGGAGCGTCTTTGGAAATTTTGAAGATGCGTACGTTTAAGGGAGAAACCCGACTATTTTGACGTTTTATGGGCGTCGGGCGCGTTTGTTAAGTAAAGCGGCGACACTATTACCGGCGACTTTATCAAAAGTAGCCGGTAAAGCTCTTTGTCGCCGGTAATAGTGTCGCCGCTAAAGGGTTGTCACCCGAATCCGCACTTTCTCCCTCTATTTCATCTCAACCGTTCGATGAGATATCCAATCCAACGGGTGGGGTGCTTTATCCTGTCAAACCTAATACCGGCGACACAGTTATCGCCGCTAAAGGGTTAAAAAGTCGCCGCTAATAGTCCACTAAAATTGACGCGGTACCCTTCCCTCCAGTTTGTCGCCGCTATTACTCATTGTCGCCGGTAAAGCCCCTGGTGTCGCCGCTCTTATCATCCGCAGATAAAAAAAACGCACGTAGATAACCTCCCATCTTCATTTTCCTTTCTGTTTGCTTCCAATTTCCTTCACCATCTGGCCGATTTCCTCTTCAATCTACTTCTTCCAAGCAAATTTCTCCCAACATTGTTCCAAGCAAGTGTCTCTAGGTGTAGTTAAAGCTTTGGGATCAATTTCTACCTCAATTTCTTGAAGAAAGGTAAGTTTTTTTTTGATGATTTCATTTTTATTTTGTATGAATTTCGATTTCTAGCTTTATGTAGTGATTGAATGATAATAAATTGTTCATATTCTTGTTTTTGGTGGTGTTGTTTTGAATTACAAGCAAGTTATTCAATTTTTTGTTTGTGGTTATTGAATTGCAATTAGTTGTATAGCTTCAAGTTGTATTTATATGTGAAATTATGTGAAAATTGTCATATGTGAAAATTAGATTGTATATTCCGTATTTGTTTGAATATATGTGAATTTGGTATATATATTCCAATGTATGTGTGTTTGATGTATATGTGGTATATTAGTATTTGGTAGAAATTATATGTATTTGTTATAAGTAGAATGTTATTGTGTGTATGTGAATGTATGTATGTTTGTTGTAAATGTGATATATGATTGTGAAACTTTTGTATTTGGTATAAATAGGATGTTATTATGTATATATGTGAAATTATGTGTATTTGGTTTAAGTAGGATGTTATTTTGTGTGTATTTGTATTTGTTGTATATGTGGTATATGTATGTAAAAGTATGTGAATTTCACCTTCTTATGTATTATGTAAAACTATGTGGTTTTGGTATAAGTAGGATGCTATAATTGAAAAAAAAAAAAATACATTATTTTTATAATTTGAAAAAAAACACAAAAAAAAACTATAAATTGTTTAAAAACTTATATAAAAAACTAGAAAGCTTCTAGTTTTTACCCAAGCTAACTCCAAACTAATTAACCAATAAGTTATATAGTTAACTTATAATTGGAAAAAAAACACAAAAAAAATTATAAAATTGTTTAAAAACTTATATATATTTTAATCTCGACGGTAAAAAAAAACAACACAAAAACATAATATGTACGTAAAAGTATGTGAATTTCATGTTCTTATGTATTATGTAAAATTATGTGGTTTTCTTATAAGTAGGATGCTATAATTGAAAAAAAAATAAAAATACATTATTTTTATAATTTGACAAAAAAAATACAAAAAAAACTATAAAATTGTTTAAAAACTTATATAAAAACTAGAAAGCTTCTAGTTTTCACCCAAGCTAACTCCAAACTAATTAACCAATAAGTTATATAGTTAACTTATAATTGGAAAAAAACACGAAAAAAATTATAAAATTGTTTAAAAACTTATATATATTTTAATCTCGATGGTAAAAAAAAACAACACAACAACATAATATGTATGTAAAAGTATGTGAATTTCATATTCTTATGTATTATGTAAAATTATGTGGTTTTCTTATAATTGAAAAAATAAATAAATAATTAAATTATTGTTATAATTGGAAAAAAAACACAAAAAAAATTATAAAATTGTTTAAAAACTTATATATATTTTAATCTCGACGGTAAAAAAGAACAACACAACAACATAATGTCTATTATAAAATTGTTTAAAAACTTACAAGTAATTTTAATTAAAATTAATTAAAAAAATGCATAAATAAAAGTTTTTAATTTATTTTTTTCATTTCTTTATTACTTAATTTTTGTATTATTTTAGATGTAAAAAAAATGTGGATTGGAAAAAAAAACAATGCTAATTCTGTATAATAAACTCTAAACCCAAAATTATGTTTTAGCAACATCATTTCTATTGATAAAAGCTGGACTACTAATCCATATCGAAACCATCCCGAGTTCTAAGCAGGACTCAAAGCTTTTATTGAGAATTCCAAGTCGCACCTTGATAGTAATGGTAAAATCAGATGCGCGTGTGAAAAATGTGATAACCGTTACTTCAAGTACCCGACTGCAGTTGAACGCCATATATTTATAAATGGTTTCAGTAAGGCGTACAAAATTTGGATCTATCATGGTGAATCTTTTATTCCTCCAGTCGTCTTGCCAAGTAACGAAATGGCTGATTTAATCGACGATGTGATGTGGGAGTCGAGAGAAAATGATACCAACCTCGATGAAGGAACCTCGAATACAAGGGGTAGCGGTGTGGATGACGATTTTGCATAGTTGTTGAAAGAAATGGAAACTCAATTGTATACTGGTTGCATCTTTTCTTCCCTTGAGTTTCTAGCAAAGTTAATGCATATTAAGGTGAACAACAAATGGACTGATAGTTCATTTGATCAACTCCTTGAGCTCTTGCAATTAGCATTTCCCAAAGGCAACAAGGTTCCCCTTTCACATTATCTAGCCAAAAAGAAACTAAAGTCTATTAGCCTGGGGTATGAGTCGATACATGTGTGCAAAAACGATTGTTGTCTCTTTTGGAAAGAACATGATTCATTGCAAGTTTGTCCCGTTTGTAAAGAGAGCCGATGGATCGATAAAAACACCAAGGGTAAGAAAGTACCTCATAAGGTGTTACGCTACTTTCCTGTGACCCCTAGACTACGATGTTTATATTGTTCGAGGCACACTGCCAAAAATATGATTTGGCATAGTACCAGACGTTCAGAAGATGGTGTGATGATTCATCCTGTTGATGGGGAACATTAGCAAGATTTTGATAAAAAATACCCCGACTTCTCGAGTGAACCCCGTAACGTACGCCTAGGTCTTTCAGCTGACGGTTTCAATCCATTTGGAAACATGTGTAATCCACATAGCACATGGCCGGTCATACTCACCACATACAATCTGCCACCCTGGCTTTGTATGAAAGAGTCATCATTCATGTTGACTTTGTTGATTCCAGGACCGAAAGCTCCAGGTAAGGATATGGATGTTTTCCTTAGACCATTGGTGGAAGAGCTTAAACATTTGTGGAACTCTGGCGTACGTATTAAAGATGCGGCGACAAACACATTCTTCACGATGAGAGCTATGTTGTTGTGGACAATAAACGATTGGCCAGCTCGTAGTAGTTTATCAGGTTGGAGTGGGCAAGGGTATAGAGCATGTGCTACTTGCAATGAAGACACTCCTTCGTACCGTGCAACAAACAAAGTCGTATATATCGGTCATCGTCGTTTCCTGGATGCTAATGATCCGTTAAGAAAGAGGTTGGACTTTAACGGGATGGAAGAGACAAGACCCGCTCCGAGACACTTTAGTAATATTGACATACAAGAGCAACTAGGTCGTCTACTAACTCGTAAACCGGGTAAACATCCTGAGCATGGAGGCGGGGAGCCAAAGAGGCAAGATTATGAGTTGAACTGGTCGAAACGAAGCATTTTCTTCGAACTCGAGTATTGGTCTTCTCTACAGTTGAAACACAACATAGATGTCATGCATGTCCAGAAAAATGTGGACGAGAGTTTGTTAGGTACTCTCCTAATGAACGATAAAAGCAAAGACACATCAAATGCACGAGAGGACTTGAGAATTCTAAACATTCGGAGAAATGAATGGTTGCAAAAAAATGGTGACAAGTTTCGTAGACCCCAGGCAAGATACTCTTTCACGAAATCTAGTCGACAACTCTTTTGTCAATTTATAAAAGAGGTTAAACTGCCGGATGGGTTTGGTTCTAACATTAGTAAGAAAGTGAACGATACCAATACTAACATTATTGGGTTGAAATCGCATGACCACCACATTCTTATGCAACGTTTGATACCGATTGGAGTAAGAGGGTTGTTAGACAAAGATACTTATACACCTATTGTAGACCTTTGTACGTTTTTCAAGCAACTTTGTTCCAGAACATTGAAGGTGGAGGATATGAGGAAAGCAAAAGTAGACATTATTGCAATCTTTTGCAAGTTAGAATTGATTTATCCTCCGGCGTTTTTTGACATTATGGTTCATTTACTTTTGCATTTACCTGATGAAGCAATTGCTGGAGGCCCGGTTTGTATGAGATGGATGTTTCCATTCGAGAGATATATGAAAAAACTAAAAAACTATGTCAGAAACAAGGCGAAGCCAAAAGGTTCTATAGCTGAGGGTTATGTTGCTGAAGAAGCTTTATCATTTTGTTCAATGTACCTTCGAGATGTAAAGAATCGTCCGGAAAGAAATGTAGATGTTGTCATTGAAAAAACAAAGTTTTGGATGTTTGAGTCTAAATGTCGACCGATCAGCACAACTCAAATCAAAACTCTTAATTTAACGGAAATGCATAACATGGAATGGTTTGTATTGAATAGCTGTGAAGAAGTCAGACATTATATCAAGTAATTAATTTTATCTCTAACTTTCATTCTTAATTGTTTATTTTATCTTTTTAAATCTATATCTTTTGGTCATCAACATAGGAAATTCAAATCTGAGCATCCCCAAAGTGATGAAAAGAGAGAATTTCGTAATTGGTTTCGTGAAAAGGTAATATAAGTTAATAAACAAATTTGTTTCACTGATCTAACGAATACATAATACATATTAATTTATAATTGTTAGGTTCATCAAATGAAAATAGAAAAATCTCCAGAATTCCACAAAGAGTTGTCGATTCTTGCAATGGGCCCGCAAATGAATGCCTATTCTTACATCACATGCATAGTCAATGGTGTTAGGTTTATGGTACTTAGTCGTGACACACAACGTACAACACAAAACTCTAGGGTTTTAGCGGTGGGTGAGAAAGGCGAGAAATATTATGGCCAGTTAGAAGAGATTATAGAGTTGAGGTATACACATGATTATTCAACTGTACTATTTCGTTGCAAGTGGTTTGATACTCGAACAGGAGTTATTTCTAGTGATTGTTGGAATAGTGTCTAAGGCTGCAACTATATTAGACAAGTATTTGATCCGGTTGTGCATGGTCCTTTTGGGTTGCCTTCACCATAGCAACTTGAAAGGATGATTTATTAAGAGAGAGTAAATATTATTAATATATTATGAGAATAATATAATGAATAATATATTTGTTATTTGATTAATATAAGTCATAGAATTAATTAGAATTAATTTGGTGACTTAAAGAGATTAATTAAATAAAGGGGTATAAACTGTCAATTGTTTGATAGTTAAGCTTTAGACTGTAAATCCATTTGGATATGGTATGGACGAACTCTAAGAGATTTAGGATAGCTAAAATCGTCCATATGAGTTATCTATGGAATGGATTTGGATAGCCTTAAGAGAAGATTATCCAATTAGGGTTTAGGTTGTAACCCTTAAGGAGTCTACAAGTATAAATAGACCCCATGGCATAGGGAATTCGATACATCTCCTAAAGTAAGAGAACCCTGGCCGAATTCCTTCCCTCTCCTCTCTCCTAAATCATTCTTCTTGCTATTGGTGTTTGTAAGCCATTAGAGGAGTGACATTTGTGACTCTAGAAGCTCCAAGACCTCAAAATCAACAAGGAACTCAAAGGTATGATTCTAGATCTGTTTCAATGTTGTTATTTAACCTAATTAGTAATTAGAAGTCTTGGATTCAATGCATGTTTATTAGAAAGCCTAGATCCGAGCATTAGGGTTTTGCATGCGCTCATAGGAAAGTTCTTATGGCTAAAACCCATCAGTGGTATCAGAGCCTAGCTTGGTTTTCTTTAAATTGTTGCTTGATTAACTGAAACAAACCTGCAAAATTCGATTTTTAGGTTTCTGAGTCACTGACTCGGCGAGTCCCAAGGTGGACTCGACGAGTAGGCCTGACTCGGCGAGTCCCTTTGTGCACTCGGCGAGTCCAGGCGTCAGGAATGACCAGATTCGGGATTTCTTTGTGTTTATCTTATGGAAACTTACCTTAATCATAATAGATCAACCTAAATCCGATTTTATGATATATATGACTATTATCTTGATCTAATAAAAGATATTTATCAACTAATTAAATATTTAATTTCCTTATATGATAATTAATTAATTATTTTAATTATTTTGGTAATTATCTTTCAAAGAAATCTTGAATAAATCAAATATAGATAATTAGGATATTAATTGTTAATTGGAATTATTTGTTATTTGATCCTCCATGTTTTAAATGTTTAAAACCTACCCTCATGTTTTGAAATTTATATTTGTGATTAAAAGTTTTAATTTAGACAACTTAAATTTCAAACCCTGGATTTTAAAAGTTTTAAAATACAACCCTATACTAATATGATATTACTAGAATAATATATATATATATATATATATATATATATATATATATATATATATATATATATATATATATATATATATATGTATAACTAAATGGTAGTCTTACCGTTAGTAGGCCTCATTCACGAAGCCGATCTATAAGGTGGGTATAAGGTTGCGGCCTATAAAATGGCGCTTAATGGGTGTACACTCACACCCACCGCTTGCTTGATTGGTGGAGGGTCGTTAGCCGAACGGGTAGGATAGGGCAACCTCATCCTCTCATTAAAAGTATAATAAGAAATACAAAGTAACTACACATATTTTTTCAAAAATTTCCCAATCCTAGTTACTTTAGGAAAAGTGAATTGATGCAATCCCATGAAATTACACTTTGCACCTTGCTAAGATGTTAGTGGAGCGTGTGTGGTTTACCGGCACACTAATTGGTTCTAAGCGAAGGTGGCAAAGGGTGATTCATTGTTTATCATAGTTCGATGGAGCGTGTGTGGTTTACCGGCACATCGAATAGGTGATCGTTACAATGAAGGCACCATGTGAATTTGCATGGTAATTCACACCCGCTTTGTGATCCTCGGCATCCCAGTCACAAACAAGAGGGGCATATCGAGATTTAAACATGCCATTGAATAGTTTCAATGAATATCATCAGAACCTAGGAATTCTCAAAAACACTTAGGACTAATAGTTTAAGTTTTGTGATGGAGAATTAGTGAATCGTCATTCACTTACCTTCAATTTATTTGCATGTTAGATTACGGCATCCCTTTTCTAGTATGTAAATGTTATTGTTGGATCCTAGCCCTAATTTTCTTATTGGGTGATAATTAGGGATTCTTTTTCTAATCTATCTTTGTCCTTTTTCTAATTGTAGATGTCGAACGCAAACAACGCTGCTGCTAGTTCTTTCACGTTGATGAGCCTTTGCCAAAAGGTCACCTTCGATGGAACGAACTTTAGTGAATGGATAAGATACATTCGCACCATTGATCGCTATGAGGACAAGGAGTATGTCCTTGATGAGAAGCTCGAGAAAATCAACACCGAAATCGCTACTCCAGCCGAAATCACCGCCTTTGAAACTCATGAGCGAGATGCAACAAAGGTACATTGCATCATGATCGCCACCATGAACTCCGAATTCCAAAAGTCCTACGAGGACATGTACCCGTACGAGATGCACCAAGACTTATTGGAGAGGTACCACCAAAACGCGAGACAAGAGAGGTATGAGATTTTCACTAACATGATTTCCGCGAAGATGGGTCATGGAGAATCTCTTACCGTGCACTTGCAAAAGATGCAAAGGTATGTCGACCGCCTTCGTAAGTTAAATGTTGACTTCGGTGAGGACTTGGCGATCGACATGGTGCTTCACTCTTTGCCTCCGATGTACAACCAATTTAGGATCACCTATCACATGAACAAAGAAGAGGTCACCCTAAGCAAGCTCCAAGGTCTCTTGAGGGTTGTTGAAAGCAACTTCAAGGACAAGTCTGTTGCACCTACTCCCAATCCGCCCGCTGCTCCTGTGTTGGCTATTGGACAAGGGAAAGGAAAGAAGAGGAAAGCTTCATCGAAGAACTATCGCAAGGTGAAAGCCCGAGATGGTGCCTCTTCTAGTGGGACCAAAGTTGATCCTGCTAAGCCCTGCTCTAACCCGAAGGAGGCAGAGTGTCACCACTGCCACAAGATAGGAAATTGGAAGAGAAGCTGCCCGGATTACCTGCAAGCGATCAAAGAGGGAAAGATCAAGCCATCTTTCGCAGGTATATACACAATCAAATCTAACGATTCTAATCATGCTATTTCTTGGGTTCTTGACACCGGTTGTGGTTATCACATTTGTTCTAATGTGCAGGGACTAAGAGGAAGTAGGGATGTGGAGCAAGGAAGGATAAATCTAATCATGGGGAACAGAAGATCGTCGCCTGTGACCAAGATTGGAGTGTATTCTTTAGTGCTTAGGAATAGTTTGGTTTTGGATTTGAACAATTGTTGCTATTCGCCAGAAATGGCTAGAAACATCATTTCATTTCATGGTTTATATAGACAAGGATTTAGATTTTCTTTTAATAATGAGAATGGTTCTATTTTGGCTTATCTAAATGGTGTCTTTTACTTTGAAGCTATACCATGTAATGGAATATATGAAACCGTTATGATTGTTGATAACTTAGGAAATGATGTTTTGAATATTGATTCTTCCACTAGCATGGATAAAGCATCCTTGTGGCATTGTCGTCTTGGACATGTCAACAAGAAACGCATAGCCCAACTCCAAAAGGATGGAGTGTTGGAGTCATTCGACCTTAGGGAAGATGACACATGCGAGTCTTGTTTACTTGGAAAGATGACTAAGTCACCCTTCACGAGTACATGTGAAAGGGGCGAGGGTCTATTGGACCTAATACATACCGATGTATGTGGACCATTTAGATCAACCACGAAGGATGGGAACCGCTTCTATGTGACTTTTACCGATGACTATAGTAGATATGGGTATATCTACTTAATCAAGCAAAAGTCAGACACCTTTGAAAAGTTCAAAGAGTTCAAGAATGAAGTGGAGAATCCATTGGGCAGGAAAATCAAGATGCTTCGATCCGATCGAGGAGGACAGTCCCTAAGTCTTGAATTCCACGATTATCTCAAGGAGTGTGGAATAGTTTCACAATTGACGCCTCTTAGGACACCGCAGTTGAATGGTGTGGCAGAAAGGCGTAATCGAACCTTATTGGATATGGTTCGCTCTATGATGAGTCGTGCTTCACTACCTATCTCTTTTTGGGGGTATGCCTTAGAGACTGCCGCCCATATCCTTAACCGAGTCCCTACTAAGAAGGTTGCCAAAACACCTCACGAGATATGGACAGGGAAAGCTCCCTCGTTGGCACATATCAAGGTTTGGGGTTGCGAGGCTTTCGTAAGACGAGACACTCACGACAAGCTTGAACCTCGAAGTGAGCGATGTATTTTCATCGGCTACCCGCACACATCCTTTGGATATCTCTTCTATAGACCGAAGGACAATGTTGTCTTCGTTGCTAGGAGAGGAGTTTTCCGAGATCGGGAACTCATAAGCCAAGGAGACAGTGGGAGGCAAATCGAACTTGAAGAGATTCAAGAATCGATAGATGAAGGAACCTCTACCGCTGGCACTCAACCCAAGGAGGAAACTCCGGTTGAACCAATTGACGAATCCTTACCTCTTAGACGTTCCGATAGAGTTAGAGTTCATCCCCAGTTTTATGGCCTTCATATTACTACCGAAGGGGACACGTATATTAGTGATAGTACACTAATAAATCTTGATGAACCTAATAGCTATAAGGAAGCCATGGCAGGCCCGGAGTCTGTAAAATGGAAAGAGGCAATGGATAGCGAGATCCAATCCATGTATGATAACCAAGTTTGGAATTTGGTTGATTACGTGCCCGGACGTAAGACCGTTGGGTGCAAATGGATCTTCAAGAAGAAGACCGACGTGGATGGAAACGTACACACATATAAAGCGCGATTGGTCGCGAAGGGCTTTACTCAAACTCCCGGAGTTGACTATGATGAGACCTTCTCACCAGTTGCGAAGATTAAATCTATTAGAGTGATGCTAGCAATTGCCTCATTTCATGATTATGAGATTTGGCAAATGGATGTCAAGACCGCTTTCCTTAACGGAAAGTTGGCTGAGGATGTTTACATGGCTCAGCCAGAGGGGTTTGTGGATCCGAAGCATCCGGATAGAGTGTGTAAGCTTGAGAAGTCCATTTATGGACTTAAGCAAGCGTCTCGCAGATGGAATCTTTGCTTCGATGAGAAAGTCAAAGAGTTTGGATTTGTACGAAGCGAAGACGAATCTTGTGTATATGTCAAAGCCAGTGGGAGTATAGTAAGCTTCCTCGTTCTATATGTCGATAACATATTACTCATAGGAAACGACATCCCGACTCTGCAGGAGGTTAAGTCCTGGCTCGGGAAGTGCTTCGCTATGAAGGACCTCGGAGAGGCTTCTTACATTTTCGGAATAAGGATAGTAAGAGAGAGAAGTAAGAGACTAATTGGACTTAGTCAGAATACTTACTTAGAGAAGGTACTAAAACGTTTTAGTATGGAAAACTCAAAGAAGGGAGAACTACCGATACAAAGTAATGCCAAATTGAGTAAGACTCAAAGTCCAAGTACCGAAGCTGAGATAGCGGAAATGAGCCGAGTACCATACGCTTCCGCAGTTGGCTCAATCATGTACGCTATGACTTATACTCGCCCTGATGTAGCCTTCTCTTTGAGCATGGTTAGCAGATATCAAGGGAATCCTGGCAAAGCACATTGGATTGCGGTGAAAAACATCCTTAAGTACCTTCGGAGGACGAAGGAATGGTTCTTAGTCCTCGGAGGGAGTGATGACTTGAAGGTGCGAGGGTATAGTGACGCCAGTTTTCAGACCGATAGGGACAACTACCGTTCGCAGTCGGGATGGGTCTTTACCCTAAATGGAGGAGCAGTGACATGGAAGAGTTCCAAGCAGGAAACCGTAGCTGATTCAACGTGCGAATCAGAGTACATTGCAGCGAGCGAAGCGTCGAAGGAGGCAATATGGCTAAAGAACTTCATCGGTGATCTTGGAGTCATACCTGCCATAAAGGAGCCAATGAAGATTTTCTGTGATAACGAAGGTGCGGTTGCCTTGACCAAGGAACCGAGGGATCATGGTAGATCAAGACATATCAACAGAAAGTATCACTTCATTAGACATCGTGTAGAAGAAGGACAACTCGTAGTAAAGAGGATATCATCAGAAGATAACCCAGCAGATCCGCTTACGAAGGGACTGAGTAGGGTTAAGCACTTGCAGCATGCTAGGAGTATTGGGCTGAAGGATGATATTAGCATAGATTAGATAGTATTAGAAACGTGTAATAGATAAATGTAATTGACATTTGATGATTAAATAAAGAAGTTTTATTTATGAGTAATGTTACTGTCTTATGTTAATTGTTTACCTATTGTTTCACTTTGCATGTTTTGACTTCCAAAATAATTGAGTTTATTAGGAATAATCGAATTATTCAAATGGTCCACAATCGTTCATATGTTGGGAGTAAATATGAATGAAGATTGTCATGAATTGGTGTGTAGAATGTCTAAATGGTGTTAGACATAGCAAAAGATTGCTGCAACGTTCATGAGTGCTTATGAACTAGTTTTGAGCATTGGAACAAACCCGCACTTGCTGGAATCACCTTATGGAATACGATATAAAAGGTGATCGCAAGACGATAATATCATATAGTCTTAAAACCTAGATATATGGTTTATTATTTGTTAATTGATTGTACATTGATAATACGAAAACGCATCAGTAACTTGGTGTTATAAAACGTATTGTTGTGTATAGTTGGTAAATGAATAAGTAAATGCATATAAGTCGAAGTTTATCTGTAACTTTTCTCTAAGAGGGTAAAAGCGATATCTCGGCCGCTCGATGATTTGATTTGACTTATGTGCCGGGCCCGGTCAGAACTGAATTGATGTGTTCGATTAAGTTCTATGTCAAATAAATCAGAGATCAAGAAACCTAAATGCTTGACTAACCATTCCATAGGATTGTCAGCATGATATCTAACAGAGGATTGTACGTTCCCTTATCTAAAGGACAAGATTGATTAGATCAGAGTTGACAGCGTCTTTGAGAGCTACGATTGCAAACCGAATTGTACTTGTGAATATAGTTACTAGACTTATCCAAGTGGGAGACTGTTGGAATAGTGTCTAAGGCTGCAACTATATTAGACAAGTATTTGATCCGGTTGTGCATGGTCCTTTTGGGTTGCCTTCACCATAGCAACATGAAAGGATGATTTATTAAGAGAGAGTAAATATTATTAATATATTATGAGAATAATATAATGAATAATATATTTGTTATTTGATTAATATAAGTCATAGAATTAATTAGAATTAATTTGGTGACTTAAAGAGATTAATTAAATAAAGGGGTATAAACTGTCAATTGTTTGATAGTTAAGCTTTAGACTGTAAATCCATTTGGATATGGTATGGACGAATTCTAAGAGATTTAGGATAGCTAAAATCGTCCATATGAGTTATCTATGGAATGGATTTGGATAGCCTTAAGAGAAGATTATCCAATTAGGGTTTAGGTTGTAACCCTTAAGGAGTCTACAAGTATAAATAGACCCCATGGCATAGGGAATTCGATACATCTCCTAAAGTAAGAGAACCCTGGCCGAATTCCTTCCCTCTCCTCTCTCCTAAATCATTCTTCTTGCTATTGGTGTTTGTAAGCCATTAGAGGAGTGACATTTGTGACTCTAGAAGCTCCAAGACCTCAAGATCAACAAGGAACTCAAAGGTATGATTCTAGATCTGTTTCAATGTTGTTATTTAACCTAATTAGTAATTAGAAGTCTTGGATTCAATGCATGTTTATTAGAAAGCCTAGATCCGAGCATTAGGGTTTTGCATGCGCTCATAGGAAAGTTCTTATGGCTAAAACCCATCAAGTTTCACCAGTATCGACATACGATGCGAAGCATACAAAGATGATCAACTCATATATGCGTCACAAGCCAAACAAGTGTTCTACATCAGAGAGCCAAACAATAACCATCAGTGTGTTGTCGAGCATGTTAATCATCGAAGTATTTGGGATCTACCATCGAACGATGACCTTGTTCAAAATGTTGACAATGTCTCACACGAAAATGTAGACGATGTCGATGTACTTCAAAATATCTCTTCATCCGATGCTCCACTTTTTATCGATTTCAGCATGTACTTTCAAAACATTCCTAGAGTCATTGTTGATGTAGAAAGTGCATCTGAAGTTCCTCCGCCAACTGGTAGAGTCAATGATGTTTCTGATTGCGAGACTGATTACGATGACACCGATTCTGACTATGATACCGAAGAAGACACTAAAGGATATGAGGAAGATTCTGATTAGCATAGTTCTTATGTAATGTGTATTTGTAATATGTGTTTGTAATATGAACTTTATTTGGATTTCTAGTTTAAATAGAAATGTTTATTCCTATCTAAATGTTTATTCCTATCTAAATGTTTATTTCTATGTAATGTGTATCCATAATAAAAATTGTATTTGTATATCTTATAATTTTTCAGGAAATGATGAGAGTGTGGCTGTGTTTATGTTTACCATGGCTGTTGTCATGGGTCGTGGACATGGGGGAGACGGAGCTGAGGACCCACCTTTCCCAGGTGGTAGAGGTCCTGGCCAGCACGAGCAGGACGGTAAGTCTTATCATGAATTTTTATTTGCTATTTTTGTTCAATTATCATAAATTAAATGTCGTTTCTAATAATTTTTAATTACATTTGTAGTTGAGGAATGTGCCCGAAGGAAAGTTCGAGGAAAAGCAAAAAAATATAAAGCTTGAAAAAGCAATCTTGCAGAACCAGGGGAAACCAATAGGCATGCAATATGATAGGGATATCACATTTAATCCCGTAGGAGAGGCGGGAGACATGTTTTCCCGAGAAGTTGGGAAAACAATGTGGCAAATGGTCCCTTTCGACAAATGGAGTTGGAAAAGATTTTCCCCTAATATAAAGAACACAGTATTACAACATTTAGCGGTAATTATTTATTTAAATATATTTTATAGGTTTAACTATAATTGTTTTTTACTTGGTTAACTTTTTTTTATTGTAGACAAAGTTTGATCTCAATCAAATGTACTAGGATGCACAAGCTACTCTATTGACAGAGAGTTTTCAAGCAGCCTTGTTAAAAGGTTTTCGAGAGCGTAAAGTCGACGCAAAAGAATATTTCAAGAGGGTCGGAGGGTATGAAGATATCCCGAGAGCATTGGCAAATCCTCCGGATGGTATGCTTGTTGATAACTGGGAGAAGACAGTTGAGTATTTTCAAACTGACAAACACAAAATTGCTTCAGAAAGAAGCAAAAAAATCCGTGAAAAGCAAACAACTGTGATTCGTGGGGGTTCGAGCTCGTATAGCAGTACTTGTTATAAGAAGGTACCGTACGATACATGTAATTATTTATTTAAAATATAATCTATTTTTTAAACTTAAACAGAACCTTAAGAGAGTGGAAACATTTCGCAAAGCTCATACCGATAAGAATGGTGTATTTGTTACTGCTGAATCGGAACAACAATATGTAAGTATTTAATTATAATTTTATCATATATTTAAATGTTTATTTATACTTAATTTTTAGTCACTTTTGGGAGTTACAGAATCGGTTAGTTGAAGAGCTGCTAGAACAAACTCAAGGTGAAAGTGAGTTAACGCCAACTCAAAAAAGAGCTACGTTCGAGAAAGTATTAGGAGAGCGACGTGGCCACATTAGAGGCATTGGCCGCAAACCTTCTGGTCTCCCGACGATTCCACAGCCTTCGCAACCATCACAACCATCACAGGTAAAATAGTAATCTACTTTAGCATCGTAAAATGTATGTTGATTTGGTAGTTTTGGTTTTGTGGTGGTTATTTGCTAAAAAGTTTGGTAATTTGGTTTTTGTCCAAGTGCAAAATATAGCAATGTACTTTGGTTTTCTATCTTTGTTTAAAAATAGCAATGCATTTTGATAGTTTTTGTTTATGTTTGATGATCTAACTTATAAGTTTATATATATATATATATATATATATATATATATATATATATATATATATATATATATATATATTTGTTATTAATTATGTAGTTGGAAAATCTTCGTGCAATGCTCGCCGACCCGGCATGTAGGGATGAGTTTTATTCATTTTTCAATCCCAAAATAATCAAGGAAATGATGGGAACGGCGATGAGGGTATGTGAGAATGAGTTTTATTTGCATATGTTGTCTCGTTTTGCTACTTGGTAGATTGTAAAAATTTTGTTGTTTTGCTACTCGGATATTATGACTTTTGATATTTAATTGTATTTTGGATGTTTGTTTGTAATTTCCATTGACACTATTATGTTTGATATTTAATATGATGTTTGTTTTGTAATTAGCGTCGACACTATTGGTTTTGATATTTAATCGAATATTGTTATTACCGGCGACACTTTTACCTGCGATATTATCACCGGCAACGAAAATCATTATTTAAAAAAAATTGAAAAAAATTACCGGCGACGCTTTTATCGGCGACAGAACTCATTACCGGCGACACTTTTGCCGGCGACTCTTTTACCAGCGACATACGTCATTACCGGCGACAGACTTATTAGCGGCAACAATGATCATTAGCGGCGACATACTAATAGCGGCGACTATTATCATTAGTATTACCGGCGACTTTTGGGACTTTTACCGGCGACTTTTGTTGCCGGTAATGGCCTTTTTCCTTGTAGTGTGAGGTACAAATGGATATCGTATTCTAGAAAGCGCATACCACCCTTCCCACCAGGTCCCTACGGCTTACCAATTCTAGGGTACCTCCTGTTTCTCGGCTCCAACTTGCATGAAAGATACACGGAGATGGCTCAACGTTATGGCCCCATCTTCAGTCTTGTTGATTAATGTTGATTTTAATGTTGATTAGTTATTATGGATGGGTAACAGTCGGCAGTTATCCATGATACTAGGGTGGTGGACCAATTTTTCAGCATTTTATTTACTCTATTGTAAGAATAAATAGGCCTGTTACAGCAGCCTTTCAAGCAGCTCCATTTTTAGTTTCTGTTCTGTTGTTGTTCAAGTTTTTTTCCCTGTCAAGAAGTATTCAATAAAGCTTTGGTTGTGAAGCATTACAATAGTGACTCATCCTCTTTGTTATCACCAGTTCAGTTTTAAGGCTTTGAATCCATCACTTGGTATCAGAGCACAAGCCTGGTGTTTAATTGTACATGCCAAAAATCATTCGATCCTCAGAAATGTCTCTCGTAACAAACACCTCAAACCCTCCCAAAGAAAACCCAGTTACATTTCAGTGCCCGGTTCTCACTGCTACGAATTATACGACATGGGCCATTAAGATGGAAGCCATAATGGATGCCCAAGGGTTATGGGAATCCATCGAGCCGGCAACAGATGTGGTTGTAGATGAGAAGAAAAGCAAATTGGCTCGTGCGTTCATCTTCCAAGCAATACCAGAAGATATTTTGATGCAGGTGGCTAAAAAGAAAACAGCACGTGAAGTGTGGGAGTCACTGAAAACTCGGTTCGTTGGAGCAAAACGAGTTCAGAAGGCCAGGCTACACACGTTAAAGAGTGAGTTTGAGGCACTTCGGATGAAGGACGGTGAGTCTATTGACGAGTATGCAGGGAAGTTATCCGGGATGATCTCAAAGTATAATAGTGTCGGTTCAACACTGGATGATGAAGAATTGGTTCGAAAACTCTTTGATACAGTAACAGAGAAATACATTCATCTTATTGCTTCCATGGAGCAATATTCAGATGTAGAAGAAATGCCTTTTGAGGAAGCAATAGGTCGATTGAAAGCCTATGAAGACAGGTTGAAGCTTCGACAAGGAGGATCGACAAGTGAAAGTTCATTGTTGTTTACAAAGATGGAGGGTCAAACAGTGAGTAAACAGAAGAACAAGGCACCTAGTGGTCGGGGTAGAGGCTGGAATGGTGATAGAGGCGGTAGAGGGAGCACACGAGGGGGTCGTGGGGCAGGTCGTGGTCGGGGTGATCAACATGACAGGAAATCGTCTCAAGAAGCTGGAAGATCTAATCGAAATACACGTGACAAAAGTCATATAAGGTGCTTTGAGTGTCAACAATACGGACACTACGCATCGGAATGCCCGAACAAGAAGAAACAAGAACAAGAAGTGAATCTAACGAACGGAATGGAGGATGAACCAACTCTCTTATTGTGTGTTGAAGGGGAGGACATACCATCAATGGTAATGTTGAATGAAGAAAAAGTGTTCCCTAAACTGCATGAAAGTCGAAACGATAGCAATCGTGACATGTGGTACTTCGACAATGGAGCAAGTAATCACATGACCGGGGAAAGAAACTTCTTTGCAGATTTAAACGAAAGCGTCACGGGTCGGGTTCGGTTCGGTGATGGCTCTACGGTTGAAATCAAAGGAAAAGGTACACTATTGTTCCAATGTAAAAATGGTGACCAGTTAGTAATATCGGATGTGTATTTTATCCCGGCTTTGACTAGCAACAACACTTAGTCTGGGTCGGTTAACTGAAGTGGGTTATAATGCCTGGTTACATAATGAACACCTATGGGTCTATAATGAGCAAGGAAGGCTTGTGTTGAAGGTCCAAAGGTCGGTGAATAGGCTGTATAAAATCGCACTACAGGTTGTAAAACCAACGTGTTTGGCAGCTTCCTTGGATGATGATGCATGGATTTGGCATGCCCGCTTGGGACATGCTAACTTCCACACTTTAGAAATAATGGGAAAGAAAGGAATGGTGACCGGAATGCCTTGTGTCTCGCACCCCAAACAGCTGTGCAATGGGTGTGTTGTGGCAAAACAAACAAGGCAAAGCTTCCCTAATGAAGCTCAGTGGAGAGCCTCCAAACCGTTGGAACTCATGCATGCTGATCTCTGTGGGCCAATAACACCACAATCAATGGGAGGTAACAAATATTTTTTATTGATTGTTGATGATTGGTGTAGATATATGTGGGTTTATCTACTTAGATCAAAAGAAGAAGCGTTAGCAAAGTTCAAGATCTTCAAATCTCAAGTTGAGATGGAAACCGGGCATAAAGTGAAGATACTAAGGACAGATCGGGGAGGCGGGTTCAACTCACAAGCCTTCATCAATTTCTGTCAGGAAGGAGGAATCCAAAGGCAAACCACAGCGCCGTATACCCCGCAACAGAACGGTGTTGTGGAGCGGAGAAACCGAACAGTAGTCGAGATGACACGGTCGTTGTTGAAAAGCATGAACGTACCAGATCCAATGTGGGGGGAAGCAGTACGCCATGCAGTTTACTTGCTTAATAGAATTCCCACTAAGGTCGTGAGAGACTTTACTCCGTACGAAGGCTTGAAGAAAAGAAAACCAAATATGCAATATTTAAAAATATTTGGCTGTTTGGCTTTTGTAAAAAAGATGGGAGGTCATCTCACTAAACTTGAAGATAGAAGCATACCTATGGTTCATTTAGGTATAGAACCTGGGAGCAAGGCTTACAGACTATACAATCCTAAAGCTAAAAAGATTGTTGCGGCACGTGATGTCTTGTTTGATGAAGCAAAATCATGGGTTTGGGAGACTACACATGAAAGGTTGTCAGGAAGCACATGCATGGTACAACCCATATTCATGGGTAACATGGAAAATTCAGGGCCCACCAACGAAAATCATGGGGAGGAACCACATACCCCATTAACCCCAAATTATAATAATATTTTCTCTTCTTCTTTAAATTCACCAGGTACTGCAGATACAGAAGGCTCAAGCAGTGGGTTGACCAATCAAACTATACCATCTGATGCCTTCGATGACACCCCTGTACGGGGTACTCGCTCTATTCATGAAGTAAGCCAACGGGCCCCTGTGTTGACAGAAGCAGAGATGTGAGATTTGTATGAACAAGCCGGTTTGTTGTTGTTAAATGAAGAACCTGCTTCATTTCTTGAAGCAACAAAGGAGACCCATTGGATGAAAGCTATGCGTGCAGAGATAGATTCGATAGAAAAAAACCGGACGTGGACTTTAACCCGATTACCGCCCAATCGAAAGGTGATAGGGTTAAAGTGGGTGTTTAAGTTAAAGAGAGACGCATCGGGTACGATTACAAAACACAAGGCACGTCTTGTGGCCAAGGGTTATGTACAACAGAAGGGTGTAGACTTCGAAGATGTGTTTGCCCCGGTGGCTCGGTTGGAATCAATACGGTTGTTATTGGCTTTGGCAGCAAAAGAAGACTGGCTTGTACATCACTTAGATGTCAAGTCAGCCTTCTTAAATGGGGAACTCAATGAGGAGGTTTATGTAACTCAACCCTCCGGTTTCGAGGTGAAAGGAAAAGAGGAAATGGTCTATAGGTTGCACAAAGCTCTTTACGGGTTGTGACAAGCACCTCGGTCATGGAATGTGAAACTCGACAAGGCGTTAAAAGAATTGGGGTTCAAGAAATGTGCACATGAGCAAGCCGTGTACAAGTTGCAGTGTAAGAACTCAATCTTAATTATCGGTGTGTATGTTGATGATATGATTGTGACGGGGTCGAGTGAGAAACAAATTCAAGAATTCAAGGTTAGAATGAACACAATATTTGACATGAGTGACCTGGGGAAGTTGAATTACTATCTAGGGATAGAGGTGATTCAAGAGCAAGATAGTATCTCAATTAAGCAGGAAACTTATGCTGAAAAGATTTTGGAAGAAGCAGGAATGTCACAGTGCAACCCAGCAAAATGGCCAATGGATCCTAAATTGCAACTGACCAAGGATGAAGGTGGGAAGGCAGTCAACCCAACCAAGTACAGACGTATAATTGGAAGTCTCTGATATCTGATTAATACTCGTCCCGATCTCAGTTACTCGGTTGGGGTAGTAAGTAAATTCATGCAGTCACCGAAAGAAAGTCACTACGCAGCTGTAAAGCAGATTTTACGTTATCTCAGGGGTACAACTAGTTATGGTTTAAAGTATCGAAAGGGTGGAAATGGGATGATTTGTGGATATAGTGACAGCAGCTACGGATTTGATATTGAGGACCGGAGAGGAACGACCGGCATGGTGTTCTACTATTCAGAAAAACCGATCACATGGGCATCTCAAAAACAGAAAACGGTTGCATTAAGCTCATGTGAGGCTGAGTTTATGGCTGCGACAGCGGCAGCATGTCAAGCGTTGTGGCTAAGAAACATGGTTAGTTTTTTGACAGGAAAACAGGCTCAAAGGGTGCAACTTCTAGTCGACAATCAATCAGCTATAGCATTGATGAAAAATCCTGTGTTTCATGGGCGAAGCAAACACATCGACACTAAATTTCACTTCATACGGGAGTGTGTGGAGCGAGATCAAATTCATGTCGAACATGTTAGTGGCCATGTGCAGAAGGCGGATATCTTAACCAAAGCTTTACCTCGGATTAAGTTCACTGAGATGAGAAGGTTGATTGGGACTGAAGATGTCAACATTAAAGGGGAGAATGTTGATTAATGTTGATTTTAATGTTGATTAGTTATTATGGATGGGTAACAGCCGGCAGTTATCCATGATACTAGGGTGGTGGACCAATTTTTCAGCATTTTATTTACTCTATTGTAAGAATAAATAGGCCTGTTACAGCAGCCTTTCAAGCAGCTCCATTTTTAGTTTCTATTCTGTTTTTGTTCAAGTTTTTTTCCCTGTCAAGAAGTATTCAATAAAGCTTTGGTTGTGAAGCATTACAATAGTGACTCATCCTCTTTGTTATCACCAGTTCAGTTTTAAGGCTTTGAATCCATCAAGTCTCCAGCTCAGAAGAAAGCTTCATGTTGTGGTGAACTCCATGGACCTAGTAAAGGTCGTGACTCGTGACCTGGACCAGACCATGGCGAACCGCAGTCCTCCATTAGCAGCGCTATCCATGAGTTACAGTGGGAACGATATTGCATGGTCCAACAGTGACACACACTGGCGTAACATGCGCAAGATTTTAACAACCCAGCTTATAAGCGATAAAAATCTAAAAGCTTGTCAGAGTTTCCGAACATATGAAGTCAGAAGGCTGGTGAAAGAAGTTTACAGTAAGCTCCGAACAAAGATCAATATTAATGAAATTGCTTTCAAGACTGAGGTTAACGTTGTGACAAGCATGTTATGGGGTTGTAGCAAATTATCTGATGATGGGAACGATTCTAGCGCTATTGGAGATGGCTTCCGAGAAGTTGAGTTCAAGATTGTGGAGTTAATGATAGCTTCAAATATCTCTGATTTTCTACCTATCCTATCACGGTTCGATCTACAAGGAAGGCAGCGAGAAATGCAGAAGCAGCTGGAATATGTTGATCGTATATTTGAGAACATTATCCAAGGAAGAATGGAAGCAAACTCCATAAAAAATGAGGGAGAAGCAGAGGAAGATCGAAGGAAGGATTTCGTCCAAGTATTACTCGAGCTTAAAGAGCAGAAAGATGCTGCAATATCATTAGACATCATTAAAATAAAGGCCCTACTAATGGTAAGTCGATCTCCCTTTACATGTGTTACTTCATTCTATAACTATAAACAGCACTTATTCCACAAGACAAACTAATAAACGGAAACTGTACTATAATAGGACATAGTGCTTGCTGCTACAGACACAACATCGACAATGGTGGAATGGGTGATGTCAGAGATTTTGAATAATCCAGGTGTAATGAGAAATATCCAGGATGAATTAAAGGATGTTATTGGCATGAACATTGTCCAAGAATCTCATCTGCCCAAATTAAAATATTTGGATGCAGTCATCAAGGAGACATTCAGGGTACACACTCCCGTTCCGCTCCTACTCCACAGATGCCCAGATGAATCATGCACTGTTGGTGGATACACCATTCCAAAGGGTACTATCGTCTATATTAACGTTTGGGCAATCCATTGGGATCCAATGAACTGGACCGATCCATTGGAGTTCAAGCCTGAGAGGTTCTTGATCGACAAATGGGATTACCATGGAAATAATTTCAAGTTTTTGCCGTTTGGATCAGGGAGAAGAATATGCCCAGGAATCTCACTTGGGGAGAAGATGTTGATGTATATATTAGCATCGCTGTTGCACTCGTTTGATTGGAGCTTGCCAGAAGATGAAGAGTTTGAGCTTTCTGATGAGTTTGGACTTGTGACAAAGAAAAGGAAACCACTATTAGCTATACCCTCTAAAAGATTATCTGATGACAGCCTCTATATTTGATAGAGGATTATGGCTCAATAGTTAAAGGGTACTACTGTTTGAATAAAAAGAAGGTCACCTGCTGTTAAGAGTGTCGAGAAAGGTGAAATCCGTTAGCTTCCCGTCTCCTCTTTTCTTGTAATTTGGTGTGGTAATAATATTTCTGCGAATTATGTATTTTCTTGCATATCATTTCATTTTCTGTTCATCAGATAGACAAACCAACTACGTGTACTATTGGTCATATATATATATATATATATATATATATATATATATATATATATATATATATATCCTAGAATGAAATTGATCCTTTCCAAAATAGTGGCACTCCCTAGTACGCTTAGCGTACACACGTCTGCATGGCGTACTCCCCTAAAACCCAAGTTACGAAAATGCAATAGGGCCCTCATTGCACTCTTTATTTTACTTAGGTTCCAAATTGCAATATAAGTAATATATAGGGTCAATATTAGATGTACCTCATCATCAGGATGTTACAACTCTCCCCCACTTGACTTAGACTTCATTCTCGAAGTCTGCTATAGTGAATAACTCAGGGTAATGCCTTCTTATTTTAGCCTCCGACTCCCAGTTCCACTTTGAGCCTCTCCAATGTTGCAACTGAACCTTTACCAAAGGTATCTCCTTGTTGTGCATGATATTCATCTTTCTTTCCAAAATAGCTACCGGCCTCTCAATATAATTCAGGTACTCATCGACCTGAATATCATTCAAAGGAACCATTGTCTCGCTATACAACACACACTTCTGCAACTGAGAGACATGGAAATTGTTTTGGATCTAACTGAGCTCACTTGGCAAATCCAACCAATAGGCCACCCTTCCTATCCTGGTGATCATACGGAAAGGTCCAATATACCGGGATCCAATTTCCCCTTCTTCCTAAAATGTATCACACCCTTCTAGGGAGAGACCTTCAGGTGAACCATATCACCGACCTGGAACTTAACTCTTATTAGCGCCGGTCGGCATAGCTCTTCTGCCGAATCTGAGTGGTCTTTAGTCTCTGATTGATCTTCTGAATAAGATCCGTGGTATGAATGATTACTTTGGTCCTTCCCATGAACCTATGACCAACCTCCCCTAAACAAACTGGGGTACGACATCTCCGACCAGACAAGAGCTCAAATGGTGGGGCACCAATGCTGGAGTGATAGTTGTTGTTGTAGGAGAAATCCGCAAGAGGTAGGTAGGAATCCTAACTCTCCCCAAAATCAATAACACAGGCCCACAACATATCCTTAAGGGTCTATATAGTCTGCAAACTCTAGCCGTCAGTCTGCGGATTATATGTAGTGCAGAAATGTAATATCATGCCCAATTCGTCGTGAAACTTCTGCAAGAAACGGGAAATGAACCGAATATCTCGGTCTTTAACAATGGAGACTGGAATCCCATGACGAGCAACGATCTCCCAGACATTTACATCAGCCAACTTTTTGGTCGAAGAGCTCTCCCGGATGGCCAAAAAGTAGGCACTCTTGGTCAATCGATCCACGATGACCCATATAGTATCAAAACCCTTGGCCTTTATTGGCAACTTGGTGATAAAATCCATGGCGATCTATTCCCACTTCCACATAGGAAAATCAAGAGGCTGCAGCTTGTCATGCGGCCTTTGATGCTCGGCTTAGACCATCCTGTAGGTCAAGCACCTCTAAACATACCATGCTATCTCTCTCTCTTTATACATGGCCACCAGTAACTGAATCTCAAATCCTAGTAAATCTTAGTGGCCCCGAGTGTATAGAAAATTGAGACTTATGAGCCTCCTCCAACATTTTCTGCCTTATCCCAGCCGAAACTGGAACACAAACTCGACCACACCGGGTCAATATCCCTCAACTATTAATGAAAAACCTGTCGATCTCACCTCTAATCCTCTCTTGTTTCTACTTCTCTTTCTGAACCCCTCTTCCTGAGCCTCTCCGATCAAACCCAACAACGTAGAATCAATGGATATCCTCATACACAGCTCCCTAAATGAAGACTTGGCCGACTTATGTCTTAGTGCATCCATTACTACATTCTCTTTACCTAGACGGTAAAGGATCTCACAGTCATAATCCTTGACTACGTACAAATATCTATGTTGCCTCATGTTCAGGTTCACTTAATATATAAGATATCTCAAAGTCTTGTGATTTGTATAGTAAGTAAAACAGACCCCATAAAGATAATGTCTCCAAATCTTGAGGGAAATCACTACTGCCCCCAACTCCAGATCATGTGAGGGATATTGCGTCTCATGCGGTTTCAGTTGCCACGAAGCATAAGTGATCACTTGTCCTCTCTGTATAAGGACCACCCCCAAAACGGTGATGGATGCATCCCAAAACACAACAAAATCATTGATTCCTTCCGGAAAGTTCAATAGCGGGGCCTCGCATAACCTCCGTCAAAGAGTCTCAAATGCCGACCGCTGCTCAGGACCCTATCGGAAATCCACTCCCTTCCTCTTCAGACGAGTGAGGGATACTACAATCTTACAAAAATCCAAAAAAGAAAAGATATCGATGATACTCAATGAATGTCCTTAAGTCGTACTATGAGAATTATACTACTTTAAAGTAGACATAAATTCAAGAAATAACAATACGATTTATTTTTTTATTATCATATCCTGCATTCATTTCTTTCTATTATAGCTTTGTAATTAAATTTTTTTTTCTTATTAGGGCATTGTCATTTGAAAATATATCAATAATTATACCATTCTATTTTTTAATTTTTCTTTCTTATTAAGAGATAGTAATTTTAAAAATGCCACCAATTTATAGCAACAAAAATGGAAATGAAATGAAAATACAATACGATTTAGAGAAGTCCATTTTTATACAACTCATTTTGGTTCATAATTCATACCAAATCTTCCAACTTTGGAAGACAGTTTTTTCCTAAAATCAATTTTTTGTCATGATTTTCTTTATCGGCTTATTTTCTTTGGTAATATGTTTGGTTTTCTTCAAGGCTTGTTTCATCGGATCTATTAGTTGCCCGTCTTTAAAAGGATTTTTCAATCCGTCAATGATACCATATAAAATTTGTTTTTTCTTGATTTATACATAAGTAAATACAGCAGGTTAAAAAAAATGACCCCAGTAATATTGCAAAGAATGAACTCACTATTTGGAAGGGTTCAATTTAGTTCTAAGATATATATGACCAAAAATAGTCGAGAGAAAAATATTTGGTTTCTTTCACATTCTTTCCAAAGTTGATTTGTCGTCTGATGAACAGAAAATGATGTGCAAGAAAATACAGAATTCCCAAAAATATTATTATTACCACACAGAATGACAAGAAATGAGGAGATGGGAATGTAATATTTTTATACTAACAGTAGTACCCTCTATTGAGAGATAATCCTCTATCAAAAAGAGTAGAGGATTGCATCAGATAATCTTTTAGAGTGTATGGCTATAAGTGGTTTCCTTTTCATAGTCACAAGTCCAAACTCATCAGAAAGATCAAACTCTTCATCTTCTGGTAAGTTCCAATCAAATGAATGCAACAGCGATGCTAATATATACATCAACATCTTCTCCCCAAGTGAGATTCCTGGGCATATTCTTCTCCCTGATCCAAATGGTAAAAACTTGAAATTATTTCCATGTTAATCCCATTTGTCGATCAAGAATCTCTACGGCTTGAACTCCAATGGATTGGTCCAGTTATTGGGATCCCGATGGATTGCCCAAACATTCATATAGACAACAGTACCCTTTGGAATGGTGTATCCGCCAACAGTGCAGGATTCATCTGGGCATCTTTGGACTAACAAAGGAACGGGAGTGTGTACCCTGAATGTCTCCTTAATGACTGCATCCAAATATGTTAATTTGGGCAGATGAGATTCTTGGACAACGTTCATGCCAATAACCTCCTTTAATTCATCGTGTACTCTTTTCATTACGCCTGGATTCTTCAAAATCTCTGTCATCACCCATTCAACCATTATAGATGTTGTGTCTGTAGTCACGAGCACTATGTCCTTTTATAACAGTGCCCCTTTATTAGTTGTCTAGGGGAATAATGAGTGCAGCTTGTAGTTAATGAAAGAATTAAAACATATAAAGAGAGACTTACCATTAGTAGGGCCTTTATTTTAATGATGTCTAATGATATTGCAGCATTTTTCTGCTCTTTAAGCTCGAGTAATACTTGAACGAAATCCTTCCTTTGATCATCCTCAGCTTTTGCCTCATTTTTTCGGGAGTTGGCTTCGATTCTTCCTTGGATAATGTTCTCAAATATCCGATCGACATATTCCCAAAGCATCTGCATTTCTCGCTGCCTTCCTTGTAGATCGAACCGTGATAGCATAGGAAGAAAATCAAAGATGTTTGAAGCTGTCAATAACTGCACAATCTTGAACTCAACTTCTCGGAAGCCATCTCCAATTAAGCTAGAATCGTTCCCATCACCAGTTGATTTGCTAGAACCCCATAACATGCTTGTCATAACATTAACCTCAGTGTTGAAAGCAATTTCATTAGTATCGATCTTTGTCCCGAGTTTACTGTAAACTTCTTTCACCAGTCTTCTGACTTCATATGTTTGGAAACTCTGACAGACTTGTAGATTTTTATGGCTGATAACTTGGTTTGCAAAAATTTTGTGCATGTTACGCCACTGTGTGTCGTTGTCGGACCATGCAATATCGTTCCCACCATAACTGATGGTTAGCGTTGTTAATGGAGGACTGCACTTTGCCATGATATGGTCCATGTCACGAGTCACGATCTTTACGAGCTCCATGGAGTTCACCACAACATGAAGCTTGCTTCCGAGCCTGAGACTGAAGATGGGGCCATAACGGTGAGCCATCTTAATGAAACTTTCATGCAAGTTGGAGCCGAGAAACGGGAGATACCCTACATATAATATATGTGGTGTTGTGCGGTTTTTTTTGCGGTTTTTGAAAACTAATAACCGCACCGTACCGTAAATTTGCGGTTTTTGAAAAACAGAAAACGTCACCGTCGATTTTTACTACGGTTGCGATTTATGTGGTTTTTACGGTTATTTTTTGTTTCGGTGCGTTATTTGCTCACCCATAGGTTTAAGTATTGGTGATTTATGTGTTGTAGTCATATATATGTTGGGAGAGTGGGAGAAGTTGTATATGGGGATAAAGTATGGATCAGGATGATGTATTTCAAGGAAAATCATAAACGGTCAAGTGGTGCATTCCAGTATGACTGATTTGAAATTCATTGCACAGTTCATAAAAGGAAATCTTTCCACGAACTTCTGTGTATTTATAGTTACTTACCGTGTCCACTGCCAATTCATGGTCATTGAGATTCATGGTAATTCAGATTAATATTTAGGTATAGATGTTACCTCTTTTTTCTCCTTTCAAACAAATTGAAATGATTGAAGTTTTCCTATTTGGAATCGTGTTAGGTCTAATTCCTATTACTTTGGCTGGATTATTTGTAACTGCATATTTACAATACAGGCGTGGCGATTAGTTGGATCTTTGATTAGATTAATTAACATCTCTCTTTTTGATTGACCTCCTCCTTTCTTTAATATCCAGGAGGTCAAATTCAGATTGCCGTTCCAGTTAGTGCTTCAACCGAATTCAATCGAAGAAGATCCAAATCACACTCTGTAGGATTTGAACCTACGACGTCGGGTTTTGGAGACCGACATTCTACCAAACTGAACTAAGAGTGCTTTCTTATCATAAAAGATAAGACTGCAAATAAAAGGATTGGCTCCAATACATCTTGTATGTATACACTATAATAGTATCATAACAATGAAAGATTCAATATGATATGTCCAATGTGAATTGATCTCAAAAAATCCCTCGTTACTGCTCAAAGGAGTAGTAATAGGTAGGGATGATAGGATTTGAACCCGTAACATTTTGTACCCAAAACAAACGTGCTACCAAGCTGCGCTACATCCCATCCATTGGTCTACAGTGTCATTGTAGAGAATTCTTGTCTTGTTTTCCACATCGTTATCTCCTCTATTAAAATCTAGAATTTTTATGTCCATTTCGTCTTTTTGTTCACATTTAACATATAATAATAGTAAAATACTTATATCTATATGAAAAATGGAATGGAACCCCTAGGAAAAATAAATCAGTTGGGGGAATATTGGGGAAGAAAGGACATTTTTTCTGTATTTAACAAAAAGTCAATCTTATTTACTGGATGACTGTACATTTCAATATGTTTATGTATTACAATAAAATGAAGGAGGTTTTTTAATGCGAGATCTAAAAACGTCTCAATTAATGGAAAGATAAAATTGAAAGTGTGGGTTGCTTAACCCGCTATTAATTTAGGGTTTATCCATGATATTTAGTATGACTAGGGTGCACTACCAGAAACAAAGGCAATAGCGGCGGCAGGCTTCGCTGCTAAAGGCTTGGTATGTCGCCGCTTAAGCGATTTGTGGCGGCTTGTCTCCGTTGTTACCTCGCTGCAAATGCTTCATATGTCACCGCTACTGCTCACCGTTGCCGCTAATGCATATGGTCGCTACAAAAAAAACATGTCGCCACTAATACCTACACGTTGCTGCTAATTAAATTTTCCGTTTTTTTGTCTATCATTAAAATTTTAAAAAACAATATAACATGCATAAAAACTGCTATGCAACTTTATTATGCAAAAAAATAGTTCAAAACGTTAACCACACTTAATACTATTTTCGATCCAAAATATCAAAATGTTGTGCAACATATCCAAAATACTAACCCAAAAAAAAATATTTCATCAATCCTAAAAAAGTAGCTACTTGTCCTCATCACTACTCCGCTTGTTTCCTTTGTTTTCATTTCGTGACGGCAACGATCATAAATAGTCTTCTAATGTCACACTACATGTCAGGTCTTTTTAGAATTGTTTGTAGCATTTCCAACTACAAAGAAAACAAACTATATTACCAACATATCATAATAACATTGTGCTTTCCAAAAATTACTAAACTACAATATACCAACATATCAAACTATAACCAACATATCATTAAACCATTCTACTTTCCAAATACACTTAAACATACATCATACACAATATTGCATATACATTATAAAATTGTAATTTTTTCCATTATAACATTGTACTTCCAAAAATTACCAAACTACAAAATACCAACATATCAAACTATAACCGACATATCATTATAGCATTCTACATTATAAATACACATAAACATACATCATACAATATTGCATATATATTATAGCATTGTAATTTTTATTATATTTTTCAATTATAGAATTGTACTTTCCAAAAATTACCAAACTACAAAGTACCAATACATCAAATTATAGCATCCTACTTTTTTTCGTTTTTCCATTGTATCATTATACTTTTCAAATACAATTAAACTAACAATTACTTGTGATTGTTGTGGTGGTTGTGTCGGTGGTTGTTCCTGATCGTACATAGACACAACCGTAGAAGGTTTGCACCTAATGCCTCGATATGGTCTCGTCGAACACCCAATATTCTTTCAAAACAATTTTGTATATCCTTTGTTGTTAGACTGCTCGCTTCAGAAGAAGCTTGAGTTTGTTGACTGATCTCATAGAGTAAAAGATTCTGTATTTTCAAAAAATGATAAACATCATAAAAGTTAGATTACTAAATACCTCTTGACGATATAAAAACTTATACGAAAATACAAAATAACCACTTATATATTGTTGCTCGACTGTGGGACTACTAAATATCCCTTGACAATCTATATTCACCTTACGAAATGCTTCGATTCGAGTGATGTCCTATTTAACATTAAAAATTAAATTAATTAGAATTTAAATACACAGTTAAATATATAATAACTTACTTCTTTGAAACAAACATTGTTATACGAGCACGATTCCCCTCTGCTTACAACTTATTGTTATGCACATACATCTTTGTTTGACGCCGAACGCTTTCAAAATTCTGTGGTTTGAAAATGTTCGACGACTAGCACCAAATTTTCACGTGACATACCCTTCGGGGTGGGAGCGGGTTGGTAAATGCACTTGGGATATTTGGAAGCCCCCTACGTTTTGAAAATAAGTATGTGCTTTACTTTTCCGGCCTCTGTAATTTTTTTTGTAGAGTCGCATGAACGCTCCACAACAATTGAGCATGCTTGGGATCCAAGTTAACCTTGTCCAAATCAAACTTATTCTATAAATACAAAAAATCAGTTAATTAAATACCTATCACAACTAAACTTTAAATATTATCCAAGTTACCTTTAGATGCACGTGTGGCTATGAGAACCCCTTCTCTAAACCTTGCAATATTATTACTCCAAACATGCTACATGCATATTCATAATATAATTTACAAAAGTTTGGATCCAAACCAACTGTTAAGATTTTTGCAAAGTTTTATATATTACATAACTTCTCAGGAATTTATACACGAAGTACAAAAGTAATAGTATTATCTATTCTACATCTTACAACAATACATGACTATAGTAGATGCTTATCACATGCAATAGTTAAAAATTGAGAGGGATAAGCAGGTGACACTTAGTGAGTTCAATAACAGTTACAAAATAATGTCATATATATATATATATATATATATATATATATATATATATATATATATATAATATATGACAGGAGAAAAAAGGCACAAAGAACAACAAAGGCATATGTGTATCATATGACAGGCTTTTCATATCAACCAATGATTTGATTCAAAGATTTACAATCAATGAGATACAACAATTTCAACATGATATACATCAATAAGACTTCAGCCCAAGTGGCATAGAAAATAAACAATTTTTGATTATCATTTTGCTAGAATATACAGGCTTTCAGCCCTACCTAGCCCGATGCCAATACCAAAAGTGATAGGAGTCATGCTCCACATGGCCAAAGGCACAAAGCCAATACCAGAAATGATACGAGACATGCTCTACATGGCCAAAGGCATAAATCCAATACCAGAATAATACGAGACATGCTCTACATGGCCAAAGGCTCAAAGCTAATACTAAAAGTGATACGGGACATGCTCTACATGATCAATGATGTAAAACCAAGTTAACACAGGAAAACACATTAAACATATAACACATAGCATACAATTGTCCCTATATTGAACTCACCGTGAAATTACCAAATGATAAAATGGTAATTTGGGCAACACTTCGTTTCTAAAAATTACTTTCCTTGACGAAACTGAGAGTTTTTATTGAAAACCGAGCTTTGTGCGGGCAGAGTTTCGACTGAAAATACTGTTTTCTCGCGGTTTTTGGGTGCTCTGGTGCTTGCTTCGGGTGGAAGGATAGTTCCCTAGGCTTCACGGGGGGTGATAGGATAGTTTTAGAGAGAATAAAGGGTGAAAGAGTGTGAAATTTGTAAACAAAAACGAGAAGACCTCGCTTTCTATTTATAGAGGCCGAAGCCTCGCATTACGTTAGGCATAACTCCACGGTACATTGGGCATAACTCCACGGTACGCTGGGCATACCTCGTAGGAAGGTACTCTGCGTGTAGATTGATATGTGGCCTGTGCTCAGTTCCCAAGTTTCTTACATCTCGATGGTGTATGATGCGTGCCCTCTGTACGAAGAAAGTGGAAATGTGGCCAACTCTGGACCTAGCTTCCGAGTACACGAGGCGTATTGCTTCGGATAAGCCTCGAAGTTTGTGTCTAAAACTTCAAAAATTCATATCTTTCGCATATGGGCTCCTTTTTTACATTCTTTATATTCACGTGTAGGTGAGATTATACTCTACAACTTCCGTTTAGACTTCGTCGGCTAATTTGACTTCATTTTTTATATTATAATTTTTAACAGGCCGGGATAGAAAAAGTCTGTTAAAAATTCATAACTTCTTCATCTGACGTCCGTTTTCATCAGTCTTTTTACCGTTTTACTACTATTGACGAGACCTTCGATTCTCGTTTAAGTTGTGTCGACTAAAAATCAGTCGATCTTTATTTCGAGCTTCAGGCTATGTACTGCTATGCTAAATCTTAGAAAGATCATAACTTCCTCATACGAAGTCAGATTGAACTTTTTTTATGAAAACTATTGGTTTAATGAATACTACGACTTTCATTTAGAGCACAAAGGCTAAAATGTAGTTTATCGGAAACTCACTTTTACGTCATATGGCGTCGTGCCGGTTCTATCGTGAAACTTCAATAAGTCATAATTTCTTCATTATAACTTGGATTTCAGTGAGGTTTTCACCTAAACATTTCTAACGAGACAATTTACAAATTTCAATAACATTATTTATACTTATTTCCAACTTAAATTTTACATTTTCATTAATTTCAATATTTGACTTTTGATTGGAATCTCATAAGACTTCCCATCACTTTCCGAATGATTCTAAACATAGTTTTACTTCAAATCTCATAAAGCTATCTTTTTAGAACTCAACGCTCAAAATCATATATTATATAATGATATACACTTTTAAGCTGTCAAGTTAACAAAACACGATAATTATACATGGTTAGTAACGTGTATGTTACAAATACCTCATCCTTTTCAGAATTTCTTCCCCAAAATTACAACGATTTAAACAAATGGGGATATTTCGCTCTTAGCTAATTCTTATTTTTCTAAGTATAATTTGGGCCTCGATGGTGTTTCCACTTGACAAGTACCAACTTCACTTCTTTATTACGTTGATTAGCCGTTCTTTCGTTTAAGATCTATTCAGGCTCTTCTACATATCTTAACTTATTATCCAGTTTCACCTCAGATAACGGAACCATTTCATCATATATGCTCAAACATTTACACAGAAAACTCACATGAAACACTTCATGAATAGCTCCCAAATCTTCAAGCAATTCCAAGCGGTCTGCTTGTTTACCAATTATATGGATGATTTTGAAAAGACCAACAAATCTAGGACGTAGTTTTCATTTCTTCCCAAATCGCATAATGCCTTTCCACGGGGATACCTTCAGCAATACGAAATCACCCACCTAGAATTATATTGGTCGTCTCCTCTTTTCTGCATATAACTTATGTTGATCCTGGGTCGTTTTCATTCTTTCTCGTACAATTTGAATCTTATCATAGGAGTTGACTAACATAATGCATTAAACTCTTAATCCTTCAAGCTACATATCCATATTTTCCAAAAGGCTTTCTCTCACCTAATGTGTCATAAAAATCAGTGCTTTATAGACATGCATGTTCAATGCATGTCTTGACCTCCAACTAGGTCAAAAGTGATGAAAATGAGGTCAAAACCACATGCAAGGAGTCAAAACTCAATCATACTTCAAATATGGAACATATAAATGCAATGGGACCTCAAGGATCCATAAAGTTGCCAACTTTATGGGATCCCACCACACTAACTAATGCAAACATGAAGAACAAGGCATAAAATTCAAGATCTAGGAACATGGCACATAAATATTAGATCTTGAAGACTCAGAATGGTCCAAAAAATGTGCTAGAATATCGAAAAGGAAAGGGAGGTGATGGAGGCTGACGGTGTGCAAACCCTAAGCATCGAATCCCTTAAATTAGGATTAAGACTCGGAAAATTAGTGTTTTCCATGCAGACGGATGCCACGTTATGGACAATATCTTTCCATGTCGTGGCAATGAGGAAGAATGCACGTTTCACTTAGGTGTCACCACGTCGTGGTGCTATCATCACCACGTCGTGGCTACCACAAAGTCTTATATTTAAGCCTTAAATGTCCATAACAACAAAAGCAATTATATCTGGAACTTGGTGTTACATCATATAAATACAATTCCTAAATAGAGATCCATGATATATGTAGGGGAGCTAAGATACGCACTCCTTACAACAAATCAACAAAATTCATATTGACTGTATTTAGTATGTGTTTTTATAACTATTGTAGCTCTTATATTAGGGTTATTGCCATAAAAGTCCTCATATTTACATGAAATGTGTGGTTATGTCCTAAGTCTAAATTTATGTTAATTAATGCCTCACATTTAGGTAAGTTTTTGTCATTTTAGGCTTTTAATCAAGTTGTGAAGAGAAAGAAAAGTATGTGAATGATAGTGATGATAGTGGGTCGAAGATGAAAAATGCAGAAGGTAGGTAGGAGATTGTGCTGATGGGGGCTACTAGTGTTTTGTGGTGAAGATGGTGTTGTTGGTGGCAAGGGGTTGTAGTGATGACAGAATGTGGTGGTGGTGGTGATGTGTAAATATGAGGCATTTTAAGGCAATGATGACCGACTAAGAGGGTGTAAAACCTAAGAAAATGTTAAGATGAAATGTTTTTATAAATATGAGGCAGTAAAGAACATAAAAACGTACTTTTGTTGATTTGTCGTAAGAAGTGCGTTTCTAGGCCACATAATGTGTATAATGGATCTCTATTTAGGAATAACAACCTCTGATAAGTCTTTATTTACTGAGGTGTTGTTTGATTGTGAAAACATCTTTGTTAAGTTGTACTTTTATGGTAAACGTTTTACAGCAAGGCCTAAAAATTCAACAATGAAGTAGCTTTTGGCCTAGAAATGCACTTCTTGCAACAAATCAACAAATTCCTCTTAAGTTATATAAAATATAGATGGTATCTTTATGGTTGTAGTAGTGATATTTATTAAAGAAAATCACAATTTTTTTCAAGAAATTATATATAAACCAACCCATGACACTTCCTGAAGCCCAAACATGATAGACCATAATTGATCCAAGCGAAAACATGATAGACTAGGCCACGACACTTCCTGAAGCCTTCCATACAATATCATTGAAAGATCCGTCTAAGGATTGGTTGATGGACACACGAGCTTTCACTCATCTCTCCTCATACATAGGTAATTAATCACAATTTTATTTTAAAGTGTGTTATCAAGTCAGTCCTTGTTGGTGATGGTGGTGGGGGAGTATAGTCTTGTAGCAGCGATGAATAGTTTTGTTCTCAAATTGGAAGGTGTCGTCTCTATTCCCTTCACTAAAATTTAGCCAACAGATGGTAGGCGAAAAAAACATATCCAATCTATTTCAATGGATATTGCGGTGTTTGAACAACTTTTTCTTTCTAATTTGTATGTACTAGGTGTAAGACCCATGTATTACATGGGTTAATTAAAAAAAATAAATATAAATGTCTAAATATTTAAGAACTTTAGATTTATAAGAAAATAAGAAAAATAATGAATTATTAAAATTGATTTTTTTATCTTTTAAATTTAAATAAATAAACAAACTAAACGAATAAGTTTTAATTTGAAATTTTGGAAATAAGAAGGTAAGTTCATTAATGAAATTGATATTCATTTATTACTACACTAGGTGTGAGACCCATGTACTACATGAGTTTATTTAATATATATATATATATATATATATATATATATATATATATATATATATATATATATATATATATATAATTTTAATAATTTGAAAAGTTTGAATTTACAAGAAAAATGAGAACAATTTTGAATTATTAAAATTATTGAGGCTTTAATATATTAAATACATTACATATATAAACTCTTTCTAATAAATATCTTACATATATATTACCTTACATATTAAATGTGGAATTTTAATTTAATAAAATGAAAAATACAATAAAATGACAAGTGGAAAATAGAAAATTTTAAAATTTTAAAAAAGACCATGTGTCCAAATGAAGGAGAAGAGGACATGTGACAAAAAACTTTCATTTGTTATAGTAGACTAGGTTATAACCCGTGAACACCACGGATGAGAAAGTTAAAAATAATTTTAATTAAATTATAAGTTTTATAACTTAATTATTGAGCATTTATTATAAAAAAGTTTAATAATTAATAAATATATATATTTTTTGTCAGTAATTTCATAATGATGATAATGATTGGTTGATATTACGAAAATATAGTGGTTTGAATATCCGATAGGCAATTTGTATTTATAGATATGTTAGAAAATTGTTTTTTTTTTTTTTGTAGAATGCAATATAAACTTAAATAAAACAAAAACAAAAACTTATATAAATAATAAAGTTGTAAAAGTTTTATAAATCTCTAAAATTGAGTGTTTATTTATTTTTAGTTAAAATGACCAATTTGTTTTTGTTTTGTTTTTTTTTTTTGTAAATTATGTCATTTTTATTATTTTATTATATTTCTTAATTCGACAAACTTAAAATGAAAAAAAATAATGATATGAAACATTTAAAATTTACAGTTTGATTTATTTAGTCAAAATAACTATTTTAGCCTCTTTGTCCAGTTTGGTCATATTATTGTCCGTTCTTTATTTTTCATTCTTAGAATTTATATCACTTCAACAAAAATAGTAGGTATAATTTTATCCCTCAAAATTTTTATTTTGAACATTTTTTTTTCAATTTCATCAATTTTACTAATTTATTGTAGGCCATTTTTTTTTGTCATTTTGAATATTTTTGTAAATTTGACATTTTATTGTTTTTTTTTCTTTTTTGTTCACATACACACACATCAATACGTACACACATAAAAAGTATGTTACTTGAATTTTATTTAAATGCGGCGAATTTGGCAATTTATCATAACAATGACATTTTGAACAGAAAAACAAATTAAACTGTTTTTTTTTTTGTGGTTTTAAAGAAAACATTTTTATTAGTTTTTTATTCCCTTTTTTTAACCTGCACTCATAGCAATAATACCAATAAACCTTTTTTTTCTTTTTTGTTTTTAGCTGTACTCATATCATGTAACCGAATTGTACACTCGGGCTTGTGTAAAACCTGGAAAAAAAAATAATTTTTTAGATATTTTCGGTTAATTAAAAAAATGCAAAATTAATTAATATAAACATGATGATCATTAGCATCCACCTGAAGGCTAATAACTCAAAGCAGGTTTTGGCCCTTTTGGTTATGATAAAGAATGAGAGGATAGACATTGTTGACAAATGCATCTTTTAAAAAGCAAAAAGTGAGCAATCAATGTGGAACAATCTTCCTCGTTAGGTAGATGTATATGGTTAATATGCTAAATTCATTTATACCCCAAGAACATAATGTTCCTATGTTTTGTAGGTTTTATCAAGCTGCTTATAGCATTTTAAATTAATTTATAAAAATACCCAAAATAATCTTATACAACTGAACTTCTTGCCATATGTTCACATGATACACTTTAAAAATATTAGATTTATAACATAAAAGTAAGAAATCAAGATTTATAATAGAAACGTGTAAGAAAATAGGGACATAAGGAGTGGATTAGTGAATTCAAAATTTTGCAGCAATCCAAATCTTGTAAATGTGTACCAAATATTGTGCAGAAGATGATGAAAGAAGGATAATGAAATAGGGTGAGTCTTCCACATTTATAATTTATGAAAAGTCAAAATGACCTATCATTATGTAGAAGCTGGAAACAATTTCTTTTTGTAGAGAAATCAACCCATTATTTAATAAACAAATTGCAAACCAAGGGCAAAATGGTCTGACATTATGTAGAAGCTACAAATCGAGCCCCTTTTGGGGGGAAACCTTAGGACATATGCTAGTATAATGTTATTACAAAGATTAAGAGGGTAGACAGTGTAAACACATGTATCATTCAATAAACCAAATACAAACATTAATCCAGAACATTCTTCCTAATCAAATTATCTATCAAATGTTTGAACAATTGAACTAAAATTTTCAAAAAAAAAAAAAAAAAAAAAAAAAAAAAAAAAAAAAAACTAAAAAATAAAAATATTATCATCGTCTTAATTTTAAAATCTATATTTTTTCTCATTTTGAAAAAAATAAAATCCTTAAGTTATCAAACGAATCTTACATGTGCTGAAAGGCGTGTTAGTGCATATATGCATGTGTGTAGTGATATTTTTTTTCACATTAGCCCTTACCTAAATAAAAATGTAATATTTTTATCTTTTGTTCATTGCTAACTATATATGTTTTATATACAAAGTCTCGAAATTTTGTATTCTGTATACTGTGTAAAATTGGTTGTCATCAAAAAAAATTGTAACCTACATATTAAATATTCGAGAGGCATTAAGATAACTCATAGGTGGGTATTTATACCTTAATTATTATGCATCGACTCTAATGTCTAAGCGGAAAAAGTACATGCCTATGTTATCGTGTGTGTAGCAGGGTTGAATCTATTGAATCTCATATAACAATATGCTCCTAGGACTACAGGCTACAACAGACACCAAGTAAGCTGTTATTGATGTCAATTGTTCTCTAATTGTTTCCAACATTGTCAATTCATAGTGTATGATATTTATCTGTATCAAATAACTTAAAATCTTTACTTTTAAGTGAAGTATCTTGATTTCTGACCTTTATTAACACATCGAAGAACTTCAAATACTACTTTTCTCAAATAATTGTCAATGTTCTCCTTGTCTTTAGATGACTCATGGTCTTCCTCGCTGTCTATATCCGAATCAATCACACCTTTCTTCTTCAAATAATCAAATTGTGGAACTTCTTTACATACAAACTCTTCATTGATTTCGATTTTGGATAAGTTATTGGAATCGGGGCCACCAATGTAGAGTCGCTCAAACCCTAATTTTTCTATGCTATGAACTCTGATAACAGATTTAGCAAGAAAAGAGTATAATCAGATAACTCAAATAATTAAAAATTAGAACTTAAAACGAACTAAGAAATTATTCTAACTTCCAGTAACATAATAGAAATTAGAGCTCATAATTATACAAACTTTACTAACATATATTGTAACGCTCTTGTATGTGCATAACATACAAAAAGAATCAGATTTCATGATTTGAAATTACATACTAATATAAAATTATGAAATTATACATTAATCTAAAATTAGAACTTGAAATCAGTTAGAAAGACCACTGGAGGTAGGGTCGGCGTACACTGGACTAAGCAGAGCGAGAGACTTCGCTTCATGAATCAGGATTGATACGAACATCAAAGAGCGGAGAGGCAACCATCAGAGTCCTCTTCAATTTATCCAATTTGCAGCCAAACCCAATTGAATAAGCCCTAAAAATCCGTAGATGGAGATATATGCGAATAGCGAGATTTAGGGAATTGAATTCCACATTTGATAATTTGGAGCAGAAAATTAAGGATTTCAAAATTTTGATAGCAAATTTCACGATATATGATTTTATGATTGCTATTCAATTAAATAAGGAGATCTATGCTGAGCGGGAAAATATAATATTGGGTAAACAAAAAAATGACACGTGGTAAAAAAGAGTGTAAAAAAAATACATGCGGCAGTATAAAGATGTTTTTATTAAGAACTAGGTGTGAGACCCGTATATTATACGGGTTGATTTAAAAAATGATTAAACTTAAAGTATAAATTGAAATATTTTTTAATGTACAACTTTAAAATAAGAAATAAAGAAAGAAACGTATTTATTACTAAAAATGAAATCAAACTAAAAATTGACAAGTGGATAATACTTATTTCAAAATTACCACAAAATGACAAGTATCAAAACTCATGAGAGATTGACAAGTGGCAAAAAAAACCTTCATTTATTAAGAAGGATAGAGATTTAATATAATTATTACATTAAAATATTATGTGAAATTTATTAAAATAGAAAACTCATAAAATGACATATGAAAAAGAAATTAATTCAAAATAACCACAAAATGACATTTGACAAATTGAATGAGAGTGTGACATTTGACAAAAAACCTTAATTTATTAAAGTGGATTGTTATGGTTTGGTATTTACGTGTTTTGTATATCGTTTTTTTTGGAAAGGTGATCTACATCTCGACAAATATATTCCAAAATACACAAATTAAAAAGAGTTAAAATCAAAAGCTTTTTAGACACAATCCAAAAAGTTAAATAAACCAAACATCTAACAAATACCAAAAATCTTGTTACCAAAAAATGAGACAAACTCTAATTGTGATTTTACCTAAACACACCCACCTCCAATTTCGTACAATTTTTCTGCATTGCAAATTTATCCTATCTTCTTTTATTTCTCAATCCTTAATCCACTAGCCAAATCAACTACCTGGAACGGTTTGTTAATTATGGGCTCCTAAATTTTTTGATTAGCAACAAATACGGACAGCTTAGCGTCAGGTTAGTGATAAGTAGCAACCGATTAATGACGGAACCGCGATGGATTAAACACCCCACATGTGCTCAAGATCGGTCCTGTCAATTACAATTTAGCTTGAGTTTTTATCCAAGCCCTTTGTCGATCCAAATTAGCACCCATTTTAATAACTTGGTTAGCCCATCAAGAATAATAGAAGAGTCCATTCTTATACAACCGATTTTGATTCTCAATTCACACCGTCTTTCCAAAAGTGGAAGACCCTGTTTTCCTAAAATCATTTTGGTGCTCTTGATTTTCTTCTTCTTTTCTTCGGTAATATGTTTGGTTTTCTTCAAGGCTTGTTTCATCGGGTCCATTAGCTGCTGGTCCCTAAGAGGGTTCTCTTAATTCCTCAATGATACCATGTAAAATTTGTTTCTTCTTGATTTATACAAAAGTAAATACAATGGGTTACAATAATAACCCATATAATATTGCAAAGAATGATCCCACTAGTTTTGGAAGGGATCAATTTGATCTACGATATATATGACCAAAAATACACGAGAGAAGAATATTTGGTTTCCTTCACATTCTTTCCAAAGGTGATTTGTCATATGATGAACAGAAAGTGATATGCAAAAATACACAAAATTCCCATAAATATTATTACCACATCGAATTACAAGAAATGCTGAAATAAGAAGATTGGATGGTAATGGATTTCACCTTTCTGGACACTCAAGTTACCTTCTTTTTATTGTAACAGTAGTACACAATTAACTATTGTGCGATAATCCTCTAACAAAAGTAGAGGGTTGCATCAGATAACCTCTGAGAGGGTATAGCTATTAGTGGTTTCCTTTTCTTAGTCACCGATCCAAATTCGTCAGAAAGCTCAAACTCTTCATCTTCTGGCAAGCTCCAATCAAACGAGTGCAACAGTGATGCTAATATATACATCAACATCTTCTCCCCAAGGGGGATTCCTGGGCATATTCTTCTCCCTGATCCAAATGGCAAAAACTTGAAATTATTTCCATTGTAATCCCATTTGTCGATCAAGAACCTCTCAGGCTTGAACTCCAATGGATCGGTCCAGTTCTTAGGATCATGATGGATTGCCCAAACATTAATATAGACGATAGTACCCTTTGGAATGGTGTATCCACCAACAGTGCAGGATTCATCTGGGCATCTCTGGACTAGGAGAGGAGCGGGAGTGTGTACCCTCATTGTCTCCTTGATGACTGCATCCAAATATGTTAATTTGGGCAGATGAGATTCTTGGACAACTTTCATGCCAATAACATCCGTTAATTCATCCTGCACCTTTCTCATTACACCTGGATTATTCAAAATCTCTGACATCACCCATTCTACCATTGTCGATGTTGTGTCTGTAGCCGCAAGCACTATGTCCTATTATAGTACAGTTTCCCTTTATTAGTTTGTCTTGTGGAATAAGTGCTGTTTGTAGTAATAGAAAAAATTAACACGTGTAAAGGGAGACTTACCATTAGTAGGGCCTTTATTTTAGTGATGTCTAATGATATTGCAGCATCTTTCTCTTCTTTAAGCTCCAGTAATACTTGCACGAAATCCTTCCTTCGATCTTCCTCAGCTTCTCCTTCATTTTTTCTGGAGTTAGCTTCGATTCTTCCTTGGATAATGTTCTCGAATATACGATCAACATACTCCAGTTGCTTCTGCATTTCTCGCTGCCTTCCTTGTAGATCGAACCGTGATAGGATAGGTAGAAAATCAGAGATGTTTGAAGCTATCATTAACTCCACAATCTTGAACTCAACTTCTCGGAAGCCATCTCCAATAGAGCTAGAATCGTTCCCATCACCAGATAATTTGCTACAACCCCATAACATACTTGTCACGACGTTAACCTCAGTCTTAAAAGCAATTTCATTAATATTGATCTTTGTCCCGAACTTACTGTAAACTTTTTTCACCAGCCTTCTCACTTCATATGTTCGGAAACTCTCACAAGCTTTGAGATTTTTATCGCTCATAACTTGGGTTGCTAAAATCTTGCGCATGTTACGCCAGTGTGTGTTGCTGTTGGACCATATAATATCGTTCCCACCATAACTCATGGTTAGTGCTGCTAATGGAGGACAGCGGTTCGCCATGGTTTGGTCCAGATCACGAGTCACGGCCTTTACTTGGTCCATGGAGTTTACCACAACATGAAGCTTTCTTCCGAGCCGGAGACTGAAGATGGGGCCATATCGATCAGCCATCTCCGTGAATATTTCATGCAAGTTGGAGCCGAGAAACGGGAGATATCCTACAACAGGTAAGCCGTAGGGACCTGGTGGGAAGGGTGGCATGCGCTTTCTGGAATACGAAACTGTCCATTTGTACCATAGAAGTAGTAGTGTCGGAACTGAAATGGTGAGAAGTGTGCGGGCGAGCTTGTCTAGCTCACTGTCGACTTCCCACCACCATAACAACAAGGTGTTCATCCTCAGATAAATCTTATATCCAAGTTCTGGTAACATTTTTGCTGCAAATAGTGCATGTGCTACTTATGACGAAGCCTGCTTGTTATATAGCTGGGATCAGGACGGTTGGTGCTCGTTGGTTGATTTTGGACCACGGATACCCCGCAATCATCGTAATTATGTGGTTGTGTTTCGGCTAACCCTAATATATTGTGGTTCACTTATTGAGTATAGCTAGGTACTTTTGAAATTGATGGGAAGAAAAGATAGTTTTTGTTTTTTTTGTTTTTATTTATTTTATGTAAAAATATGTGTTTTTGCTTGGGGCCCATGGTTTATCAACCTTAGAAATAAACAAAATTAAACAAAATTAGGTTATACATTTTTTGTGATTTAGCTTGTATCATTATTTTTTATATACTTTATTAGAAACTCTACCTTTTAACAATATTATATATTATATATTAATTATTTTATTTAAAAATACGTTCATATATTATTTTTAGGAAATGATATTTTTAAATAAATGTAATCAAACACCTTCAAATAAAACACCAATATTGAATATATTACATTGTTACAAAATTACAAAAGCATTTAAATATAAAATTACATTACTAAATAAGGATTAAACAACAATACAAATTAAGCACACATTTAAACATAAGTTAATAAAAATACATACTTCACATGACATTATATTGGTTGAGAATTTGAACAATTTCTTTGATTATGACTAAGTTGGTGACATAGTTAACATTTGCGAGGTTCGTCGGGGTGGCGAATGTCCATCTCATTATGAAAACGGTTTGAATGTTTCCGACCTTGATGAACAAAGAGATTCGAGTAATCTGCTTGAATCTTCCAATCTGACACTAACCAATAATCAACGTGAGAAAGTGGGACAAAAGCAAAATTATACTGATGTTTATATGTCATTGTAGTGTACACATTATTCACAATAGAAAGAGGATTATCCATTCTACACCGACAAACTAAAAGAGCATGAGAACACTGGAATCTTTCCATTTACCATTTTCCACATGTGCATGTTTATTGAAAATAATGGACAGTATGTGTATTTCCTTCGGTGCCATTTATCCATAACTTTGCAACAATTCTCTAGACACCTTCATGGTGATCAAACTCGGTTAAATTATGGCTCTGTGCACGAGTGTCCCGGTTACAAAATAGACGCCACATACGTGATGGTAGATGTCAAACCCCCAAACCGAGGAAACGACGGAAACGTCTCGGGGTGGATGACTTCATATACAATATCATAACAATTGAATAAGAGTGATCAAAGAAAACACAACCACCATATTATAATTTTAAAATAGATACATTGTTGAACGAGTTACATGATTAAAAAACAATTACAATATGATGATATAAGATTTGACTGACATCTTAGCGTCTCATCTTCAAAAGCTTGTTGTTACCTGTCTTAGTGGTTTCCTGAGAATACAAGTGGTTTGAAAAAGTGTCAACAATTAAGTTGGTGAGCTCATAAGAGTTTGTATGAAAATTTGTAAACCTTTCCTTGTAAAATGTTAGTATTTAGTTCCAGAAAATCCAACATTTTCTTAAAATGTGTTGTAATCTTAAAAACCTTAAGACCATAATGTATAAGTATCGCCATACTCGAAAGTAGTATTATGTAGTTTTAATCTATATAAAACCATTTGAATGTATGATTTAAGAAATGAAAGTTGTTATGTACTGGAAAACAATGTAATGTAGTTTTATCTAAATAGAACCGTTTGAAGGTGTATTACACCGTAAACCAAATGTGTCGTTGTTTCCCATGTGAGTTCTTATAGCCATACTATGACTAATATGCCTAATGCGACGTTCTTCAGGCGTCAGAACGTTAATGACATTTGTCACCCCAACCCTGCTGATCCAACTGTAGCTAACAGCTAGGGTGCAGGATTCTCAGTCTCATATAGATCTATACATAAGTGTCTTGTTCTACCTCCAAGGAAATCTAGTTATAATTCAGGACTTTTGTTGGTACTTTAGTAAATACTTGAAGACGTGTCTCACAAATAGCTGATTCAACGAGTTTACGTGTAATGAAATGAAAAACCCTTTAGTAAATGAAAATATTACTTTTCCATAGAAATTTCAAAGTGTATAATAATTATAGTTTTAAATAATCATTTATTTGTCCCAAAAAGGATAAAATAGTGTGAATAATCCATAAACTATACATATTATAGCTTATAAAATTGTTTCACTGAAATGATGAATCCTTACTATGTACCATATATATATATATATATATATATATATATATATATATATATATATATATATATATATATATATATATTTGTAGAATAACATAGTGTATTTGTATTTTGTTTATCGTAGCGTTGCGGTTTTAGTCAAAACCTTGTATGTATATGTTTCATAAATTTAGAAATAAAACTATTTCATAAATTTAGCATCTTTGTATAAATGGTAAGAAAATGTATGTAATCATTTCGTATTTTTAACACAGGTTTTCTTGTGTGTTACTTGTATTCCCCCCCTCCCCCTAAAACATTGAAAATCTCGAAAAATGTGGGGGGTATGAACTCACGTCGAGTGTGTTCTTGGCTAGATAACAAAGTGATGACGATGATCTTCAAGTTAACACACTTGAAGACGGTCATAATCTAATAGTTTTTAACAGACAATATCGTATGTAAATTAGTTGGACTAACATGAAAGTGTTATAAACATACTAGATTATATAAGGAATACTTACAACAATTATAAGAATTAGCCTTGAACAATAGCTTCTGGGAATTGTTTGAATATGTTTCTAGGAATGTTTGATGATTTTCTTAGGAATATGTATGAAGATTTGAAGATGCACTATGTTGATCTCGTTTCTTTGAGAGAGATGTGAAGGAGTTTTGAAGATGTAAATGAGAATTGTGAGGATATTTTCGGCCTTATATATAGATAAGGTGTGATAGTGATGCGATGTTTGCATTGGTATGTGCAATATATCACATTGGGAGAAGGACCACCACTTTAAAGTATTGATTTAGGTCCAAGACCCCAACCGAGTGAAACTGAGAACCCAAGGTCTTCGGTCTAGATGGATTTCAGTCTAGGAGGATTTCAGACTAGTCATGATCTCGGTCTAGCATGTGACTTCAGTCTAGAAGATTTCGGGCATGACAAGTGATTTTGGTTCTAAATGATCTACAAATGGTGTTTTCAGTTTTGAACCACTTAAAACTCAAGATTTTCGGTCCTAAAAATGAAAACTCCAAATTAGCAAGGTGTAAAAGTGTTTTAAGTCCTATTTATTTGCCTTTCGTTTAGCTTGCTTGACTTTTGTTGTCTCGAAATTTCCGGTTGTCACAGTAGAGGTGTATTGCAATTCATTGCAACATTACTATGCTTTCTAAAAAGTTACACAGTTTTGTTGAATGTAAGATTAATACACGCCCTAATTGGTAGATGTTTTGCTCCCCGAAACACATTGTTCATACTCTCAGAGATATTTGTTGTCAAGATACCCCATCTATGATTTTCATCATATAAAAGACACCACTGAATTTTATTGAGTTGTTTTAAATACTGCCAAGCTTCAAGTTTGACTTTTTTGACTTCTCTCATATTTGTAACAAACTTCCTTTTTGTGTGGTGCTCCCAATAGTCCAACATAAATTTTTAAGACTAAAGTTCTTGTACCTTTTCATGAAATTACTTCTAATATGTCGAAGTGTGACATCCCCATTTTCACGGCTAGAAAAGACCGATTTGTTTATGTTTTATTTAAAAATCAGAGTAGTATTTTGAAGAAAAGTCTTGCGGAATTTGTTCCCAGAAAAACATGATAAATACGTTATCAAAGTATTTCCAAAGAAATGCATTTTTATTCATTTTAAGACATTGGGATGTCATCGTCAATACAGAAACATAAGCATAAACAGAACTTACATTCATTATCACTAGTGATTTATATCTCCTTAATCCCTCAGTGTAATATAACCTCATATTGACACATGTGATACAAATAAACTGAGTGGGTCAGGTTTGGAAACCTAGTGAGTACATAGGGTTTTCAACCCAGAATAATATAATTATTATGTTTAATCAGCAAAAATTTAACCCAATTACCCATCCCTACTATGTTCTTTATTCTTAAGGGTCTACCCTAAGAACCTGTTATTCCTCGTTCATTCATTCCAAAGGATTATCCTAAGGAATAGGCCCGAAGTTCATCGTCGCCCGGGTTTATACAACAAGCACTAAGTCCACAGTCGCTAGGGTTTATACAACAGGAACTAAGTTCATAGTCGCCAGGGTTTATAAAATAGGCACTAAGTCCATAGTCACTAGGGTTCATACAATAGGCACTAAGTCCATAGTCGCAAATGTTCCTCTATATCAGCTTTCATACCTCATCATTCATCTACCCATGTTATAACCAACATATTTTGTAGATATAAAATACATATACAGTTTAAATCATTTAAAACATGCATAAAATCGTTCATCCAACATAGATATCAAGACACAGATAATATGCACACATAGCACGTAATTTGTATTAAATACTTCATATCTATGTGTAAGATGAAAGTAACTTTGCACTCACTTGTTAAAGTGGTGATTCCAAACTCGGGAAGTGCTTCGCTTCTAACAATTCTATTTTCTTTCGACGAAACCTAGCATCATTATCGCTAAATTTTAGTCTAATCTTTATTGCGACTAATTATTAGTCTAGATTCATCATTAACTTAAAGTCTACTTCATGATCTATCAAGTAAGGAACAACCAGATAGGATCATATCGGAGGTAGGGTCCATTTAGCATACGAAGTATACTGTTTGGAAATTCCACTTTAAACACCTACACCTCGCTTAATCACAACCTAGTCATCATCCCCATAAGTAGATCAATCAATATAATGACTTTGAATCACTGATAAATCTGATTCTTAGGTTCATAATAACAATATTATATTTATATATAAGTTATATTTAAAGTAGGGAAGACATATTTCACTTACAACGTCTTTTGATAATAACCGGGATCCACTGGAGCAGAGCTTCTGAGCCAAAAAGCTCTTTTTTCGGAGCCTTTGGGAGCTCCGGGGCTTCCTTCTAGTGCTAGGGGGTACCCTAGGATTTGGGGGGTTGGGATAGTCTAGAGAGAAAGAGAGTAGAGAGAGAAAGAGTTGGATTTTGGTGTGATTTAGCCGGCTGCCTTCGCAACCTATTTATAGGCGCAAGGACTCGCACTACATTGGGCGTAATTCCGAAGTACACTGTACGTAGTGAGCAATCATACAACACGCGTCCGAAGTTCGGTGGGGCTACGTGGCTGCTTGTGCACCGAGGAATGCGAGATCACTAGGCGTACCGGGCTCATACACAGGGCGTACTTGTATGTTGGGCGTCCGAAGCGATACGTGTCAGCATCTTGTGTGAGATCGTGGGGAGCAAGCAACAGTCATGATTCGACCACGTCATCAACCTCGCAAATCCGAATCCTGATTCCAAAAATTCATAAATCTCGCATAAGAGCTCCGGTTTCGACGTTCTTTATATTCATGCATAGACGGGATTGTACTCTACAACTTTCGTTTAGACATTGTCGGCTAATTTTGACATTATTTTTAATGTTATATTTTTAATAGACTGGGACAGGAATAGTTCGTTAAAAATTAATAACTTCTTCATCCGACGTCTATTCTTGTCTGTCTTTTTGCTGTTACGCTACTATTAACGAGATCTTTGATTGTCGTTTAGGTTGTGTCGGCTAAAAATCTCTCGATCTAATATTCGAACTCCAGGTTGCATACTACTAAGCCAAAACTTAGAAAAATCATAATTTCCTCATACGAAGTCAGATTTGGGCGTTCTTTTTATGCATGCTCTCGGTTTAACGAACACTACGACTTTCGTTTAGATCGTTAAGGATAAAACTCACTCTATAATAAACTTACTATTTATGTTACGTAGTGTCGTGCTGGTTTTGTCGCGAAACTTCGATGGGCCATAACTTCTTCGTTATAACTCGGATTTCGGCGTTCTTTATATGTACAGAACCCTTGTGAAATATGCTACAACTTTTATTAATATTATTCATTCTAAATAATATTCTATTAAAAAGTCATTTTCGACACTTATTGTCTCAAAATCGATTAGCCCGGATCTACGGGCGTTACAATTATCTCCATTAGGATGATTACGTCCAGCAATCATCAACGAATCATGGCTTGTACAATGATTCCATATCGTAACTTCTTTGTTTCTTCGAACAAGTTTCCAACTCTTGGACTTCTTGACTGCAGACTGTGCTCAATCTTGCACCCGCTCTCTATCTTATGTTAGAATCCACATTATGACCTTTAAGTCACAATCTCGATCCTTATCGAAGACTCGTTATTCTTCTTAACAAACTTAAGATAAGTTCTTTGATTACTACAATGGACCGATGTGGCATATTCTAATGACCTATCGTCGTGTGATGCAACATTTAGACCCAAGTCTCTTAGAGTGAAATTCCAGAACAAACTATGCCTTCCTTCATGTGCTAATGTGATATAATCATATCTTAGAAAGTAGCATTTCCAGCTACAAGCTTCAACGATCGCGATACTTTCTATTGATCGCTTCGATCATCTTTCATTTTGTCTTAATTCAGATGTAACATCGAACTTAGTTCTCTGAACCACGTAATATATTTATCTTAGTCGGACTCGATTTGATATGAACACTAGGGTTGAAATGAAAATCATCTTCTTAATCATTACCGAAACAATGGTAATGACATACATGAACAAAACGAAATCAATTACTAGCTTCTTGGTATCCTTGTGACTTTCCCTGATCCAAGTTCGAGTCCTGTGCTTCCGGTAGTATAGGCCTCTACTATCATTCACACATACTCATACTCGTCTCAAGTATTGTCTCACAATTTTTCCACGTCACCATACAAGAAAATCACATAACAACTTAACACACCTGATAACAAAACGAAGGTTTTATATTATTCCTTGAAACGATTACATAGGTGTTCAAGTTTACCCTAGATTATGCCTTTAATAGGCTACACCATACGATACTATTTCTATTGCATAACTCGATCTTCCGATATGAAGGCCTCATCCTCGATTTCTCGTGTTGTTATCTGCTTCGTCAATGATCATGTGGAATGTCCTTGGCCTCGGTGGTGTATCTGGCCTTGCTGCCTCATTTTTCTTTGGCGGTCTCTAGAAATATGCCATTCTTTGTTACATCCATAGCATACCCTTTTGTTGGATGCGCACTTGCTGGCTCGAGTCTAACCGATATTGACCAAATTCCGCCACACACCCATAATCGTAATCGATTGTAGACCGCATAGCGCCCAGGCGCCGCCTATGCCGATATTTAAAACACTAATATATATATATATATATATATATATATATATATATATATATATATATATATATATATATATATATATATATATATATATTAAGGACATACTTTTGACAAAATAAAAGCAAAATGTATAAAGCCCATATTTTATATATTCCAATCAAGTTAGAATAGCCCAATGGCTTAAATCACACAAAATTAATTATTAGGCAAAAGCCCAATCCATTTAAAATTAAACAAAAAAGGAAAAAAAAATGGTTTGAAACTTCGCCTATGGGGCTGGAGCTTGGTCGACATCTCATAACACATCATAAAGGTTGTCACTTGATCATTGGTCACTCCTATTGTCCGACGTCCGACCACCGTCACCCTTACCATGCCAACCTTATGCCTCTCTAGTAGACCAACCTTGTTCTCCATAGTCCATTCATGTTTGTTGTAGTTTAGTGCTATAGTCCATTCATGTTTGTTGTAGTTTAGTGCTGTACAGTGAAATAATTTTTAGAAATTATTAAAAACAATACATATATTTCAAGATATAAGACCTCCTAGATTCTAATTGTAAGGACTATATTAATAGTTATAATTACTGAAGATATGTTAAATATTTTGAAGGCATACCACTCGATCCGATGCCACTAGTATTTTTTACTCTTTCATTTTTCTTCTCCACATGGTTTTTGGTTCTACATTTACCACTATAAAAAATGTATTAACCAAACATCTAACAAATACCAAAAAACTTGTTACCAAAAAATAAGACCCTAGTAATGATATAACTTGAAAAAACCCACTTCTAATTTTGAAAATTTTTGCTACATTGTATATTTATTTTATCTTAGTTTACTAGGTGTAAAACCCGTGTATTAAATTTGTTGTTTAAAAAAAAATATGAAAGTTGGTAAAAAATGAATAATTTATTTTTAGTTGTAAGACCCATATAATATACGAGTTGATTATAAAAAGTGAAATTGATTTATTTTATTAATTATGAAATTGATAATCAATTTTGGAAAATATTATTAGCATGGATGAGAGAGGTAATGGCGGTATTGATAACATTCCAAATTAAAAATAAAAGTTATTTCCATATAGAATACAGCGGAACGAAATGATTCCTTTGGTTTCGTTTGATTGAACAATGAAGATGATCAACAAAAAAGCTAACCTTTAGCTGCGACGAAAATCATCGCAATTGATTTCGATTGTCGTCGCTAAAGGATCGCCTCAATTGCTTCGTAGCTAATAGCTGGTTGGCGTCGCAAATACGGTCGTCTCTAATACATGTCGTCCCTAATACATGAATGTCGTTGTAAATAACGTCGTCTCTATTAATATTCCGGCAACCTGCCAGAGTTTGTCCGACAAACCTCCCTGGAGGTATAGGTCGTCACAATTGGTCTTAGTCGTCCCTAAAGGCATCGTTGCTAATGTTTTTTAATTTTTTTTTTTTTGAGAAAAAACATATTTTTCTTTATAATATTAGTTTATATATATTATAAAATGCAGTTTTGATAAAAATACATATATAAATACATACCACATTATATAAAAACGTCAAACATACCATATTCCATAAAATATCTAATAAATCTCAAACAAATTAACATATAATATATCATCTATAAACTATCTAAAAAATCCAAAATAACATCCTCCATATCATAAAACAAGAAATACTATGTGTCTTCGTCTTCCCCATCGTTGTTTTTCTCGTTGTTGACTTGGTTTTTAAACGAGCGAATAATGTCTCCAATGGCCGTCACAAATGCCAGGTTTTGAAGAAAAACATTTACATCAACATCCTACAATTAAGTCACAAGCGCATTAAGTCATTAACAATTCAACAAATTATCAAACCATCAAAGAACCAAATCAATTAAGTCTTTAACAATTTAACAAACTACCGAGCTACCAAAAATTACTATAAACACGTTAAGTTCTTAACAATATAACAAAGCTACCAAATTCTTTATGAATTTAACAAGTACCTGTGTGGGTTGCTCGGAGAACTCAAAATTCGCTGGAATTCACTTAAAATCACAAAAAAAAAAATGAAATTAAAGTCAGAAAACAAGAGAAAGATAAAAGAGAAGAGCAAAACGCACCTTACCGGAGTTTTAATCTCGCCTGAGAACTCAGAATTCGCCGGAAATGGCCGGAATCTTCTAGAAATTGACGGAAAATGAAAGCATAGAACGAGTGGTGGTTTGTGTTGGTGAAGTATGCCGGAAATTGAAGGAAAAACGCACCAGAACACGATGTCGCCGGAATTTACGAGGGAAGTGGTGGTAGCCAGAAAACTAAGTCGTCTGAGACGAAGGGGTAGTCAAAAGGTCGGCCCCTTTAGCGGCGACGTCTTTAGCAATTGCAGCGACGAGTTGGAGGGAAAAATACGCACCATTCTCTGGTGCCTAGTAGTCTTCCGATCTAAAAACAATTGAAGGGTCACGATGACATTCACGCGGATCGCTATCAATAGCGGCGACATGTCGTCGCAATTGGCGTCGCCGCTATTGCTTCCTACCAGATGAAACCCTAACCGATGGATCACTTTAGCAGCCTACGGTCCCGATTAAATGGCGTGTGGCAGGGGAGGATCGATGGTGGAAGTCCTTTAGCGACAACATCTTTAGCGACGGAGAATGCCCTTTAATGTCGCCGCTAAAGCCCATTGTCGTCGCTAAAGCTGTCGTCCCCAAAGGACTTATTTCTTGTTGTGTGATAAATTGAAGGGTCTGTAAAAGTGACGAGCATACAACATAAACGTAGGAATTCACAAATAAAAAATTACTATTTGTATTAATTACAATATATATTAATAATATTAATTATTATGAGTTGATTAGGGTGGTCTCTGAAAGGGTTCTCTCAGTTCCTCTATGATACCATTCAAAATTTGTTTTTGTTTTTTTTTTTTTCTTTTTATTTATACAAAAGTAAATACAATGGGTTACAAAAGATGACCCCAATAAGATTGCAAAGATTGATCCCACTATTTTGGAAGGGATCGATTTAATTCTACATATATATGACAAAAAGCACAAGAGAGAAGAATATTTGGTTTCCATAACATTCTATCCAATGTTGATTTGTCATCTAATGAACAAAAAATGATACAGATGAAAACACAAAATTCCCATAAATATTATTACCACACATAGTTACAAGCAATGAGCAGATAAGAAGGCAACGGATTTCGCCTTTCTGACACTCCTAACAAGTAACAAAACGTTACATTCTTTTCATACAAACAGTAGTACCGTTCAACTATTGAGCGATAATCCTCTATCAAAAGTAGAGGCTTGCATCAGATTGTCTTTGAGAGGGTATAGCTATTAGTGGTTTCCTTTTCTTTGTCACAATTCCAAATTCGTCAGAAAGCTCAAACTCTTCATCTTCTGGCAACCTCCAATCAAACGAGTGTAACAGCGATGCTAATATATACATCAACATCTTCTCCCCAAGGGGGATTCCTGGGCATATTCTTCTCCCTGATCCAAATGGCAAAAACTTGAAATTATTTCCATTGTAATCCCATTTGTCGATCAAGAATCTCTCGGGCATGAACTCCAATGGATTGGTCCAGATCTTAGGATCCCGGTGGATTGCCCAAACATTCATATAGACGATAGTACCCTTTGGAATGGTGTATCCGCCAACAGTGCATGATTCATCTGGGTATCTGTGGACTAGGAGAGGAACCGGAGTGTGTACCCTGAATGTCTCCTTGATGACTGCATCTAAATATGTTAATTTGGGCAGATGAGATTCTTGGACAACGTTCATGCCAATAACATCCGTTAATTCATCCTGGACCTTTCTCATTACACCTGGATTATTCAAAATCTCTGATATCACCCATTCTACCATTGTCGATGTTGTATCTGTAGCCGCAAGCACTATATCCTATTTTTGTACAGTTTCCCTTTTTAGTTTGTCATGTGGATAAGTGCAGATTGCAGTTAAAGAAAGATCCAAAACATATAAAGAGACACTTACCATTAGTAGGGCCTTTATTTTAATAATGTCCAGTGATATTGAACCATCTTTCTGCTCCATAAGCTCCAATAATATCTGCACGAAATCCTTCCTTCGATCTTCCTCAGCTTCTCCCTCATTTTTTCTGGAGTTGGTTTCGATTCTTCCTTGGATAATGCTTTGAAATATCCGATCGACATATTCAAGTTGCCTCTGCATTTCTCGCTGCCTTCCTTGGAGATCAAACCGAGATACCACTGGGAGAAAATCAGAGATGTTCGGGGCTCCCAATAACTTAACAATCTTGAACTCAACTTCACGGAAGCCACCTCCAATAGAGCTAGAATCGTTCCCCTCACCAGATTTGCTACAACCCCATAAAATGCTTGTCACAACGTCTACCTCAGTCTTGAAAGCAATTTCATTAATATTGATCTTTGTCCCGAGCTTACTGTAAACTTCTTTCACCAGCCTTCTCACTTCATATGTTCGGAAACCCTGACAATCTTTGAGATTTGTATTGCTCAGAAGTTGGGTTGCTAAAATCTTGCGCATGTTACGCCAGTGTGTGTTGCTGTTGGACCATACAACACCATTGCCACCATAACTGATGGTTAGCGCTGTCAATGGAGGACTGCGGTTCGCCATGGTCTGATCCAGGTCACGAGTCACGACCTTTACTAGGTCTATGGAGTTGACCACAACATGAAGCTTTCTTCCGAGCCGGAGACTGAAGATGGGGCCATATCGGTGAGCCATCTCCGTGAATCTTTCATGCAAATTGGAGCCAAGAAACGGGAGATACCCTACAACTGGTAAGCCATAGGGACCGGGTGGGAAGGGTGGTATGTGCTTTCTGGAATATGTTATCCATTTGTACCATAGAAGTAGTAGTGTCGGAACTGAAATGGTGAGAACTGTGCAGGCGAGCTTGTCTAGCTCATTGTCGACTTCCCACCACCATAACAACAAGGTGTTCATCGTGAGAAAAATCTTATATCCAATTTCTGGTATCATTTATGCTACAAATGATAGGCAACTTATGAGGAAGCCTGCTTGTTATAAATCAGGGATGGTTGATTTTGGACCACGGACTTTCCGCAAGCACATGCCAACGCATGCAGTTATGTGGTTGTGCTTCGGCTAACCCTCATATTTTATGAAGTCTATTTTATTGCTAATAGGGAAACCTGCTAAAATAAACAACTAACATATCTTTTGTCTAAGAGTAATATAGAAGCATTTATTTAGTTTGTATTGTTAACTTGGTATGTTTGCTGGTTTAATTATTGGTCATTTATCTGAAGTTAGATGTATGCTGCGAGATTGTGAGAAGTTTTAAATGGGGCATAAAGTCTGGACCAGTGTGAGAAGTTGTACATGGGGCATAAAGTCTCGACCAGGATGATGTATTTCAAATTGACGGTTTTGTTAGAATCCCTTCATATAATGACTCTAATGTTTGTTTTATGTGAAAAGGGAGTCGGATCTATTCCATCTTATTTTATGATTTCATAATAACATTGCTATGTTTTCATTCAAAATTACTTTCAAGAATCGGGTAAATTATCTTTACTATTTGATCAAGTATTTCTGTCTGATTTAGCTTGTTTATTGCCTTAAGTTTATAAAAAGTTTAACGTCACTAGAATTACAAACAACCCAAATACAAGAAATAAGGCTACTAAAGTGGTGACTTGCATATATGGTATTTCACTCGCATTGATTATGAAAATAAATATAACGGGTGTTTGGTTCATGTATTCATATGTAATTGGAATTCTAGATTCCATTATATAAAATAATGATTTGTTTGATTCCTCAAAAGACAATTACATAGGAATATATAAAGAATCTCTAAACGTTAAGTGGTTAAGTGGTTTGGACGTAAACTCTAATCACTAACATCTCTCCCTAGTTTGATTGGGAGAAGACGATTAAAATTGGAAAATCACAAAAGAGAAAACATAAAAAGAAAACATATATGTAGACAACGAGAGCGACATTGACAGAGCTCTAGCGATGTTGTAAAACCCTGTTTTGAATCGTTTCTTAATTCGGGCATTGGCGAGTTTATGTGTTACATTGGTGAGTCACTTGACCCACCTTTTTTATACTTTTGTATAACAAGTTATTTGAAACTAAAAATTGTGACCTACCAAAAAAATGCAAATGAATCCCCTTAATATTTTGGCAACAAAAAAAAAATGTTTAAAGTCTATATTTTAATAGTTCAATATTTTTAAATGTATAATCCAATATTCATAGCCCAATACAAGCTATAATAGAAAAAATTAAGTCACAAATCAATCGTTTCATAGCACGTTAACCTTGGATCTTCAATTCTTCATAATCACCGATCCAATTTACAACCGATGTTAAATATATTATACTTTGTTAGCTTTGTGAAAATTGATTAAATTATGTGGAACTTCTATTCCCAATTCCAATATTCTCTGACAAAGACCACTATTCATAATTTAGTTGTAGGTTTAATTGAATTTACTGTTGGATTTCTTTTCTTTTCTTTTTCTTGTTAATATTTATTCTGTAAGAATCAAAAGCAAAGCTATTGTATTTTTGGTAATACTTAGTGATTTTGTTTTTTATTGTTCAATGAGTTCATAGTAGGTTTTTTTTTTATTGTTTCAATTTTTCAATGTTCATTGATTATTTGATTGTTGTTTATGTGTTTGGTTATTTCATTGTTGATTGCGAATTGTTGTTTATTTCAAAAATTAAAATCAAGAATGTCTTTAAAAGTAATTTGATTTTTTTTGCTTATATGATTCGACCCGATACAAACCCACAACTAGTATTTTTTTCAATCTGTTTCAATTAAATAGTGAACCATGTGGTTTTACGTTCTAGACTCGCCACTAAACTCGGGGCTGTGACCCGATGATCAGTTATCAAGAGGCTTTGGGCCTAGGGGAAAGAGAGATTTAGACCCCTTTGGATGTGGATAATGTAGAATAGATGATCTGAGAGTTCAGTTTGTGTTTTGGAGCCCAAAGGTATAACCATAAAGTGATAGTTTGGGCCTTAATAAATTTTGGTTTTAAGTTCGGGAAAGTCTTAAGGAAAATGAGAGTAGATAGGATTGTAGAGCTTCTCATTAACTTTTTGTGGATATAAGGATCGTCGGAATCCGAGTTGGAACAAAGAAGTTATGGGCATCAGAAGATTGATCGGTAAGGAGCATGTAGTGTACGTTGGACGTAGATGGTTGGAGTGATCGCGAAGGTTCCAGCGTGAACGCTGGGCATAAAAGATGTATGTTGGGCGTTTGTAACTCAATCCCAAACCCTAATATAGGGTCTTAAACCATATTTAAAGGCCTTAACTCATTATCAAACCCTCTTATCTTCAACCTCCATCACCCTTAACCCTAAATTCGAAACCCTAGCCCTCATTTGGAAAGATTTTGAGCTTTGGAGTGATCTTTGTGGATTTTTGGTGCATTTAGAAGAAGAACACCTTGGAGAAGTGTTGGTTGTATTGGAGCTTGTAGATCCAAGTCTTGTTCATCTTGATATAGCTTCTAGAGGTATAAAATTTTAATATTGGTGACTTTCTCTTATAGATCTAGATTGAGTGCTAATTTATCATGTTTTGGTCTAATGATTGTGGTTCTTGTGAGTAGAAGTTACTATAGAACCTTTGAGCCTCATATTTAGTCTTTGTTGAGGTCATTAAGTCATAAAGTTTGGATCTTGAGGAGTATTGTCCCTTCATGCAAGAATTAATGAGCTTTTTATGAAGTTATGAAGCTTGGATGTTAGTTTAGACCCCACTAAGCAATGCGAAATCATAAAGTCGGGAACTTTATGACCTAATACATCCCGTGGATGTTAGATCCAAGTTTGGACATTTTGGTCTTAAGCATTAAGCATCTTTAACATGGGAAATTGTCACATGGAGCGTACGATGGTCGTACGTATGCGTACGCTCCGCGTAATGCATGTACTCCCCGTTTGTAAGCATTGACGAGTTGCACATTCTGCAGTGATAGGCGGAACGTGGGGTGTACACAAAAAACCTTTTTTTGGGCCATGGGTTGTGTAATCAGATATGTGAAGGGTAAAATGGTCTTTTACCTATTGGAAGTGTAACACCCATTCTAGGAATGAGCATTTTAAATGTTAAGTTCTATTGTGGGTGGTCGCGACGTAGAGCCCCACAACGGCGTGCACAAATTCGTTTGAACAAACCGTAATTCCTTAAGCTTTGGGCCCTATTTAAAGGACATTATGGCTAGGGTTTCAAGGTTATTCAACCTCCATCACCCTCTCAGGTACTGAAACCCTAACCCTAGCCTCCATTAGTCTTGAAAGTTCCTTCATCATACTTTGTTGGCATTTTTGAAAGAGAAGCAAGCCTTTGGTGAGGATTATCATCTTACAAGCAGCATATTCATCTTCTAGCTTCTCTTTTGGACTTGAGTGAATGTTTAATACTGAATCTTTTCTTTGTTAGATTGTTAGATCTTGGATTTTTGTCCCTTTTCTTCATGCTTGGTGGGTTTTGGATGATGAGATCTCATAAATCTTACAACTTTATAAATATCTAGGCAATTTGGAGCATTTTATTGTTTGGATTTGAAGTAGACTTGAGTTTTCAGGCCATGCATGGAATCTTGGCTCTTTTAGCCCTTATTCTACCCTAAAAATGGAAAGGAAAAGAATTGGACATGCATGTCCCTAAGGCTATGATTTTTATGGTCCAGAAGGTGTTGGAAACCCTTCTGGAAACTTTGGAGAAGTAACTCTAAGGGTTAAGTGCTTAATGAGTAGTATGTGTTTCATGCTTCCATTAAGGGCTTAGGGCTTTGGATCTTGACTTATTGGCGAGGTTTAAAGGACAAAGTTGGAAACTTTTATCTATCTAGGTGATGGTTTAGACCTAGTTTGAGCTTAGGAACTCCTATTTTGGCTGGAAGATCAACTTAAGGAATTAAGCCATGCTGACTGATCACGAAGGCGTGGTGGAGCCTCACCAGATCATTGTGGTTTTACTGAGCACACATGTTTTATCGTATTATGACCATCGCATGGCCATTGATGGCCATGACGTGGCAGTCAGCTAAAAGTTGACTTTGACCATTGACTTTGACCCAATTTTGACTTAGGGGTATTTTGGGTATTTTTATTAGTAGCTGAGCTTTATTGATTGTGATTGTATAAGTGGCTGGTAGAGTAAACATTTGGAGTAGTGATCTGTGTAGCTATTTCTTTAGACTGAGAAGTGAGTTTTCTTTACTGTACTTGTGGGTCGAAGGCACCAATGCTGACCCACTTGGTTATGTATCCTAGTTATAGGATGGTGTTATACTAGTATATGACGGATTAGTAGATCTGTATGATTATCTGTATTTGCCGGTTCTATGTTTATGTTTGTGTGTTACATATGTCAACATAATGTTGTTATGTTGAGGCGGTCCTACTTTGTGTTGAAGTCCAAGACACCCGGGGTGGTCCAAATACAATGTAGGCCCTACGAGGTGGTCCAGTCATAACGAAGGCCTGTATAACGGTCTAGATAGGCTATAGGTCCTGTAAGGCGGTCTAGTCAGGCTGAAGGCTGGTATTTTCCTGATATTGTTTGTTATGTTGTGTGATGGTACTTTGGGGGAACTCACTAAGCTTTGGATTATAGTTTCATCTTATTGTTGTAGGTACTTCAGAGGATCGTGAGAAAGCTAAGGCGTGATCATGCACACATTCATGTTTTTATGATATTGGATCTTGGGATACTCTGATTACGATTTTACTTTTGAAACAATGGTTTTGTAAACACTTTTATGGTTAATGAGAAGTTGTTTTTTGAAAATTTAAAAATATGATTTTTGGGATGTTATAGGAAGGATAGGATTTGGTTTGGATCTTGGATTTTGGGAAATTACCTTAATTATTGTGAGGTTCCAGTAGTAGCTACACATGTATCTCGGTTATCACAGATGGACGTGAGTCTCCTCAATATACCCATGGGTCGAAGGTACCAACATCGACCCACTAGGATCTGTTATATCCTAGTTGTGTTTGTGACTCTTGTATGGTATGTTAGGCTAGGCCCATTATAAGAAGGGCTAGGCCCATTTGTATAATGGGTTAGACCTATCTATCAGGAATGGCTGGGCCCAATGTTTTATATGTAGGATGCTAGCTGTCTTAAGTGACTATTGCATGTTATATTGGGCTCGTCCCATTATATGCAGGCTAGGCCCATTATGGTGGGTTAGGCGCAATGGTATGTATGGTTTCTGGTATTTGGAGGAACTGACTAAGATTTGTGCATATGGATTTTATGGTTATGGTTTCAAGTACTTCCGACCTGAAAGGGAAGGGCCCGACTGGATCGCAACGTATCCACCCATTTTTCCGCAACTTTATGATTTTGGGGATTATACTCTGACAATTGTTTTATTTCGGTATACTTTTGAACAACTGAAAACGGATAATTTATATTTCTAGGTGAATTAAAAATGATTTATTTACCTTATAATTTTTAAGACTTTACAAGTTGGTATCAGAGCCTTGGTTTGAGGGATCCGTGCATACTCTGGGGGTGTGACTGAACTCAAACTGAGGAATTGGTAATCTTTTAAAAGAAAACAAATTTTTAAAAATACGTTTGAAAATAAAAAGAGGATGTGATGCGTGCAATCGGCCGAGCTCAAGCAAGTGATTTCTAGAATACTCATACATGTTTTTATGCTATATGGTATGAATGTTGCATGCTAGGATAAAGCAAGGGATACTTTCAGGAATTTCATCATAGATTGGTGTGATATGGGATGGTTTGTAGCCTAAGAAGCATTGGATGCTATACTAGATTGGGAATATGTTTTGGTATCAATAATTGCTAAGTGTATGCTTTAAAAGTTGTATACGGTTAGGATCATATAGCCCTAGAATGACTTGTTTGGCCTTATTTCATGTTCCTTGTCTGGTTGTGGTCCCATGGTAGATTCCTTTATTAGAAAGTCTATTTGATCCTGTATTGTGTATAATTTGCATGCACAAGGCAACCGATAATAAGACTGGAAGTTCCTAGCATGGGTTGTAGGAAGTAAGCTTGGGATGTCCTCTGTTTGTTTTGTGTCTTGGTGTATTACTTCATGAATGTTTCTAGCTTTGTGCTTTGTGTTTTGTGGAACCCTTAGTGATGTGAGTAAACTACTAAGTGAATACATAAGTCACATGCTGTAAATGTTAAATAATCTCAGCGTGTTGGATTTTACCATATTGCACAATTGTTGTTTGAATCCAACCGTTGTAGGGTTGAATGTTTTAGTCAAAGGATTATCTAAGATTTGTTGCATGTGATTGTATTCTTGAAGTAATTAACTGACATTATTGGGAGTTATTCAACAGCTGATAACAAGGTGAGGTTGGCACCTAGAAGAGCCTAGGAAGTACGTTGGTGGGTTTGGTTGGGTTGTTTAACAGGTGGTTGGAGTACCGATTTGAGAAGGTGAGTTAGAGGATTCAGGAAAACTATTGAGAAAAGTATGGATATGTGTGGAAGGTAATATTGGGCACATACTACTAAAACCACATGATCCATACTCGAATCTAGGGGAGTTACAGAGAATCTAGGAAGCCTATGGATGAGGATTTTTGGGTATGTAATGATTATTGTATGGTTGATTCTCAGTATGGTGATGAGCACTCATGGTGGTGGATCTGGTTCGGGCTCAATTGCCGACACTAAGCAGATTGATGAACAGATATAGGAGTTCATCTCGTCATAGATCACCCGTGGTATTTTGGAGTAGACTCCCGAGTTCTTCAATTCGGTCAAGAAGGGGATCATGGATATCCTGGATGAGTGTTTGGGAGCGTTTCACATTCAGATTATGACTATTATGGGAGCTCGTACTCTTTGCTTCTGCGAGTTCCGTGCTTGTGGAGATCCCTAGTTCTTTGGGGAGAAGGACTTCATTGCCAGTAAGAGGTGGTTACCGAACACAGTGAACACTTTCTGAACGAGTTTTTGACTCGAGGGGTCGAAGGTGATATTTGCTTCCTTTCTTTTGAAAGGCAGAGCTAGAGATTCGTGGGAGGAGGTAGCTTTTGCTTTGGGAGGCGAAGCCATTGAGGCAATTACATAGGATGAGTTTGTTACCCGATTTACGTCGGAGTTTGCACCAACCAATGAGGTGCAACAATTGGAAAGGGAGTTTTAGGACCTTCTCCAGACGACTGTGACTGTGGTGGAGATCACTACCAAGTTTAGGGAGAGTGCTCTTGTAGTTCTACAATATTCCACATACGAGGAGATGAAGAAGAAAAGGCACCATGATATGCTACAAGACAACATCCATGAGTTTGTTAGCTTTTCAACTTGTCAGACTTTTGAGGACACGCTAGCTAGAGCCCTAGAGCAGGAGATTGCTTTGGAGCACCTCGGGAAGAGGAATCCATTGTAGATTCAGATCATAGTGGGCCAGGAGAAGAGGCCAAAGACTCACGATACGCATTTGGGAGGACATTAGTGCTGGGGCCGTTATGCCAAGTGTGGGAGGACTCATGAGTGTGGCTGTCGGGAGGCAGGAAGGGGGTGTTTCAATTGTGGTATGATGGGTCATTTTAGTATGGAGTTCCCTCGTGGATCGGTTCTGATGTGTTTTCACTACAACCAGCAGGGCCACAAGAAGGCATAATGTCTAATGCTGATGGGTGGTGTTGTGAGTGTACCCACTCCACTGACTTTGAGGATTACTGATAGTCATTAGGGCAAGGTGGAAGCCCCATCATCGAGGAGCTAGGCATTGTAACTTCAATCAGGGGAGGCCATAGTTTCATCCGATGCTATCGCGGGTATCTTATCTTTTTGCTTCTTTATTCGTAAATTATCCATATTTATGTGCTTTTGAATCATGCGCTTGAATGTGTGAGGCATTATCTTTGGTTTAGTTGTTTGTTATTTCCTGCTTGATATTATCAAGGATTGTTATATGCCATTTTCGCATGCCAAGAGTTATGAGTGGGGCACATCTTGTTGAGTTGGAATTAGATGGTCAGGTAGCTTGTTGTGGGCCATTTGTGGAAAAAGATCGGGGGTATCGCTTAGAAGATCAGTAGTCAGGTTAGCGTGATTAGTTCAGCAACGAAAGCAGAGTCTAGAATTGTTGCATCCCTCAGCAGGGATGGCAATCGTTATAGAATGACTCTTGGGTTCAATTGCTACCATTGTTAGTGAAGGAGCGATAGTAAGAAGATAATGATGGCAGAAGCATGTGCTTGTTCAAACACTGGAAGTGTCGAAGAAATTTCAAAATGGTATCGGTTGAAGACGGTTAGAATGCAAAGATCCTTCGGTAGGTGATCCATCTGTTCCGATAAGGAGATTCATTATTTGTTGCTTCTAGTGAATTTGGCGGGTGTAGTTAAATCCAAGTGGGGGAGAACCGTTTAGATTTTCGGAAATAATATCAGGTGCAGAACCAAGGAGTGTTCCACATCCTAGTTGAGAAGAAAGCTAGTTCAAGTGGTAGTTTGGATAGAGGTTGAACAAGGTTAGGAGTTCAGAAACTTTCAATGATAGGTTGGCGCATTCATAGTAATGCAAGGCAGACATGTGATTGTATTCAAGTTGAGGGTTGTGTTAAATCCTCTCTGCCTTTTCTTGTCTGATGAAGGCTTTAGGGTTCGAAGCATGACCCGAATACCTGATTGGAGTATAGTCGGATACGGGTTCAACTTACGATAATCATGGTTGGCTTGGTAGTTAGACAGTAAGACCAGTGGGTGGGTCCATGGCAGTATGGGAGTGTTGTAAGACTATAGGTTAGTTGTAGCATTCACAAAGATTATATGTTGTTGGGGAAGTGTTGTAAGTTTGGGATGTAGTCATAGCATTCACCTGAATGAGGTAGGCCATTGTAGGAGTGGTTATTGGGCTAAAGAAGGATCAACACATGCTTGGGTTAAGGCAGATAATATTGATGGAGAACCACTCCTTGATTAGTTTGAGGATCGTTGGATCTGAGGCAATATGGGACCTATACATTAATCTATTGGGTGAGACCTATGAGCAAGTGTCACACCCCCAAACCAGAATGGCGGAAACATTCGGGGGTGGATGACTTCACGTAGTATCACAACAATTGAATATTGTAAAGAAAGTAACACAACCATCATATATATAATAAAAACGTATCTTGTTGCGTTATACATATTTGCAAAAGAATATTACAATATGATGATATAAATGTTTAATGATAAACGTCCTTAGCATTCCTTCTTCAAAAGCTGGTGGTTACCTGTATTACTGATTCCCTGAGAAATACAAGTGGTTTCGAAAAAGTGTCAACAATTAAGTTGGTGAGTTCACAAGTGTTTTGCATTGAAAAGTATGTCCTTTTGGTAGTAAATCGACGAACGATGTTTTCAGAAAATCCAATATTTTCTATAAATGGTTTGAAAAGTTCCCAGAGTTGGAGTGCGTTAGTATGTTCCATACTTGAATAATAATGATAAACTTTGTGCTAAAAATAATGTGGACAACTGAATGCATATATGAATCTCGTAAATCAAACTTGTTTTTATACTTTTATGTGAGTTTTATAACCATACTATTGACACTGACTGCCTATAACAACATTCTTCAGGTGTTGTAGTGTTATGACATTTGTCACCCCAGACCTGCCGGTCTAACTATAGCTAATAGTTTAGGTGCGGGGTTGTCAATCCCGTATAGATCTATACACAAGTATCACGCTCTCCCTCTAAGAGATTATGGTATATAATACAGGACTTGAAATGCATACATACGAGTACGTTGAAGTATGAATGTCTCACATTGCTTGGTATAAACAGATTTACGATAAGAAAGACTTTACTTCATTTGAAAGTATTTCGTTTGTCAAGATGTATATGTAAAATGTATGAAGAACTTGTTAACTATACTCATTATAGTTTCTCAGAAAGTATGTTTCCATTTAGTAAAAAATAACTTGGTGATATAATAGCCCTTTAAACATAAAGATGTTTGTATCGATACTCTATAAGATAGATATTACATTTATGTTTATAAAATGATACTTTGACTTGTAATGTACTTGTATTTCCCCCCTTAAAACATGAAAAGAATTGAAAGGTAGGGGTATGAACTCACTCGTTTGGTTTGAAGAGAAAGAGGCTAGAGTTGAGCAGAACTTCGACTGCGGAAAGCTGCGCCTTCGGACTCTTCGGGGGTCTCAGTAGCGTAGATCTTTCGTCGGGGGCTCGGGTGCGGAAACCGAGGGCGTCGGGATGGTCTCTGGAGCTTGGAAGTATGAGAGAGTGACTGGAAGTTTGAGAAAGTGTGCAAAAACCCGAGGCTCAAACCTTCTATTTATAGGGCTGGAGGATGGCGTACGCGGGGCATACCTCCGGAGTACGCGGGGCGTACTTCGGTTACGCGGGGCGTAAAAATGCGTCACGGCTTACGACTCCGGTCTAGCTAAGCGTAGAGTTGCAGCCGATGGGACTCGACTCTGGGTCTAGTACGCTGGGCGTAATCTGGGATTACGCTGGGCGTACTCCAGTCTCCCATCTTCTAAATTTCGTAACTTTCGCCTACGGGCTCCGTTTTTCGCGTTCTTTATATCCACGCGTAGGTGAGATTATGCTCTACAACTTTCATTTAGACCCCGTCGGCTGGTTTTGACTTTATTTTTAATGATATATTTTTAATAGGCCGGGACTCATAAAGTCCGTTAAAAATTCATAGTTTCTTTATTCGACGTCGGTTTTCGTTTGTCTTTTTATCATTTTACTCCTATCGTGGAGATCTTCAACTCTCGTTTAGGTTGCGTTAGCTAAATAACACTCGATCTTCAATTTGAGTTTTTAGCCTTCTACTACTGTTAGGAAACTTTGGAAATTCGTAACTTCTTCATACGAGGTCCAATTTGAGCGATCTTTTTATGTACGTTTACAATTTAACGAACTCTACATCTTTTGTTTAGATACTTAAGGCAAAAATGCATTTTATTGAAATTTCACTTTTTACATTAAATAGCGTTTTAACGGTGTGTCGTAAATATACGAGTGATTATAATTTCTTCAATATAACCCGGTTTTGAACGTTCTTTATGTTTTTGGAAACCTTGGCACGATATCTAATATTTGATGCATCCCAACTTAGATATTTGAACACTTTATTTTTGAGGTTAATTTAGTTGATTCCAAATAGTTTTCATTGTATTTGACATTTGAGCGTTACACTGCTTTTGGAAAAATATAGGGTCGTCACATCATCCCCCTGTTAAGGGAATTTCGTCCCGAAATTTAATCTAAGATAGAGTTTACAGGTTAGGAAAAAGATGCAGGTATTTTTGTTTCATCTGATCCTCGCGTTCCCAGGTGTATTCAGGTCCTCGCTTGGCGTTCCAACGGACCTTTACAATAGGTATGCGACTTTGTTTAGTCCTTTTTATTTCCCGATCCATGATCTCTACTGGTTCCTCTACAAATTGGAGATTCTCATTTATTGCGATTTCATCTAGAGGGATGACAAGGGTCTCATCGGACAAGCACTTCTTTAGGTTTGATACGTGAAAGGTAGGGTGTATGTTGTGGAGCTCCTGAGGTAATCTAAGTTTGTAATCCACTGGGCCGATCCTAGCAAGGATCTCGAATGGCCCGATGTATCTTGGGTTCAGTTTCCTGCGCTTCCCGAAGCGTATTAATCCCTTCCAGGGCGAGACCTTTAGTAGGACTCGATCTCCAACCTGAAATTCCAAGGGTTTCCGTCTTTTATCCGCGTAACTCTTTTGTTTGTCCCTTGATGCTTTTAGACGTTCCCGAATCTGAACAATCTTCTCCGTAGTTTCCCTTATGATTTCTGGTCCTGTGAGTGTGTTGTCTGTTGCTTGACCTTTTGCTAGTTGTGTGTCCCCCACTTCAGCCCAGCACAAAGGTGACCTGCATTTGCGGCCATAGAGGGCTTCGAACGGGGCAGCTTTAATACTGGTGTGGTAGCTATTGTTGTACGAGAACTCGACCAAAGGTAGATGTGTGTCCCATGCCTTGCCAAAATCGATTACGCAAGCTCTCAGCATATCTTCTAGGGTTTGTATGGTTCTCTCGCTCTGGCCGTCGGTTTGTGGGTGATAAGCGGTACTCATGTCTAGTCTTGTCCCCAAAGCTTTTTGTAGCGACTGCCAGAACCTTAAGGTGAACCTACTATCTCGGTCCAAGATAATGGATATGGGCACACCATGTAGTCGTACAATTTCTCTGAGGTATGTCCTAGTTAGCTTCTCTAATTTATCCGTCTCTTTGATCGGTAGGAAGTGCGCTGATTTAGTTAACCTGTCGACAATCACCCAGATAGTGTCGAGTCCGCTTGCCGTTCTGGGTAGTTTGGTTATGAAATCCATGGTTATACGTTCCCACTTCCATTCTGGTATTTCTGGTTGTTGCAACAATCCTGAGGGCTTTTGGTATTCTACCTTGACCTTGGCGCACGCCAGACATTTTCTCACGTAGGTAGCAATTTCAGCCTTCATGTTCGGCCACCAGTACAATTTCTTGAGGTCGAGATACATCTTATCAGAGCCGGGGTGTATGGAGTATTGTGTTTTATGGGCTTCGTTCATGACGACTTCTCTGAATCCGCCAAACCTTGGCGTCCAGATCCGATCCATGAAGTAACGAACTCCGTCATTCTTGACCTCAAACTTCTTATCCATTCCCCTTAAGGCTTCTCCTGCCACATTTCCAGATGTTAAGGCTTCTATCTGGGCTTCCTTGATTTGTGTGGACAAGTGTGAATGGATTGTCATGGTTAAAGACTTCACTCTGCGGCCCGAGTATTCCTTCCGGCTGAGTGCATCGGCCACTACGTTAGCCTTTCCGGTATGATATCGAATCTCGCATTCATAATCAATTAATAGTTCTACCCACCATCTTTGTCTCATGTTGAGTTCTTTCTGGTTGAGGATATGTTGGAGGCTTTTATGGTCGGTGAAGATCGTACATTTCGTGCCGTAGAGATAGTGTCTCCATATCTTTAGAGCGAAGATGACTGCTCCTAGCTCAAGATCGTGCGTTGTGTAGTTCACTTTGTGCGTCTTTAGTTTCCTTGAGGCGTAGGAGATGACCTTCCCTCATTGCATCAGGACACACCTAAGTCCTTGGTTTGATGCGTCACAATAGACCACGAAGTCCTCCGTTCCTTCCGGCAAGGTTAGGATGGGCACACTACATAAGGCTCGCTTTAGCGTTTGAAACGCGGCGTCTTGTTTTTCTCCCCAGTCGAAGGTCACACTCTTCTGAGTTAGGGTGGTAAATGGTTTGGCAATCTTCGAAAAGTTCTGTATGAACCTTCGGTAATACCCGGCGAGTCCCAAAAATTGTCGGATTTCTGTAGGGGTCCTTGGAGTCGTCCAACTTTTTATTGCCTTGATCTTAGAAGGATCCACGTGTATCCCCTCCTTTCTTACTACATGTCCTAGGAAATCCACTTTCCGAATCTAGAATTCGCACTTGGAAAATTTTGCGTAAAGCTTCTCTGCCCTGAACGTTTCCAAAACTTGGCGGAGGGCTGGAGGTGTTGGCCGTGTTCTTCCTGGCTTCTAGAATAGATGAGTATATCGTCTATGAACACGATCACGAATTTATCCAGGAAGGGACGACATACTCGGTTCATCAAGTCCATGAACACCGCTGGAGCATTTGTCAATCTGAAGGGCATTACTACAAACTCGTAGTGACCATAACGTGTTCAGAAAGCCGTTTTGGGGATGTCTCCTTCCAACACTCGCAGTTGGTGATAACCAGATCTTAGATCGATATTTGAGAAGTAGCTTGATCCCTGCAGTTGGTCGAACAGATCGTCTGTGCGCGGTAGGGGATATCGGTTCTTGATCGTGAGTTTGTTCAGCTCCCGATAATCGATGCACATGCGAAAGGATCTGTCCTTCTTTTTCATGAATAGGACTGGTGCTTCCCATGGTGAGAAGCTCGGTCTGATGAATCCCTTGCTCAACAGCTCGTTTAATTGACTGGACAGTTCCTGCATCTCGGCTGGGGCTAAATGGTAAGGCGACTTTGCTACTGGGGTAGCTCCGGGGATTAAGTCAATTCTGAACTCAACTTGGCGCTCTGGTGGAATTCCTGGAAGATCTTCTGGGAAAATATCTGGGAAGTTGCAGACTTCCGGAATGGCTTTAATGTTCTTTGGTTCTTGTTTCTGGTCTACTACATGGGCTAGAAAGGCATGGTATTCCTTACGAAGATATTTTTGTGCCTTAATACAGGAGATGATTTGTAAATTTGAACTAGGTTTGTCACCATAAATGACAAGGGTTTCGCCGTTTGGCAGATTGAGGCAAACGGCCCTTTCGTGACAAAGTATATCGGCATGGTGAAGGCTCAACCAGTCCATACCGATGATGACATCGAAACTTCTTATCGAAATGGGCATTAGGTCGATTTGAAATAAGTGTTCGTTTAAATTTAATGTGCACCCTACGTACATATCGCTTGTGCTTTCCGTTTTACCGTTAGCCATTTCTACAGTGAATATTTTATTGAGTGGTTGGGGTCTTTGATTAAGTAAGTGTTTGAATTTATGACTCACAAAACTTCTCTCCGCACCGCAGTCAGAGAGTATGCATGCATAAATGTTGTTGAGGAGAAACGTACCCGTAACCACCGTTGGGTCGGCTATTGCTTCATTTTGACCTATTTCCAGCACTCTCCCAACACCGCCAACATTTCTCGTCTTGGGGCAGTCCCTCTTGAAGTGCCCAGTTTCACCACACCCATAACATGCCTGGCTTATCCCAGTACCAGGAACTTGAGTGACTGGTCGCGCTGGTGCCTTACAGAAACGGGCTGTGTGCCCTTTCCTGTCGCAGTTCTTACAGTGCATCTCGCGGCAAATACTGTGGTGATGGTAGTTGCATTTGCTGCACTTGGGCAGGTTCCCTGCATATGGTTTTGTTGGCGCAGGGGTAGCAGGAGTTGTGGTGGGAGCAGTACCAGCATGAACCGCAACCATTTGTTTCTTTGAAGGTTCTTGCGAAGTTTGCCCCTTTCTCTTGTTCCAGAATTTCTTCTTGCTGTTGTTGTTGGCATTGATCTCGTTGTTGTTGTTCCCTTTGGTTGGTTCAGTCATGACAGTAGTGACTCCTTGACAGACACCATGATCAACGAGGGATTGTGCCAGTTCCTTGGCGCTGTCGAAGGTCATGGGTTTGGAAGCTAACACACTTCCTCGAAGTTGGGGTGATAGTCCCCAGATGTATCTCTCAACCTTTTGGCTTTCCAGGATCAACATTCCTGGGGAAAGTGTTATTAAATCACTGAACCTGTTGGTGTAACCTGCGATGTCCGAGCCTACCATCGAAAGGCCCCATAGTTCCTGTTCAAGCTTCTAAATCTCGCCTCTTGGGCAGTACTCTCGAAGGAGCATTCGTTTCAAGTTTTCCCAACCCATGGAGTTCTCCACCACTAGGGTTAGTGTCTTGACGTGGCCGTTCCACCATGTCAGGGCGCGTTCAGAGAAAGTAAAAGCAACAAACTTTACTTTGATTTCTTCAGGGCATGCGCAGATTTCGAATACAGCTTCCGTTTTCTCTATCCATTGAGATAGAGCCAATACTCCCCCAGTCCCATAAAAGGGAATAGGTTTTCTGTTGGTGAAGTCTTTGTAAGTGCATACCCCTGAACGGCCTTGGCCATTTGTAAAGCTGTTTGTTCCTCCTCCCGATCCATTGTTGCTCATTTGAGCCATCGCTGCGGTTATAGCAGCAGTTACAGCAGTTTGGAACATAACGACATCCATAATTGGAGGAGGTGGTGGAGGTGGTGTTGAAGTTGAGTTTCTGCGTGTTGATCTATGAGGAGCCATGTTCTGGTAGAGAAAATAAGAATGAATACTATAAGTTTCTAATGTTTTGACAACCGTGTGTTAGTTGTATCTTGTAATTTGTTTTGACTTTAGTTTATGATTTCAAGGTAGGTATAGAAATTTTTAGTTAATCCCATAAGTTCCGAGAGGTATACAAAGAAGTACTTCATATTTATATATATATAGGTCACACCTGAGGTGTGTTACATTACGCTTCTTGTTTGGAAAATTTGACCTACCTAGAGGTCTCTGATTACAGATACAAAAGGAAATAAGGGAAAAACTTTTATCCGAAGTCCTATTTTATAACAAAATTGTTGGGGTTTGAGCAAGCTCTACTTGCGGCGTGTTGTACGTTTGGAGCTAGATTCGGCATCCGACTGTTTGACTCCCATCAGTCGCCTCTCGAGATCTGCTTGTTGTTCCTTCATCTCTCTTATTTCTGCTAGTGCCGTTATCATTTGATTCTGAAGCGTCCCTGTGTAGATTTGGGTATTCTCATGTAGTCCTTCCAGACGACGGATGTCTGCGGCGTTACCTTGAGTAGCAGCATTGATCTCGCGAACTCTGGCTGCTTGCTTGTCCGTCTGGTAGTTCTGGGTAGCTATAGCGCCCACAATAACAGGAAGTGCTCGATCAGCTGAGCCTCCCCCACTGACATTGTAAAAATCTCGACACATGCCGAAGGGAGGGCGTACACCTTGTTGGCGGCTCCAGTAGTAAAGGTGGCTTCCCCACATGGGAATGGGTCCCGGTTGATATGGTCTGATTTCGGGAGGATGAGGGATGGGAGGGTCGATTACTTCCGGCTCGGAGTCTGTTCCACTAGTAATTTCCTCGACCTCCTCGTCGACTTCGAATTCCTCTCTGACTTCGACTTCGAATTCTTCTTCGACTCCCTCTTCGAGTTCTTCCTCGACCTCCTCTTCGATTTCCTCTGGGTCTTCTTCCGGGTCTTCTTCTATCCAGCCGTCGTTGCCTTGGTTTGGGTAGTAGGGATCTCCCAATAAATGGAATCCGGCCATTTGTCTGTACTAGGATAGAGGTATGAGAATTTTATAAGAAAAGAAATTTCTATTTAACGACTCCCTACGTTTAACTATATCCTTACGGAGCGCAAGTGTTTCTTTGTATAATTATTTTTAACAATACTCCTATAGTATTTCAAATTGGCGAATCTAAAATAATTTATATTTGGTAAGTTTTTGGCTTGTTGTCCACTACGACCATTCCTCGACGTACGTTGGTCAAATCTAGGATAAATATAGTTGATCAGGCTATATTTATTCTCGACCTGATTACATACCCCGAGGCCCAATCGTAGTGTCGCAACTGGCCTTAATACTTTTTAGAAAACTTGTCTTGATACGAGACTAATACATGCGAGTAAAGATGTATATTTTTAAAAGAAAATATATTGTCCATGAAAACGTTTTGTCAGAGGGTTTTTCGTCCCCTTTGCATTTATAGTTTGTATATCTTATGTGGTTCGATATACTTAGTTCACTATAAACAATGCTCTGATACCAATCTGTCACACCCCCAAACCAGAATGGCGGAAACATTCGGGGGTGGATGACTTCACGTAGTATCACAACAATTAAATATTGTAAAGAAAGTAATACAACCATCATATAGATAATAAAAATGTATCTTGTTGCGTTATACATATTTGCAAAAGAATATTACAATATGATGATATAAATGTTTAATGATAGACGTCCTTAGCGTTCCTTCTTCAAAAGCTGGTGGTTACCTGTATTATTGATTCCCTGAGAAATACAAGTGGTTTCGAAAAAGTGTCGACAATTAAGTTGGTGAGTTCATAAGTGTTTTGCATTGAAAAGTATGTCCTTTTGGTAGTAAATCGATGAATGAGGTTTTCAGAAAATCCAATATTTTCTATAAATGGTTTGAAAAGTTCCCAGAGTTGGAGTGCGTTAGTATGTTCCATACTTGAATAATAATGATAAACTTTGAGCTAAAAATAATGTGGAAAACTGAATGCATATATGAATCTCGTAAATCAAACTTGTTTTTATACTTTTATGTGAGTTTTATAACCATACTATTGACATTGACTGCCTGTAACAACATTCTTCAGGTGTTGTAATGTTATGACATTTGTCACCCCAAATCTGCCGGTCTAACTATAGCTAATAGTTTAGGTGTGGGGTTGTCAATCCCGTATAGATCTATACACAAGTATCACGCTCTCCCTCCAAGAGATTATGGTATATAATACAGGACTTGAAATGCATACATACGAGTACGTTGAAGTTTGAATGTCTCACATTGCTTGGTATAAACAGATTTACGATAAGAAAGACTTTACTTCATTTGAAAGTATTTTGTTTGTCAAGATGTATATGTAAAATGTATGAATAACTTGTTAACTATACTCATTATAGTTTCTCGAAAGTATGTTTCCATTTAGTAAAAAATAACTTGGTGATATAATAGCCCTTTAAACATAAAGATGTTTGTATCGATACTCTATAAGATAGATATTACGTTTACATTTATAAAATGATACTTTGACTTGTAATGTACTTGTATTTCCCCCCTAAAACATGAAAAGAATTGAAAGGTAGGGGTATGAACTCACTCGTTTGGTTTGAAGAGAGAGAGGCTAGAGTTGAGCAGAACTTCGACTGCGGAAAGCTGCGCCTTCGGACTCTTCGGGGGTCTCGGTAGCGTAGATCTTTCGTCGGGGGCTCGGGTGCGGAAACCGAGGGCGTCGGGATGGTCTCTGGAGCTTGGAAGTATGAGAGAGTGATTGGAAGTTTGAGAAAGTGTGCAAAAACCCGAGGCTCAAACCTTCTATTTATAGGGCTGGAGGATGGCGTACGCGGGGCGTAGCTCCTGAGTACGCTGGGCGTACGCGGTACGCGGGGCGTACTTCGGTTACGCGGGGCATAAAAATGCGTCACGGCTTACGACTCCGGTCTAGCTAAGCGTAGAGTTGCAGCCGATGGGACTCGACTCTGGGTCTAGTACGCTGGGTGTAATCTGGGATTACGCTGGGCGTACTCCAGTCTCCCATCTTCTAAATTCCGTAACTTTCGCGTACGGGCTCCGTTTTTCGCGTTCTTTATATCCACGCGTAGGTGAGATTATGCTCTACAACTTTCATTTAGACTCCGTCGGCTAGTTTTGACTTTATTTTTAATGATATATTTTTAATAGGCCGGGACTCCTAAAGTCCGTTAAAAATTCATAGTTTCTTTATTCGACGTCGGTTTTCGTTTGTCTTTTTATCATTTTACTCCTATCGTGGAGATCTTCAACTCTCGTTTAGGTTGCGTTAGCTAAATAACACTCGATCTTCAATTTGAGTTTTTAGCCCTCTACTACTGTTACAAAACTTTGGAAATTCGTAACTTCTTCATACGAGGTCCAATTTGGGCGATCTTTTTGTGTACGTTTACAGTTTAATAGCGTTTTATTGAAATTTCATAACTTCTACATATTTTGTTTAGATACTTAAGGCAAAAATGCATTTTATTGAAATTTCACTTTTTACGTTAAATAGCGTTTTAACGGTGTGTCGTAAATATACGAGTGGTTATAATTTCTTCAATATAACCCGGTTTTGAGCGTTCTTTATATTTTTGGAAACCTTGGCACGATATCTAATATTTGATGCATCCCAACTTAGATATTTGAACACTTTATTTTTGAGGTTAATTTAGTTGATTCCAAATAGTTTTCGTTGTATTTGACATTTGAGCGTTACACTGCTTTTGGAAAAATATAGGGTTGTCACAGCAAGCCTCGTTCGATTATGCAGATTGGGTGAGACCCATGGTCGAGGATCTTTTGGTTATGATAGAGTGGGTGAGACCAGATGGAAATCGGCTTGAGCAAGGTATTGGATCATGTTTAGGGTGCGATAACTCTGTGATCAGTGACTAGTATCTGTGTAATGTGTAGGCTAAGGTAGCCCTTATCAGTAGAATCTTAGTAGGAGCCTGCTATTGGGACCAGGTGTGAGACTGTAAGTCTCAGTGGTGGATTGGGGATTTCATATCTCATTTTAGTGGAAGTTCGTAGTGGAATTACAAGATTTCAGATAAAATATAAGTGTAAATCTTTGGATTTCGGGATATGATTTATGTACCGGGCTGGCAAATAAACATGACTTGCGTTAGGAGTTGTCTTTGTATTTATAAAATCTCTTTTCGTTAGTAAGTTATGGTTAAGGAATCTGCTTGCCATTGGTCTCAGTTGGATAATTCAGGATCAAAAGGAGGATTTTCAGTTCAGATTGCAGTAAGAGGTCGCAGTGATTGTGTTTCAAGATGGTCCTACCTATGTAAAGGTCGGGCAAAGTTTTGGGGGTTCCAGAATTATAGCAGTGAGCTGTTGGTTTGTCAATTAGTGGGTCAATAACTTGTTCACCATTAGTGTGTATGAGTTCTGTTAAAGATGGGTTTTGATGGTAGCATTGAAAGGTCGCTATGTGTTTGACTCAATCTTTTCATCAAATCAGGCTTCAAAAGGAATTAGTCGGATCGTATGGTTGCCAGGAGGGTGTTAAGGGTTCTGACCCAAAGATTAGTTAACATGAGGCTTTGTTCCTAGCGGAAAGAAAAATTTAGACCTGTTTGGATCTGGATAATGTAGATTACGTGATTCGATTTGTGTTTTGGAGTCCAAGGGTATAACCGTAATGTAACACTCCGATGTCAGTAACTTTTCTTTTTTTCCCCTCAACTTTTGAATTGTGCATTTTGGACCTTGCAGCTAGTACGCGAGGTGTACCCATATGGTACGCTTAGCGTAATAGCCAAGAATGGATCGGGACTTTAGGGGCATACGTTAGGCGTACCTTATGGTACATTGGGCATAGTCAAAAAGGGTGAAATGGACAATTACCCTATGTTTGGGCCCCTAGTCAAAAATTGTATCGTAATGGTTAATTGGGTGTTTGTTTATTGTGATATTTTGGGATCTTTCGTGAGTCAGCAGATAGGGATTTCAGTGTAGCTTGACATTTGAGAGGTGAGTCTTCCTGACTATACTTTCTGATCGAAGGCACCCCGATCGGCCCCTTTGGATTGTTATCCTAATTATAATATGATTAAGTATTGTAGTGATCTATTAGATTTGAATCCTGGTATAGGATGTTGCTATGCTTATTGATCTAAATGACCTTTGTTTCACTGTTGATTGATTATATGTTATGAGTTATGCATGTGTCGGCATATGTGTATGGTTGGGTTGAGGTAGTCCTTCTTTGTGCTGAAGGTCAACAGACCCAAGGTGACCCTAATAGACATAAGTCCTGCGAGGTGGACCAGTCAAGCCAAAGGCCCGGAGAACAGTCCAGATAGGCTAAAGGCCCGGTGTAGCGGTCCAGACATCCTGAATGGTTTGTATGTGTGTTGTTGTTGTGATATTAATTATTTTGTATATGTGGTATTTTGGGGGAACTCACTAAGCTTTGGGATTAGAGTTTGGATTATGTTTCAGGTACCTTACAGGATCACGGGAAGGCGAATGCGTGATCATGCACCTCCTCAAGTTTTTGTTTTACGATTTTGGGATTTCTCTGATGTGAAACTGATTTTGAAATCAATTTGTAAATAATGATGAATTTGGGTTGTTTTAAAAAGTTTAAAATTTCCAAGAATTTTATGAATGTTACAAGTTGGTATTAGAGCCTTGTTTTGATTAAATTGGAGGAACACTCCTGTGAATCCAGTCTCAAACTAAGGAAAAAGTTGTCAAAATGATTTTCAAATGGTTTTCAAAATACCTAAGGAGGATGTGATGTGTACGATCAGCCGGAGCCAATAATTAGACCCCGAAATACCATACTATTATTTGATATTGTGATATTTTAGAATAGCATGCTATTGATAAGCTAGGGACCTTCATGAATCACATGATAGAATTTCATGATTGTATGATGCCTGATAACCTAGGGCTTTCTTTTATGAGATTGACATCATTACTATAGTTCCTTAGTGTATGCATCATGGTTATATATAACTAAGATATTATAGCCTGAGAATGTTTGGTTTGGCCTTATTTCATGTTCTTGTTTGATAAGGGGCTTGTGGTAGGATCAAATATTCGAATGTCTATGGCGTCCGATGTTATATACGACTAGCATACACGAGTGTTGCAAGTTTGATGGAAGTTTCATGGATGAGTCACATGGGGTCAGCAACCAGTCGTGAGATGTTTAGCCTTCCTCTAGGGTGTGACGATTAAGTGCTCACCTATGGTTATGAGTATTGTTAGGGTGTTGTGATGATCCTTGAGGCAAATATGGTTAGGTTTGGAAGGTAGTATGGGACTATACTACTGAAAGAATAGGACCCGTATGCCTACCAATGAAGTAACAACCCCTAGGGCTTCATTGGGAGTTGGTTCCGCGTTATGATATGTGAATTGAATGATATCTTTCTGGTGTATTTTTAGTATGGCGACTACGAGATGAGTTGATATCAGATTCGAGTCGATTCGGGGTCAGGAGTTGGCAGTTAGGGTGGGCCATCATTGTCAGAGGACCGCGTTAGAGAGACCATTCATGTGGAGGTGGTTGCTATTGTCAAGACCATGATGATGGAGTTACTTGATTACCGCTATGCAGCCATTGCTAAGACGATTGTTGTTGTAGCCTTTGCAGCCGTAGCGGCTACAGGTGCTGGGACAGGGCCGATCTTTCAATATCGGGACTTCGATAATACAAAGCCACCGAATTTTGATGGAGTCCAGGACCTGATTGTGGCCATGAGGCGGCTGTCTAATGTGGATGGATGTTTCTTCACTTGTTCATGCCCTGCTGACCAGAAGGTCAAGTGCGCTCTGAACCTTCTGAGGTCCGGAGCGAATTATTAGTGGAGACTTGTTACGGGATCGTATTCTACTGAGCAGAGGGCTATGATATCTTGGGATCAGTTTACGGAGATGTTTCGTACTCGCTACTTTCCATGGGTCGAGCGAGAGAGGTTGGATCAGGAGTTTTTAGACCTGAAGCAGGGATCAGAGTCAATGACGAAGATCACCCGGATGTTTACTGAGAAGCCTATGTTTTTCCCTGAGTTTGCTTCAGAGCAGGCTCAGATGACCCATTACCTGAGCATGCTCAAGATGGTTCAGCAGGGATCAGAGTCAATGACGAAGATCACCCGGATGTTTACTGAGAAGCCTATGTTTTGCCCTGAGTTTGCTTCAGAGCAGGCTCAGATGACCCATTGTTTGAGCATGCTGAAGATGGATATCAGGCAGTTTGTTTCTACCCAGGTGTGTGATTCTTTGCTGTAGTTGTAGGAGAGCAGAGGCAGGCCTTGACACAGTCGCAACGAGTGCCTAAGTGGTTCAAGGCCGCTGATTCTAAATTTGGAAGCCAGTGAGGACGCACTTGTGGGAAGTACGGAAAGGGTCATGTCGAAGCATGTCAATCTAGTAGTGTGTGCCATAAATGTCGCAAGGAGGGGAATTACGCGAGGGACTACTGCCAGTCATCTCCGGTTCAGAGTATGAGGATTTGTTACCATTATGATCAGGTTGGCCATGTGAAGGTCAACTGTCTGTTGCTCGTCGCCAAGCCGACGTAGGCGCCCATGCCAACTACTCTAAGGATCACTGACGGGAGTCAGGGCAAGGTGGAGCCCCCGAGGGCTTGAGGTCTCACTTTCCAGCTTACTGCCAAGGAGGCCAAAGCATCACCAGATGTTGTGTCTGGTATGTTTCTATTCTTTATCTTGTTGATTATGCTTCTTTTATGCTCATATATTTATACCTTTGATAGGTACATTTCTAGTGAACTCCTTGCCTGCTTTACTTTTGTTTGAATCGGGTGCAAGTCGGTCCATTGTTTCTCAGTCTTTTAGTAGAGAGCTCACTTTGCCCATAGGGGAGTTGGAGCGTCCGTTGCGAGTTTCTATCGCTAATGAACACATGATTTATGCTTCTGTGGTTTATCAGGGTTGCGTTTTGGGGATCTTCAGGGTATCCCTTCCGATTTATTTGATTCCTATTCCCATCTAGGATGTCTCCGTGATAGTAGGTATGGATTGGCTGAGCCATTTCGGTGCCATGATCGAATGCGAGGGGCAGCAGGTGATAGATAGAAACCTAAGTGGGGGAGAACTAGTTATTTATGGAGAGGGAACCACGATGGGTTCCGGGCTTTGTTCTGCAGCCAGGGCTCCTCAGTATATCCAGCATGGGTGTGGGGGTTATTTGGCCTATGTATTGGATACACGGGTTGGGGATCAATTATCGGTTGCTAATGTTCCAGTTGTTAGGGATTTCGTTGATGTTTTCCAGGAGGAGTTACCCAGTGTGCCTCCTGAGAGGCAGGTCGAGTTCAGGATCGACCTTATGCTAGGTGCAAACCCTATTTCCAATGTACCATACCGATTGGCACCACCTGAGATGCAGGCTAGGAGCTGTCATCTCAGCTGCATGAGCTGCTAGGCAAGCAGTTCTCCATGAGGAGCAACGATTCTATTTGTCAAGAAATAATATTCCTTGTCACTTCTGATGAGTAGCAACAATTATTTAAGTCCAAACACAACCATCTACTGATAATTAAAGAATAAACACCGATCTTGTGTAACAACCAAAAATTTGAGCCAATTTAAAACATTTTATTTCATTCAGAAACCATTAAGTTCATACATCTTATTTTCAAAATAGTTTAAACATCAGAGTATCCACCAGAACCATATCACATGAATCATAAAACATTAGGAGCGGTACGATCACGCCTTCGCCTTGCCATAATCTCCTGAAGTACCTGAAACAATAAACTAAACTGTAAGCCCGAAAGCTTAGTGAGTTACCCCCAAAATACCAACCACATAAAACCATAATCATAACATATTGTATCACAATACAGAACCGCCATGCCTCTCAAGTCTGCAGCGTGACTGGTCCGCCCTCAATAGGCCTTCAGTTCACCTGGTCCAATCTCTGAGTCTACAGTATGACTGGACCGCACGCACCGGGCCTTCAGTCTATCTGTATCTATCCGAGCCTTCAGTATGACTGGACCGCCATACGGGGCTACAATCTATCCGGACCGTTCGTAGGGTATGTTGACCTTCAGCACAAAGCAGGACCGCCTCAACCCAAACATCAAGCAAATAACCATGTGTACATATAACAGTAAATCACATAACAGTCCATAAGCAAAAAAATCGATCTAGCAGATCATAAAGCATAGCATCATCCTTACCAGGACATCGACCTAACCGGTCATCAACATAGCATCATCCTATATACCAGGATACCGACCTAAACCAGGTCACTAACATAACATCATCCTATATACTAGGATACCGACCTAAACCAGGTCACTGACATAATACAGTCCCAGTTACCAGGACGCCGATCTAATAGATCAATAAGCACATCAACAGTACAAGTATAGATATCAGATATAACTATCTCACAAATCATCGATCATAGTAATCTCTCATGACCAAGGCAACGACCTAACCAAGTCACTAACATACCAATCCTAACGGATCACATGAGCATAACAACATAGTGTCTATTCTGATACCAATCTAACAGATCATAACCACATGTAGCATACTGTAACCAAAATAACAACTAAAAGGGCCGGCCTTGGTACCTTAGACCCTATTGATATAGTGAGGATAACTCACCTGAAATTGCTGACTGAAAAGATAAGACCAAGCTGCTCCGACCTCCGACACGATCGCCACCACTGAACACTACCAAAGAACCAATTCTATAAATACCAATATTATCAAAGTACCCTTGGAAGTCAAACTGGTCAACTCTTGGTCAAGGTCAAAGTCCTCAATTAAAGTCAACCTTCCTTGTTGACTCTACTCGCCGAGTCACCCCGTCGACTCGCCGAGTTCCCTTACCCAGAAAACTCTCATGACACAACTTAACTCGCCGAGTCCAAGAACAGACTCGCCAATTCCAAGGCAATATTCAACAGACTCGCCGAGTTGTTCTTCCAACTCGTGGAGCCCATGCACGTGTTCATACAACTCGTCGAGTACACCCATGTGACTCTCCAAGTCTCTCCAGTTCTCAATCCATTCAAAGGCTTTTCGAGCCATGCTGAGGCTCCAATCCGTAGATCCACCCTTCCACAATCTATCCCTCACATAAAGTTGCAAAATTTACGTGAAACCAAAGAGATATAGACCCAAAACACACTAGGGCTTGGGTTTTAGAAAAAAAGGCTTCACCAACAATTCAATAACTATTGCTTTATGACTTTCTGGACCAAAACAAGTCTAGATCTGAAGTAGTAACCTTAGATCTAGACTCCAAACCCGAAGTGGATCTCAATCATACCAAAATGGCCCCAAATCTCATTAAAGAATAAATCTAGAAGCAACAAAGGAAAGGTAACAACTCATTACCTCCAAGATGTGCCTAAAACTACAGTGGATTCTGGATCTATACTACTTCTTGATGCAAACCCTTTTTGATCATTAAGTTTCTTGCACTAGAACACCTCTTCAAAGCTTCAATCTCCCTCCAATGGCCTTATACGCACAAGCTAGGTTTTAATGGATCTCAAAGGGGGCTAAGGGAGTTGAGGAGAGGACATTAAGTCCTTTAAATAGGGTGCAATCCCTAAGATTAGAGTTTTTCTCATCCCAACACCAACTCATCGAGTCTAGCTTCCGACTCGGCGAGTTGGTCACTTAATTCATGACCCAAACCCGCTCCGACTCGGCGAGTAAGTGTACCTACTCATCGAGTCCCTTCTTCGAAATTACACTTTAAACTCTTAAATCGTACTTCTGAAATTCGGGATGTTACATCTTGGTAACAGGTGACGATCTCCTATTGCCCATTATCAGGTTCATCTTCGTAAGCCCTACATTCCTACTTTCTTTTAGTCCCTACAAGTCAGATCAAATGTGAAAACCACATCCTGTATCAAGGACCCAAGAATTAGAATGCGATGAGTTTTAGATAGAATAGTGTAAATACCTGTTGAGGTAGATTTGATCTTACCATCCTTAATCTCCTGCATGTACTTGGGGCAGCTTCTCTTCCAATGCCCCTTGTCTTGGCAATAGAAGCATGTTGCTTCTTTTGGTTCTGAGGTAGGAGGGGGAGCAGAACCGGATTTTCCTTTGGGTCCACTAGAAGACCCTTCATGAGACTTTCTTTTCCAGTTTTTCTTTGAGGGAACTTTCCTCTTTTTCCCATTCCTTTTTTCCAATAGCCAGGACTGGAGCAGCGACAATAGGGGTGGATTCAACACCTCTTCTTTTCAATCCACCTTCAGTGGTTCTCAGCAAGCCTTGAAGTTTTCTCAACGTGACTTCCTATTTGCTCAAATGATAAGTAATTTTGAACTGATCATAGAAAGGAGGTAATGAGTGCAAGACTCTGTCAATAGCTAGCTCCTAATCGAATTTTACATTAAGTTTTAGCAAACGATCCACATAGCGCTGCATGCGTTGAAGGTGGGTCGTGATGGACTCTCCATCCTTCATCTTGGTGGTTATGAGTGACTTGACTATCTCATAACTTTCTTGACGTGTTATTTGATGGTACTTCTCCATCAAGTCCTAGCACATCTCATAAGGCCAATAGTCCTCATGAAACTGTTGTAGCTCAGGAGTCATTGTAGCCACCATGATACACGACACATTGGTCGTGTCTTTGAAGTGGGCCCTATATTTAGCTATTTCTTTAGGATTAGCTTAATATTCACCTATCTTGTTCAACTCTTTGTTGAGTACACATTCTTGTCCTCGAATCGCAAGGCCATTCTGATGTTACAGATCCAATCATTAAAATTGAAACCATTGAATGTCACCTTGTCACAAATTCTCAAGAGCAAGAAAGTGTTTGAGGAGTTGTTGTGGTTGTTGTTTGAGGAGCCAGAGCGTTTTTTTGAGGTAGACATCTAAAGAAGAAGAAAGACAAGTTTTAATTAAATATGGAAATCCTTAATATAACACCCAAATGAAATATTAAGGCTATGATCCAACATAACAATTTACAATTAAGAAAAAGGATGTCGTAATCCAATTCTAAATTATTTGAAGGTAGGTAAATGATGATTTACCAATTCCACCATGAAAATGAAATTTTAAATGAATCAGGTTTTAAATGAATTTCCTAGATCTTTTGAGATTCATTGAACTATTCAATGGCATGTTTAATCTCAATTTTGTCCTTTCCATTTGTGACTAGGATACCGAGGATCAGAAACAAGGTGTGAATAACCATGCAAATTTGTTTAGTACTCTCGATGTCATTTATCACCTAAGAAATGTGTCGATTAACCACACACGCTCCATTCATCAATTATAATTTACGAGCTACCCATTTCCACCATTTATTAGTCCATATTTGTGTACCGGTTAACCACACGTGCTCTAGTAACGACTTTTATAAAGTGCAATGTGCAATTTCATGGATTAGCATCACATTCACATTTTCCTAAAGTAACTAAGATTAGGAATTTTATAAAAACATTTAGTTACTTTATATTATTTTATTATACTTATTAATGAGAAACTAATGTCCTATCATACCCATTTGGCTAATGACCCTTCACTAGTCAAGTATGCGGCGGGTAAGAATGGATACCCAATGGCGGTCATTTTATAGGCTGCTTCCTTAAACACCCCTTATAAACCAGCTTCGTGAATGCGTCCTACTGATGGTAAGACTACTGACCATTTCGTATATGTATATAAATTAAACTTTTAATATTATAATAGTATAAGGGTGTATTTTGAACTCTAAAAATACTAGGGTTCTAAAATTTAAAATTTCAAAATTAAACTATTTGATTAAATTTTAAATTATAAAACCAAAGGGTGTATTTTTAAAACTTTTCAAAAATACTAGATCAAATTTTAAATAGTTAAATTAATAAATTAATTTTTTCTTTATCTAAAAATTTGAACAAATCATTTATTTCGATAACGATATGCATTTACCTTTTTAGAAACTTCAATTTTAAGCAGTAAAAAATAATTAAGGTAATTATCCTAATCAAATTAAGATATCAAAATAAAAAAATTAGGGATCTAACGAGTCAACTTGTCGAGTCAGGCAGTGATCTCGTCGAGTTGAGCCGACTCGTTGAGTTCTAGTATGAACTCATCAAGTTTGATGAACATAATGAGGATTTAACTCACTTCTTCTTTGGATAATTTGTCACACCCCCAAACCGGAACAACGGAAACGTTCTGGGGCGGAGGACGTCATGTATAGTGTCACAACAATTGCGTAATAGTAATCAAATTACAACAACGCTGTATTGATAAAGTATAAGTTTTAACATATATGTTCAAGTCATGGTATATATGACACAAAAAATGTATATTAAAAGTTAAAAGACATGAGTCTATGAAGCACCGTCTTCTAAAAACTTGTGGATACTATTTACTGATTTCCTGAGAATACAAATAGTTTTTAAAATAGTGTCAACAATTAAGTTGGTGAGTTCATAGACATGTTTGTAATTGAAATCTGTCATTTGTTCCTAGAAAATGTAAGTATGTTTTCCCAAAAAATCCTATATTTTCTTTTATAATCAAGACGTGTAAATGTTATTGTACTCTGAGATAGTAAAATGTAGTTTTAATTCACATAAAACTAGGAAAAGTTTGTTTTCTCTGAACTGGAATAGTAATATGTATTTGTACTTGTATGAAAACTGTGTAATCGTAAGTTTCTGGATTCACCGGCTATACTTATATAATATTGTATTATAGTTTTATTATTTAATAAAACTACGTGAAGTTGTTTACTTATTTATACACTAATAATATTGTGAGTTATCATAACCATGCTTGATGACCTAAGATGGTAGGAACAAAACGTTCTTCAAGTGTCACAATAGGTATGACATTTGTTACCCCAGGCCTGCCGGCCTAACTGTAGCGAATAGTTAAGGTGTGAGATTCTCAGTCCCGTATAGATCTATACACAAGTGTCATGCTCTCTTTTCAGGAGACTCTGGTTATAATTTCAGGACTTAGTTGATACTTAGATAAGTACGTGAAGTGTGTCTCACAAATGCTATTTTGATGGTTATGTGTAGATTAATGAAAAGTTACCTTGTAATGGATAAACTATAAGTATATTTCATAAACTATATTGATTATAGTTTATATGTTTGTTTTCCGTAATGTATTATGAATATGTAAAGTAGTGCATATGATCCATAAACCATATCTATTATAGTTTATATGTTTGTTTTCCTTATTGTAATCTAAACTTTGAAAAACCACATGTATGTTCCATAAACTATACCTATTATAGTTTATATGTATGTGTTTTACTAAAACGAAAACCTTTGTATTGTTAATAATTCGGACTGTTTAAATCGTAGAATCTGTGATACGGTTGTTCTGTGAAAATTCAACATTTATGTCCAAATGGTACTAAAATAGTTTACAAAAATAATATTTTTGTTTAACAAGTTTTAAATAGCTTTATACTTGTATAAATATAATATTTATATAACTCTGAATAAATAGATTGTCTAATAAATAATTCTACCCCAAACCCACAACCAAACAAGAAACAAAAAATGGAGTCAAATTATCAATTCTAAACCCTTTGAACTGTAATTATAATATATATATATATATATATATATATATATATATAAAATAACGACAACGATTGATAAATACTGAAAACATTTAAATATTGACACAAATTTTCTTGGGTTACATATTCTCCCTAAAACAGTGTAAAATAATGAAAACGTAAGGGTATGAACTCACCTTGTGTGTGGGTTCCCGGTTGGGTTACGATATGGTCGTGAAAATTTTCACGTTAGAACACGTGATTATAGTCATATCCTAATAATATTATACACAATATCGTATTTAATTTAACGAAACAATAATTTAAATGCTAAGTTAAAGTGTTAAATAACACTTAATATGTAAGAAGACTTACCAAAACATGCAATTATTTGGAAGAATTTAATCATTATAGAGTTGAAAAGGAGATGGCTTGAAATTTGGGAGAGAAATTGTGACAACCCGTAAATTGTTCCGTCGCTGTAACCCATTCCCGTCGGTAAAACCCGTTTGTCTTTCAATGTTCCCGTTAACATTTTGGATTAGGTCATATAATTTAAGACTTTTATTATGACCTTGTAAGTACCCAAACATGTTAGAAACACGTGAAAACACTTTCGATATTTAATTGGATAATTTTTAGTTACGACCACGTCGGGTTACAAACACTTAATCGGGTACGACTAGAAGCCTCGGTAAACGTCAGTATCAGGTAGAATTCCACCGTGTCTCAAACTCGACCCATATATAAAGTTCAAAGAACTTCATTTGAAGCTTTTTCAACCTCTCTCTACTCTCTCCCTACATATCTAAGCTTTTGATCCAAAAATCACCCCCTTTCAAACTCCAATTAGGTATGTAATCAATCCTAGCTCATAGTATAACATCTTTAGCCTTCAAATTCGTGTTTAAATTATGAAAAAGGATCATAAACATGTGTTTACGGCCTAGGAACGGCCCTAGGCCGCAAACACACCTAAATGGGGTTTTGGAGCCCCAAAACCCTTCCAAACCACCTTTAGAGCTTAAATATGACTTAGGGGCTTTCAAGACCGGACTTGGAACACCAAAAACTCAACATTTGAGGGGTAAACATGAGTTTACGGCCCAAGAACATGCTTGGACCGTAAACCCCTTTTCTTAGGCCGTAAGCACCTTCTAAGGTGTTTAGATGCCCCTTATGAAAAAGGACCATAAACATGTGTTTACGGCTCAAGAAAAACCCTAGGCCGCAAACACACCTAAATGGGGTTTTGGAGCCCCAAAACCCTTCCAAACCACCTTTAGAGCTTAGATATGACTTAGGGGCTTTCAAGACTGGACTTGGAACACCAAAAACTCAACATTTGAGGGGTAAACATGAGTTTACGGCCCAAGAACATGATTGGACCGTAAACCCCTTTTCTTAGGCCGTAAGCACCTTCTAAGGTGTTAAGATGCCCCTTAAACACCTCCTAAGCCTTGGAATAATGTCTAGAACCATCCGCAAGTATGTTAGAGACCTTAATCATCAAGAAAACTACCCCCTTAGGAGTTCACGGCCGTAAACCCCCAAGGATGGGTTCCTGGGCCGTAAACTCCTATAAATAGGTCAAATGGTGCCTTAACTTAATCCTATGACTTGTAAAATGAGTTAGAATCACATGTAATTAATCTTGGACCACTAAAACACATAAGGATTGGGTATGAGAGAGTTTACGGCCATAAACTCCTAGTTTACAGCCGTAAGCTCCATTAAATGGTCCCTTTGATAGTTAAATCACTTCCTATGCCCTAGATTTGATCCTAGCATCACCCCACAAGTGTTATAAGGCCACTTAGCAACCAAGAACCCACCACCCATGAGTTTACGGCCGTAAACTGATGGGGATATGGTCTATGGGCCGTAATCTCCTTTAGGAGTTTACTCTTGAAGGGCAAACTCCATATCTAGGCCCTATACCCTCGTAGATGCCACCCGGGTCACTCCAAACACCTGAACTGAAGTGTTTTCGCATCTAGAAGTGTTTATTCTTAATTAATTAATATATCAAGGTCTAGTTAGATACAAATTATGTATCTCTTCATATTACATAGGAACCTTGCGTGTTTTAAGCCCCGAACTGACAATTAGCATCCAAACGGCACATTTCTCGTCTGGTGAGTTCATACCCCTACGCCTTTTCCGAGTTTTTCAATGTTTTCAGGGGGGGGGGGATATACAAGCAAACTATAAATGTTTTCGAAACTTAAAACAGATGTAAATCTATAAGTAACTGGCAAACTTTTAGATATCTTTACCCCTTTTGTATCATGCGGAGCATAAGGGATGTTTTTCTGAATATAACTATGTAGATTTCAATTACAGTGTAAGAAACAATCAAAACAATCAAATTATTATCGGAATAATTTGGGATCTTCATTTCTTGTTTTACGAGTACAGATTTCATGCAAAGTTAATAGATAAACTATGTCTGATTCAGTTTATCTCTGTTTAATTTAGAGTATCATGCCAGATAATTTCTTTGTATTCAATTGTTTTTACTGTATTATGTTTCAAAACGATTACGATGTTTGATAACGACCGAGTACACCGTGAATAATCTAATACTAGCTTTTGAGATTTGTCTTCATTAAACCCTTCGGGTTATTAGTAAATACTCCCCGGAAGTATAACCAGAGTCTCTTGGAGGGAGAGCGTGGAATTTGTGAATAGATCTATTCGGGACTGACAATCCCACACCTTAACTGCTAGCTACAGTTAGGCGGGCACGCATGGGGTGACAAATTATGGATATCGTCCGACGCCTGAAGAACGTCAAGGAGGTCTCGTGTCACATTAGCATGGTTATCCGACTCACAATACGTATTATTATAAATTTTGTTCACGGATTTTATATCTTCCTTTAATCTATACTTTTATATATTAAAACTACCTAATGTTGTACTGGATGGTAATCTAGGGTTTTTCAATATATAGTTTTACGTATTAAACTATCTACTGTTGTACCGAATGGAATTCAGAAGTTTAACTAAACTGTCTTTATTAGAAAATATGAGATTTTCTTGGATAACAACTTTTGAGAAAACCAAAGGAAACATGATCATTTAACATAAATAAACAGCTTATGAACTCACCAGCTTTATGTTGATTTTTAAACTGCTTGTATTCTCAGGTTCTCCTTAGATAGGTATCATGTGTTCTTTTGCAGAAGACGGAGCATATGGAAGTCTCGTCTTACTTTTGTTTAGACTAATGTATCTATAAAAGTTGTATTACTTTACTTTCAAAAAATGTAATGATTTTATGTAATGTAATGTTTTGTGTTTACTATGCTTACTATGTACAGTGGTTGTGATACTACATGACGTCCTCCGCCCCGGAACGTTTCCGCCATCGGTTTCGGGGTGTGACAGAATTCTATCAGAGCCCTTGTTTATAGTGAACTAGTATACCAAGGTTACAGGGTATAAGACTATAAACACTAAGGAGCCGAAGTGCTCCGAACTAAAAGTATACTTTAAAATATAAGTATTTTAAAACAAAAAGTATACAAGTATACCTAACCGCCGGGATCCGTAACCTCGAGTAGAACAAAATATAAGTAAATGGGTGTTGTACACTGTGGTTAAACCTGGGCAGTTATGTAGTCGTGTCTACGGTCAATATAGCCTGATCAGCTATATTCATTCGAGACACGGCCAACATGTGCTTGGGAGTGACTGTGGTGTGCAGTAGGCCTGAAACTTACCCAATACCCAAACAATGAGCCGTCGTCACAACGAAACATAAAATACTATGGGAGTATTTTAGCCAAACCCGAGTACATTGTAGAAATTTATTCCGAGTATTGCTACTCGTTCCTTCTTTAGCGATAGTTTATCTGCTTTGATAACTCTTTCCTGCTTATCGCTTATGGAACACTATATCTGTCATAATGAGATATCCCCTGTTTCATATCTCTAGATTCAATTCAGAGGACTTACCATCCTCTTTTTCCTAATCATTTTAGATTAAAATGTCTCCAAAGAAAGGACCCAGCTCTAGGAACAACAACTCTCCGCCGCCATATTCTCCTCCGTTCGACCCTGTCTTATTTCAGACAGCTGTTACTGCCGCAATGACGGTTGCAATGGCGCTTTTGAACCCTAGCCGGTCCAGTGGACCAGGAAGTAACACCTACCCCCAAAACCATGAAGATAATAAGGAGCACCAGAATGAGCGTAATGAAAGTAAAAAGGTTTTCTGGAAAAAGCGAAAGGGTCAGAGTTCACAAGGATCCTCCAAGAAGCACAAAATAGTGGTAGTTCAAGCTGCTACTACTCCTGCCGTTGCTCCTACAACTCAAGCACCTACCACCAGGTATGCTGGTAACCTCCCTTGGTGCAACAGGTTTAGTTACCACCATCGTATCCCCGGCCCATGTCGTGAAAAGTTCTGCAACAACTGTGGCAAGAAGGGCCACCTTGTGCGAAACTGCAAAGCACTGACTCAACCAACCAATCAAGTTTCTGGATCGAGTACCGATCAGGTCTGCTATGGTTATGGCGAAGTCGGGCATTTCGATAGAAACTGTCCAAAAGCAGCAACCACCAACAACGCCCACAACGTTGAGATAACCTTGGCTATAAAGCAGGAGGAGATAGTCGCCGATCCCACTATCGTCACGGGTACGTTCCCTCTAGACAATTCTTATACTCACATCCTTTTCGAATCTAGTGCCAAAGTAGTTTTATTAGTCATTCATTCAAGCGTCTTCTTAAACATAGTCCTCTTCTAGTAACCGAAACATTTACCGTCGAGATGGCTAACTGTGAGAAAGAACACGTCAATGATAGATTCATAGGCTGTGCCCTTATCCTGAACGATCATTCCCTTCCCATCGACCTAATGCCAGTTTCCATAGAGAGCTTTGATGTTATCATTGGCATGGATTGGTTAAGTTCCAATCATGCAGATATTCTTTGCTACGAAAAAGCCATCCGTCTTAATCTCCCCTTTGGCCAGACTCTCATAAATCTACGGCGATAAACATAGTTCCAATCATCACATCATTTCTTGCATCAAAGCTCAAAAGATTTTACGAAAGGAGTGTCACGCATTCCTAGCTCATGTAATCAATGAGGAACGGGAAGTTAAAGACCTCGAGAGCATCCCCGAAGTCTGTAACTTTCCTGGTGTCTTTCCCGAAGAGCTTCCAGGAATTCCTCCCGAATGTCAAGTCGAGTTTCGCATCGACCTAATTCCTGGAGCTACCTTCATAGTCAAGCCCCCGTATCGATTAGCGCCAGCAGAAATACAGGAGTTATCCAATCAGCTTAATGAGCTACTCAGCAAAGGATTCATCAGACCGAGTTCCTCACCCTGGGGAGCCCGGTATTGTTGTGAAGAAGAAAGATGGATTCTTTCGGATGTGTATAGGTTACCACGAGTTGAATAAATTAACAGTCAAAAACCAGTATCCTCTTCCTCGAATAGGTGACCTCTTCGATCAACTTCAGGGAGCCAATTATTTCTCGAAGATAGACCTCAGATAAGGGTACCATCAGCTTCGAGTTCATTAAAATGATGTTTCCAAGACAACATTCAGGACTCGATATGGACACTACGAGTTCGTAGTGATACCCTTCAGCCTAACCACTTTCCTTGGTCACATGGTTAGCGAGGAAGGCATACACGTGGACCCGTCCAAAAATCTAGGCGATAGAGAATTAGTCAGCATCGAAGACACCCACAGAAATCCGTCAATTCTTGGTTCTCGCTGACTACTATCGCAGGTTCATCCAAAAATTTTCTAGAATCGCGAAACCCCTAACCACTTTGACACAGAAAGACGTAAACATGAGACAACGACGATGGGTAGAGATGATTAGTGTTTATGAGGGTGAAATCCACTACCATCCCGAAAAATCCAATGTGGTAGCAGGTGCCCTGAGCCGAAAGGAGAGTTCAAGTTGCAAGGCGAAGACATTAATGATGACCATCCATTCCCACTTGTCCGTACAGATCCGAGAAGCCCAATTAAAAACCCTAAAACTAGAAAACGTGTCGAACGAAGCTCACAAGACTAAATACTCTGATCACCAGGTTCGGATAAGATGTAACTGGATCTCAAGAAGCAATACTGGTGGTTAGACATGAAAGCCGAGATCGCTACCTTCGTGGGCAAGTGTTTGACTTGCGCCAAGGTAAAAGTCGAGTATCAGAAGCCCTCGAGTATGCTTCAGTAGCCCGATATACCTGAATGGAATTGGGAAATGATTTCCATGAATTTTATCACCAAGTTACCCAAATCTTCGAATGGGTACGAAACCATTTAGGTAATTGTCGATCGTTTGACAAAATCCGCTTACTTCCTTCCGATTGAAGAATCAATCAAGATGGAAAGACTTACACGGATCTATATCCAAGAGATAGTCCGACTGCACGGTGTACCTTTGTCCATTATCTCCGAACGAGATGGCAGGTTTACCTCAAGTTTTTGGCAGTCCCTTCAGAAAGCTCTCAAAACTAAGTTGGACTTGACAACAGCCTACCTTCCTCAAACAGATGGAAAAAGTGAAAGAACTATTCAGACCCTAGATGATATACAGAGAGCATGTGTTATTAATTTCAAAAAGTTGTGGGACACACATTTAACTTTGATTGAGTTCTCGTGTAACAACAACTATCACACCAGTATCAAAACTGCTCCGTTCGAAGCCCTCTACGGTCGTAAGTACAAATCCCCTTTGTGCTGGGCTGAAGTAGGGGACATGCAGCTAGCCAAGAGTCAAATTCCCGACTGTACTCTCCCTAGTATCGAAATGATCCACGAAACCACCGAGAAGATCATCCAAATCCGAGAACGACTGTAAGCTTCACGAGACAGACAGAAGAGCTACATCGATAAACGACGAAAACCATTAGAGTTCCAGGTCGGAGATCATGTCCTGTTGAAGGTCTCACCCTAGAAAGGTGCGATACGCTTTGGAAAGCACAGAAAGCTTAACCTGAGCTACATAGGACCTTTCGAGATCCTCGTTAGGATCAATCCCGTAGCCTACAAACTCCGATTACCTTCAGAACTTAGCAACATCCATCTTGTATTCCACGTCTCTATTCTTAAGAAGTGCCTACCCGATGAAACCCTAGTAATCCCTTTGATGAGACTGAGATCAATGAAAACCTAAACCTTCTGGAAGAACCAATCGAAGTCATGGGTCGAGAGATCAAACGTACGAAGCAAAGCTGCATCCCGATAGTGAAGGTTCGCTGGAATGCTAAGTGGGGACCTGAATTCACTTGGGAATGCAAAGACTCGATGAAGTAGAAATACCCGAATCTCCTTCCAATTCCGTAATCTGTATCTTAATTTTTGAATTTCGGGACCAAATTCCGTCTAACGGGGGGATAATGTGACAACTCGTAAATTGTTCCGTCGCTGTAACCCATTCCCGTCGGTAAAACCCGTTTGTATTTCAATTTTCCCGTTAACATTTTGGATTAGATCATTTAATTTAAGACTTTATGACCTCGTAAGTATCCAAACACGTTAGAAACACGTGAAAATACTTTCGATATTTAATTGGATAATATTTAGTTACGACCACGTCGGGTTACAAACACTTAATCGGGTACGACCAAAAGCCTCGGTAAACGTCAGTATCGGGTAGAATTCCACCGTGTCTCAAACTCGACCCATATATAAAGTTCAAAGAACTTCATTTGAAGCTTTTTCAACCTCTCTCTACTCTCTCTCTACATATCTAAGCTTTTGATCCAAAAATCACCCCCTTTCAAACTCCAATTAGGTATGTAATCCATCCTAGCTCATAGTATAACATCTTTAGCCTTCAAATTCGTGTTTAAATTATGAAAAAGGATCATAAACATGTGTTTACGGCCTAGGAACGGCCCTAGGCCGCAAACACACCTAAATGGGGTTTTGGAGCCCCAAAACCCTTCCAAAGCGCCTTTAGAGCTTAGATATGACTTAGGGGCTTTCAAGACTAGACTTGAAACACCAAAAAACTCAACATTTGAGGGGTAAACATGAGTTTACGGCCCAAGAACATTCTTGGACTATAAACCCTTTTCTTAGGTCGTAAGCACCTTGTAAGGTGTTAAGATGCCCCTTAAACACCTCCTAAGCATTGGAATAATGTCTAGAACCATCCACAAGTATGTTAGGGACCTTAATCATCAAGAAAAATACCCCCTTAGGAGTTCACGGCCGTAAACCCCCCAAGGATGGGTTCCTAGGCCGTAAACTCCTATAAATGGGTCAAATGGTGCCTTAACTTCATCCTATGACTTGTAAAATGAGTTAGAATCACATGTGATTAATCTTGGACCACTAAAACACATAAGGATTGGGTATGAGAGAGTCTACGGCCATAAACTCCTAGTTTACAGCCGTAAGCTCCATTAAATGGTCCCTTTGATAGTTAAATCACTTCCTATGCCCTAGATTTGATCCTAGCATCACCCCACAAGTGTTATAAGGCCATTTAGCAACCAATAACCCACCACCCATGAGTTTACGACCGTAAACTGATGGGAATATGGTATATGGGCCATAATCTCCTTTAGGAGTTACTCTTGAAGGGGAAACTCCATATCTAGGCCCTATACCCTCGTAGATGCCACCCGGGTCACTCCAAACACCTGAACTCAAGTGTTTTCGCGTCTAGAAGTGTTTATTGTTAATTAATTAATAGATCAAGGTCTAATTAGATACAAATTATGTATCTCTTCATATTACATAGGAACCTTCTGTGTTTTCAAGCCCCGAACTAACAATTAGCATCCAACCGGCACATTTCTCGTCTGATGAGTTCATACCCCTACGCCTTTTCCGAGTTTTTCAATGTTTTCAGGGTGGAGGGGGGGGGGAATACAAGAAAACTATAAATGTTTTCAAAACTTAAAACGGATGTAATTCTATAAATAACTGGCAAACTTTTAGATATCTTTACCCCTTTTGTATCATGCGGAGCATAAGGGATGTTTTTCTGAATATAACTATGTAGATTTCAATTACAGTGTAAGAAACATTCAAAACAATCAAATTATTATGGGAATAATTTGGGATCTTCATTTCTTGTTTTACGAGTACAGATTTCATACAAAGTTAATAGATAAACTATGTCTGATTCAGTTTATCTCTGTTTAATTTAGAGTATCATGCCAGATAATTTCTTTGTATTCAATTGTTTTTACTGTATTATGTTTTAAAACGATTACGATGTTTGATAACGACCGAGTACACCGTGAATAATTTAATACTAGCTTGTGAGATTTGTTTTCATTAAACCCTCCGGGTTATCAGTGAAGCCTCCCCGGAAGTATAACCAGACTCTCCTGGAGGGAGAGCGTGGAATTTGTGAATAGATCTATTCGGGAATGACAATCACACACCTTAACTGCTAGCTACAGTTAGTCGGGCACGCCTGGGGTGACAAATTATGGATATCGTCCGACGCCTGAAGAACGTCAAGGAGGTCTCATGTCACATTAGCATGGTTATCCAACTCACAATACGTATTATTATAAATTTTGTTCACGGATTTTATATCTTCCTTTAATCTATACTTTTATATATTAAAACTACCTAATGTTGTATTGGATGGTAATCTAGGGTTTTTCAATATATAGTTTTACGTATTAAACTATCTATTGTTGCACCGAACGGAATTCAGAAGTTTAACTAAACTGTCTTTATAAGAAAATATGGGATTTTCTTGGATAACAAATTTTTAGAAAACCAAAGGAAACATGATCTTTTTACATAAATAAACAGCTTATGAACTCACAAGCTTTATGCTGATTTTCAAACTGCTTGTATTCTCAGGTTCTCCTTAGACAAGTATCCCACGTTCTTTTGCAGAAGACGAAGCGTATGGGAGTCTCGTCTTACTTTTGTTTGGACTAATGTATCTATAAAACTTGTATTACTTTACTTTCAAACAAATGTAATGATCTTATGTAATGTAATGTTTTGTGTTTACTATGCTTACTGTGTACATTGGTTGTGATACTACATGACGTCCTCCGTCCCGGAACGTTTCCGCCTTCGGTTTCGGGGTGTGACAGAAATGAGGTGAAAATGTCTACAGGAAGTATCTAAAATGATTCATTTTGGTCGCTTAAGTATGAAGGAAAAAGGTGTCGGTTTGGAGATTTCGGCCTAGAACTCTACCCGAGAAAAGGAGATGATTTTAGTGCTTGGAATTTCGGCCGAGAAAGGATTTCGGTCATGTTTATTTAGTTCAGAGGGAAGGGCATCCATGCGAAGGTTTTCGGTCGATGGTAGGGCTAGATGCAACGGTTCTCGGTCTTGCATGCTTATTTTCAATTTTTGCTACACTTAGCTAATAAAGGGTTTATATATATTAAAATATAAATTTTAGCATTAATAAATTAACAATCAACAAATTTGACTTTTATTTAGCAAGTTTAACATTTGTTGACCTTGGTTGACTTTTGTTGACTTTTACAAACTTGGAAAAAATGGGTTGTTATAATATCCCCTCGTTATAGGGAATTTCGTCCTAAAATTGTTTCTAAAGTGGTGCCCATGAACTAGGGAAAAGATGTGGATACTTTTGTTTCATTTGATCATCTCGTTCCGAAGTGAATTCAGGTCCCCGCTTGGCATTCTACGGAACCTTCACTATTGGTATATGACTTTGTTTTGTTTTTTTGATTCCCATATCCATGACTTCCATCGATTCTTCTATGAAGCGTAACTCTGGTTTAACTCGATTTCATCGAGTGGGATTATAAGAGTCTCGTCAGACAGACACTTCTTAAGATTAGAGATGTGAAAAGCAGGATGAATATTACTTAATTCATGTGGTAGTTTGAGTTTATAAGCAACCAAACCAATTCTAGCAAGAATCTCAAATTGTTCGATATACCTCGGATTTAGTTTTCCATGTTTGACGAAACATAACATTCCTTTCCATGTTTTAGACATGTTGCGACACCACTATCACTCCCAAACATATGTTGGTCGCATATCAAATAAATATAGTTGATCAGGATATATTTATCTTAGATATGATTGCATAACTGTCTAGGTTTAACTGTAGTGTCTAACATCTAAATACTTTTATGTAGTTTTCACTGTGATACTGTTTCTTGTATGTATGCATTTTAGTATACGTATAAAATACTTATATTTTAAAAGTATACTTTTAGTTAGAGTGCTTTAGCCCCATTGTATTTATAGTTGTATATCTTTTATGGTTTGATATATTTAGTTCACTATCAACAATGCTCTGATACGAATCTGTCACACCCCCAAACCAGAATGGCAGAAACGTTCGGGGCGGAAGACGTCATGTACAGTATCACAACAATTGCATAATAGTAATCAAAGTACAACAACCATGTATTGATAAAGTATAAGTTTTTACATATGTTTTTAAGTCATGGTATATATGACACCAATAATATATATCAAAAGTCAAAAGTCATGAGTCTATTAAGCTTCGTCTTCTCAAAACCTGTGGATACTTGTTTACTGATTTCCTAAGAATACAAGTAGTTTTGAAAAGAGTGTCAACAATTAAGTTGGTAAGTTCATAAGCATGTTTGTAATGGAAATCTGTCATTTGTTCTTTTAAAATGTAAGTATGTCTTCCTAGAAAATCTTATATTTTCTATTGTAATCAAAACGTGTAAATGTTATTGTACTCTAAGATAGTAAAATATAGTTTTAATTCACATAAAACCATGAAAAGTATGTTTTCTATTCACTGGAATAGTAATCTGTATTTGTACATGTATGAAAACTATGTAATTTTAAGTGCCTGGATTCACCAACTATACTTATAAAATACTGTATTATAGTTCTATTATTTAATAAAACTATGTGAATTTGGTTACTTATTCATACATTAATCGTATTGTTCAATACCAAATTGAGAGTTATCATAACCATGTTTGATGACCTTTGATGGCCTGAATACAAAATTCTTAAGGCGTTGCAATCGGTACGACATTTGTCACCCCAGATCTGCCAACCTAACTGTAGCGAATAGTTAATGTGTGGGATTGTCAGTATCGTATAGATCTATTCACAAATGTCACGCTCTCCTTCCAGGAGACTCTGGTTATAATTTCAGGACTTGGTTGGTACTTAGATAAGTACGTGAAGTGTGTCTCACAAATGCTATTTTGACGGTTAAGTGTGTCTCTGTAATGTATTCTAAATATGTAAAGTAGTGCATATGATCCATAAACCATATCTATTATATTTTATATGTTTGTTTTCCGTATTGTAATCTGAACTTTGAAAAGCCACATGTAAGTTCCATAAACTATACCTATTATAGTTTATATGTTTGTGTTTTACTAAAACGAAAACCTTTGTATTCTTAATAATTCAGCAAGTTTAAATCATAACATCCAGGATACGGTTGTTCTGTGAAAATTCAACATTTATGTCCAAATGGTACTAAAATAGTTTGCAAAAATAATATTTTTATTTAATAAGTTTTAAATAGCTTTATACTTATATAAATATAATATTTATATAATTATGATTAAATAGACAGTTGAATAAATAATTCGACCTCAAGCCCGCAACCAAACAAGGAACATAAAATGGAGTCAAATTATCAATTCTAAGTCTGTTGAACCGTAATTATATATATATATATATATATATATATATATATATATATATATATATATATATATATATATATATATATATATATATAATAACGACAACGATTGATAAATATTGAAAACATTTAAATATTAACACAATTTTTCTATTGTTACACTTGTATCCGCCCGCCCCCTAAAATAGTGAAAAATCATTAAAAGATAGGGGGTATGAACTCACCTTGTGTGTGGGTTTCCGGTTGGTTACGATATGGTCGTGAAAATTCTCGGGTTACAATACGCGATTATAGTCGTATCCTAATAATATTATACACAATATTGTATTTAATTTAACGAAGCAATATTTTAAATATTAAGTTAAAGTGTTAAATAACACTTAATATGTAATCAGACTTACCAAAACTTGAAATTATGTGGAAGAATTTAATCACTATGAGAGTTGAAAAGGAGATGGCTCGAAATTTGGGAGAGAAATGAGTTGAAAATTTCTACTGGAAGTATCTAAAATGATTCATTTTGGTTGCTTAAGTATGAAGGAAAAAAGAGTCGGATTGGAGATTTCGGCCAAGAACTCTACCCGAGAAAAGGAGATGATTTCGGTGTTAGGGATTTCAGCCGAGAAAGGATTTCGGTCAAGGTGTTTGCTGTCCGAAGAGTTGTAGCTTCACACGTTTGCGGTCTTGATCGCAAACATGATTTCGGTCCGAGGGAAGGGCATCCATGCGAAGGTTTTCAGTCGGATGGTGGGGGCTAGATGCGAGGGTTTTCGGTCGGATGGTGGGGCTAGATGCGAGGGCTCTGATACCAATAATGGGGTTTTAGCATAACTATAAACCTATTTGTTCATGTAATGATAATTGTTTTGGATCTAGGTTTTCACTAGTTGGACATGAAAGTTTGAATACCAAAGAAAAACCCTAGTATCTAGCATATAATTGGAAATCCATATGTAAATAGGGTTTAGATGTTTATCTTACTTGTTATGTAGTAATAACAAGACAACTTTGTAGATCTTGACTCTTGAAAGCAAGTGCCTCAAATGTGACACCTCTAATGGCTTACAAATACTCTTTGTAAGAGGATGAGAGGATGGAGGAGGAATACTCTTAGAAATCGTCTCCACTACGGTTAGAGGCAAGTGTGTAGGCTGAAGTTCCAAGAGGTGGGGTATTTATATAGCTGAGGGCTGATAGGGTTTGCTGGAGGAAACCCTAATTTCCTGCTTAAGACTTAAGCATACCATTAACCCTTATTAAGGAGCCTTGGACGAAAACTTATAGGGCCTCCCTATTATTTTCGTCCACTCCTATATAAGGTGTCCAGTAGCCCAGTTTCACAACTATGATTGATTTGCAAAACAACCCATGTTCCTTTAATCCCGAAATTAATTTCAAACTAATTTCTTACTAAATACTAACTAAATAATATGATTTCTAATTAATATATTATTCTCATAATACATTAATAAATCAATTTATTATTCCAAATAATAAATTCAACCTCCCTCTCCAAAAGTCATCCTATCAAGTTGCAAGAGTAAAGGCAACCCAAAAGGACCATGCTACTATCAAATCAAGCACATACCAATTATAGTTATAGGATTAGACACCTAATCCAACAGATATTATGGTCATCGTGGATCTACTGACCAAGAGTTCCCACTTCCTGGTGACTCGGAGAGCTCGTAGACCGAGAAGTTAGCTGATGTGTATATTTTCAAGATCGTTGCTCACCATGGGCTTCTGGTATCTATTGTTTCAGATCGTGATGTTCATTCTGCTTCCCAATTTTGGCAGAATTTCCATGAGGAACTGGGCACAAGGCTACACTTCAACACAAATTATCATCCATAGAACGACGACCAGAGTGAGCGGACCATTCTGTAACGCCTTGATTCTCAGGTATTGTTTAAATAAGATTTATTGGGTTAAGCTCTACTCGACGAGTTTGTTGACCTACTTGTCGAGTAGCAGCGGGGTGGGATCGCGTGTTAAGTGACCTACTCAACGAGTCCATGCTAGACTTGGCGAGTAGGAGTTGGCAGTGGAAACCCTAAATCTCGTGGTTTGCACCTCTATTTAAAGGAGCCTTAGCCTCCTTTGGCCTATTTACAGTCTTTGAGAGCCCCTTAAATCCCTAATTTGTGTGTGTGTGCCTTGGTGTGGTGTTTGAAGCTTGGAAAAGAGGATCTTGGAGGAAGAAAGCTAAGAGTGCAAAGGAAATTGAAGCAAGGAGAGAGTGGGAAGCAGGATTTACCTCAGCTAGCATCCGTTGGAGGTATCAAAGTGCCATTCTTACTTCCCTTTTTCCCTTTTGTTGAGTTTCTAGGGCTTTTTATGGATTTTTAAGTTGGTATGATGAGCTATGGGCGAGATCTGAAGTTGTAACTTCAGATTTGGACCCTCCTTGGATTCTAGAAGCATAAAGTCAGAGTCTTGGTTGTGATTAAGGTCCCACTTGAGCATGAAGTTCCATTAAGAACTTAGAATAGACATTTAGAGCCTTTATAGTCATGCATGCATGTAAAGTTTGGAACTTTACGTGATAAGCATGCCCTAGAAGCTTGGATCTACGAGGTGGAGTCGTTGCATGGCTCAAATTATGTCTGTATGGAGGAAAAGGACTGAATGGACTCGGCGAGTCACATGAAGTTTGGCGTGAGCTCGGCGAGTTGGATGAACAACTCGGCGAGTCCGATGAAGATCGCCATAAGACTCGATGAGTTGAAGAACAACTCGGCGAGTCGGATGAGTTTCCTTTGGGATATGTATGAGTCTGTATCCGTCGAGTTGCGAGGAGGGAACTTGACGGGTGAGCTTAACTTTGAACGAGAATCAAAGGATCTCGACGAGTCACTCCGATGACTCAGCGAGTTGGAATGTAATTCAGGGAACTCGACGAGTAGCCAAGGGTACTCGGCGAGTTAAGGTCAACATGGATTGTTGACCTTTACTGAGGACTTTGACTTTGACCAGGGGTTAACTAGTGGATTATGGAGTACCTTATAAGGTTAAGGACTTATGAGTATGATGTACTATGATTATAGGTGGTGGAACCTGTGTCAAGTGATCGGAGAGTTGGAGTTTACCTTTCGTGTCGACATCTGCGAGGTGAGTTATTGCCACTATATCGATAGGGTCTACAACACCAAGGCCGGCCCTTTAATTGTTATTATTATGGTATGCTACATGTAGTTATGATCTATTAGACCAGAATCGGGGTAGACAGTATGTTATGCTCTTATGATCCGTAGGGATTGGTATGTTAGTGACCTACTAGGTCGGTACTCTAGTTATAAGAGAATTCTATGATTGATGATCAGCGTGACAGATATGTTTGATGTTTGTATATGCCTATATATGATAGTATGTGCACATGGTTATTTGCTAGTGGTTGGGTTGAGGCGGCCCTGCTTTGTGCTGAAGGTCAATATACCCTATGAGTGGTATGGAGAGACTGTAGGCCCACGTGGTGGACCAGTCATGCCGAAGGCTCGGGATAGATTCAGACAGACTGTAGGCCCGGTAGGGCGGTCCAGTCAGGCCGATGGCCCAGTATGCATGATGATTGATTTATTATTACTGATATGGTATTGTCAGTGTGGTGTTGGTATTTTGGGGGTAGCTCACTAAACCCTCGGGCTTACAGTTTTCAGTTTATTATTTCAGGTACTTCAGGAGATCATGGAAAGACGAAGGCGTGACCGTACCACTCCTCATCCTTATGTTATGACTTTTGGGACACTCTGATGGAAAATGATTTGAAAACATTTTGTAAACAATGCTATTTAGTTTTTATTTATGATTGAAAAAGTTTAAATTTGGCGTAAAATTTATGGAAGTTACAAGTTGGTATCAGAGCCTTGGTTTGAGTGAATTGGAGGAACACTCGTGTGAATCCAATGTCAAATCAAGGAGATTTTCGGAACATAAGTTTTAAAATGGTTTTCAAAGTAAGGATTGAGGATGCAGAGGGTACGATCAGCCGGAGCCTGTAAGTGAACCCCAAAATACCATACAGTTATTTGATATTCTGATATCTTAGAACAGCATGCTAGAGCTAGGCTAAGGATCTTCAGGAATCGCATGAGAGACTTGCCTGATTATATGATGCCTATTAGCCTAGGGTGTCTTGTATATGGAATTGACATCATAATTGTAAATGTTTGGTGTATGCATCACAGCTGTGTATAATAAAGATCCTATAGCCTGAGAATGTATGATTTGACCTTAGTGTAAGATTAGATATTCGAAAGTCTATGGGGTCCAGCGTTACGTGCAGCTAACGTGCACCGTAGCTGTAGGGGATGATGGAAGTTTCATGGATGTGTGAGTTGTGATAAGTGGTGAGACTAGATGCGGGATATTTGGTAGTCCCCTAGAAGTGAGGGTTGGGCGCATTTCTATGTTGATGATATTGTTAGGGCATTGTAGGGATACTTGAGACAAATATGGGTAGGTGTGGAAGGTAGTATGGGCCCGTACTACTGAAAGCACAGGACCCATACGCACAAAAAGGAAATCACAACCCCTAGATTTTAGGGATTTTGGTTTGCCGACATTATTCCAGTATGGTGGTGACGAGACATGTTGCTTCGGTATCCGGATCAGGATCAAGATTGGGGTCGGGAGACGGAGGGTTGGAGGTGCCGGTAGCACCTAAGCCTGTGGTTCAGATAGGGACCGAGGAGTTGGATGCCAGGATTAGGGAGATCATGCACGACGAGATTGCTGCTGCAATCCAAGCGCAGCTGCCAGAGATGTTTGGGTCGATTAAGACCGTGATGGTTGAGTATTCTGATGAGCGATATGCAGCTCTAGTAGAGACAGCTGCTGCTGCAGGCACTTCGGCTGTAACGGCGACAGGGATTGGAGGAGGAGCTGACAAGGCTTTCCAGTACCGAGACTTCGATACTACGAAGCCCCCGACGTTTGAAGGTACATAGGATGCGATTAGGGCTATGAGGTGGTTATCTGACGTGGAGGGCTATTTCTTCACGTGCTCATGTCCTGCTGACCAAAAGGTCAGGTGTGCCCTGAACCTACTGAGGTTTAGGGAAAGGGACTGGTGGAGGCTGACGACTGGGTCGTATACTAATGATCAGCGGGCTGTTGTTACTTGGGATCAGTTCAGAGATATGTTCCGCACCCGCTATGTTCCACACGTTGTGCGGGAGCGGCTTGTGCAGGAGTTTTTGACATTGAGACAGGATGGGGAGTCTGTGATGGAGATTACCCGTATTTTCATGGAGAGGGCTATGTTTTGCCCGGAGTTTGCTTCAGAGCAGTCTCAGATGACTCGTTATATGAGTATGCTAAAGGCTGATATTCGACGGTTTGTGTCTACATAGCGATGTGATACCCTCCTAGACCTTCAGGAAGCTGCATGGCGGCGTGAGTTGGAGATAAAGTTGCAGCTGAAGGAGCAGCGTCAGGCTCCGACACAGTCTCAGCTGGCGCCTAAGCGGTCTAAGACCGTTAATACACGGTCCGGGGGTCATCAGAACCGCACTTGTGGAAAGTGTGGCAAGGCTCATTCGGGGGTTTGTCGAGCAGGAGGTGGGTGCCACAAATGTGGCAAGGAGGGGCACTATGCCAGGGACTGCCGTCAGTCCGCCCCTCTAGCAGATATGAGGATTTGTTACCATTGTCATTAGGTTGGTCATGTGAAGACCAACTGTCCGCAGTTCTCCGCCAAGCCGATGCAGGGTTCCGTGCCAGCTGCTACGAGGATTGGGGATGGGAGGCCAGTCAAGGTAGAGCCTCCGAAGGCTCAGGGTCGTGCCTTCCAGCTCACGGCCGAGGAGGCTAAGTCAGCACCGGATGTGGTTGCTGGTATGTTTTCTATTTTCTGTCTTAGTTATTGTATTCGTGTTATGCTTAGTGATTGTACCTGTGATTAGGTACGTTTTTAGTGAATTCTTTGCCCGCTTTGGTATTATTTTACTCGAGGGCGAGTCGATCGTTTATATCTCAAACCTTCTCTAGAGGGTTCAGTGTGCCGATAGATGATCTTGAGTGTCTGTTGTGAGTTTCGATCACCAACGAGCACGGGGTCTCTGCTTCTTCGGTCTTCTGGGGATGCGAGTTAGAGATTTTCGGGGTGTCCTTTCCGATAGATTTGATTCCTATTCCCATGAGGGATGTATAGGTGATTATAAGGATGGATTGGCTTAGCCGATTTGGCGCCATGATTGACTGTGAGTGGCAGCGGGTGGTGGTTCGAACCCCAAGTGGGGGAGAACTTGTAGTATATGGTGAGGGCACCAGGTTGGGATCAGGGTTTTGTTCGGCAGCCAGGGCTCGGTAGTATATTCAGCACGGGTGTGCTGGTTATTTGGCGTATGTTGTAGATATGCGGGTTAGAGAGCAACTCTTAGTTTCTGAGGTCCCGATGGTGAGGGAGTTTGCTGATGTGTTTCCGAAGGAGTTACCCGGAGTGCCTCCGGAGAGGCAGGTTGAGTTCAGGATTGACCTAGTGCCAGGTGCGGCCCCTATCGCTAAGGCGTCATACCGACTGGCACCGCCAGAGATGAAGGAGTTGTCATCTCAGTTGGAGGAACTGCTGGGTAAGCAGTTTATTCGTCCGAGTAGTTAACCCTACGGAGCACCAATCCTTTTCATTAAGAAGAAGGACGGTTCCCACAGGATATGCATTGACTATAGGGAGCTGAACAAGTTAACGGTGAAGAACCGTTATCCGCTTCCGAGGATAGGCGATCTTGTCGATCAGCTGCAGGGTGCATCTTGGTTTTCCAAGATTGATTTGAGATCAGGTTATCACCAGGTCAGGGTGAGGGAGGAGGACGTGGAGAAGACCGCATTTTAGACTCGTTATGGTCATTACGAGTTTGTGGTGATGTCGTTTGGACTCACCAACGCACCAGCAGTGTTCATGGATCTGATGAACCGAGTATGCAGACCGATACTTTATCGGTCGATCATTGTGTTTATAGATGATATCTTGGTGTACTCCAAGACTCTAGAGCAGCATGAGGATCATGTCAGGGAGCTGCTGGAAGTTCTGAGGCGAGAATGGTTGTATGCCAAGTTCTCGAAATTCGAGTTTTGGTTACGGGAGGTCTAGTTCCTCGGACACCTCGTTAACCAGGAGGGGACTCTGGTTGATCCGGCCAAGGTGGAGGCGGTTATGCAGTGGGAGACCTCGAAATCTCCCTCTGACATCAGGAGTTTCTTGGGTTTAGCAGGGTATTATCGGAGATTCATTCATGATTTCTCCAAGATTGTCGTACCCCTCACTCGTCTAACGACGAAGGGGGTGGATTTCTAGTGGGGCCCGGAGCAGCAGAGGGCGTTTGAGACCCTCCGAAAGTGTTTATGCGAGGCGCCGGTGTTGACACTGCCCGAGGGAGTGGAGGATTTTGTGGTATTTTGTGATGCATCCATCACTGGCTTGGGGGTAGTCCTTATCCAGAGAGGGCGGGTGGTAGCCTAGGCATCGCAACAACTGAAGCCGCATGAGACGAGGTTCCTCACGCACAATCTTGAGTTAGGAGCAGTGGTTTTCACTCTCAAGATTTGGAGGCACTATCTGTACGGGGTCTGTTGCACCATATACACGGATCACAAGAGTTTGAGACACATCATGGATTAGCCGAACCTGAACATGAGGCAGCGCAGGTGGCTGGATGTGGTCAAAGACTATGATTGCGAGATCCTTTACCATCCTGGTAAAGCGAACGTGGTTGCGGATGCTCTGAGCCGCCAGTCAGCTGGGTCCTTGACCCCAGCCAGGTGTATGAGGATAACGGTGGATTCCCCACTGGTGGGTTGGATCAGGGATGCTCAGATTGAGGGCGTGAGACTAGAGAACTGGAAGATTGGAGAGGATTAAGGGCGAAAGCGCTCGGTTTGTTCAGGATAGCCGTGGATTGTTGACCCGTTACCTTCGGTTTTAGGTTCCGATGTCCAGAGGGGTCCGACAGATAGTGATGGAGGAGGCTCATAAGTCTCGTTTTTCGATTCACCCGGGAACCACCAAGATGTACCGTGATTTGAGTTCGAGTTATTGGTGGTCTGGCATGAAGCAAGATATCACTTGGTTTGTTGAGAGGTGTTTGACCTGTAGGATGGTCAATGCCGAGCATCAGAGGCCACATGGTAAGTTGCAACCCTTGAAGATTCCCATGTGGAAATGGCAACGGATCGCGATGGATTTCATCACGAAGTTGCCGAAGACGACAAGGGGGTTCGATGTTATATGGGTCATCGTGGATCGATTGACCAAGAGTGCCCATTTCCTAGCCATACGGGAGAGTTCGTCGGCAGAGAAGTTGGCTGACATGTATGTTAGAGAGGTTGTCTCTCGTCATGGGGTTCCGGTTTCTATCGTTTCCGATCGAGATGTTAGGTTTACTTCCCGTTTTGGCAGAAGTTCCATGAGGAACTGGGTACACGACTGCATTTTAGTAAGACGTTCCATCCGCAGACTGATGGGAAGAGTGAGCGGACCATTCAGACCCTCGAGGATATGTTGAGGGCGTGCGTTATTGATTTCGGTGGGAGATGGGATTCCCACCTACCGCTTGCAGAGTTCGCCTACAACAACAACTATCATTCCAGTATTGGCGCCCTACCTTTCGAGCTGTTGTGTGGGCAGAAGTGTAGGACCCCAGTGACAGCACATCGAAAGAAAGTGGCTCGTGGCTTTCATATCTTGGTAAATAAGAGATCGATCCCGTAGTTCAATCCTGGGAAGGGTCAAAAAGTGTATCCACCCGGTCCGGGGAAGGTGTGTTCAATCCTCTCACGTTCTTGGTCAAGTAATGGCTCTATCTTCATTCTCACTTTGGGATCATCTCGCCTTCGTGGGTCTCCGCTTTCCAGCTGCGAAAATCTTCACTCCTTTCACTGAATGAAGACGAAAAACCGCTTCTTTTTTCCGGTTCTGAAACAACTTGGGCGAAATAGGGTTCTACCGGGAAACCATGGATTTTTTAGTCTGCTAGGGCGAGGTTGGGCACAGAGTGATGGGTCGGACAGGGGTAGTTGTACAAACTACCGAGATGATATAGCAAATTAGACAATGACTGCAGACCGTTCAGAGTCGGCAGAAAAGTTATGCTGACCGATGCCGATCTGAACTGAAATTTCAAGTGGGTGACATGGTCCTCCTAAAGGTCTCACCCTGGAAGGGTGTGGTCCGCTTCAGGAAGAGGGGAATATTGGGTCCCCGTTATATTGGGTTGTTCAAGATTATTGCCAGGGTTGGCAGTGTGGCTTATAGGCTAGCGCTTCCAGAGGAGCTTAGCCGGATCCACATCACATTTCATGTTTCGCAATTGCGAAAATGCATTATGGACCAGGAGGCAGTGGTATCGTTGGATGACATTCAGGTCGATGAGCGTCTGAACTATGTGGAGAGACCTATGGCTATTTTGGAAAGGAAGAAGAAGATTCTGCGGAACAAGGAAATACCTTTAGTAAGGGTACTGTGGGAACATCGGAAACGATCCAAGTGGACATGGAAGCCGGAGGAGGAGATGCGCGAGCATTACCCGACATTGTTTACTCCAGCGGACTTCAAGGACGGAGTCTAGTTCAAGTGGGGGAGAGTTGTAACGCCTCGATTCTCAGGTATTGTTTAAATAAGATTTATTGGGTTTAGCTCTACTCGACGAGTTGGTTGATCTACTCGTCGAGTAGCTGCGGGGTGGGATCGCGTTTAAGTAACCTACTCGACGAGTCCATGCTAGACTCGGTGAGTAGGAGCTGGCCGTGGAAACCCTAAATCCCGGGGTTTGCACCTCTACTTAAAGGAGCCTTAGCCTCATTTGTCCTCTTTATAGTCTTTAAGAGACCCTTAAAACCCTAATTCGTATGTGTGTGCCTTGGTGTGGTGTTTGAAGCTTGGAAAAGAGGATCTTGCAGGAAGAAAGCTAAGAGTGCAAAGGAAATTGAAGCAAGGAGGGAGTGGTAAGCAGGATTTACCTCAGCTAGCATCCTTTGGAGGTATCAAAGTGCCATTCTTACTTACCTTTTTCCCTTTTGTTGAGTTTCTAGGGCTTTTTATGGATTTTTAAGTTTGTATGATGAGCTATGGGCTAGATCTGAAGTTGTAACTTCAGATCTAGACCCTCCTTGGATTCTAGAAGCATAAAGTCACAGTCTTTGTTATGATTAAGGTCCCTCTTGAGCATGAAGTTCCATTAAGAACTTAGAATAGACATTTAGAGCCTTTATAGTCATTCATGCACGTAAAGTTTGCAACTTTACATGACAAGCATGCCCTAGAAGCTTGGATCTATGAGTTGGAGCCGTTGCACGGCTCAAATTATGTCTATATGAGGAAAAGGACTGAATGGACTCGGCGAGTCGCAAAGTGACTTGGCGCGTCACATAATGATGGCCATGAACTCGACGAGTTGGATGAACAACTCGGCAAGTCCGATGAAGATCGCCATAAGACTCGACGAGTTGGAGAACAACTCGGCGAGTCGGATGAGTTTCCTCTGGGATATGTATGAGTGTGTATCCGTCGAGTTGCAAGGAGGGAACTCGACGGGTGACCTTAAGTTTGATTGAGAATCAAAGGAACTCTACGAGTCACACCGATGACTAAGCGAGTTGGAATGTACTTCAGGGAACTCGACGAGTAGCCAAGGGTACTCGACGAGTTAAGATCAACATTGACTGTTTTACTTTACTAAGGACTTTGACTTTGACCAGGGGTTAACTAGTGGGTTATGGATTAATTTATAAGGTTAAGGACTTATGAGTATGATATACTATGATGATAGGTGGTGGAACCTGTGTCAAGTGATCGGAGAGTTGGAGTTTACCTTTCGTGTCGACATCTGCGAGGTGAGTTATCGCCACTATATCGATAGGGTCTATAGCACCAAGGCCGGCCCTTTAGTTGTTATTGTTATGGTATGCTACATGTGGTTATGATCTATTAGATAAGAATCGGGGTAGACAATATGTTGTGCTTTTATGATCCGTAGGGATTGGTATGTTAGTGACCTGCTAGGTCGGTACTCTAGTTATAGGAGAATTCTATGATTGATGATCAGCGTGACAAATATGTTTGATGTTTGCATATGCCTATATATGATAGTATACACACATGGTTATTTGCTGGTGGTTGGGTTGAGGCGGCCCTGCTTTGTGCTGAAGGCCAATATACCCTATGAGCGGTCCGGGGAGACTGTAGGCCCACGTGGCGGACCAGTCATGCCGAAGGCTCGGGATAGATTCAGACAGACTGTAGGCCTGGTAGGGCGGTCCAGTCAAGCCGATGGCCCAGTATGCATGATGATTGATTGATTATTACTGATATGGTATTGTCAGTGTGGTGTTCGTATTTTGGGGGTAGCTCACTAAAACCTCGGGCTTACAGTTTTCAGTTTATTGTTTCAGGTACTTCAGGAGATCATGGAAAGACGAAGGCGTGACCGTACCGCTCCTCATCCTTATGTTATGATTTTTGGGACACTCTGATGGAAAATGATTTGAAAACATTTTGTAAACAATGCTATTTGGTTTTTATTTATGATTGAAAAAGTTTAAATTTGGCGTAAAATTTATGGATGTTACACATTCACGCTCTTGAGGATATTTTGCGAGCATGCATTATTGATTTTGATAGGAGTTAGGACTCCTACGTACCTCTTGCAGAGTTCTACTACAACAATAATTTCCACTCCAGCATTGTTGGTCCGCCTTTTGAGCTTTTATATGGGCGTAGACGTCGTAGCCCAGTCTGTTGGAGTGAGGTGGGTCATGGGTCGGACCGAGATGGTTCTGCTGACTATAGAGATTATTCAGTATATCAGGAAAAGATTGTAGACTGCTTAGAGTCGGCACAAAAAGCTATGCCGACCGACGCCGATCCACGTAGGAGTTTCAAGTGGGTGACATGGTGTTGCTGAAGGTCTCACCTTGGAAAGGTGTGATTTTCTTCAGGAAGAGGAGGAAATTGGGCCCCCGATATATCATCCATTCTGGATTGTTTCCAGTATTGGCAAGGTTGCCTATAGATTGGATCTTCTGGAGGAGCTTTGGCAGATTCATAACAGTTTCAACGTTTTGCATCTGCGGAAGTGTATGTTGGATAACGATGTGGTTGTGTTGTTGGATGAAATTTAGGTTGATGAGCATCTGAACTATGTTGAGAGGCTCGTATCTATTTTGGATAGAAAAAGTGAATGTTTTATAGAGCAAGGAAGTACCACTGGTAAAGGTACATTGGCAGCATCGGAGGGGCTTCGGGTGGACCTGGGAGGTAGAGGGTGAGATGCGGGAGCAGTACTTGGAACTATTTGTTGCAGCGGACTTCGAGGACAAAGTCTGAGTCAAGTGGGAGAGAGTTGTAACTCTCCGATTTTGGAAATTTTTCATTTTTTCCCCTCAACTTTTGTATTGTGCATTTTGGCTCTTGTAGCTAGTACGTGGGGCGTACCCATATGTTATGCTTAGCGTACTAGCAAAGAATGGATCAGAATTTCAAGGGCGTATGCTGGGGATACCTTATGGTATGTTGGGCGTACCTTATGGTATGTTGGGCGTACGCGTGCCTCATTTCATGTCCCTTACCCTCCAAAAAACCCTAAATTCCCCTCTTTGCCTCCCATCTTCATCTTGCGCTTTTGGAGTAGAAGTTGGTGTTTTTGGTCCATCCTTAAGGAAATCTAGTAGGAAATGAAGTCCATAGCTTGGTAGGATATTGGAGATCCAGAACCTCTGCCTATTTTGCATGGATTTGAGGTATCAAGTTCTTATATTGAATACTAGTTGTGTAGATCTCTTTTGGGATCAATTTGTTATATTTTAAGTCATTTTTGGGTTGAAGATTTGGTTTAGGTCATCCCAAAGACTTGTCCTTTCAGATCTAGGCCTTTCATAGCCCCCTCAAGCATAAAGGTGCCATCTTTATGAAATTAAGAGTCTCATGCAAGCTTTAAGTCATGTATTAAGCCCTTTTTGAGCTATAGAGCCTTGTTTAACCTTGCATGAATGTAAAGCTAGCAACTTTACGTGTTTTCTCAACTCAATAAGGTCAGATCTTTGTTTTTGAGTGCTACCTTAAGGTATTAAGAGCTTAATGGGAAATTGGGCTTAGTAGGGAAGTACGTTGGGCGTACCAGCTAGTATGCATAATATACAAGCCTCATAGCGTGTACGCCAAACGTACAACCGGGTACGCCCTGTGTACTCTATCTGTGGGCTTGTAGTTTGGGCTTTTCTAGTGGTATTCCTTTTTGGACTTAGATACTTGGATTCTCGTTGGGCTTCTGGATATGAGTGTTTTTGGGCTGATTGGAAAAGTAAACCTTAGGATAAGGCCCAATTTGGAAAATTGGGCAAATTATGGGTCTTGAGTTAAGTTGGGCGTTTTTGGATCAAAGACTTGGACTTGGGCCTTGACCCAATTAGGAATAGGGTAAAATACACAATTACGCTATGTTTGGACCCTTAGTCAAGAATTGTAACCCATTGGTTAATTGGGTGTTTGTTTATTGTGATAGTTCGAGATTTTTGTGAGTTAATATTTAGAGATTTTAGTGTAGCTTGACGTTTGAGAGGTAAGTATTCCTCACTGTCGAGTCAAAGGCACCAAGGCCAACCCCTATGTATTGTTTTCCTAATTATCAAATGATTGAGTATTGTAGTGATTTGTTAGATCTAAATCCTGGTAGATAGGGTGCTGCTATGCTTATTGATCTGAATGATTAGTGTTTGAGTGTTGATTTATTATATATTATGAATTATACATATGTCGACATGCGTGTGTGGTTGGGTTGAGGCAGTCCTGCTTTGTGTTGAAGGCCAACAGACCCAGGGCGACCTTGATAGACTGAAGGCCTATGAGTCATACCAGTCAGGTCGAAGGCTTGGAGAGTGGTCCAAACAGGCTGAATGCCCAATGTGGCGGTCCAGAAATGCTGAAGTTTTAGTATGCATGTTGTTGTTGTGATATTTATGATTGTGTATTGTTGTAGTATTTTGGGGGAACTCACTAAGGATTGGGCTTACAGTTTGGATTATGTTCCAGGTACCTTAGAGGACCGCGAGAAGGCAATGGCATGATCATGCACCTCCTCATGTTTTTGTTTTACGATTTTAGGATTTCTTTGATGTGAAACTTATTTTGAAAACACTTTGTAAACAATTATGATTTTGGGTTGTTTTAAAAAGTTTAAAATTTTCAAGAATTTTGAATGTTAAACATAAAGTGATTGTTTGGTCCTTTTATGAATGTTGGATTTAGTTTAGCGAAGTTTTAAGGTGAAAGAGAGTGGATGGGATTGTAGAGCTTCTTATTACCTTTCCATGGATATATGGATCGTCGTCTAACATCCTGTTTATTAAGTAAATAAGTAGATAAGGGTTAAAAGTGTAAGTTTCGAATTGGTTTTGTAAATATTTATGAAGGCGGGGGCTGCACGGTAATTATTAGGACTTAAATTGAAAGAATTTTTAAGTACTGAGGGTTGAAAGGGGAACTTATGGGGCTACTGTTGTAATGAATTATTAAAGATAGGGGCGGTTTGGTAAATATTGTATTTATACCCCCTTACCAACGACCGCCACCTCCAGCCGGTTGTCGCTGTCGTCTCCTAGCCATTGACGAAGTCGTGAACCAAGAAGCCACACCACCTCAGTTGCTGTCAACGATTGGAGGATCTACGGGGTGGATGTTGGACGTCAGGGCAGAAGAGACTGAGGGAATGAACCACGACATTGCCGCCATTGTTCCTTTCCGGAGACCGTAAGCCCCATCATCTCCGTTCTTTTCTGTCGTTGAGCCTACCCTCTAACTTCCATGCGCCACCGTGAAGGTGGCAGTAATTGGGTGTGTTTCATTTGCCATATCGTGTCCATGAAGTGTGTTTATGGATGTGTTATTGACTAGGAAGCTAGGCAGACCACCATGGCAGCCAACCATGGTGGTTGCCGCTTAAGTGATCTTCTGCCGCCGCCAGCCACCGTGATGGGTGGCTGTGTGCGTGTGATGTGGTGCTGGTGTGTATTCTACTTGTGTGTGGTGATGTGTTGCTGGGCAGACGATCGAGAGAACCGCCACTACCACTGTCAGGTGGTGGCTGTCATTGCAAACCACCCCTGTCACCGCCATCTCGTGCCATTGCTGCCGTCTGCTGCCAGGTGGGTGGTTGGGTTCACCTTGCAAGAAGAAAGTGTGTGTATATGTTGTGTGAGCTTCGTTTGGCCGAAAAAACCGAGAAAAGGCCATCACCACCATCATGGCGTGGTGGCTGCCACCATGCACCACCGCCGGCCTCCGCAAGAGTAGCATGTATGTATGTGTTTACATTGTGTGTGTGTGTGTGTGTTGATTTGAATATTTCATTGTAGTATTGTAATTTGGATTGAAATGATTAAGAAATCCGTCACCACCACCGTGAGCCGCCTTTGACCACCACTACCCGTGGTGGTAGTGGGCGGTACACGAGTTATCTAATAGATAACTGACCCAAAAACGTAACAAATAGACTAATTAGGATATGATTGGATTTGGAAACCCTAATTAGGGTTTAGAAAACCCTAATTTTGTATATGTTAATTTGGAAATGTCGGGACCTGCGTTTAGACCAGAGGACTGAGGTTATGACTTATGTCGATTCCATTGTATGTTGGCTTAGTGGAATATTGGACTTAATGGGTTAAGTGAGAAAACTTAACCCTAATCATCATTTCATGTGAAAACCCTAATTACGTTGGTTTTGAGTTGGGCCCTCTCTTAGCGCCTAGATGTTTGGACTATTGTTGGTCCATCTAAGAACAATTATATGCACTCAGAATATATGGATGGGCTTTAGGGTATGGCGCATGTGAAGGTTTGGGCGAAATTTAGAAAATTGGGTCATAGGTGGGCCATAAGTGGGCCTTTGTGGACCCCCCTTTTTGTCTTCGGCCTTGGTGGGATCAATGAGTTGGGTCAGTAGTGGGCCTCGTTAGATGGGCCATCTATGGGACATAGTGTCAATGTATAACCTTGTATAGCTTTTGATTATAGTGTTGGGTTGTTTTGGCTCAGTTTAGGAGCCAGTGGGCAACAACAATGACAACGTAGGGTTTCTCGCATACAAATTGAGGTGAGTCTTCTCACTATACTTACCTGTGTAATAATTTATGTGTAACCGGAGGGTCTTATTTGTGTTATTGACTGGAGGGTCTTAATTACATTATTGACCGGAGGGTCTTAGTACATTACTGACCGGAGGGTCTTAGTATATTATTGACCGGAGAGTCTTAGTATATCGTAGACCGGAGGGTCTTAGTACATAATTGACCGGATGGTCTTATTTGTTATAATGTGATACGTGTTATTGTGCATACTGTCTTTGTGACTTATGATGTTATAGTATTCTATGTATATGATGATCTTATGTGCTTATACTGAGACAGGTGTTATCATGTATTCTGTCTTGTGACATATGTTATATTATTATGTGCCTTACTGAGTAGTATCGGAAGGTCCGAACCGTGTTATGAGACAGGAGGGTCTCCATTGAGATACAGACCCGGAGGGTCTAACCCGAGCTGTGAGACCGGAAGGTCTTCACTGAGACACATAACCGGAGGGTCCACACTAAGCCGTGAGAACGGAGGCTCCTCGCTGAGACGAATGAGACCGGAGGGTCCATGCTGAGTTGTAGCCATGAGAGGGTTATTGTTTGTGTACATGGTATTTTGGGGAACTCACTAAGATTCGTGCTTGTGTGATATGTGTTTCACGTACTTCGCAAGATCACGGGAAGGTGTCGGCTTGATCGTACACACCTGTTTGAGTTTATGTTTGCGGATTCTGGGATATTATCAGTTGTTTTGTTGATCTGTCTTTTTTAAAACGAAAAAATTGTTTGAAATTTTATGGTGTTACACTTCAGAATCGAAGTTAGAACGAAGATGTTATGGCCATCGAAAGAGTGATCGGTAAGGAGCGTGTCATGTACGTTGGGCTTACAAGGAATGTACATTAGGTGTACATAGTTGGAGTGATCATGAAGGCTCCATAGTGAACGCTAGGCATACTAGATGTATGTTGGACATTCGCGACTTAGTCCCAAACCCTAATTTAGGGTCTTGGACCCTATTTAAAGGCCTTAACTCGTTATCAAACACTCTTATCTTCAGCCTCTATCACACTTAACCTTAAACCCGATACAATAGCCCTCACATGGAAAGATTTTGAGCTTTGGAGTAATCTTGGTGCATTTTTTGTGCCTCTAGAAGTAAAAGAACAGATTGGAGAAGTGTTGGTTATCTTAGAGCTTGTATATCCAAGCCTTGTTCTTCTTAATCTAGCTTCTAGAGGCATAAAGTTTTAATTTTGGTGACTTTCTCTTATAGATCTAGTTTGGGTGCTAAATTTTCATGTTTTTGTCCCATGATTGTGGTTCTTGTGAGGAGAAGTTATTCCAGAACCTTTGAGCCTCACTTTTGGTCTTTGTTGAGGTCATTAAGTCATAGAGTTTAGATCTTGAGGACTATTGTCCCATCATGCAAGAGTGACTGACCTTTTTATGAAGTTATGAAGCTTGGATGTTGGTTTGGACCAAATTAAGCCATGGAAACTCATAACGTCAGGAACTTTATGAATTATGACATCCCATAGAAGTTAGATTTGAGTTTGAACTTTGTGGTCTTAAGCATTAGGTGGTTAAGATGTAAAATGGTCACCTGGAGCGTACGTTGGGCATATGTACGAGTAGGCTCAACGTAATGCATGTAGTTCCCGTTTGTAACCTTCGATGCATTGTACATTGTGCAGTGACATACGGAATGCGGGGTGTACCAATCTTGTACATGTGGCATACACCAGAAACCTTCTTTTGGCCCTTTTGGGCCTTGGGTCTTTTGGAGTTTGGGCCATGTATTGTTGGATCAGATATGTAATGGATTAAATTGTCTTTTTCCCATTGGAATGATAAGATTTGGTTTGGACCTTGAATTTTCAGAAATGACTAAATTATTGATTAATGATATTTGGTTATGATTAGTGTGAGGTTTCTAGTAGCAGCATTGTTTGACTCTCGGTTATCTTGGATTTAGTTGAGTCTCCTCACTATACCCGTGGGTTGAAGGTACCAATGTTGGCCCACTAGGATTTGGTAAATGCTAGTTGTCTTTGTGGCTATTTAATGGTATTTAGGCTAGAGCCTTTCTATGACGGGTTAGTCCTCTTTGTATGTTGGGATGGGCCGATGGATTAGAAAGGGCTAGGGCCAATGTATGTTGTGTAGGATGCTAGCTGTGTTTATGACTCTTGCATGGTATGTCATGCTGTACCCATTGTATGCGGGTTAAGCTCATTATGGTGGGTTGGGCCTAATGTGAGAGCTAGGCCTCATAGTATGTATGGTATGTAGTATTTTGAGGAAATCACTAAGCATTTTGCTTACGGTTTTTATGGCTTGTTTTCAGGTACTTCCGGTTTTTGAAGGGACGGGGTCGACTTCATCGCAACGCTTCTACCCATGTTTCCACAACTTTATGATTTTGGGATCGTACTCTGATAACTGCTTTATTATGATATACTTTCGAATAATTGAAAAAGGATTATTTGTATTACCAGGTGAATTAAAAATGAAAATTTTACCTTGTAATTTTTGGGATGTTATTGATCGTGACCAACATTGACTGCTCGTTAGAGTAGTAGAGAGAAGAAGCAGTGCTTATAGGTAGTTCCATTGCAGAAGAAGAAGAGAGTTGGGAACAACCGAGTCCATAGAAGGGCAACGAGAGAAAAAGAGGGCACGAGATATGGTAAATGGATCCAATCGCGACGACATAATGACTACAATGTAGATAGAAAGATAGAAGATTGCAGATCAAAGGTTGTCTGGAAGAGAAGGAGCAATTGGAGGGACGCGACAACAACATCGAAAGAGGCTGACTTGGAAAACATATCCGAGAAAGAAGAGGCCAACTAATGAGAGGGTCATTTAAGGAGGAGATAGAAGGTGCGGAAGCAAAGGCCATCTGAGGAAAAGGTAGAAGCAGGCGAGACAGTAAAAGAAGCCGATGAAGGAGTTTTGGCTTGATGCCGATGACTGTATCACTATTCAGTAGGAAAGAGAAGAAAAAGGAAAATATTGATCATAATGAAGGCACATTTGACGACTGTTAGAAACAGTCTTCAGAGCTGGAGGACGATGGCTGGGGGTTTTGGTTGGGAGTAGAGTTTTAACCTAGAGCTCTATTTTAGATAATGATTGATTTACTTGATTAATCAAAAGACAATTAAATAGGAATATATATATATATATATATATATATATATATATATATATATATATATATATATATATATATATATATATATATATATATATATATATATAATACGTAAACCCTAAGTGGCATGGGCCTAAACCCTAATCACTAACACATTCCATGATATGTTTGGTTGTTAGCGAAATGGACAAAGTTCAATTTTTCGAAGTTCCTTCAATTTCTATGTTTGACGTTGCCAAAAGAATGAAAGCTTTAAGGGGGAAGATTGCAACACTTATATAAGAGAATGTTTCAGTTTGAATTCTATTTTATTGTCAAATGGGTAAAATAAAGAAAATCTAAAGCTAAAAATAGGAATATATTTAATGAATTTGGAATTCATGTCAAATTTTGATTATTTTGTTTTAGCAGGTCCGTTTTCTTGATATGCATGAAGTCAGAATGCTATTTCCCCTTAAAATTGCACATGAGTCTTTATGTCAATGTCTAAGAATATCATGCAATCTTGAGGTGAGAACAATAATATGCTTAAGCCGAGCGAGAAGATTATAAAAAGACAAAAAGGTTTTGCGGCTAAATGTTATTATTAAGTTTTTACTATATGTGTTTATATGTCGGCGTTCTGGTTTCTCTTTGTTGTGGAAGCTAGAATCTAAAAGTGGATACAGGGAGATGTCTTATAAATTATAATTATAAAAGTAGATGTGAAATATAATATCTTTACTATGGACATAAGTGACAGATGAGTACAAAGGTCGGATGAAATTCACTAAAGTCACTCTTGATTAATATTATGTTGAAATTGAAGCATACGGAGAATGATGATTGTGGAATTTATTTATAGGTTATACAAGTTCAAGTTAAATCCTCTGAACATTTTGCATCTAAAGGTAGTCTTCAAAAACATGAAACAAGTCAGTTTTTTTTTTTTTTTTTTTTTTTTTTTTTTTTTTTTTTTTTAATAATAAATCTTTTGAAAGCTAATTGGTTCTCTAACTTGGAAGGTTTTTTCGCTAGTCCTTTTACTAAAAATTAGGCAAGAATTTTTTTTCCATTTCCAAACAATATTAGTGACTAATACAAGTGACTAATAGTGTGGTGTCTGAACTTTTCTACGTAGTCTGAATGTACTATTATAGTTTGTTTTGATGTGTTCGATGTCTCATTTTTTCTTAAAAGAGAACCATGTCTAGGCAAAATATATTCCAATAAAACTGTAACATCCCATGTTTTGTCAATTATAGTCCCTGGGGACGGAAGGCTAAAGTCATGAAGAGCCAAAGGGCTAAATAGTAATTTTGGGACCAGGAGGAGTACGCTGCGCATACATAAGCGTACGCATGGCATACTAGGGTGCGCCCTTGTACGCTGGGCGTACTTATAAAAGATGGAAACCCTAATAATTGGAGTTGGGGGCAACATAAACATCCTTATGGTCCATTCCCTCTCATCACTCTCAGCCTCCATCTTTCAGAAACGTTCCAAAACCCTAGTCCTTATGAGAGAGTGTGAGTTGGTGGGTATTTTGAGCTCTTGAAGGTGGAGTCATTGCATCAAGGAGTTGGAGAAGAAGTTTGGCTTGTAGATCTGAAGTTGTGTTGTACCTTAGAAGCTCCAGAAGGTAAAAAGCTTCACATTTTATGTTTGTATAATATAGATCTAGCCATTCTAGCATTTTGGAATCATTACTTGTCCCAAAAGTTCCAAGATGATGTATGTTGTGTTTTAGACGAAATAATCTGTCCTTCTAGACTCTTCGAGGGGTGTTGAGTGTTAAAAATGAGGTCCCAATGGCTTATAAGGTCCCATGCAAGTAGTAGAAAGGTCTTAATGAATTAAGACCTTGGATTAAGAAATTCTGGACGTCCAAAGTGATATGTTCGAGACTTTATGAGTCCTAGGTATATTTGATCAATGGATCTGAAGTTTGGGCTTAAGTGCTTAAGTCATTAAGCACTTATGAGGGTTTTTGTTCAGTTCGCGTATGCCCTGCGTAGGAAGCTGTACGCCCAGCATACAGGGTCAACGACCCTATTTTCCAGTCAACATAAGTCAAGGTACGCCCTACGTACCAGAGGAGCACGCCCATCGTACGTCCTCTGTTGGGATTTTTGACTTTGGGATTTGAGTTTTGGGGTTGTTTATGGGCTAGATGGACTTGGGCCTTGGCTGGACATTATGCATATGGTGTTTTGGGCCACGTCTTAGTAATGGATCTTGGATTTAGACCCAATTAGATAGTTGGGCCCAATTTGGAAAGTTGGGCCAATGATGGGCCTTATTATATAGACTTATGGATCATGAGTTTGGTATTGGGCCATGTCCCAAATTAGAGGGAAGGCAAATTGGGCTATTGTTATAAGGGATTCGTGGTCAAAAATTCTATATTCCTGTTTATTAACTTCTTTTGGATAGTTCGGGATTGTCGGTAAGACGGTGGTTTGGGAATCTGCTTCCTCAATTCAGATCTACATTTTGAGGTGAGTTTCCTCACTACACTAAGGGGTCTAAGGCACCAAGGCCGGCCCATTGGATGTGATATCCTAGCAGTTGGTAGTATGTTGAGTTTGAGTTAGTATTATAAGATAGTTGCTATGACAGTTAAGTAGATATGTAGGACTACGTTTGTTATTATGTGTTTATCTGTATGTGCATTAGTTGTTTTATATTTCGACATATTATGTGGGGTGGGTTGAGGATAATGCTTCATGTTGTAACCAACAAACCCATGAGAATTCCAGATACGAGATGAGGGCCAGGTGGGGCATGCCAGACTCGTACTGTGGGCTCGGTGGGAATCCAAATGTGAGCTGTGGGCCCGGAAGGCAATCCAGACTCACACTGTTGGCCCATGGGTAATCCAGTCTGCAAAGCTGTTGACCAAGTTCATGAAGTTATTTGTATATGTGTTATGTGCGGTGTATCGGTATTTTGGGGGACTCACTAAGCCTCGACTTACAATTTCAGTTTATTGTTTCAGGTATATCACGGGATCACGGCAAGACGAAGGCGTGATCATACAGCTCCTCATAATTTGTTTATGTTTCTGGGAAAACTTAGATGTTATACTATTTTTGAAAACAAGTTTGTATTAACTATTGATTTTAAATGTTTTGAAAATTTTAAAATTGGCTCGAATTTTATGGTTGTTACATGTTGGTATCAAAGCCTTGGTTTAAGTGGATTGGAGGAACACTTGTGCGAACCTAGTCTCAAACCAAGTGAAAATGGTTTTCAAAATGATTTTTTTAAATGGTTTTCACAATAAGTAAAGGATGATGCAGGGTGTACGATTAGCTGGAGCCAGTAAGTAGATCCTAAAATGTCATACAGTTATTTGATTATGTGATATGTTAGAACAGCAAGCTAGTACTAGGCTAGGGATCTTCAGGAATTGCATGATAGAATTTCCTGATTACATGATGCCTGCTAGCATATGGTTTTCTTTATATGAAATTGACATGATTACTTTAGCTTATTAGTATATGCATCACGGTTATACATAATTAAGATCTTATAGCCTGAGAATGTTTTATTTGGCCTTATGTTCTGTTCTTGTATGATTGGGAGCTTAGGGTAGGATTGGATATTCGAAAGTCTATGGGGTCCAGTGTTATGTATGGCTAGCATACACTAATGGTGCAGGGTTGGTGGAAGTTTCATGGATGGATGGGTAGTGAGAGGCCGGGAGGCCAGTTACGAGATATTTAGCCTTCCTCTAGGAGTGAGGATATAGCGCTCACTATGTTTACATATATTGTTAGGGCATTGTGGTGATACTTGAGACAAATATGAGTATGTGTGGAAGGTAGTATGGGCCTGTACTAGTGAAAGCACAGGACCCATATGCATAGCAAGGAAGTCACAACCCTTGGGGTTTATTTGGAAGATGGTCCTATGATTATGGTATGGATTATTCGAGAAGTTTTGAGATCAGATCCGAATCAGGATCGAGAGATGGCAGCCAGGATAGACCATTATTGTCAGAGGATTGTTTCAGGGAGATCATTCGGGAGTAGGTGATCGAGATCGTGCGGGGATGGATTTTGGCAATGATTGGGTCTTTCAAGACTGTCATAGCTGAGTATTTTGTAGAGCGCCATGCAACCATTGCTGAGACGACTTCTGCAGCAGCTTCCGCAGCTGTAACGTTGATAAGGGGAGGAACTGGTCGAGCTTTCCAGTACCGGGACTTGTTTTTGGTACATATTCTGATGAGCAGAGGGTTGCGGTTATCTGGGATCAGAAAGATGATATGTACTTGTTATATTTCCGCGGGTTGAGCGGGAGAGGATAGCATAAGAGTTTCTAGATTTGAGTCTCGGGGGTTTGCTCAATGCCGTAATGTGAGTCGTGGGGACTCCGGAAAGGGGTGATGATTATGTTTAGCTAGGGTTTTGTAGTTGGAAGTGGAATGGTTAATTTATGGATTGGACTGTCATTTTATAGGGCAAGGATTGTGCCATTTCAGTTTTTCGAACTCGAAGGAGTGAGCAGGCTTGCGATCCTAGGATCAACTTGTATTCTAGCTCCGGGTCAGTTGGTTGCAGGGAGGGGGAACATTGTTTCAGCGCCAGTGCGTGCAGGTGGGTCGATGATGCATAGGTATTTTTGTGAGGATCGCTTTACCTTGGATCTCTTGTATCAGGCGGTAAGGATTTATTGTGCGATCTATTTAACTTTTAGGATTGTAGACTATGTCTTGGGAAATAGTTTGTAGCCCGGTTTAGGGTGGAGGTTGCTTCAGCTGTTGCAGTTTAGCTGTGGACGTTTGATCGGGTAAGTGAGTTAGGGTGCGAACCCTGAATAGAATGATTTCTAGAGCCCGAGAGCAGGAAACTTGTTTGGAGCACCTTTGGGAGAAAGGAGTATTATGTGGGAGGTCTGTGGAAAGGGTCCCACAGAAGGGTTATCCATCATTTTTAGGATTCAGTGGTGTCAGCAACCGTTAGTGATTAACGAACGAAAGCGCCAAGGGAAGTAGTTCGTCCCCGAGGTATTAGTTGGAGCATTTATCTTTTGGTCTTTAGGACATGAGTGTGGGATCATTCAAGCATTAGTGATTGTCATATTCACTGGTATTCAATAAGTATTCATCCAGTTCTTATGAGGTGTGTGATCATTTAGATTGGCTAGCATCGGAGCACTAGTTGGGAAGAGACGGTTATCATCGTCTAGACCGTCGGAAAGTGAGAAGGTTTGGGAATTCTCCAAATTATCATGTATTGTGAAGACTTAGTCAAAGCTAAGTAGAGGAGAATCGTATCGAGATACAGAAGTAGGAGCGGTATTGAAAAGGGGCGATCGACATGAGGCCTAGGGTTAGGCCGAGGTTAGAGTCCGCGGAATAGATCAAAAGTTCAGAACCCCAAGTGGGTGAGATTAGTCTGCATGGGAAAGATCACATGAGGAGTGGTTCAGGGAGATGCTCAACAGTTTAGAACGATCCAAACAGGCTGAAGGCTCAGAGAGGTGGTCCGGACATGCTGAAGGTTCGAAGAACGATCCAAACAGGCTGAAGGTCTAGGGAGGGCAGTCCAGACATGCTGAAGGTTCTGAGAGTGGTCTAGATAGACTGAAGGCCTGGTAAGGCGGTCCAGTCATGCTAAAGACTGTGTATGTGTTTGCAGATCTATGTGCGAGTATTGGGTATGTTTTTATGCTATATCAGTTGGTAGGTCTTTCCCCTAGTATTGAACACGCTGATGGAATATGCTGGAGACATTGTGTGGGCTTAGATAGTTATATGATCAGGTTCCGAGTATATATATGATATGGTGTAGCAACTGGTTCTACAAGTGGATATTGTGGAGTGAGGTTTCAGTATTGTGACGCTTATTGGTGTTGTAAGGACTTTGATCAGGCCCTTTTGGGCAATGGAGCAGGTGTGAATCTCCAGGGTGGAGCATTGGTACAACTGAGGTGACGATAGCAGTGTTGATAAGTTATCGGGAGCATTCCAGTCATAGGCCGTGGGTATAGAGATTTTGTTGATTTTGTCACGTGTAGGGTGCGTTCAGGTTAGATATTTCTTTTGATCGTCTATGATGGCACATTATATATTTATATGTGGGTAGGGTTGAGGCGGTCCTGCCCTATGCAGTAGGCCAAGATACCCGGTCTGGACCGACTGAAAGTCGTAGGCACGGAAGCTCAAGAGGAGCGGTAGGGTTGAGATGGTAGGCCAACAAACCCTAAGAGTTTCAACTCGATGTTTGAATCGACTCGGCATATTGGTATTCCCACCCGCAGGGTGGTATGGGATAGATACGAGTGTCGTACTAGTGGGCCGGTAGTGGTAGGTATGTTGTTTGTCGTAATCGCTTGCGGGACTGTTTTCTATGGAAGTGGTGGATGCAAGGATTGGCATGGAAAATTATCGTCGGGATTAAGTGGACATCCTTTTCTGATGGACTATTAGATGGAATGTTGTGCTTGATCGGGCTGAGGCGCTCCTGCTCTATGTAGTAGGCTAGGATACCCGGTGAGGGCCAACGGTGAGTCGTAGGGGCAGGGACTCAGCAGAATTTGACCCATGGTTCTATTTCGGGTAGGGACTTCAGGTTCTCAGGGCAGAATAGCTTGCTAGCAGTTATGGAAAGAGAGTTAGCGATGGATAGTTCGAGTGGTGGGCCAGGGGGTCAAACCGAATCTAGGCTTCCAGATTGCAGGTTTTAGGTGGTAAAGGAATGTGTGCCGCATGGGATTATGGAATCGTCTTCTATAGAATGAAAAGATCCCCTTTGGGTTTAGTTTCCTTCGAAAGTCGTCGGATGTTATGGTTGAGGAGGTTCCCTCAGGATGTCGGGTTCTAGGGATAGTAAGGAACAATTTTGAGGATGAAATCAAATTTAAGTAGGGGATAGTTGTAACATCCTAATTTTTGTCAATTATAGTCTCTGGGGACGGAAGGTTAAAGCCATGAAGAGCCTAAGGGCTAAATTGTAATTTTGGGACCAGGAGGAGTATGTTGCGCGTACATAAGTGTACGCAGGGCGTACTCATAAAAGATGGAAACCATAATAATTGGAGTTGGGGCTATATAAACATCCTTATGGTCCATTCCCTCTCATCACTCTTAGCCTCCATGTTTCAAAAACGATCCAAAACCCTAGTCCTTGTGAGAGAGTGTGAGTTGGTGGGTATTTTGAGCTCTTGAAGGTGGAGTCATTGCATCAAGGAGTTGCCGAAGAAGTTTGGCTTGTAGATCTGATGTTGTGTTGTACCCTAGAAGCTCTAAAAGGTAAAAAGCTTCAATATTTAAGTTTGTATAATATAGATCTAGCCATTCTAGCATTTTGGAATCATTTCTTGTCCCAAAATTTCCAAGATGATGTATGTTGTGTTTTGGACGAAATAATCTGTTCTTCTAAACTCTTGGAGGGGTGTTGAGTGTTAAAAATGAGGTCTCAATGGCTTATGAGGTCCCATGCAAGTAGTAGAAAGGTCTTAATGGATTAAGACCTTGGATTAATTACATTCTGGACGTCCAAAGTGATAAAGTTCAACACTTTATGAGTCCTAGGCATATTTGGTCGATGGATCTGAAGTTTGGGCTTAAGTGCTTAAGCCATTAAGCACTTATGAGGGATTTTGTTTAGTTCGCTTACGCCCCGCGTAGGAAGCTTTACACCCATCGTACAGGGTCAACGACCCCGTTATCCAGTCAACATGAGTCGAGGTACGCCCCATGTACCAGAGGAGTACGCCCAGCGTATGTCCTCTGTTGGGCTTTTAGATTTGGGTTGTTTATGGGCTAGCTAGACTTGGGCCTTGGCTGGAGATTATGGAGATGGTGTTTTGGGCCAATTCTTGGTAATGGATCTTGGATTTAGGCCCAATTAGGTAGTTGGGTCCAATTTGGAAAGTTGGGCCAACGATGGGCCTTACTATATGGACTTATGCATCATGAGTTTGGTATTAGGCGATGGCCCAAATTAGAGGGAAGGCAAATTGGGCTATTGTTATAAGGGATTCTTTGCCAAAAATTTTATATTCCCATTTATTGACTTATTATTCGTTGTTTTTTATAGTTCGGGGTTGTCAGTGAGACGGTGGTTCGGGAATCTGCTTCTTCGGTTCAGATCGGCATTTTGAGGTGAGTTTCCTCACTATACTAAGGGGTCTAAGGCACCAAGGTTGGCCCATTGGATATGATATCCCAAGAATTAGTTGTATGTTGCATATGAGACCGTATTATAAGATAGTTGCTATGACAGTTAGGTAGATTTGTAGGACTACCTGTGTTATTATGTGTTTATCTGTATGCGCATTAGTTGTTTTATATGTCGAAATATTATGCTGGGTGGGTAGAGGATACTACTTTGTGCGGTAACCAACAAACCTGGGAGCATTCAAGATACGAGCTGAGGGCCAGGTGGGGCATGCCAGACTCGTACTGTGGGCTCGGTGGCTATCCAGATGTGAGTTGTGGGCCCGGGAGGCAATCCAAATTCACACTGTGGGCCCAAGGGTAATCCAGTCTACAAATCTGTGGACCCAGTTCATGCTGTTATTTGTATATATGTTAGATGCTATGTATCGGTATTTTGGGGGACTCACTAAGCCTCGACTTACAGTTTCAGTTTATTGTTTAGGTACATCAGGGGATCGCGACAAGGCGAAGGCGTGATCCTACAGCTCCTCATAATTTGTTTATGTTTCTGGGAAAACTCTGATGTTATACTATTTTTGAAAACAAGTTTGTATTAACTATTGATTTTAAATGTTTTGAAAAGTTTAATATTGGCTCGAATTTTATGGTTATTACAAAAACTAATTACAGAGAGTTTAAATCAAAACTTTTTTAACCAACCCAAAAGCATAGGCATAACTATGTATATTTAAGGTGGGTCCTAGGACTCACCTATTTTTCTTAATAATACTATAAGGTATATATGAAAAAAAAAAGACATACCTTATAATGTTTTAAGGACCTATCTTATAATCCTTGAAAAAAAACTATTATATATCAAGCTCATATTTTATATATTTCAATGCATTTAGAATAGCTTAAAGCCTTAATCCACTTCAAATTCATTAGGCAAAGAGCCTAATCCATATACATTTAAAAAAAAAGAACCAAAAAGGTCTTCCAGGCTGAAGTTTTATCAACATCTCCTAACACGTCATCCACATTGTCGCTTGTTTGTTGGTCGCTAGCCATTGTCACCCCTCTGTTTGGTGCTACCACCTCCGGCAGACCAACCTCCTACCTCCACAATCCACTCATGTTTGTTATAGTTTAGTGTTGTATATCGAAAAAGATGTTTTAGAAGGTATCGAAAAAATAAAATTATGAAATATGTTTAGAGATATAAGACCTTAGAGTCTAATTGTAAGAACAATATTAATTGTTATAACTATTGAAGTTATGTGTAAGTATTAGAAGACATATGATTCGAGTATCCGACCCCATATCATTAATATTTTTTTTATTTCTTAAATTTTCGGATTCACTTACATAAGAAACCATATAGTTTTTGGTATTAGATTTTATGATACATCCATCCCTTCCAAAAAGGTAAATAAACCAAACATCTACCTAATACCAAAAACATGTTACCAAGAAACAAGATTCTAATAGTGATGTGACATTTAAAAAAGAAAACCCCTACTTCCAATTTCGAACAATTTTTGCTCCATTGCACATTTATTATCCTTTCTTTTTTATTTCTCAATCCTTGATCCTCCGGCGAAAATTCTATGAGCCGAACTAAAATACTCAATTACTTTATCTTGCATTTTTATCGGAACCATTTGTCGATCAAAATCTGCTATCCATTTTAATGAATCCGTAAGCTCATCAAGAATAATAGAGAAGTTCATTCTTATACAACCCATTTTGGTTCACAATTCATACCAAATCTCCCAACATTGGAAGTCCGTTTTTTCCTAAAATCCTTTTGGTGTCATGATTTTCTTTATCGGCTTATTTTCTTCGGTAATATGTTTGGTTTTCTTCAAGGCTTGTTTCATCGGATCTATCAGCTGCCCGTCTTCAAAAGGGTTTTTCAATCCGTCAATGATACCATGTAAAATTTGTTTTTTCTTGATTTATACATAAGTAAATACAGTGGGTTACAAAAAAAATGACCCCTGTAATATTGCAAAAAATGAACTCACTATTTTGGAAGGGTTCAAGTTAGTTCTAAGATATATATGACCAAAAATACACGAGAGAAGAATATTTGGTTTCTTTCACATTGTTTCCAAAGCTGATTTGTCATCGGATGAAAAGAAAATGATGTGCTAGAAAATACAAAATTCCAAAAAATATTATTATTACCACACAAGATTACAAGAAATGAGGAGATGGGAAGGTAACAGATTTCACTTATCTGGACACCCACGTAACCTTTCGGTACTAACCGTAGTACCTTCTTTTGAGAGATAATCCTCTATCTAAAAGAGTAGAGGCTTGTATCATATAGTCTTTCAGAGGGTATGGCTATAAGTGGGTTGCTTTTCTTAGTCACAAGTCCAAACTCAACAAAATTCTCCAAATCTTTATCTTCTGGTAGGTTCCAACCAAATGAGTGGAACAATGATGCTAATATATGCATCAACATCTAGGTCATCCCAAAGACATATCCTTTCAGATGTAGGCTTTCCATAGCCCCCTCAAGCATAAAGGTGCCAGTCTCATGCAAGCTTTAAGTCATGTATTAAGCCCTTTTTGAGCTATAGAGCCTTGTTTAACCTTGCATGAATGTAAGTTAGCAACTATATGTGTTTTCACAACTTAATAAGGTTAGATCTTTGTTTTTGGGTGCTATCTTAAGGTATTAAGAGCTTAATGTGAGATTGGGCTTAGCAGGGGAGTATGTTGGGTGTACCAGCTAGTATGCACAGCGTACAAGCCCCATAGCGTGTACGCCAAGCGTACAGCTGGGTACGCCTTGTGTACTCAATCTTTGGGCTTGTAGTTTGGGCTTTTCGAGTGGGCTCCCTTTTTAGGCTTAGATACTTGGATTCTCGTTGGGCTTCTGGATATGAGTGTTTTTGGGATGATTGGAAAATTAGACCTTAGGATAAGGCCCAATTTGGAAAATTGGGCCAATTATGGGTCTTAAGTTAAGTTGGGCCTTTTTGGATCAAATACTTGTACTTGGGCCTTGGCCCAATTAGGAAAAGGCTAAAATAGACAATTACCCTATGTTTGGACCTTTAGTGAAGAATGGTATCCAAAAAGTTAATTGGGTGTTTGTTTATTGCGATAGTTCGGGATTTTCAATGAGTCAACATTCATTGATTTCAGTGTAGCTTGACATTTGAGAGGTGAGTATTCCTCACTATACTTTCGGGTCAAAGTCAACAAGGTCGACCCCTTAGGATTGTTATCCTGATTATCAAATGATTGAGTGTTGTAGTGATCTGTTAGAACTAAATTCAGGTAGATAGGATGCTGCTATGCTTATTGATCTGAATGATTGGTGTTTGACTATTGATTGATTATATGTTATGAGCTATATATATGTCGACATGTGTGTGTTGTTGGGTTGAGGCGGTCCTACTTTGTGCTGAAGGCCCATAGACCCAGGGCGGTCTGGATAGACTGAAGGCCAACGAGGCGTACCGGTTAGGTCGAAGGCCCGGAGAGTCGTCTAGATAGGCTGAATGCCTACTGTGGCAGTCCAGAAATGTTGAAGGTTCAGTATGTATGTTGTTGCTGTGATATTTATGATTGTGTATTGTTGGAGTATTTTGGAGGAACTCACTAAGCATTGGGCTTACAGTTTGGATTATGTTTCAGGTACCTTAGAGGATCGCGGGGAGGAAAATGCGTGATCGTGCACCCCCTAATGTTTGTGTTTTATGATTTTGGGATTTCTTTTGATGTGAAACTTATTTTGAAAACACTTTGTAAACAATTATGATATTGGGTTGTTTTAAAAAGTTTAAAATTTTCAAGAATTTTGAATCTTACACATAAAGTGATTCGGGCCTTTTATGAATTTTGGATTTAGTTTCGGGAAGTTTTAAGGTGAAAGAGAGTTGATGGGATTGTAGAGCACCCTATTACCTTTCTGTGGATATATGGATCGTCGTGTAGCATCTCATTTATTAAATAAATAAATATATAAGGGTTAAAAGTGTAAGTTCCTGATTGGTTTTGTAAATATTTATGAAGGCGGGGGCCACATGGTAATTATTGGGACTTAAATTAAAAGGATTTTTAAGTGTTGAGGGTTTAAAGGGGAATTTATAGGGCTAGTGTTGTAATTAATTGTTAAAGATACGGGCGGTTTGGTAAATATTGTACTTAGTTCGAAAGAAGGAGAATGAGGGACCGAATGTGTCATTATGGCCAATGTTTGTAATGGACGAGAGTATATAAATAAATCCATCTGTCTAACCCTTAACCTAACCCTAATGGACACTACAGCCGCCACCTAATATCCCCTCACCACCGGCCGCCACCCATATCATCGCCAGTGTGTGTGTCATTATGGCCAGCGTGTGTGTTATTGTGTTGTTGGGCAGAGGATACACAGAATTACCGCCACCACTGTGAGGTGGTGGCTACCATTACAAACCAGCCCTGTCGCCGCCATCTCGTGTCATCGCCGTCATACGTCGTCAGGTGGGTGTTTAGGTTCACCTTGCAAGAAGAAAGCATGTGTATGTGTTATGTGTGCTTTGTTTGGCTGAAAAACCGAGAAAAGGCCACCACAGCCACCGTGAGGTGGTGGTTACCACCATGTACCACCCCAACCACCACAAGAGTGGTTGTGTATGTATGTGTTTACTTTATGTGTGTGTGCATTCATTTGAATATTTCATTGTAATATTGTAATTTGGATTGAAATGATTAAGAAATCCGTCACCACCACCGTGAGCCGCCTTTAACCACCACTACCTGAGGTGGTAGTGGGTGGTACGCGACTTATCTAATATTTAATTTACCCAAAAACTTAACAAATAGAGTAATTAGGATATGACTGGATTTGGAAACCCTAATTAGGGTTTAGAAAACCCTAATTTTGTATATGTTAATTTGGAAATGTCAGGACCCGCGTTTGGGCCAGAGTACTAAAGTTATGAATTATATCGATTCCATTTTATGCTGGCTTAGTGGAATAATTGACTTAATGGGTTATGTCCTTAATGGGTTAAGTGAGAACACTTAACGCTAATAATCATTTCATGTGAAAAACCCTAATCGTGTTGGGTTTTGAGTTGGGCCTTCTCTATTGGACCTAGATGTTTGGACTATTGTTGGGCCATCTAAGAACAATCATATAGGCTAAGAATATATGGATGGGCATTAGGGTAAGGCCTATGTGAGGGTTTGGGCCTAATTTGGAAAATTGGGCCATAGGTGGACCATAATTGATCCTTTGTGGACCCCCTTTTAGTCTTGGTCCTTGGTGGGATCAATGAGTTAGGTCAGTAATGGGCCTGGTTAGATGGGCCATCTATTGGACATAGTGTTAATGTATAACCTCGTATAGCTTTTGATTATAGTGTTGGGTTGTTCTGGCTCAATTCAGGAGCCCATGAGCAACAACAGTGACAGCGTAGGGTTTCTCACATACAAATTGAGGTGAGTTTTCTCACTATACTATAACATCCCATGTGTTCATGCAAACCCTAAAGCTTGGATCTAGGTTTCTATATTGTACATGCTATTCATCCAAGACTTACAAACCCTAGATCTAACATGTAAGATTCAAAATTTACATATGAAAAATAGATCTACATGATTACCTTGATTGTTGATTGTAGATATTGATGCCTTGAAAACTTTAGTACCTCAAATGTTGTGCCTCTAATGAATCACAAACACCAAAAGCAATTGGATAGAACAAGAGGGAGAGGGAGGGGAAAATTTTGGCTCTAAGACTTCTAGGGTTAGGTGTAGTCGAATTCTCATGCCCAAGGGGTTCTTATATAGGTGTAGAAATTAGGGTTTCAGTCATTATCCTTATCTGGTTACTTAGCCACCAAGCAACCCATAAGATAATTCTAGAATCTCCATTATGGACGAATTCTTAAAGTCTTATCCTTAGAATTCGTCCACCCTATCACTTAGGGTTTCTTTGCCTAACCTTGTAGCTATCACATAATTACAATTCAGTCCCCCTAGTTCAATTAACTTTTTTTTATCACAAAATTAATTCTTAATTTATTTTTAACCAATGTTAATTAAACAAATATGATTTCTCTTTTAATACATTAGTCTTATAACATATTAATAAACTATAATAACGTCTTTCTCTATAATTTCTCCAGCCTAGTTGCTTTGGTGAAGGCAACCCAAATGGACCATGCACAATCATTTCAAGTACATACCAAATATATATATGGACTTAGATACTAATCCAACAGTCTCCCACTTGGATAAGTCTAATAACTTCAAATGTAAATGTAACTTCTGGATCCGATTAGCAATCGCAGTTCTCAAAACTCTTAATCTTATCAATAACCTATCCTTAAGATAAGGGATCATATAGTCCTCCGTTCTAGATATCATGCAAACAATTACATGGAGCACAATCATACTCATTGTCCAGCAATTCGTTTCTCGATCTCAGATCCATTTAACATAGAACTTAATTGAACACATCAATTCAGTCCTGACCGGGCTCGACACATAAGTCAAAACAAATCATCGAGGGGCCCTGATTTCGCTTTTACCCTATTAAGATAAAAGGAACAGATAAACTTCGACTTATATGCATTTACTACTTACTAATCAAATCATACACAACAATGCGCTTTATAACATCAAGTTACTGATGCGTTTACGCCTTATCAATGCACAACCAATTCGCAAACAATAAACCATATATCTAGGTTTTAAGACCATATGATATTATCATCTTGTGATCACTCATGATAAATTCCATGAAATGATTCTAGCAAGCGTGGGTTTATTCCAATGCTCAAATCTAATTCATAAGTACTCATGAACGTTGTAGCAAACTTTTTCTATGTCTAATACACTTTAGACAATCTACACACCATTTCATGACAGTCTTCATTCATATCTACTTCCAACATATGAACGACTCTGGACCGTTCGAATAATTTTATTATTCAGGAAGTCAAAACATGCAAAATGAAACAATGGGTAAACAATTAACACAAGATGGTAACTTTACTAATAAATAATACCTATTTATTTAATTATCAAATGTTAATTACAATTTATCTATTACACGTTTCTAAACTATATAATCTAAACTAATATTATCCTTCAGCCCAATGCTCCTAGCGTGCTGCAAGTGCTTAACCCTAGTCAGTCCCTTCATAAGCGGATCTATCGGGTTATCCTCCGATGATACCCTCTTCACTACGAGGAGTCATTCTTCTACCCGATGCCGAATAAAGTGATATTTTATGTCGATATGTCGACATCTGCCATGATCCCTTGCTTCCTTGGTCAAGGAAACCGCTCCTTCATTATCACAGAAAATTTCCATAGGCTCCTGTATGGATGACACAACTCCAAGGCTCCAATAAAGTTCTTTAACCATATTGCCTCCTTTGACGCTTCGCTCGCTGCAATGTACTCTGATTCGCACGTTGAATCAACTACAGTCTCCTGCTTGGAACTTTTCAAAGTCACTGCTCCTCCATTAAGGGTAAAGACCCAGCCCAACTACGAACGATAGTTGTCCCTGTCAGTCTGAACACTGGCATCACTGTACCCTCGCACCTTTAAGTCATCACTCCCACCGAGGACTAGAAACCATTCCTTGGTCCTCCGAAGGTACTTAAGAATATTCTTGATTGCACTCCAGTGTGCTTTGCCAGGGTTCCCTTGATATCTGCTGACCATGCTCAAAGAGTAGGCCACATTAGGGCTAGTTCAAGTCATAGCATACATGATCGAGCCAACTGCGGAAGCGTATAGTACTCGGCTCATCTCTCCAATCTCGACTTCGGTACTCAGATTTTGAGTCTTACTTAACTTGGCATTACTTTGGATTGGTAACCCCACCCCTCTTGGAATTCTCCATACTAAAACATTTTAGTACCCTGTCCAACTAAGTATTCTAACTAAGTCCTATTAGTCTTTTGCTCCTGTTTCTCACTATCCTTATTCCCAAAATATAGGCAGCCTCTCTGAGTTCCTTTATAGAGAAACACTTCCTAAGCCAAGACTTTACTTCTTGCAGCGTCGGGATGTCGTTTCCTATGAGTAGTATGTCATCGACATACAATACGAGGAAGCTTAGTATATTCCCACTGGCTTTGACATATACACATGATTCATCCTCGCTTCACAGAAAACCAAACTCTTTGACTTTCTCATTGAAACAAAGATTCCATCTACATGACGCTTGTTTTAGTCCAAAAATAGACTTCTCAAGCTTACACAATCTATTGGGATGCTTTGCATTGACAAAACCCTCTGTTTGAGCCATGTAAACATCCTCCGCCAACTTCCCATTAAGGAAAGCGGTTTTGACATCCATCTACCATATTTCATAGTTATGAAATGCAGCAATGGCCAACATCACCCTAATAGACTTTATCTTCGCAACCGGTGAGTAAAACCCTTCGCAATTGTTCATGCCTTATAAGTGTGCACATTCCTATCCATGTCGGTCTTCTTCTTGAAGATCCACTTGCACCCGACCGTTTTACGACCTGGTACATTGTCAACCAAATTCCAAAGTTGGTTGTCATATATGGACTGAATCTCGTTGTCCATTGCCTCTTTCCACTTCGCAGACTCAGGCCTGCCATGGCTTCCTTATAGCTGTTAGGTTCATCCAAATTTATTAGTGTACTATCACTAATATATGTATCACCCTCACTTTTTATATGAAAACCATACAACACGGGTGGAACACTATCTCTACTGGAACGTCTAAGAGGTAATGATTCCTCAATCGTTTCAACCTGAGTTTCCTCCTCAGGTTGAGCGCCAGCGTTAGAGGTTCCTTCATCGCTCGAATCTTGAAGCTCTTCAAGATTGATTTGTCTCCCACTGTCCCCTTGGCTTATGAGTTCTCATTCTCGGAAAACCCTCTCCTTGCATCGAAGACAACATTGTCACTCAGTCTATAGAAGAGATGTCCAAAGGACTTCTGCGGGTAGCCGATGAAAATACACTAATCAGTACGAGGCTCGAGCTTGTCTTAAGTCTCTAGTCTTACAAAAGACTCGCAACCCCAAGCCTTGATATGTGCCAACGAGGGAGATTTCCTTGTCCACATCTCAAGAGGTGTTTTGGCAACCTTCTTCGTAGGGACTAAGTTAAGGATATGGGCGGCAGTGTGTAAGGCATACACCCAGAATGAGATAGCTAGCGAAGCATCACTCATCATGGAACGAACCATGTCTAGCAAGGTTCGATTAAGCCTCTCAGCCACACTATTCAACTATGGTGTCCTAGGTGGCATCAATTGCAAAACAATTCCACATTCCTTGAGGTAGTCGTGAAATTCAAGACTTAGGTACTCTCCTCCTCGATCGAATCGAAGTATCTTAATTTTCCTATCCAACTGATTCTCCACTTCTTGTTTAAACTCTTTGAACTTTTCAAAGGTTTCTGACTTCTACTTGATTAAGTAGATATACCCATATCTACTATAATCATCGGTGAAAGTCACATAGAAGCGATTCGCATCCCTTGTGGTGGATCTAAAGGGCCCTCACACATCAGTGTGTGTGAGATCCAATAAACCCTCACCCCTTTCACAAGTACTAATGAAGGGTGACTTGGTCATCTTTTCAAGTAAACAAGATCCGCACATGTCGTTGTCCCTAAGGTCGAATGACTCTAACACTCCATCCTTTTGGAGTTGGGCTATGCGTTTCTTGTTGACATGTCCAAGACGACAATGCCACAGGCATGATTTATCCAAACTATTGGAAGAATCAACACACAACACATCATTTCCTAAATTATCTACAACCATCACAGTTTCATATATTCCATTACAAGGTAATTCTTCAAAATATAAAACACCATTAAGATAAGCATAAATAGAACCCTTTTCATTATCAAATGAATATCTAAATCCTTGTCTATATAAACCACGAAAAGAAATGATGTTTATTGCCATATCTGGCGAATAGCAACAATTATTTAAATCAAAACCTATTCCATTACTAAGCACTAAGGAATAAACTCCAATCTTGGTGACAGACGACGATCATCTGTTTCCCATGATTAGATTTATTTTCCCACACTCCACATCCATATTTCTTCTTAGTCACTACAAATCAGAACATATGTGAAAACCACATCATGTGTCAAGAAGCCAAGAAATAGCATGCGATGAATCATTAGATTTAATAGTGTAAATACCTATGAAGGACGACTTGATATTCCCATCCTTGATAGTTTACAGATACTTTGGGCAGCTTCGTTTCCAATGCCATATCTTGTGGCAGTGGTGGCACTCTGCCTCTTTAGGGTTAGAGTTGGGTTTAGCAGAACCAGCCTTGGTTCCACTAAAAGAGGTACCATCTTGGGACTTTCCTTTGTGGTTGCTCTTTGTGGGAGCCTTCCTTTTCTTACCTTTCCCTTGCCCTATTGCCAAGATAGGGGCAGCAACAGGAGCATGAGTTAATGCAACAGACTTATCTTTGAGATTGCTCTCAGCAGTCCTTAGCAAGCCTTGAAGCTTGCTCAAGGTGACCTCTTCCTTATTCATGTGGTAGGTCATACGGAACTGGTTGTATCAGGTAGGCAAGGAATGAAGGATGATGTTGATTGCCAGCTCTTCATCGAAATTAACATTTAACTTCAGTAGGCAATCAACATATCTCTGCATCTTTTGCAGATGGGCGGTAAGCGACTCTTCATTACCCATTTTGTAGTCATCATCGAAGTGATGATCTCGTACCTTTCTTGCCTAGCACTCTAGTGGTACCGGTCCAGTAAGTCTTGATGCATCTCATAGGGATACATGTCCTCGTAGGACTTCTGGAGGTCTACAGTCATGGTCGCTAGCATGATGCAATGGACCTTCATAGGATCACTCTCATGGGCCTCAAAGGCAGCGATCTCTTCAGCAGTGGCAGTGTTGAGATTAAGTGAATGACGATTTACTAATTCTCCACCATGAAAACTGAAAAATAGATTAAGTTTTATATGTATTGAAAACTCCTGTATCTTTTGAGATTCATTGAACTTTTCAATGGCATGTTTAAATCTTGATATGACCCTCTCGTTTGTGACTGGGATGCCAAGGATCTCAAAGCGGGTGTAGATAACCATGCAAATGTACATGGTGCCCTCATTGTTATAGTTACCTATTTGATGTGTCGGTTAACCACACACGCTCCATCGAACTATGACAAACAATGAGTCACCCTTTGCCACCTTTGCTTAGAGCCCAATTAGTGTGTCGATTAACCACACACGCTCCACTAACATCTTAGCAATGGTACAAAGTGTAATTTCATGGAATCGCATCAATTAACTTTTGCCTAAAGTAACTAAGATTGGGAATTTTGGAAAAACATTTAGTTACTTTTATAATTCATTATACCTACTAATGAGGAAAGGGTTTCCCTATCCTACCCGTTCGGCTAACGACCCTCCACCAATCAAGGAAGCGGTGAGTGAGAGTGGACACCCATTAAACGGCCATTTTATAGGCCATAACCTTATACCCCCCCCCCCCCCTTATAGATCGGTTTCGTAAATGAGGTCTACTAACGGTAAGACTAGCATTTTAAGTTATATATATATATATATATATATATATATATATATATATATATATATATATATCTTGTAATAATATAATAGTAAATGATGAATTTTAAACATGTAAAATTCTAGGGTTTGAAATTTAAATAAGTCAAATTAAACTTTTAAGCAAAAAATTCAAATTTCAAAACTTGAGGGCAAGTTTTGAACTTTTCAAAACACATGGGATCAAATAGCAAATAATTTAAAATTAAACATTTAATTTAAGGATTATCTAAATTTGACCTAATCCATTTTATTTACAAGACAACTCAACAATTAATTTAAATAATCAAATATTATCAAATGAGAAACTTATTATTCAAACAGTTGGTAATTATCTTTTGTTTTGTCAAGGATAATCAACAACAAAAAAATTCAGATTTTATTAGTTAAAAAAAATTTAGGCAATTATCCTTAAGCAAAACAACAAGAAATCTTGAAAATCCCTCTGTCAGACGCTCCGACTCGCCGTGTCACTCACTGGACTCGCCGAGTTGGACTGACTCGGCGAGTCCAGATAGTGACGCGCCGAGTCAGGTCGGGTAGAGGACAAAAAAAACGATTTTTAGAGAGGATGAACATACAAGGCATCAATACAAAAGAAACCAATCAAGGCTCTGATGCCACTGATGGGTTTTACACAAAATAACATCCTATGTGTTCATGCAAACCCCAAAGCTTGGATCTGGGTTTCTCTATTGTTCACACAATTCATCCAAGACTTACAAACCCCAGATCTAGCATGCAATATTTGAAATTTACATTTCAAAAACATATCTAGATGATTACCTTGATTGTTGATTGTAGATCCTGAAGCCTTGAGAACTTTAGCACCTCAAATGTTGTGCTTCTAATGAATCACAAACACCAAAAGCAATCGGATTGAACAAGAGAGAGAGGGGAGAGGAAAAATTCGGCTCCAAGACTTCTAGGGTTAGGTGTAGCCGAATTCTCATGCCCAAGGGGTTCTTATATAGGTGTAGGAATTAAGGTTTCATTCATTATTCTTATCTGGTTACTTAGCCACCAAGCAACCCATAAGATAATTCCAGAATCCCCACTATGGACAAATTCTTAAGGCCTTATTGTAAACACTCGTAGATCCTAGCTAGTCAATTTAGAGACAATAAGCATCAAAAATGAGTTTTTGATGGAATACTATTTAGAACGATTAATCTTTTCCAAGTGGTAGTATATGTTACAAGGGTTCTGTACATATAAAAAACACGAAATCCGAGTTATAACGAAGAAGTTATGACTCGTCGAAGTTTTTCTGCAAAACCGACACGGCGCCGGGAAACGTAAATAGTGAATTTACGATCGAGGACTTTTTAGCCTTATAAATCTAAAAAAAAGTTGTAGTATACATTAAACCGAGAATATACAAAAAAGAACGCCTAAATCTGACTTCGTATGAGGAACTTATGAATTTTCTAAGATTTGTCATAGCAATACACGATCCAAAACTCGAATTTTAGATCGAGTGGATTTTGGACTACACGACCTAAATGAGAGTTGAAGATCTCATTAATAGGAAGTCAACGATAAAAAGACAGATGAAAATGGAGTTCGTATGAAAGAGTTACGTATTTTTCGCGGTCATTTAACAGTATCATCTCCTCCTACTGTTAAATTTAATATCGGACGAGAATCAGCCGACAGAGTCAAAATGAAAGTTCTAGATCTTATTTTTACCTACGCGTGGATGTAAAGAACGTCAAAAACGGAGCCTGTATGTGAAAGTTACAGATTTTAGAAGTCGGAAGTGTGCTGTGCAAAAATGGGTGACGTGACACAATCTTAGCCATTGCTTTCTCCCCAAGTCTTACCACCAGATGGTGACATGTGGCACCAAGTTCAGCCATATTTCACCCTATAAATAGAACCACTCCCACCCTTATTTTCTTCACACCTTTCCCATTCTTTCTTCTCTTTACACTCTCTCTAAACCTCCCAAAACTCCCTAACGCTAGAAGAAAGCGTCGGAGCGCTCGACGGCTTCGAGAAGAAGAGCTTTCGGCTCGGAAGTTTTTCCCCTGCAGAGCCCGACTTCTAGCCAAACCCCCTCGTAGGTAAGATACACCTACGCTATTTTAAATATAGTTGTTATTTAAATATAGTAATGTTATTAGGATCCTATAATAAATATTTGGGCTATTATTATGAGTTATATAAGTGTCATTATAATATCTTTTTAACCACTCGCGGCATGGAGAATTTGGTTTGGAGGGCTGTTTGGGTTGCTGAATTTCAGAATTGCTATATGCCAAAATGATCATGTCCTCCGGTGTTCCATGTCTGGCCCTTGTCTGTACATACTGGGTGAAAACTATTGTGTTAACGCTTATATAATAGTAATAATAGTTAGACTATTAATTAGTCTCTTCGAGCATTAGACTAAACTCTAGTGGTAATGATATTAGGTTTTGTCAAAGGAAAATTGTGTTAAGAGTACCGAAGTGCTGTCCGAGTGTCGAGTCACCACCTTTTCAAGTGAGTGTATAGTTACTTTAATCTTACAAATAGATATGAAATATTTTATATAAATTATGTGTTATGTGTGCATATTATCTAAATACTTTTTGTTTATGTTGGATGAATTATTTTATACATGTTTTAAATGATTCAAACTGTATATTTATTTTATATCTACAAATATGTTGGGATAAAATATTGGTTGATGAAATAGTTGGTGTGTGATGAAATAAAATGATGAGAGACAGGTCAAGATAAGAAGGTGATGATAATTAGGTTATGATGAACTGGTGATGTAGGATGAAAGATACCATAACCTTGTCCGGCAATGTGTAGATGTAGTCATCTAACAGAGTATAGATGGCGACCACGGACTATACTAGACAACCCCGTGGAAACACGAGCATGCTCATAACCTATAGGTGATGAATTATGAGTTCAGGCAATGTTGTAACTACGTATTCATGTGATGATACTCTAACCCTTACTATGAGTTACGAGTTCAAGCGATGTTGTAACTACGTATTCATGCGATGATACTCCAACCCTTACTAGGCGTGTATCGAGGGGTTAATCCCCGAATCATTACTGTCTATGTGGTGTAGGCAATGATCCTTACGAAAAGTCCTTAGGAACGAACATATAAGGAAATGTGATGTAAAGAAATGAGAGGTAAATCCAATATAGGAGATGATAATTCCTTAGGGAATATTAAATGAATAAAATGGGGATGGTCAATCGGGTTAATTGTTTGACATGTATTATATGAAGAAACAAATTAACTATATTATTGTGGGTTGAAAACCCTATGTACTCACCAGGTTTCCCAACCTGACCCTCTCAGTGTATTTATATCACAGGTGTTGATATGAAGTCACTTTATAGTGAGAGATTAAGGAGATATAAATCACCAGTGATAATGAAAGTAAGTTCTGTTTCTGCTTTTGTTTCTATAGTGACGATGACATCCCAAATGTTTTAAAATGAATAAAAATACATTTCTTCGGAAATGCTTTGATAACGTATTTATCATGTTTTACTAGGAAGAAATTCTGCAACATTTTTTTTATTAAAAGAGGTACTCTAATTTTTATAAATCATAAACAGAATCAGTCTTTTTTTGCCGTGAAAAATGGGGATGTCACACTTATCCTTAGAATTCGTCCACCCTATCATTTAGGGTTTCCTTGCCCAAACTTGTAACTATCACATAATTACAATTCAGTCCCCCTAGTTCAATTAACTTCTTTTGATCACAAAATTAATTCTTAATTAATTCTTGACCAATGTTAATTAAACAAATATGATAAGATTTGGTTTGGACCTTGGATAAGATTTGGTTTGGACCTTGGATTTTTGGAAGGATAAGATTTGGTTTGGACCTTGGATTTTTGGAAATGACCTTAATTATTGACTAAGGATATTTGTTTATGATTAGTGTGGGGTTTCCAATAGTAGCAATGTTTACCCACTAGGATTTGTTATATGCTAGTAGTCTTTGTGGCTATTTAATGGTATTTGGGCTAGAGCCATTCTATGACCGGTTAGTCCCCTTTGTATGCTGAGATGGGCCAATGGATTAGAAAAGGCTAGGCCAATGTATGCTGTGTAGGATGCTAGTTGTGTTTATGACTCTTGCATGGTATGTCGTGCTGGGCCCATTGTATGAGGGCTAGGCCCATTATGGTCGGTTGGCGCCAATGTGAGAGCTAGGACTAATAGTATGTATGGTATGTGGTATTTTGAGGAAATCACTAAGCATTGTGCTTACATTTTTTATGGTTTGTTTTCAGGTACTTCCGGTTCTGAAGGGACGGGGTCGACTTCATCGTAAAGCTTCAACCCATGTTTCCGCAACTTTATGATTTTGGGATCGTACTCTAATAACTGCTTTATTCTGATATACTTTTGGATATTTGAAAATCGATTACTCGTCTTACCAGGTGAATTAAAAATGAAAATTTTACCTTGTAATTTTTGGGATGTTACAGATGGTGACTAACATTGACTGTTCGTTAGAGAAATAGAGAGAAGAGGCGGTGGCTATAGTCGGTTCTGTTGCGGAAGAAGAAGAGAGTCGGCAACAACGGAGTCCATAGAAGGGCAACGAGAGAGAAAGAGGGCACGAGCTGTGGTAAATGGAGTCAATCCCGATGAGATAATGACTACAATGTAGATAGAAAGATAGAAGATTGAAAATCAGAGACCGTATGGAAGAGAAGGAACCATTGGAGGGAGGCGACAACAACATCGAAAGAGGTTGACTTGGAAAATAGATCCGAGAAAGAAGAGGCCAACCAATGAGAGGGTCATTTGAGGAGGAGATAGTAGGTGCGGAAGCAAAGGCCATCTGAGGAAGAGGTAGAAGCAGGCGAGGTAGAAGCAGATGAAGGAATTTCGGCTTGATGCCGACGACTATATTACTATTCACTAGAAAAGAGAAGAAAAAGGAAAATATTGATCATAATGAAGGCACATATGACGACTGTTAGAAACAGTCGTCAGATCTGGAGGACGATAGCTGCGGGTTTTGGTCGGGAGTAGAGTTTTAACCTAGAGCTCTATGTTAGATAATGATTGATTTGCTTGATTGCTCAAATGACAATTACATAGGAATATATAGAGAGTATACCATAAGTGGCGTGGTCCTAAACCCTAATCACTAAGATATTCCATGATCTGTTTGGTTGTTAGCCAAATGGACAAAGTTCAATTTTTACAAGTTCCTTTAATTTCCTTGTTGGACGTTGCCAAAAGAATGAAAGATTTAAGGGGGAAGATTGCAACACTTATATAAGAGAATGTTTCAGTTTGAATTATATTTTATTGTCAAATGGGTAAAATAAAGAACATCTAAAGCTAAAAATAGGACTATATTTAATGAATTTTGAATTCATGTCAAATTTTAATTATTTTGTTTTAGCAGGTCCGTTTTCTTGATATGCATGAAGTTAGGATGCTATTTCCCCTTAAAATTGCACATGAGTCTTTATGTCAATGACAAAGAATATCATGCAATATTGAGGTGAAGACAATCATATGCTAAAGCCGATCAAGAATATTATAAAAATACAGAAAGGTTTTGCGGCAAAATGTTATTATTAAGTTTTTTAGGTTCCACAACAAGGAGAAACCAGAACGCCCACAATATATATATATATATATATATATATATATATATATATATATATATATATATATATATATATATATATATATATATATTTTGATTGTGGGTGTTCTGGTTTCTGAACCTAGAATGTAAAAGTGGATACAGGGACATGTCTTATAAATTATAATTATAAAATTAGATGTGAAATATAATATCTTTAATATGGACAAAGGTGACAGATGAGTACAAAGGTGGGATGAAATTCACTAAAGTCACTCTTGATTAATATTATGTTGAAAATGAAGCATACGGAGAATGATGATTGTGGAATTTATTTACAGGCTACACAAGTTCAAGTTAAATCCTCTGAACATTTTGCATCTAAAGGTGGTCTTCAAAAACATGAAACAAGTCAGTTTTCCTTTTTTTTTTTTTAATAATAAATCTTTTGAAAGCTAATTAGTTCTCTAAATTTATTTACCTAGTCTGAATGTACTGTTATAGTTTGTTTTGACGTGTTCGATGTCTCAGTTTTTCTGAAAAGAGAACCATGTCTAGCCAAAATAATTCCAATAAAACTAATTACAGAGAGTTTAAGTTAAAACTTTTTTAAACAACCCAAAAACAAAGGCATAGCTATGTATATTTAAGTTGGGTCTTAGGACTCACCTATTTTTCTTAATAATACTATAAGGTATATATGAAGAAAAGAAGAAGACATACCTTATAATGTTTTAAGGACCTATCTTATAATCTTTGACAAAAAAAAAAAAAAAAACTATTATATATCGAGCTCATATTTTAAATATTTCAATGCATTTAGAATAGCTCAAAGCCTTAATCCACTTCAAATTCACTAGGCAAATAGCCTAATCCATATAAATTAAAAATAAAAAAATAGAACGGAAAATGTCTTCCAGGCTGAAGCGTTATCAACATCTCCTAATACATCATCCACAGTGTCGGTTGTTTGCTGGTCGTTGGCCGTTCCCCTCTGTTTGGTGCTACCACCTCCGGCAGACCAACCTACTACCTCCACAATCCACTCATGTTTGTTATAGTTTAGTGTTGTATATCGAAAAATATGTTTTATAAAGTATCGAAAAAAATACAATTATGAATTATATTTAGAGATATAAGACTGTAGAGTCTAATTGTAAGAACAATATTAATTAGCATATGATCCGAGTCATCCGACCCCGCATCATTAATACTTTTTTTATTATTTTTATTTTTTCGGATTCACTTACATAAGAAATCATATGGTTTTTGGTTTTAAATTTACATCCATCCCATCCAAAAAGGTAAATATAAACCAAAACATCTACCAAATACCAAAACATGTTACCAAAAAACAAGATTCTAACATTTAAGAAAAAAAAAAAACCACTTCCGTTTTGGAACAATTTTTGCTCCATTGCACATTTCTTATCATATCTTCTTTTATTTCTCAATCCTTGATCCTCCGGCCAAAATTCTATGAGCCGAACTAAAATACTCAATTACTTTAGCTTGCATTTTTATCGGAAGCATTTGTCGATCCAAATCTGCAATCCATTTTAATGAATTCTTTAGCTCATCAAGAATAATAGAGAAGTCCATTCTTATAAAACCCATTTTGGTTCACAATTCATACCAAATCTCCCAACTTTGGAAGACGGTTTTTTCCTAAAATCATTTTGGTGTCATGATTTTCTTTATCGGCTTTTTGTTCGGTAATATGTTTGGTTTTCTTCAAGGCTTGTTTCATCGGATCTGTTATGTTAGCTGCGCGTCTTCAAAAGGGTTTTTCAATCCGTCCATGATACCATGTAAAATTTGTTTTTTCTTGATTTATACATAAGTAATTAAATACAGCGGGTTAAAAAAAATGACCCAGTAATATTGCATAAACTCACTATTTGGAAGGGTTCAATTTAGTTCTAAGATATATATGACCAAAAATACACGAGAGAATAATATTTGGTTTCTTTCACATTCTTTCCAAAGTTGATTTGTCATCTGATGAACCGAAAATGATGTGCAAGAAATTACAGAATTCACAAAAATATTATTACCACACAGAATTACAAGAAATGAGGAGATGGGAAGGTAACTGATTTCACATATCTGAACACCCACGTAACCTTTTTATACTAACAGTAGTACCCTCTATTGAGAGATAATCCTCTATCAAAAAGAGTAGAGGCTTGCATCAGATAACCTTTGAGAGGGTATGGCTATAAGTGGTTTCCTTTTCTTAGTCACAAGTCCAAACACATCAGAAAGCTCAAACTCTTCATCTTCTGGTAAGTTCCAATCAAATGAGTGCAACAGCGATGCTAATATATATACCAACATCTTCTCCCCAAGTGAGATTCCTGGGCATATTCTTCTCCCTGATCCAAATGGTAAAAACTTGGAATTCTTTCCATGGTAATCCCATTTGTCGATCAAGAATCTCTCAGGCTTGAACTCCAATGGATTGGTCCAGTTCTTGGGATCCTGATGGATTGCCCAAACATTCATATAGACGATAGTACCCTTTGGAATGGTGTATTTGCCAACAGTGCAGGATTCATCTGGGCATCTTTGGACTAACAGAGGAACCGGAGGGTGTAGCCTGAATGTCTCCTTGATGACTGCATCCAAATATGTTAATTTGGGCAGATGAGATTCTTGGACAACATTCATGCCAATAACCTCCGTTAATTCATCCTGTACTTTTTTCATTACGCCTGGATTCTTCAAAATCTCTGCCATCACCCATTCAACCATTGTAGATGTTGTGTCTGTAGCCGCGAGCACTATGTCCTATTATAACAGTGCCCTTTATTAGTTGTCTAGGGGAATAATGAGTGCAGCTAGTTAATTAAAGAAAACATATAAAGAGAGACTTACCATTAGTAGGGCCTTTATTTTAATGATGTCTAATGATATTGCAGCATCTTTCTGCTCTTTAAGCTCGAGTAATACTTGAACGAAATCCTTCCTTTGACCTTCCTCAGCTTCTGCCTCATTTTTTCGGGAGTTGGCTTCCATTCTTCCTTGGATAATGCTCTCAAATATCCGATCGACGTATTCCCAAAGCTTCTGCATTTCTCGCTGCCTTCCTTGTAGATCGAACCGTGATAGCATAGGTAGAAAATCAGAGATGTTTGAAGCTGTCGATAACTGCACAATCTTGAACTCAACTTCTCGGAAGCCATCTCCAATTGAGCTAGAATCGTTCCCATCACCAGTTGATTTGCTAGAACCCCATAACATGCTTGTCACAACGTTAACCTGAGTGTTAAAAGCAATTTCATTAATATCGATCTTTGTCCCGAGTTTACTGTCAACTTCTTTCACCAGTCTTCTGACTTCATATGTTCGGAAACTCTGACAGCCTTTTAGATTTTTATGGCTGAGAAGTTGGTTTGCTAAAATCTTGCGCATGTTACGCCAGTGTGTGTCGCTGTTGGACCATGCAATATCGTTCCCACCATAACTCATGGTTAGCGCTGCTAATGGAGGACTGCGGTTTGCCATGATATGGTCCAGGTCACGAGTCACGATCTTTACGAGCTCCATGGAGTTCACCACAACATGAAGCTTGCTTCCGAGCCTGAGACTGAAGATGGAGCCATAACGGTGAGCCATCTTAGTGAAACTTTCATGCAAGTTGGAGCCGAGAAACGGGAGATACCCTACAACTGGTAAGCCGTAGGGACCGGGTGGTAAGGGTTGTATGTGCTTTCTGTAATACGATATCCATTTGTACCACAGAAGTAGTAGTGTCGGAACTGAAATGGTGAGAAGTGTGCGGGCGAGCTTGTCTAGCTCATTGTCAACTTCCCACCACCATAACAACAAGGTGTTCATCGTGAGAAAAATCTTGTATCCAATTTCTGGTATCATTTATGCTACAAATGATATGCAACTTATGAGGAAGCCTGCTAGTTATATAGCAGGCATGGTTAATTTTGGACCATGGACATTCGGCAACCACATGCCAACGCATGAGTTATGTGGTTGTGCTTCGGCTAACCCTAATATTTTATGAAGTCTGTTAAAATAAATAACTAACATGTCTTTTGTCAAGGGTAACATAGAAACATTTATTTAGTTTGTATTGTTAACTTGGTATGTTTGTTGGTTTAATTAGGGTTGAATGTGGTGCGGTTATTGACAAAAGTCTCACCACTAATCATAAATACGATTAATCCATTTTCAAAACTTCTTGGCGTCGTTATTTTGGTGGTGCTGTTAGATAGTTATTTTTGCGGTGCGATTTTGTTTTTTTAATTTCGGTTATTGACCGCATAGATTTTGTGTCGTTATTTTGTGATATTTGTAACCGCAGTTTAGAGTTTAAACAGTTTTAAGAGTTCAAACATATTATTTGTATTTATATAAAATAAACCATAAGATATAAGACAATTAACTTATATCAGAAGCTACTAATATCATAAAAATGTCAAGTCATTGGTAATTAACAATAAATATCTTAAAATTGTTAAATTTCATCACTTTCCAAAGTTAAACATAACAAAAAACAAACAATTTTGTTTTCTATAATTTTATCATCTTTTTATTTATGAAACATATCTTATTTTTTAATATTTAAAATATTAATAATTAATAAAAAAAAAATTGTATACAATATATATGGTGTTGTGCGGTCTTTTTTACGGTTTTTGAAAAATAGAAAACGTCACCATCGGTTTTTACTAGGGTTGCGATTTATGCGATTTTTACAGTTAATTTTTGTTTCAGTGCGTTATTTGCTCACCCATAGGTTTAAGTATTGGTGATTTATGTGTTATATATATATATATATATATATATATATATATATATATATATATATATATATATGTTGGGAGAGTGGGAGAAGTTGTATATGGAGATAAAGTATAGACTAGGATGATGTATTTCAAGGAAAAGCATAAACGGTCAAGTGGTGCATTCCAGTGGACTGCGTCTCAATTAATGGAAAGATAAAATTGAAAGTGTGGGTTGTTTAACCCGCTATTAATTTAGGGTTTAGCCATGATATTTAGTATGACTAGGGTTCACTACCAGAAACAAAGGCAATAGCGGCGGCAGGCTTCGCTGTTAAAGGCTTGGTATGTCGCCGCTTAAGCGATTTGCGGCGGCCTGTCGTCGTTCTTACCTCACTGCAAATGCTTCATATGTCACCGCTACTACTTACCGTCGCCGCTAACGCATAGAATCGTTGCAAAAGAAACATATCGCCACTAATACCTATACGTTGCTGCTAATTAAATTTTCTGTTTTTTGTCTATCATTAAAATTTTAAAAAACAATATAAAATGCATAAAAACTGCTATGAAACTTTATTATGCAAAAAAATAGTTCAAAACGTTAACCACACTTAATACTATTTCCGATCCAAAATATCAAAACGTTGTGCATCATATCCAAAATACAAACCCAAAGAAAATATATATATTTCATAAATTCTAAAAAAGTAGCTACTTGTCATCATCACTACTCCCCTCGTTTCCTTTGTTTTCATTTCGTGACGGCAACGATCGTAACTAGTCTTCTAATGTCGCACTACATGTCAGGTCTTTTTAGAATTGTTTGTAGCATTTCCAACTACAAAGAAAACAAAATATATTACCAACATATCATAATAGCATTGTACTTTCCAAAATTACTAAACTACAAAATACCACCATATCAAACTATAACCAACATATCATTACAACATTCTACTTTCCAAATACACTTAAAGATACATCATACACAATATTGCATATACATTATAAAACTAGGTGTAACACCCATGTATTTCATGAATTTATTTTAATGAAAAAAATATGAAATTTTAAACATTTGAGAATTTTGAATTTATAAGAAAAAAATAGAAAAATATTGAATTATTAAAATTAAATTGTTTGTTTTTCTTTTAAATTAAACAAATAATTCAGATAAATAAATAAAGGAAACTAATGAAACTTAAATTTAGAAAAATTGAAATTAGAAGAAAGTCAATTAATGAAATTGATATGCATTTATTATTACATTTATTGTAATTATTTCATTTAAATATTATGTGGAAAAAATTAATTGAAAATAACCACAAAATGGCATGTGGCCAAATCAATGAGAATGTGACATGTGGCAACAAGTTCTTTATTTATTAGAGAGGATTGTAATTTTTTTTCATTATAACATTGTATTTTCCAAAAATTACCAAACTACAAAATACCGACATATCAAACTATAACCAACATATTATTATAGCATTCTACATTATAAATACACTTAAACATACATCATACACAATATTGCATATATATTATAACATTGTACTTTTTATTTTATTTTTCAATTATAGAATTGTACTTTCCAAAAATTACCAAACTACAAAGTACCAATACATCAAATTATAGCATCCTAGCTTTTTTTCGTTTTTCCATTATATCATTATACTTTTCAAATACACTTAAACTAACAATTACTTGTGATTGTTTTGGTGGTTGTGTCGGTGATTGTTCCTGATCATACATAAACACAACCGTAGAAGGTTTACACCTAATGTCTCGATATGGCCTCGTCGAACACCCAATATTCTTTCAAAACAATTTTGTATATCCTTTGTTGTTAGACTACTCGCTTCAGAAGAAGCTTGAGTTTGTTGACTGATCTCATGGAGTTAAGCATTTTATATTTTCGAAAAATGATAAACATCATAAAAATTAGATTAGTAAATACCTTTTGACGATATAAACACTTATTGAAAATACAAAATAACCACTTATGTATTGTTGCTCGACTGTGGGACTACTAAATACCCCTTGAAGATCGATATTCACCTTACGATATGCTTCAATTCGAGTCATGTCCTATTTAACATTAAAAATTAGATTAATTAGAATTTAAATACATAATTGAATATATAATAACTTACTTCTTTGAAACAAACATTGATATACGAGCACAATTCCCCTCTGTTTAGTATTTATTGTTATGCACATACTTCTTTGTTCGACGTCGAACACTTTGAAAATTCCTGCGTTTGAAAATGTTCGACGACTTGCACCAAATTTTCACGTGACATACCCTTCGGGGTGGGAGGGGGTTGGTTAATGCACTTGGGATATTCGTAAGCCCCCCGACATTTTGAAAATAAGTATGCGCTTTACTTTTCCGGCCTCTTAAATTTTTTTTGTAAAGTCGCATGAACGCTCCACAACAGTTGAGCATGCTCAGGATCCAAGTTAACCTTATCCAAATCAAACTTATTCTACAAATACAAAAAAGTTAGTTAATTAAATACATATCACAATTAAACTTAAAATATTATCCAAGTTACCTTTAGATGCACGATTGTGGCTATGAGAACCCCTTCTCTAAACTTTACAATATTATTACTCCAAACATGCTACATGCATATTCATAATATAATTTACAAAAGTCTGGATACAAACCAACTATTAAGATTTTTGCAAAGTTTTATATATTACATAACTTCCCAGTAATTTATACATTAAGTACAAAAGTAATAATATTATCTATTCTACATCTTACAACAATACATGACTGTACTAGATGCTTTTCACATGCAATAATTAAACACTGAGAGAAATAAGCGGGTGACACTTAATGAGTTCAATAACAGTTACGATATAACAGCCATGTCATATATATATATATATATATATATATATATATATATATATATATATATATATATATAACAGGAGAAAAGAAGGACAAAGAACAACAAAGGCATATGTGTATCATATGACAAGCTTTCCATATCAACCAATGATTTGATTCAAAGATTTACAATCAACGAGATACAACAATTTCAACATGATATGCATCAATAAGACTTCAGCACAAGTGGCACAGAAAATGAACAGTTTCTGATTATCATTTTGCTAGAATATACAGTCTTTCAGCCCTACCTAGCCCGATGCCAATACCAAAAGTGATACGAGTCATGCTCTACATGGCCAAAGGCACAAAGCCAATACCAGAAGTGATACGAGACATGCTCTACATGGTCAAAAGCATAAATCCAATACCAAAATAATACGAGACATGCTCTACATGGGCAAAGGCTCAAAGCCAATACCAAAAGTGATACGAGACATGCTCTACATGATCAATGATATAAAACCAGGATAACACAGGAAAACACATTGAACATATAACATATAGCATACAATTGTCCCTATATTGAACTCACTGTGAAATAACCAAATGATATAATGGTAATTTGGGCAGCACTTCGTTTTTAAAAATGACTTTCCTTGAAGAAATTGAGAGTTTTTATTGAAAACCGAGCTTTGTGCTGGCAGAGTTTTGACTGAAAATATTATTTTCTCGGGTTTTCGGGTGCTCTGGGCTTGCTTCGGGTGGAAGGTTAGTTCCCTAGGCTTGAGGGGTGGGGGTGTTAAGATAGTTTGAGAGAGAATAAAGGCTGAAAGAGTGAAATTTTTAAACAAAAACCAGAAGACCTCGCTTCTATTTATAAAGGCCTAAGCCTCGCATTACGTTGGGCATAACTCCTCGGTACGCTGGGCATACCTCGTACGCAGGTACTCTACGCGTAGATTGATATGTGGCATGTGCTCGGTTCCCGGGTCTCGAACGTGTCAATGGTGTATGATGCGTGTCCTCCGTCCGAAGAAAGAGGAAACGTCGCCAACTCCGGATCTAGCTTCCGAGTACGTGGGGCGTACTGCTTCGGATAAGCCTCGAAGTTTGTGTCTAAAACTTCAAAAATTCATATACTTCGCATACGGGCTCCGATTTTGACATTTTTTTATATTCACGCATTGGTGAGATTATACTCTACAACTTTTGTTTAGACTTCGTCGGCTAATTTTGAATTCATTTTTAATATTATAATTTTTAACAAACCGGGACATGAAAAGTCTGCTAAAAATTCATAACTTCTTCATCCGCCTTCCGTTTTCGTCTGTATTTTTACCGTCGTACTACTATTGACGAGACCTTTGATTCTCGTTTATGTTGTGTTGGCTAAAAATCACTCGATCTTTATTTCGAGTTTCGGGCTGTGTACTACTATGCCGAATCTTAGAAAAATCATAACTTCCTCATACGAAGTCAGATTTGGACATTCTTTTTATGAAAATTCTCGGTTTAATGAATACTACGACTTTTATTTAGGTCACAAAGGCTAAAAAGTAGTTTATCGTAAACTCACTTTTTACATCATATGGCGTCATGTCGGTTCTGTCGTGAAACTTAAACAGTCATAACTTCTTCGTTATAATTCGGATTTCAGTGAGGTTTTCACCTAAACGTTTCTAAAGAGATAATTTACAAGTTTCAATAACATTAGTTTTACTTGTTTCTAAATTAAATTTGACATTTTAATTAATTTCAATATTTGACTTTTGATTGGAATCTCATAAGACTTCCCATCACTTTCCGAATGATTCTAAACATAGTTTTACTTCAAATCTCGTAAAGTTGTCTTGTTAGAACTCAACGCTCAAAATTATACATGGTTAATAACGTGTATGTTATAAATACCTCCTCCTTTTTTAGAATTTTGTCCCCGAAATTAAAACGATTTAAACAAATGGGGATATTTCGCTCTTATCTCATTCTTATTTTCCCATGTATAATTTGGGCCTCAATGGTGTTTCCACTTAACAAGTACCAACTCCACTTCTTTATTATGTTGATTAGCCGTTCTTTCGTTTATGATCTCTTCAGGCTCTTCTACATATCTTAACTTATTACACTACTAGAAAAATAGCCTTTTACGACGCGCAAATTACGACACTCATTAATATATGTTACGCAAACGAGAGTGACATTAAAAAACTGTCATCTCTTCAGAAAATTTAAGGATTTAGGTCACGCATTATTGCGTGCCTTTAAATTAGTGTCAAAAGAAAAAAAAATTAAAAACACGGAGGGCGTTGTACCTTAAATGCGCGCCCTCTATATGTGTCGCTTTATAATTTTAATGAACGCGCGTTCCTTAGTTACAAGCGAGAAAAGAAAAGCCAAAAAATTAGAAAAGCCCGCTACCCTCCCTGCCCTAAGCATTTTCACGCATCTTTCATTCTCCTCACACTGTTGTGCAACTTCTCAATCAAAGATCGAAGGTTACGATTTCATCTCCATCTCTCGAATTCATCATCTCAATCAAGAAAAAGGGCTTCTGATTTCCATTCATCTACTTCATCGTTGCTATAATTTCACCTTCTTCATCTCTCTGCTATTATTGAGAATACTCGCCAACAGTGTGAGGAGAAAAAACGCAAACAATGAGCACCACCTCTCGAATTCATCTCCATCTCGAATTCATCATCTCTATCCCTCCCTGCCCTAAGCATCGGGCTGTTTTCTAGTAGTGAAATTAGAAAACAGTGTGAGGAGAAAAAGGGCTTCTTCATCTCCATCTCTCGAATTCATCATCTCAATCTCGAATTCATCATCTCTATCCCTCTCTTCTTCCCCTCTTAATCCAGCTATTGGTTCATGGAACTAATTTGCAAAATCCCGCCTAATTTTCTTACAGGTGGTGCTTAATCCATAAAATATTCGCATCATCACGAAGCAAAAACCCAAAATCTTCTTCATTCTCTCTCCTCTATCCCTTCCATAGCTGCTTAATATTTCCTTTTTCACTGTTTCAGCATATTGATGGTCTGAAATCCAACTTCACGTCAACTATTATCATTGCGTCTTCAGCATGATGAGTACTTGGTATCTGCTTCTAATGCTGTAATTGCTGATAGGTCTGCTACGGGTCCGGTTGGAAACGGCACCGTTTTTGCTGGATTTCCAAGTGTTGATCTCAAGACTGCCATTGAAACTGCTGGAGATGTGAATCAGATGTCGGTTGAGGTCAATTTTGTGGGTACGCAGTTCGGAGTCGACTCGCCCGCTGTTCCTATGCCTTCAAATATTTCTCTAGTGAATGATGGCTTTGTTTGCCCTAGACCTTCTATGCAAGGTAAATTTCTCTTTATTTATGCTTTATAACCTTACTATAGCTTACAATGGATGAAAAGGATTATGATCAGAGATTGCCCTGTTTAATAATTTTTAAAAACTATCCTTTGACTTTGATGTCTACTATTTGAGTAGATCAGTGGAGCGTTCTTATAGATCTGATCTTGGTTTATATGTGGTCGTATCACTGAATAAACTTACTAATCTGATCTTACTCGAAGTGGGTTATTTTGAATTGCTTGAAATTTGCCATGGTCGAACTTAGTGTGTGCTTGAAACTTACATTACTTTCTTGATTTCAATTGTTTGAACGTTTCTAATCAAAGGTTCTTTGTTACAATCTACTTGAATTTGTTTCTGTTTCTTTAAAAAGTTTGAACTTTGTTACCTTCAAGCAATTAATCAGCAAATTCTTTGGTAGTTCCATCTTCCATGAATAGACAATTTTATAGATGTTTGACTTTCTTGAAATGGTTTCTTTTATTAATTGCTTAAAAACTTGCAGGATTGAACTTTTCATTGTGATGTAAATTTACCTAATTTTAACATCTTTAAAATACTATCTTGTTTTTAATTGCTTGACCAATTCATTCAAGGGCTCTTCTTGATTCATTCTTACTTGAATGAAGTCTATAATTGAAAATCAACAAATTCTTTTATAATTGGTTCTATGACCAAACAATTTTACTTGATTAATATATTTGACTAAATCTCATTGAAAAACAAATGCCTGATTTCCAATTAGGATTTCGTATTTATGGAATCCAAGTTCTTGATTCCTGAATTTGATTTCCCTTGACCCTCCTTACAGATCCGTAGAAAATTCAGAAGAGCCGCCACATATCTCAAGCACACGGTACCATCATGAGTGACAATGGGAATGATCATGTGGAAGATTGTTGTTGCGATCAAGGAGAGATCAGAAGAAGGATACATTGCAATGACTGTTTTGAGGTAAAGGATCTCATTGATGATTGCATCAACACTTTCACTTGTTAATGCTTTAGCATAGGCCTCAGGTGAATATAGTTTCTCAATTTTTGGGCCGCCAAAGTTCAGTTTGTTAAAGACAAGTCCTCCTAATGGGGAAACACCCAGGAATCCGATAGATTTGTTATGGGATCAACAGTCAGTTGTAACAAATTCCGGAATGTGTCAAAATCTGGAACCAGAATCCTCAGCTTCTTGTCATTGGTTTGTAACATCCTACGCTTTGGTGAAGTTTCAGACCCGCCCGACCATATGACACTTTCCAGGCCATGATTAGAAAAAGAATTTGATTTTCCAATTTCCTTCACAAACTCACCACCATTAGCCATCATCCAGAATCCAACCCTCCTATCACCCTTACCAATCACATTTACAACTTCCATGGCTTTGGAGATGGTTCTCCATTCAGAAGCTTGAATTCACCACCTAAACTTTGGAAGTTGAGTCTTAACATCTCATCCAAAAGTGATGTGCCAACGATATCCAACTCTTTCGAAACAAATTCATTAGTTTTTACCCACTCGACAGTAGTGGCTAGCGCGTAAACTGAATCATATGCCCATATCCCATAAGAATCTACCTCCTTAAACTCCTTAAAAGGGTTTAAAGCATAATGTTCCTCCCTCCATTTTGAAGCAAAGTTGTGAAGCTTTCTTGATGATGGAAAATACGATCTGAAACCCACAGCCCCCTGCATCGATTTGATTGCTTCAGCATCCATGGAATTCAACAAGTTGGTAGTCTTACTAGTTATGATCCACATGTATCCTTCACCCATCATGCCCAACTCTTTTGCCCTGGAAAAAAGATGGGCTGTTAGAGAAGGCTGTGTGTGGACGACAAACACCATGGTTTGCATGGTTTGAAGCTTGTGAAGGTCTTCCCCGACTTGTTCTTTGCTGGCAGAGGTCGAAATTAGGATAGTATGCTTAACTTGTATGCGTTTCTCTTGAAATGCACTAAACATATAAGCATCCATTTCTCTTCCATCTGTCGTGTCCTCACAGATAACAATCACGTTCTTGGCCTCAAATGATTCGACCATGGCAGCAATGCCTTTGAACTGAGTGGTTTCATCTTCTGCAATTCGAAGAAAGTAAGGATTCTGATTCGAAAAGGGAGTTGTTGAAAATGAAACAATGGGCACATTGGCTTTGTCTCCCAAAATCTCCAAGAATCTTGCTTGGGCTGTTGATTCTAGACCTATTATCGCTTTCACTTTATGACCTTTTCTTATCCTTTTAAGTAATAAATCTTGTAATATATTATCTAAAATTTAGGAGTAAAAGTATAGGAAATCCCTAATGAATTTCTTTGATTTGTGTAGCTTACCTGGCCATGTGTATACGAATTTATCATCATATATTTCAATAACTATATAAAAAATTTGATGTCACAGGATCAAGAACAGGAAATTCTACCAAAATCAGTATGCCTTCTGCAACCAGTATGTACAAATTATGGTTTTATATCATTGTAGAGTTGTAGGCACATGTTACTAATCACATTTACACATTTAGTAAAGTTTGGATGTTATCTTTTTCAGGCTTTTAACAGCTCCGACTACTCCTCTCTTCCCTTCACTGGAATCTGAATCACATAAAATATTCATGAATCAGAATGGAGATTCTAAAGATCATCATCCAAATGCACCAAACTTTAGAGTAACAACCACCATTAATGAAGGTATTCTACTGGGCTAGGATGCTTGTTGTTTGGATATGGAGCCATGGAAGAACTTGGACCCTTCCGTGTTAATAGTGATGGAAAAACACTCTACCCCAACCACTATGCATGGAACAATGGTAACAAAAATTCCTTTAAAAATTCCTTTAATTACTATGTCTCATTCACATCACTTATAATCTTAGTCCCTGTCTTGCTGGTGCATGCCTAACCCTATAAAACCTTTGCTTTTGAGGTACTAACTGTTTTCTCCTGGAATTTTTTTTGCCTGAGATTTTTTGCTGCCAGCTATCCCTTCGGGACCACTCTTATGTATTATGTCAAAAGCACCAATTCAGAAATTTGCTGATTATGTAAGTCAGCTTTCCTCTTCCTTTTTGCTTTTTGTTATTTATGCACCCTTATGCCACAAATCTCTTTATTTATCATACTAAATATGCAACCATCCCTTATTTTACTCCTAACTTGTATAATTCATTCATGTCAGCTGCATATATGTTGCATAAAATAAATTGGTAAAAGTAGACATGTGAATTACGGTTCGAGTGTTTATATTTAAAAGGATTAAATGCATATGCATATTTATGAAACAACATTCACCCTCTTCCCGATTCTGCAACAAATTTGTTTCTTTATTAGAAAATATGCACCGGTGTATTATTTATTGTAGGACCAAAACATATGATGTTTTACCAGCAACCTGTTTAACCTGATGAAACATGGGTGTATAAGTTGCATAAATAGGTTAAATAGGGAAAGATGATTGCATAAATTGGTAAAAGACAATTCACTTATTATGCATATTATATATATATATATATATATATATATATATATATATATGTGTGTGTGTGTGTGTGTGTGTGTGGTTCAGGTTGCAAGCATTTTTGTCCCTATGGTGGTTGGTTTGTCATTAATGACGCTGCTAGGGTGGTAAGTTTCGAATCCATAGACTTGCAATAAATTACATAATACATAAGAGAAGAGAAGAGAAATGACATGTGGTAAATTTGATTAGTCCTCTATCCAACTCTTTGGCATCCTTATGAGTCTTATTTAATGTGTTCAAAACTGAGTCCTGAAACTGAATATCTTTTGGTGCTATGATCATTTATTTGAAGCTCTGATGTTTACCCAAGACTTAAAGGTGTGCTTTCCCAAGTTCTTCCAATTTTACGGAATGTTAAAGATCAACATCGACCAATTTTTGCAAATGGTATGCTTAAAGACCCTTTAACTCCTTGTTTCCATGATTCCTTTTCACTAATTCTATCATCTATTGGTTCTTTCATACACATGCATCTGTTATCTCAAATCTTACATTTATTTTTATTTCTGTTATTGTTTTTTCCAGCTTTTAGGTGTTGGTGTCAAGCTTGTTGGCAATACAATGTGGAGTACCCTCTTTCATCAATTCTTAAGAGTGATGTCATGTGAGAAATCATTTTTCTTTTTGTTAAACAAGTCTTTATTATCATGTATTAGGTCATACCATGGGTAAAAACAGCCTTGCCCCTGGTTCCGGGGTTGTCACAAAATATTTTAGGAAATTTGGCTAATAATTTAGTTAATTATATAAAAAATGTTGAAATCTTACATTTGTCTACTATTGGAATGATTATTTGTAGTATTACATTTGTCTACTATTCGAATGATTATTTGTATAACATTAACTTTTGTGCAATGCATTGTATTATTTGTAAATGGTATTTTATTTTCCATTATGTGACATAAAATGCAAATTTAATATGAAAATAAGTAAATCCATAAATAATTTTTTTTTTAAATTTAAAATTACGATACGCAAAAATGTGTGTCATCTTCATTTATGACATGGCCTTTCTTGAGAGGGGCTTTTTTGATACGCATTGCGTGTCATTAACACGCGCGTCGTAAGGTTACGACACGCGAATGCATGTCGTCTTCCTTTATGACAGGGCCTTTCTTGATACGCATTGCATTGCGTGTTGTAAACGCGCGTCGTAATTGTGCGTCGTAAATGAGCGTCGTAAATGCGCGTCGTCTCTCTTTATGACAGGGCCTTCCTTGACGCGCATTTGCGCGTCGTCTGAGCCGTTTACGACACACAATGAGCGTCGTAAAAGGCTGTTTTCTAGTAGTGTTATCCAGTTTCACCTCGGATAACGGAACCGTTTCATCATATATGCTCAAACATTTACGCAGAAAACTCACATGAAACACATCATGAATACCTGCCAAATCTTCAGGCAATTCTAAGCGGTCTGCTTGTTTACCAATTCTATGGATGATTTGGAAAAGACCAAAAAATCTAGGACTTAGTTTTCATTTCTTCCCAAATCGCATAATGCCTTTCCACGGCGATACCTCCAACATTACAAAATCACCCACCTGGAATTATATTGGTCGGCTCCTCTTTTCTGCATAGGACTTATGTCGATCTTGGGCCGCTTTCATTCTTTCTCGTACAATTTGAATCTTATCAGTGGTGTCTTGAATCATTTCAGAGCCTCCAAGGATTTTCTGTCCTACATCATGCCAACATAATGGAGTACATCATTTACGACCATATACTGCTTTATATGATGGCATTTTGATTGAAGTGTGGTAACTATTATTATATGAAAATTCGAAAAGAGGTAAGTACTTATCCCAGTTACCACCGAACTCCAAGACGCATGCACGAAGCATATCTTCTACTATTTGGATTGTTCTCTCCGTCTGACCATTTGTGTGGAGATGATAAGCTGTACTGAGAGCAACTCAAAATCCCAATTCACGTTGCATACTCGCCCAAAAATGAGAAGTGAGGCGAGTATCACGATCGAAAATAATATTTAGTGGCACACCATGTCTCGCAATAATTTCATCCAGGTATACTTGTGCGTATTTCTCCATTGGAGCTGTTTCATGCATGGCAAGAAAATGTGCACTCTTAGTTAGTCGGTCGACAATTACCCAAATGCTATCATTTTGTCTCGCAGCCTTTGGCAATTTGGTAATAAAATCCATGGAGAACTCCTCCTATTTCCACATGGGGACATTAATACCTTTTGGACTCCTGTATGGCTTTTGGTGTTCCTCTTTGACTCGTAAGCAAACTAAGCATTCTTGCATGTATCTTCTAATGTCTCTCTTTAATCCAGGCCACCAATAATCAGCCTGTACATCATAGTACATTTTACTTGTACCATGATGTATTGACAGTTTAGACTTATGTGGGCTTCATCTAAAATCTTTTTTCTTAATCCAACAATCTATGGAATCCATAGCCGATTCTTAAATACTTTCAATCCGCATGGATCATCAAGTAAAATATTAGCATAATGTACCATCTTCACATTTTCTGGCTTTAAGGCCTCTACTAGCCATTTTTCTAGTTCATCAAGACTAGTGAACTTTACTATATTGTGAGTAATAACATAACATACGCTATTATGATAAACCTTCCTTCTAAGTACATCGGTAACTACATTGGCCTTTCCATGATGATACAAGATTTCACAGTCATAGTCTTTGATCAGCTCCATGGCTCGTTGTTGTCTCATATTCAAAGTTTGTTGACTGAATATATACTTAAGACTACGGTTGGTAAATTATTGGCATTTTGTACCAAAAAGATAATGCCTCCAGAGTTTTAGGGAAAATACTACTGCAGTGAGTTCGAGGTCATGGGTGGGATAATTCTTTTCATACTCTTTCAGTTGTCTTAAGGCATAGGTTATTACTGTACCACGCTACATCAAAACACAACCGAGTCCCAAACTTGAAGCATCGCTATACACGGAAAAATCATTATCACCTTCTGGGAGTGATAAGATCAGAGCATGATTCAAAAGTCCTTTAATGTTGCGAAATCTTTTTCTTGGCATTCACTCCATTCGAACTTTACTTCCTTTCGTGTAAGACTTGTGAGAGGTACAACTATACGTGAAAAATCTTTAATGAATCTTCGGTAATACCCCACGAGACCTAAGAAACTGCGAATTTCAGAAGCATTATGGGGCGCTTCCCAATTATGAATGCCTTCAATTTTGGTAGGATCTACTGATATACCGTCACCAGAAATCACATGGCCGAGAAATTGAATTTGACAAATCCAAAATTCACATTTTGAGAATTTAGCATATAGTTTCTCCTTTCCAAGAAGTTCTAATATTTCACGAATATGAATGGCATGATCAGCTTCAGACTTGGAATAGATTACAATATCATCAATGAATACGATGACAGATTTATCGAGCATTGGACGGCATACCCGATTCATCATATCCATGAATATAGCAGGAGCATTTGTCAAACCAAATGCCATGACAAGGAATTCGAAATGCCCATAACGAGTACGAAAAGCAGTCTTCAGTTGTAACATCTGTAGATCCGGGCTAGTCAATTTAGAGATAATAGGGGTCGAAAATGTTTTTTCGACAAAAGATTATTTATTATAAATAATCTTAACCAAGTTGTAGAATATGTCTCAAGGGTTCCGTACGTATAAAGGACGCCGGAATCCGAGTTATAACGAACAAGTTATGACTCGTCGAAGTTTTACGGCAAAACCGGCACGGCATCGGGAAGCGTAAATAATGAATTTACGATAGAGTGAGTTTTAGCCTTAGCGATCTAAACGAAAGTCGTAGAAAACGTTAAACTGAGAGCGTCCATAAAAAGAACGCCCAAATCTGACTTCACATGAGGAAGTTATGAATTTTCGAAGTTTCGGATTAGCAGTGTACAGCCCGGAATTCGAATAATAGATCGAGCGGTTTTTAGCCGACACGACCTAAACGAGAATTGAAGATCTCGTTAAGAGTAGCGTAACAAGAAAAAGATGGGCGAAAACGGATGTCGGATGAAGAAGTTATGAGAATTTAACGGTCCAATCCTGTCCCGGTCTGTTAATAATGTAACTTTTAAAAATAAAGTCAAAATTAGCAGACGGAGTCTAAAAAAAAGTTGTAGAGTATGTTCCCGCCTTCGTGTGGATATGAAGAATGTCAAAAATGGAGCTCGTATGCGAAAGATACGAATTTTTAAAGTTTGTAGTCGAAATTGCGAAGTCTGATAAGAACCTGATGACGTGGCAACATCTGGTCCGTCCGATGTTGGTTCAGGAGTCGCTTCGGATCACGCCACGTTGCCCTCGCATACGCCTCACGTCCGAAGAAGTTACGCCCCGCGTAGCTCCAGTCTGATCCATCCGATTGTGCGAGACATCTGGCTACGGCTGGCATTCTTATATGAGGATTACACCCCGCGTAGCCAAGTATTACGCCCAACGTAGTCCGAGGCCTCGCAGGCTATAAAAGGGGGCGAGGGTCTCCGGATTTTTCACACCATTTCTCATTTTCTCTCTAAAATCGTTCTCTCTAAGGCTCCAAACCACTCCTAAACCTTAGATAAAACCCCTAGCACCCTAAGGAAGCCTCGAGGCTCCCGGAGTCCCAAGAAAAAGGGTCTTTCGGTTTCGGAAACGCTGCTCCGAGCAAAGCCCAATTTTCTTTAAAATCCGCTGTAAATGAGCTACGCTTACGCAATTTTTAATATAATTTTCAAATAATTATAGTAATGTTATTAGGTCCTTAAAATAATTATTTGGGCTATTATTATGACTTATATTGAGTGTTATTTAATGCTTATATAATAGTAATAATAGTCAAACTATTAATTTGTCACGGTTATCGTTAGACTAAACCCTAGTGGTATTGATACTAGGTTTTATCGAAGGAAATTGTTTTGAGAATATCGAAGTGTTGTCCGAGTGCTGAGTCACCACCTTTCAGGTTAGTGCATAGTTACTTTCATCTTACACATAGATATGAAGTATCTGAATACTTGCTGTCTATGCTGGATGAACGTTTTATACATGTTTTAAATGATTTAAACTGTATACGTATTTTATATATACAAATATGTTGGGTATGACATGGGTAGATGAATGATGAGAGATAAAAGATGATGTGAGTAAACATTGGTAGCTATAGACTTAGTGCCTAATAAACATCGGTAGCTATGGACTTAGTGCCTATTGGACAAACACTGGTAGCTATGGACTTAGTACCTGATAGGAATTGGTAGCTATGGACTTAGTACCTATTAGATAAGCACTAGTAGCTATGGATTTAGTACCCGATGAATAAACTATAGCAACTATGGAATTAGTGTTTTACGAACGAGCATTGGCAGCTATGGATTTAGTGCCAGTCCTATAACCCTGGAAGCAAGGGACTTCGGAATAAACGAATGCAAGATAGATGACTCTTAGGATAGATCGTTAAGAGTAAAGAAGATAATAGGGATAGGTAATTGGGTTGATTGTTTGATTGTTTAAACATAATAACTATATTATTGTGGGTTGAAAACCCTATTTACTCATCAGGTTTCCCAACCTGACCCACTCAGTTTATTTATATCACAGGTGTTGATATGAAGTCACATTACACTGAGAGATTAAAGAGATGTAGATCACTAGTGTAACTAAATGTAAGTTCCGTTTATGCTTATGTTTCTGTATTGACGATGACATCCCAAACGTTTTAAAATGAATAAAATATGTTTCTTCGAAAATGTTTTGATAACGTATTTATCGTGTTTTCCTGGGAACAAATTCCGCAACACTTTTATGTAAAAAAGTACTCTGATTTTTATAAAGCATAACCATAATCGGTCTTTTCTGGCCGTGAAAAATAGGGATGTCACATCAGTACAACATGCTCTTGTACTTTCAACTGATAATAGCCAGGCCTCAAATCAATCTTTAAGAAATAGATAACACCCTGAAGTTGATTAAACAAGTCATCTATGCAAGGTAGTGGATACTTGTTCTTGATAGGTACCTTATTTAGCTTGCGATAATCAATACACATTCGCATCGATCAGTCCTTCTTCTTGACAAACAATACTGGAGCACCACAAGGAGATGTACTTGGTCGGATAAAGCCTTTGTCAAGTAATTCTTGTAGTTGAATCATCCTTTCCTTCATCTCAACTGGTGCAAGACAATAAGGAGTCTTTGTAATCAGAGCAGCACCAAGCATAAGGTCGATTCAGAATTCTACTTGCCTATCTGGAGGAAGTCTAGGCAAATTGTCAGGGAAAACAACAAGATATTCGTTTACAATGGAAGTATCATTTACAGTTTTCTCCCCCTCTTTTGAGATATCAACTGTATAGGCCAGATAAGTAGAACACCCCTTCGATATAAATTTACGAGCTTTTAGGAAAGAGATTATTTTTAAGATTTTAAGTCTTTGTTCACCGTAGACATAAATAGGATTCTTCCCTTCGATAGGAATGCATACTATCTTTTCATAGAACAAAAGTTCTGCGCGGTTCTTTGATAATAAATCCATGCCGAGAATAATATCAAAGTTGGGCAAGGAGATAGGAATCAAGTTAGCAAGAAAATTATAACCTTCAATTTCTATGACACAGTCTCTATAGACTTTATCAGCAAGTAATGATACACTTACTGATGTATCTACATGAAGTGGTTAAGCGAGTGCATAGCAAGCAATTTAAAAAGAATGCCCAAATTCATTAGATACAAAAGAATCGGATGCACCGGAATCAAATAAGATGTGAGCATGTCTAGATTTGACGAGAAATGTACCGGTTACAACATTAGGGTCTTCTCGTGCCTCTTCTATGGTAATTTGAAACGCGCGACCTTTAGCTTTTGGCACCTCCTCCTTTTTAGTTGAAATATTTATCGGTTGTTGAATAGAAGCTTGACTTCCCGCCATTTAACTAGTAAGAGTAGAGCATAAATGCTTCCTGTGGCCAGTAACACCACAAGCAAAGCATGTAACATTCTTCATTGGGCAAACGGGATTCATGTGGCCCATTTCTCCACATCCATAACAGATCACCGATTCTTTTTATGTTCTGCATTGGCCCTGGTGATTCTTTCCACATTTTCGACATGATGGTGACTGAAGAGAAAAATATTATGACCTAACACGACCACGAGAGGTATGATGAGATTGCACTTGTTTGCCAGGATCAGATCAAGCGGATTGATCTGATGGAATAGAGGAAACATGAACAGTTTGATCAACACGTGGATGCTTCAGAACAGAAAGAGTGGCACCACGTATTTGTAAGTCATGCTCGCGCTTTCGGACATACTTAACAGCTTTATCAAATGACAGAACATCCCGATTAACCACGAAATCGCAGATTTCATACCATAGTCCTTCCATGAATAACTGGATTTTATCGTCTTCAGCTGGAATATACTTTGTACCAAACCCTGCTTTTTGATTGAATTGAGTTTCATAATCATTCACAATCATTCCTCCCTCTTTAACTGAATTTTATCATCTTAAGTTGGAATATACTTTGCAGCAAACCGTGTTTTTTGATTGAATTGAGTTTCATAATCATTCACAGTCATTCCTCCCTGTTTAAGCTCGAGGAATTCTTTCTCCAATCTTCTCCTCATGTCTAGAGGACAGTACTTTCCTAGCAAGCAAGCTTTGAACATTTCCCAAGATAAATTATCTTGGTCAAACTCATTGAGAGCTTCGAATGTTGCTTCCTACCAGACTAAGGTTTCTCCGATGAGCATTGCAGAAGCATAATTAGCTTTGTCTTCATTACCCACATGAGAGATACGTAATACTTTTTCTGTGTTCTGGATCCATGTAGGAACAACAACGGGATTAAGAACAACTAAGAACTCCGTAGCACCATTACTCTTGAAAGTTTTGAATGAAGGACGTTTCGCCTCCCCTTTTGAAGATTCTCCGGTGGCTTTCTCTTTACCTTTATCACTATTCTTTTTGTGTTATTCAAGAGTCTTCCAAATAACACCAGTAAGTTTATCAACAGTGTCGCTCCTTACGAGGGGATACTGGAGTACTTACTTCATCAGAATGAAGATCTCCACCCACATCTGGTGTATGGCTACTCACCTGTTCAACCATTGTTCTGAAAATTTGGAGTAATATATTATTTTATAATATTAGGATTTATCATTACCTAATACTTTACTTAATTCTTTCCTATGGTTTGTATCCATATACTTACAATGAATCCGTTCATATATTGAACTTCCAATAGTTTAACTCTAAATACCAATCCATGGGATTTAGTTCACTTAAACTACTGCTTTGATATCGTGATTGTGAGAACCCTTCTTTAAACTTTACAATATTATTACTCCAAACATGCTACATGCGTATTCATAATATAATTTACAAAAGTTTGGATACAAACCAACTATTAAGATTTTTACAAAGTTTTATATATTACATAACTTCCCAGGAATTTATACACTAAGTACAAAAGTAATAATATTATCTATTCTACATCTTCCAGCAATACATGACTATATTGGTTGCTTATCACCTGCAATATTTAAACACTGAGAGGGATAAGCGGGTGACGCTTAGTGAGTTCAATAACAGTTACAATATAACGCTATGTCATATATATGTACGTATATATATATATATATATATATATATATATATATATATATATATATATATATATCAATATGACAGGAGCAAAGAGGGACAAAGAACAACAAAGGCATATGCGTATCATATGACAGACTTTCCATATCAACCAATGATTTGATTCAAAGATTTACAATCAATGAGATACAACAATTTCAACATGATATACATCAATAAGACTTCAGCCCAAGTGGCATAGGAAATAAACAATTTCTGATTATCATTTTGCTAGAATATACAGGCTTTCTGCCCTACCTAGCCCGATGCAAATACCAGAAGTGATATGAGTCATGCTCTACATGGCCAAAGGCACAAAGCCAATACCAGAAGTGATACGATACATACTCTACATGGCCAAAGGCATAATCCAATACCAAAATAATACGAGACATGCTCTACATGGCCAAAGGCTCAAAGCCAATACCAAAAGTGATACAAGACATGATCTACATGATCAATTATATAAAACCATGATAACACAGGAAAACACATTGACATATAACACATAACATACAATTGTCCCTATATTGAACTCAAAATTAAATAACCGAATGATAAAATGGTAATTTGGGCAGTACTTCGTTTCTAAAAATGACTTTCTTTGATGAAACTGGGAGTTTTTTTTTTGAAAACCGAGCTTTGTGCGGGAAGAGTTTTGACTGAAAATATTATTTTCTTGGGGTCTTCGGATGCTTCGGGGCCTGCTTCGGGTGGTAGGGTAGTTCCCTAGGCTTTAGGGGGGTGGGGGTTGTTAGGAGAGTTTGAGAGAGAATAAAGGGTGAAAGATTGTGAAATTTGTAAACAAAAATAGGAAGACCTCGCTTTCTATTTATAGTGACCGAAGCCTCGCACTACACTGTACGTAACTCCTCGGTAGGTTGGGCGTACCTCGTACGCAGGTACGTTGCGCGTAGATTGATATGTGGCCTGTTCTCGGTTCCCGGGTCTCGAACGTGTCGATGGTGTATGATGCGTGTCCTCCGTCCGAAGAAAGAGGCAACGTGGGCAACTTCGGATCTAGCTTTCGAGTACGCGGGGCGTACTGCTTCAAATAAGCCTCGAAGTTTGTGTCTAAAACTTCAAAAATTCATATATTTCGCATACGGGCTCTGTTTTTGACGTTTTTTATATTCACGCGTTGGTGAGATTATACTCTATAACTTTCATTTATACTTCATCGGCTAATTTTGAATTCATTTTTAATATTATAATTTTTAACAGACCGGGACATGAAAAGTCTGTTAAAAATTCATAACTTCTTCATCTGCCGTCTGTTTCCGTCTGTATTTTTACTATTATACTACTATTGACGAGATCTTTGATTCTCGTTTAAGTTGTGTTGGCTAAAAATCACTTGATCTTTATTTCGAGTTTCGGGTTGTGTACTACTATGTTGAATCTTTGAAAAATCATAACTTCCTCATACGAAGTCAGATTTGGACATTCTTTTTATGAAAATTCTCGGTTTAACGAATACTACGACTTTTATTTAGGTCACAAAGGATAAAAATTAGTTTATCGTAAACTCACTTTTTACGACATATGGTGTCGTGTCGTTTCTGTCGTGAAACTTCAATAGTCATAACTTCTTCGTTATAACTCGGATTGCAGTGAGGTTTACTTATTTCCAACTTAAATTTTACATTTTCATTAATTTCAATATTTGACTTTTGATTGGAATCTCATAAGACTTCCCATCACTTTCCGAATGATTCTGAACATAGTTTTACTTCAAATCTCATAAAACTACCTTGTTAGAACTCAACGCTCAAAATCATATATTATATAATAGTATTCACTTTTAAGCTATCAAGTTTACAAAACACGATAATTATACATGGTTAATGACGTGTATGTTACAGTGACATTCCCTAAAGCGGGGGAAACATTTTCCCAACCAAATAAGCTCAAAGGTCTGTTCATCCATATATACCTTCAAATCTCATGGGTAAACCAATTACCATGCTTCCCGACAGGAGAATATGTGAGCTCCTTGTTGAAATCCAAATCCACGGCCTTTCCCTTTTTTGACCGTATCAGCTTTGATAGATGGATGTTTTTTTGATAAACCTCTTCTTTTTTTTAGGATGCTCAGCTAAAAAATATAATTAAAATTATTAGTCATGTTAATAACTGAAAAAAAACTAATAAATATATCATAATAAGACTTACCATCATGTTTGTGGTGAATCTATGACTCCATCACCTCCATGTCCAAGGCCCATAACATCTGCCATCATGTAGAAGAGTATCTCCCAACTAAACCCCATATATAGCTGTCAAACTTAAAAGATGTACAATATAGAAACATAATATGAATAAAAGTTAGTCTGCAAAATTATAGGATGTACAATATGGAACAACAATACGACTAAAAGTTAGACTTCAAAAAACGTTTCTATTACAAAAAAACATATGATTTTTTTAATCAAAATCTCCTTCATATACTTCAATGTCTTCTTCATCAGTATCATAATCAAAATCATCATCATGATAATCAGTCTCTTCTTAGGAAACATTATAGATTCTACCTGTTGGCGGAGGTAGTTCAGTCTCGTCCTCATCATCATAATCAACATTGTTTTGAGCTACATCAAGATTGTTTTAGATGTATTGTAAGAAGTTGATAAAAACTATAACACCGGATGCAGAGTTGTTTTGAACAACGTCAACATTTTCGGACTCTACATTGTCGACAAAACAACGTCAACATTTTCGGACTCTACATTGTCGACATTTTGAACAGAGTCACTGTAAGCATTTTGGAAACGAGCATTTTCGCATGGTAGATAGAAAATACTTTGATGATTAACATGCTCGAAATAACAAACAGTGTTGTTGTTTTGGTTTCTTTAACAAGGATCCCGGATGTGGAACACCTATGTTGTTTGTGACGCATATATGAGTAGATCATCTTGGTACGCTTCTTGTTCTGTGTTGATACTAATGAAATTATCATCATAAATATCTCTCGTATCGAACCACTTGCATCGAAATATTTCAGTCGAATAATCTATTCTAACTGGCCATAATATTTCTCTCCATTCTCACCCACCACTAGAACCATAGAGTTTTGCATTGTGTGTTGTGCATCACGACTCAGTACCATAAACCTAACACTTTTGACTATGCATGTGGTGTAAGTATAAAGTCCATTTGTGTTCCTTAGAAAACAATTTCTTTTCCATACATATATTGACTCATACCCCAGACCTATCTTCTTCAACTTCTTTTTGGCTAGATAATATGCACGAGGAACCTTGTTGTCTTATGGAAATGTTGAATGCAACAACTCAAGGAGTTGATCAAATGAACTATCAGTTCATTTGTTGTTGACCTTAACATGCATCGACCTTGCTAAAAAATCAAGGATTGAAAGCGTACAACCAAGATATAACTTGGTTTTGACAACCTCTAACAACTGTTCAAAATCATCATCGATGCTGCTACCCCCTGTATTCAAGGTTGATATCATTTTCTCTTGACTCCCACATAGCATCGTCAATTACATCAACCACCTCGTTACTTAGCGCTACGACATCTACAACTGGTGGAATTTAAGGTTCGCCGATGATTCAAAAAGTATCCCCGACATGGAAACAAAAGAACAAATAATCGGAAACGATAGATTATTCACAAAGGTAGGTGTAACATCCCAAAAATATAGATAAATTTTTGTTTTTAAATTCATTCAATTCCTAAGAAACTGATATCAAAATAGTCAAAATGGTATAATTGTAACATGTTATCAAAGTATGAATTCCCAAAATCACTAAGTGTGGAAAAATGTAGAGTGATGCGGTGCGATCAGGCTGTCCCTCCCCGTTCAAACTGGAAGTACCTGAAACATAAACTGAAAACTGTAAGCACAAAGCATAGTGAGTTCCCCCAAAGTACCACATACTAAATAAACATACGGCCAAGCATATATGGGTGCTGGCCTACACCTTCGGTCTATTTCAATCGGATACTGCCAAGCATATCTGGGTGCTTGCCTACCCCTTCGGTCTATTTCAACCAAATATTGTCGAGCATATCTTGGCTCCTGCCTACCCCTTCGGTCTATCAACAGGATATTGGGTCTATTTCACCGCCTACTACTACCACATAATATCATGGGAGAAATCACAGAGTCATCAAGCAGATACAGACATAACTGAAAATTATCACGAAGACAACCATGACACTACGACATTATCTAGTAGGTCAACCTTGGTGCCTTTGACCGATGGATATTGTGAAGGAAGACTCACCTCAGATTGTAGGTATCAAATCGCCCTCAGCCGATGACTCGCCTCCCTATCGAACAAGCATAAAACCCTAATTAGAAATTAGGTCACATTCTAACACGAAAGTCCAAAACCCTAATTCTTGACTTAAGGCAAAAAGGGCTTCTTGACTATTTGAGGTATGTATTCATCAATTCCTATCTTCAATAAAGAATTTCAAGAACATGAAATATGTTTAGGTCTTCATATTCCTATTTAACATGTTATTTTGATTTGTAATAAGGGTCTTCCTATGTATTTATGCAAAAGCTATCTTCTTAAACGTGATGAAATAATGACACTAGTTGATGAAGATGGAGATGAGTGGCCAACAAAGTACCTCCCTAGGAAAATAGGACTTAGTGGAGGATGGAAAGCATTTGCTAAAGATTATAACCTAGTTGATGGTGAAGCACTAGTTTTCTAACACATAAAGCCTATAAATTTTAAGGTTATTTACTTGATCTCTATTGCATTCCATACAACCAAACATATTTTGTTATTTAGTTCAAACTTCTTTCTTTAAACTTACTGATATTTTCAGTATTTGAATGAAGGTTTAAATCACACGAGTGAATAAACAAGAAATTAAGATTGAATAGGTTTGTGTCTCGATTCTCGGCAGTAACAACATAATTCGAATTGTAGTATTTGGATATTTAGATGTGATCTAGTAAGGATCAAATGAGTTTTATGTAATAATACTTTCATGTTATAATGTAAATTTTTTTAAATATTTTTTTAACTGATATAATTTAATGTTTATTAATGTTATATTTAATTTTATATTCTTAGGATTAATGTTATATTTAGTAATTGTTTAATAATTTTTTTACTAATTAATGGCCAGTCCACTGTTGCGCTACCGTCGAGCGATTTTTGTAACCTTGAGATATATATATATATATATATATATATATATATATATATATATATATATATTCCTGAGGAGCAAAAATAAAATGAAAACTGAATATTTCTTAAACAAACAATCATGTAATACATGTTCACATTCTAAATGAGATAAAGAATTAAAAAATGCAGTCCCAAAACAGGGACAACCCGAAATTAATTTATAAATCAATTTTGGGTGAGTATTTTTAGGCTCATGATGATTACAAAGAAGACACACAAATGAATAGAATTTGGAAGAATTTTATTTATCATTTATACCATCTTACTTTTGTATATTTTTGTTATTTATGACATATGATTTTGTTTTAACTTTTCTACAATAGGATTGTACTTTAAGTATTATACTGTTTATTCTATTTATGCATTGTACATTTAAATATATTTTTTTATTTATTATATATCATTTTATCCTAATATAACATTGTACTTTACAATATTTTTGTTATTTATGGCATGTGCTTTTGTTTTTAGTTTTCTATAATAACATTCTACTTTAAATATTATATTCTTCTTTCTATTTGAGCATTGTACTTTTTCATATATATATATATATATATATATATATATATATATATATATATATATATATATATATATATATATATATATATATATATATATATATCCTTATTTTAATAAAAGAATAGGTTTAATCTCCTATTGACAAGTGTCACACAATTAGAACACCTCATTAATGTTATATATCATTTATCATGTCACTTGTCAACCTATTAATTATTCATTTCAAATTTCAAATTTAAAAATTTTTCATTCTAATTACATTAAACTAATAATTGATTCTTTTATTTAAATTTCAAATTTCAAATTTTCTCACTCTAATTATATTAAATTAATAACATTAGATTGAAAAATAAAATAAAATTAATACATATTATAAGATGATATAACTTCATGTATTTATTTAAATCAACGATTATAATTTTATATCACTAAAAAAATATCTCTTAAATAATAATTTATTTAAAATAATTAATTAATAATTTTGACTTTTTATATGAAAGTTTAATTAATTTTATAACCGTGGTTCTCACAGGTTATAAACTAGTATATATATATATATATATATATATATATATATATATATATATATATATTATTTATAGTATCATATTTTATCCGATTATAACGTACAAACTATATTTTCATTTTTTTCCATTATAGCATTGTACTTTCCAAGTTGCATACGAATACACAAAAAAAATCAGTTTTTTCCAGTTATAACATTGTACTTTCCAAATTGCATAACTATTTTTTTCTTTATTTTCCCATTAAAGCATTGTACTTTCCAAATTATATAACTACTTTATTTTATTTTTCCATTATAGCTGTTGATACATATTTACACACATTACATACATAAATACACACATTATACATACAAATAACTTAAACATGCTTCCTACACATATTGCATTTTCATTATGGCATCATACGTTTTTCTTCCATGTTTTCCATTACTGCAATCTACTTTTTGCAATTGTTTCCATATATATAACCTTTATACCCACATTTTTTCCATACATCATACACATTACAATATAGACAAGTACACTTAAACATACATCCTACACATATTACATATTCTTTATAGCATCCTACTTTTTTACATTTTTTCCACTATAACGTTTTACTTTCTAAAAAAAGCCCTTGATACATATATACACACATTACATACATAACTACACACATTATACATACAAATACATTTAAACATGCTTCCTACAAATATTACATATTCATTATAGCATTATACTATTTTTTATATTTTTTTCCATTATAGCATCCTACTTTTTTTTAAATTTTTTCCATAAATATATACACACATAATGCATTCAATATGGAGAACTAGATTAGAATAATTCATGAAATGGAATAGACACTGTGGTGGAACGAAATTAGAATGTTGGTGGTGTTGTGGGGTGTTATGGTGGCAAAAAAATTTGGCAGCTATGGTGGTGGTGATGACAACCCAAAATTAGTGGTCAACAAAGCTTAACACACAAAATCAAACACCCAAAGCATTAGATAGTCACTTAGATAGTCAATGGATAGAAAAGAAATTAGAAAAAAGTATGAGAATCACATGTAAAGAGATGGAGGATGCGATGAAATTTTTTTAGCAAAATCCATCAGTTATCGCTGGTGTCACTGCTTCTGTCTCCGATGATGGCACACTTGTTTTCGCCGGTGATAGAGGATGCGAGGGCTTGGATCGATTTCGGTATCGTCAACGATGAGAGGTGAAATGTAACGTCCCAAAAATCAAGACTAAATATATTGATTTTTAAATTAATAAAACCATCATCCAAACAACATCATAGAAATCATGGTGAATCAAAGTGTGTCAATATCATCCAAGTACATCGGAGTAATATAAAAATGCGAAACGATGTGGTGTGTGCACTGCAATTATCCCGAGCTCATCCCCTAAAACCAGAAATACTAGAAACATAAATTGAAAACCGTAAGCACAAAGCTTAGTGAGTTCCCCAAAATACTACATACCATACATATCAAACATATAATGGGCCGCGCCCGGCTTCGAGCCTCGCTCATTGAACAGATATGTCAGTCATCTAGCCTCGTCTGGCATCGAGCCCCACCCAATATACATATAAACATATAAACATATAATCATACAAACAAATACAAGAATCATAAAGATAAATAGCATATATGATAGTCATCCGCCCTGCCCTGTAAACATATAAACACATATCACATGCAAAAGTCACGCATATAACTAGCATCCTAAACATAAAAAACCATGGGCCCACATTGGTGCCTTTGACCCGCTAAACACAGTGAGGAAACTCACCTCAAACTGCTGAATCTCTCAGATAAAATCTCAGACTACTGGTCCGGAAAATCCCCACACTAACATCATCAATAATACCCAATTAATAATTGGGTCTTAATCCAAAATCAATAGTCATGTTCACTTGTCGAACATTCACGGTAAACGACTAATTTACCCTTTTTCCTACTTTGCCCAAAATCAAGGCCCAACCCATTTTCTCTCTAAAGGCCCAATTCCTAAATGGCACCCAAAGCCTAAATGGCCCAATCGAGAAAAGCCAACAATCTAGAAATTATCCATGGGAGTTAAGGGGCCAAGCCTAAACAAAACATAGCCCAAAAATCCAAAGCCGCAATTCCTTTGGGCCATACCAGTGTATGCTCGACATACCAGGATCGTACGCCCTACGTACGCGATCGATGCAGAAATGGGTTTGCAACCAGTACGCTCAACGTACTCACGATTATGCCCTACATACTGGCCTGATCCCAACCCTTTGCAAAAATGACTTAATCACATTAGAACTTATTATCCACTACACAAGTTATCATCATAATAAGGTCCTGACCCATAAAGTCGAAGGATTTAAGCCTTTGCATGGCTAAAAACACCCCAAGGTCCAATTCTAGCCTCTTAGCTCCATGAAAATGAGACATCAACTTTCCATGGTTGCACAAAACCCATACAGGTAACATTTTTATGCAATAGGAACCTCTAAAACGTCTAGATCTAGAGGCTAAGCTCTTGTAATAACCTTTACTCACAAGGAAAACCCAAAATGGACTAAAATAAGTCATAAATCACCCCAAACCATATCTATACAAGGAGTTGTCAAGCTAAGAACTTTATACCATTAATGGCTTGCAAAAGAGGTGATAACTCTGGATCTCTAAGCTTCACACTAAGCAATGAATCTTTAATCTCCTTCTATCACTTCAAAATGCACAAGAAAAAACTAATATTCTTCACAAGAGCTCATGAGCATGAAAATGGTGAGTAAAGGTCGAGATTAGGGTTTAGGAGATATGGCAGCTGATAACAGACGAAGTTCATGGGACTTAATGAGATTATATGTGGGTAAAACCCTAAAAATTAAGGTTTCTAGTTGGCCGGAGTATGCCTCGCATTCTGCCACGTATGCCCAGTGTATGTGGGTGCATCCGCAAACCATCGAAGAGCCAGTACGCTCAGCGTACCCATATGGTACGCCTCGCGTACTAATCTAGGGACTAAAATGAAAGGTTTTTGCATAAGGGGGGTTAAGGTAAACATACCAATACTTTCCAATGTTACATGAAACAAGACAGAATATAGAAAGCGATGGAGGAAGGGGGCATATATGCACTAACATTTAGCGGCGACTGCTATTTGCAGCGACCGGAGACTTTAGCGGTGACAATAGGGTTTTAACAGTGAAATTGTCTGGAAGGAAAATATACCACATTTTTAGGAGCATTAGTAGCGACGACGTTGCTGCCATTGACGTCACTGCTAATACTTTAAGCGGTCTTCATTTTTTGTCTTGTTTAACAAGTTTTTTTGACGCAAACCCTAGTTTTCCACCTTTAGCAGTGACGCCATTAGCGGCGACACACACTTTTAGTGACGACACGTAACCCGCAAATTACGTGTCGCCGCTTAAAGTGTGCGTGACCGCTAATGCGTCGCCATTATTGCCTTTATTACTTGTAGTGATTGTAAACGACATGAACGAACACAAACAAATTTTTTTAATGTATGTTCGTTTAAGTTAGCCGAACAAACGAACAAACACAAACAAATAAACGAACATGTTTTTTGTTCATGTTCATTCATTTAAAGAATTATATTGTTCATGGTTTTTTGTTTATGTTCATAAACATACTAAACAAATATAAACGAACTAACATAAACAAACATAATTGAACATATGAACATAAACACACATATAATATATTAATGTGAATATATGTGAACACACATAAACTTAAACAAATGTAAACAAATATAAATGAGAATTCATGTTCTTAAGGTTTACGGTTTTGTTTCCTGATTAACGTTTTTATGGGTTATTTGTTTTATTATTATTTTTTTATTTGAGTTGTTCTGATCTCTGTAGATCTGTGATGAGATATCATTTTTTTCCTTCGGTGTTTGTTTTTTGAGATTGCTACTACGTTTGTCCTAATCCTCTAGATATGTGATAAATTTAAGGATTTTTTTGATAGTTGTTGATTTAAATTAGGTTTGAAACTCTGAGTATATCTGTTTCTGACTAAAACTATATTGTTTGATTACCTAATTGATTGTCAGTACTGACTGTTAAAAGTATTCATTTTATCCTTCCTTTATATTTTGTTTTATATTTTATATTGAATAAAATATATTTGTTTGATAAAATATCCAAATAAAATATTTGAATAGTTATACAAAATTCAAATTAAACGTAAAAAAAATACAAAGTTAATTATAAAGATTAAGGTGAGTATGCTTTTTTATAATCTGTTTTGTAGGTTATTGTAGACAAGTTCCTTTCTCTAATTAAGTCCTTGAGTTTTAATTCATAGTTATGAATTTTTCATCTTTTTTAATCGTGATATCCACACAAAAGCTCGAATCTTATTTTGTGTACACCATGACATGAATCACATGATTGCTTACATGATTTAATCCCTTGTACCCTATTTTTATGACATTTATTATAATTGGTTTTATGAAGGAAAAGCTTGCCTAAAAGTGGCTTTGATTGCATAGATGTTAGAAAAGTTAAACCTCGGTATATTGTTTCTTGAACATTTATATTATTTATATTTAAAGTTGTAGAAAACGTTAGACGTTAGTTAGTCGGTGGAATGGGATATACGATTAATAGGAGACCATTAATTTTTAAGAAAATTATTCAAAATTTTATAAATCTAACTTTATTCATAATAATGTAAAGACAAAATTACAAAAATTGTCCCTATGGTTTGCCAAAAGTAACAAAGTTAGTCCCTGCTAATTTTTTTTATACAAATGACCCTTGTGGTTTTCAAAACTTACATAGATGGCCCTTTTTACTGACACTGTTAGTATTCAGAGGGCATTTTCGTCTATTCAAGTATAAAAGGACTAGATTCGCAACTTTGGTTAAACCACAGGGACCATTTTTGTAATCCGTCTTAAAATGATAAGAGTGATAGAAAACAAGGGAATGAGAATTCAAACTTGAGACCTTCTATCCCTCTCATTTTTCAACCAAAACTCTAGCCCACTAGGGTGGAGTCAAACTTGTTTTTTTTTTTTTTTCCGAAAATTAATATATATTACCAAAAAACCGCAAATATATTAATAAAAAATACATATTTTACAAAAAAAAAAACTTTTTTTAAATTAAACAAAATATATTTTTAGCACTGTAAACAAAATATATTTTACAAACAATTTACTTGTTTTTTTTACGTATTTTTCTTTCGTAATTTTTTTTTTTATGTATTTAACAAAATACGTTTTCGTATAATATGTTATTACATTGTTATGATCTTAAAACATATTTTTACGTTTTTATAAAAATATGTTTTTTTTTTCTTTCGCATAGAAAACAAAGATTTTTTTACGTATTTATTTATGTAGAGTATGTTTTTTTATATATTTAAAAAATACATTTTTTGTATTAAATGTTTTTACGTGAAAACATTAAGAACGTGATAACATAACGTAAAAAAATGTTTTGGGATCAAATCAAAACGACTTATATTTTCTACATAAAGCAAACTAAAAATGTTAACATAACGTAAAAATACGTTTTCGTATGATATGTTATCACGTTAATGTTTTTATCATAAAACGCATTTTAAGACAACATATTTAAGATAACACATTTTTATGAAAACACATAAAAACATATTATACGACAACACATTTTGTATAAATAATTATTTAAAATAACATATTTAGCTAATTTAAGACAAAATATTATAAACATTACATATATATATTTAAGATAAAATATTATACAAAAAAAAATATTTACGAAATGCTATCTTGTTCTTAATGTTTTTACGTAAAAAAAATAATAATTGCAAACCAACCAAAGACGTTAACATAAGGTAAAAATATATATTTTCGGATTATAACAATCGAATAACATTTTATACAAAAACATATTTTTTAAATATATAGAAAACATAATTTACATAAAATAAATACGTAAAAAAACCTTTTTTTATACGTGAAAGAAATAAAAAACATATTTTTATATGAAAACGTAAAAATATGTTTTAGGATCATAGGAATGTAATAACATATTATACGAAAAAGTATTTTTTATAAATACATAAAAAAATATTTTATGAAAAACAAATACGTAAAAAAATGTAAATTGTTTGTAAAAAATATTTTTTTACAATACGCTAAAAATATATTTTGTTCAATTTAAAAAAAGTTTTTTTTTTTGTAAAAATATGTTTTTTTTTATTAATGTATTTGCGGTTTTAGATAATATATATTATTTTTCGGAAATATAAAACAAGTTTCACTGTAGCCTAGTTGGCTAGAGTTTTTGCTGAAAATGGAGAAGGGAGGTGTCCCAAGTTCGAATCATCATTCCCTCATTTTCTTTCATACTTTTCATTTTAAGACAAATTACAAATATGGTCCCTGTGGTTTAACCAAAGTTGCGAATCCAGTCCCTTTATACTACAAAAGACGAAAATACCCTTACTAATTCTTAAAATTACAAAATGGTCCCTGTGGTTTAACCAAAGTTGCGAATCCAGTCCCTTTATACTTGAAAAGACGAAAATACCCTTACTAATTCAGCCCCTAACGGCTGAAAACTAATGGCGTTAGTTAAAAGGGCCATCTGTGCAAGTTTTGAAAACCACAAGGGCCATTTCCATCAAAAAAAATTAGCAGGGACTAACTTTGATACTTTTGGCAAACCATAGGGACCATTTTTGTAATTTTGTCTAATGTAAATAAATAAGCTTAAAAGTTTAATAATAAAATTTAATAAACACAACAATTTATCATCCAATTAATAAGAAAATTTATTCAAATTTTAATATATCTTAAGAAAATAAGTAAATTTGGGTATTTGTATATTTAAAAACATAGAAATTTTGAAAATTTTCGAGAAAAACTTTAAAATTTTTAAAAATTTTTTTTTTTTTATATATTAGTTGAACATTGAAATACTATGAACTTTTTAAATTTTAAAAATTTTAGTTTAATATTTAAAATTTGAAAATTTGAAAATTTGGTTGATTAGGCTACCTAGGAACGATTAGAACTATCTCTCTTCTACTTTGACCCCTTTGACCAAAACCGATTAAGCTAACTGAATAGCCTTAATCCTATTCGGTTGAAGACCGCCTAACGACTAATCCCTGGTTAATCGGCTGCCTAGACCGATTTTTACAACACTATTTATATTCGATATACAACTTTTTTCAAAGCATTTAAATAAGCACATGCTATTAATTGTTGTGCATAAAGGGTCATAATCTTGTAATCTATATTAATAACAATTTAATTTAGTGCTCTAATCTTTATATTTTATAAGTAATCTGATGGAATATAATGGAGAAGCAGTTGCAAAATCTACAATTTCGATCAAAGAATACCATGAAGTTTATCCAGCGCTTTACCATGCCCATATAAGTTATATATTTACTATAATTCACCAAAGGCTTCAACTTTTTTTTTTTTTTTCCAAATTATGTTCATTTTCTAATGCTTGAACGAAAAGGGACAAAACATCAAACACCTGGTAAGAGTTTATAAACACCAAAGGACTTTTAGTCCAGCGGTATCCGGTATTGTCCTCTTTCTTTGAGGTTGAAGGTTCAAATCTTGTCATAGACATATGTGGATTTAAGGTGTAATAATAATAATAATAATAAAACAATGAAGAATGCAAAATCGGAACTAGAAATTAACAAATCATGAAACATATCCACCGCCTGATTGTCTACAAATCTATGGTATCAAGATTCGTTTATTCATCGCTTCAAAAAAAAGCAAGAATTACAAAGTGTTTAAATAGGAAACCTAAATAAGTAAAGCTAATAAAACGGTGAAGATAATAAGGCTGGAATGTGGAGGGAGTGGTGTGTGGAGTGGTGGTGTTTTCCACACGTAGGCGCGACCTCACTTATTAGCATAAAAATGTTGTCTCATGCCACATCTAAGGAGTGGTGCCAAACTCCTTTAGATTATTTTTATTTTTTAAATAAATAAAATTTTTAGTTTTAAATAAAAACAAATTATTTCATTTATTAAAATTAAAACCATTACATTATTTAAAAAAAAAAACTAGGAAATTAGAAATTAAAAAATAGAAAGCTTAAACGTACAACTTAGAAAAAAAACACATCAAATAATTAAAACTTGGAAAACAACTACATTTGCAAAACGACTTGAAGTGCATCCCCGGTCAAATTCGATGTGTCCATCAATAACACTCTTAGGTCGCTGTCCCTTTGTTTCTGACTCTCTTTATTCGAAGCAAGTTGCAAAAATTTATCCATTCTATCTTTTATGTCTTGCACATTATCGCCCATTTCTTTCAAGTCATCCGATTCCGAAGCTTTGCCTTTGCCTTTGTTTTTTTGTTTTGTCCTTTCCCATTCGTCGCGGGGGGGGGGGGGGGGGTGGTGAAACTTGAATGGGCTCATCTTCATTGAGCCGCTTTTCCGTTGTCGTTTCATGTCGTTATATAAATCATTAAATAACATCATGTCTTTGTTCATCTTTCCCCATTTTGAGTACACCTGATTTTTAGTACGATATGGTTCCAAGTTCATTCCTTTATGGAATCGAGCTCTAACGTGCATCCAAAAACGATCATGTTTTTGGTTCCCTCCCGTCTTCGCGTCCTCTGAAACGTCAATCAATGATTGTGCTAATACTAACTCTTCTTGCGGTGACCACGCTTTGGCTTCCGCCTTCTCTTTTCTTTTATTTCCTGATTGAGAGGGTTGAGTTTGTGGAACAAATTCCGGTTCATATTCAGAAATGGGTGTTTGTGGTTGTGATTGTGTTTCTTGAATAAACTTTGGTTGGGAACCAAAATCAAAAGGATCAAAATCTTGGTCAAATTGTGGTTGTGTTTATGGAAATGGTTGCGTAGGACGTGGTTGTTAGATATGTTATGGAAAATATGGAACCATACCCCCATAGTGGTAAAAAGGAGGCGAATAAATCGGTTGATTGAGTGAAGGTCTTGGAGTTGTGCGTTTTTTGGCGAGTGTTTATTTGTTGGTTGGATTTCTAGAGGATGACATTTTTTGTGGGTTTGAAAAGAGAGAAAATAGTAAAATGTTGAAGATGGTAAAATGTTGATGTGTTTTTCATTTATTAGTTTATAAAGTATTTATAGTAGTCGTTTCAAAACAATGAAAAATGACAATTTTCAAATGGTAAAGATGAGGGCCAATCACATTCGAGAAAGGAGCGCACCCCTGGAGGGTTGTAGTGCGGCCTAGACCGCACTCAGGGGGTGGTGTGCATGATGATGTTGCAGGAGGGAACGCTCCGTAGACCGCACCACTCCCTCTAGTCTAACAAGAAGATAGCAACATCATTATCCTATACTATCAATATCTAATATTCCCCTTCAATATGGAGCATGTAGATCCATAAAGCCCATCTTGCCAAGTAGAAAATGAATTTTATTTGCACTAAGAGCTTTCGTGAGTAAGTCTGTAACTTGCAGTTTGCTATCAACCTTCGTTAACGAAATCTCTTTAGAAATAACTCTCTCACGTACAAAGAAACAATCCATTTCAAAGGATTTCGTCCTCTCATGGAAAACCAGATTCATTGAAATATGACGAACCGCGTGGTTGACACAAAAAAACTCGTTGACGTATTAATAACAACTTGAAAGTGTTTACGAAGTCACCAAACCCATAACAGTCAATGTCATAGCTTGATACCCAACTTCCATGGAAGAGCGAGAAATTACTGACTGCTTCTTTGTTTTCTAAGAGATTAGAGCACCTCCAAGCATAAGAAAATAACCTATTCGAGATCGTCTTGTGAATGGACATCCTAACCAGTCAAACTCAGAAAAGGCAGTATTAACTGGTTCACCAGATTGTGGCGAAATAATTCCTTGGCCCGATGTTCCTTTACAATACCTAGCCAGTTAATATGGCTTGCATGTGACTTTGTCTAGGATTAGAAACAAATTGACTCAACACATTGGCGAGATATGTGACGTCCGGACATGTAGCTTACAGATAAAGAAGCCAACCAATAAGCCTACGATATTGACCAACTTCGACCTTATCTTCTTCTTCTACCCGATCTAACTTTAAATTTTATTTGATAGGAAAGGAGCTAGGTTTACAACCCAACATTCCATTATCGTGGAGCATGTCCAAAATATACTTTCGTTAAATTAAAACCAAACCATCTTTTTTTTTTCTACTTCTAGAAGTACATACTTTAATTCTCCGTAGTAATTAATGTTAAAGGCTTTGTCAAGTTGCTTCTTTGTTCGGTGAGCATGGTCAAAATTGTTACCAACTATAATGACATCATCCACATATCGCCCAAGGACCTCAATTCTCATTAGGAGGTCGAACCAAGGACCTATGGAAGTCGGGGCTAGCCCGTCCCCATGGGCAACGCAACAGTGTCCTGAGGGAGGAGTTTAGAGGCCTTATAGTAGCATGAACTTCTTTTTATTTCTAGGTCATGCGAAGGGGGCTAGTCCAAGATCATATTGTTCCTCTACAAAGACAACAGACGCTTTCAATGGCTAGGTGCCACTCTCTTTCTGAGTTATTCCAGCTTCTTCATGATTTCGTGCCGCGGTGATGGCATCATCCACATATATCAAGTTGATTGTGTAAGTTCTGTCTTAATCTTGATCTGGTAGGAATAGAAAACAATTGGCTTTTGACTGACGAAAGTTTATACTTAATAGGAACTTTTTGAAATTATGGTACCAATTCCTAGAAGCATGATTTAGACTGTCAAGAGAGTTTCGTAAACAACAAACATGAGTTTCATTTTCCTTGGGAAAACCTTAAGGAATCTTCATATACACTTCTTCATCTAGTTCGCCATGCAAGAAAGCACTGTTAACATCAAGTTGTTGGATAAACTAGTTTTTCTTGGCAACAACTAATAAGAGAGTGAACATGGTAACTAATTTTGCAATTGGTGCGAAAGTATCATGATAATCAGCCCCTTCCATATAAGCGAATCCCTTCGCAACCATTCAATCCTTGCATCATTCTACCTCGCTAGTTGGTTTATATTTAATTTTATAAACCTATTTTGAATCAATAGCCCTTTTTCCTTTTAGTAGATCGGTAAGCGTCCATGTCATATTGTTCTCAAGAGCTCAAATCTCTTGTTGCATGGCCTATTTAAAATGTTCATACTGAGAAGCTTATTTACAATTTCTTGGCTCATCATTAGAAGTAATGGTTGTTAAGTAAGCTTTAAGACTCTAAAAAAAAAGTTACTCCCTCCGTCCCAAATTGATAGTCCACTTTTCACTTTTGAAGTCTTTTTTCTTCAACTTTGACCTTAAATATTTTTATTTGTGTTATATATTACTTGATAAAACTTATAACAATGAAAAAACATTTAAAATAAAATTCATTCATATATTTTGCATCAAGTATTATCTATCAAACAAAAAAATATTTAAGGTCAAAGTTAAAGAAAAAAGACTTCAAAAGTCAAAAGTGGACTATCAATTTGGGACGGAGGTAGTATTATAAGAAACAAAATTAGAAAGAGGGTGTACCGTTGAGGTCTATTGACTGGAGTCGGATTGATGGTGATTGATCGAAGGGGGAGCTTGGCAATATAATCTTTGAACTTCTGTGGTTGAGTCTTTGTTATCTTGCTTCTTGTGATATTCCCATTCTCAGTTTAATCGTCTTGTGCCTGTTCCAATGTGAAATTTGTTAGCTCAATGTGTGATTTTTTTTTCAACACTATCAAGTTTATTAAACTGCACACTTTCGTCATTTAATTCATGTTGGAAGTTACAGAGAGAATCAAGATCATTTTATGTAAAATCTTCTGTTGAAACAGGCTCCAAAACTTACACAATAGCATGGTTTCCAATGCACGTGTCACCGTAATATTTGGTAGATTCCTGAACCTCACTATGTGCTTGATTTTACTGTTTTTTAGGGATTTCAAAAAGTGTCGTGGGACCCCGTTCCCTTGCCCCCCCCCCTCGTCCCGTTCGGAGGTATTTATTAAAAAAATCGAGGTGCAGGCAAGGTTAAACCCCGTTTTAATTTCGGGGTAGGTGCGAGGGCGGGGGTGGGCAGTACCGTCCGGAAATCCCCATAGGGACCTATTAATAAATTATACATATATTAATTATTTAAATATAATAAAAAATAACATGATTTTGAACTTCTAAAATTCAACAAAAAACATGTTTTTAAGTTGTTGGTATAATGTTTTAAGATGTCATAACTTTTTTATTTTTAACATGTAAAATTCTGTTAAAAATAATTATTTGTTACCTAAAAAATAGCTTATTTTAACCCAAAAAACAACTTCTTTTAGCCTAAACAAAGGCAGCCCAAAATTAATCGGGGGCGGGGGGCGGGGGTAATAAGGGGGATTCGGGGGCGTAGGTAGGAAGACTGGACATTTTGGCGGTGGGGGGGGGGGGGGGGGGGGATGGGTGAATGGGGAAATTTTGGGGGCGGAGGTGGGGGGTGCACTCCCCATCCCGTTTGTCCCTGTTGACGTCCACACTTTTTCTGACCGGAGGAGATGATAACAAAATAACACATCCCTGCTAATAAGAATCTTCTTTGCTTCAATATCATAAATCGTGTATGTATAACACCCTATTTTTACTAATTTTGTAGACTGTAATATTAAGCAACTATCATGAAATTCGAAGTAGAAATACATTACTTTTCAACCAAAATAACCATCGTCAATATGTAGGAAACATCAATACAACTTCTGTGTGTGTGTGTGTGTCTATATATATATATATATATATATATATATATATATATATATATATATATATATAACACGTAAATCTGACTTCGGATGAAGACGTTATGCATCTTAGAAGTTTCGCGGTTAAACCGAATCGACTCAATGTACTGTAAAAAGTGAATTTTAGATAGGTTACTTATTAACCTAAGCGATCTAAATGAAATTCGTAGTATTTGTAACATTGAGAGCACATATAGAGAACGTCCAAATCTGACTTCAATTGAGGAATTTATGATTTTAACATTTTCAACATAGCAGTGTGCAACATATTAACCAAATTTGGTATTGGTAGATTGTTAGGAATGACAATTTGAGAGTTGACGGTCTTGTTAATAAGAGTCCATCGATATAAAGACAGTCGAGAACGGACGTTGGACGAGTCAGTTATGAATTTTTAGCGAACTTTAACAATTTAAGATTGTTAAAAATATAACATTAAAAATAAATTCAAAACTAGCCGACAAAGTCTATATGAAAGTTGTAGGTCTAGTTGATAGCTACACATGAATATAAAACCCATAAAAACGGACCTCATATGAAGAAGATACAAATTTTCTAAGTAAACAGAATTTCCCGACCATAGTCGCACGCCCCGACATTATGCGTGGCGCACATCTAACCAACCACAAGTGTAACACTCTAAAAAATCAGGCCAATTTAAAACTTTTTCAATCATTCACAACCATTTAGTCATTACAAATTGTTTTCAAATAGTTTAGATATTAGAGTACCCCAGAAATCAAGATCATAAAAATGAGAGGAGGTGCACGATCACGCCTTCGCTTTCATGCGATCATCAGAAGTACCTGCAACACAACCAACAACTGTAAGCCCAAAACTTAGTGATTTCCCCCAAAATACCCATACACATAATCACAAACAGCATATTGTGGGACCAATCAACCACCGGGTTAGAATACCCCAGGCCCTCAACCATCGGGTTGGAATGCCAACATACTACGGGTCCAGTCATCCTCGGGATGGTATACCCACGGCCCACAACCATCAGGTTGGAATGCCCACATACTAGGGGTGTCAATTTAAAACACGACACAACAAAAATACACGAAACGAAACGAAATCGGGATGAAATCAAAATTCGAATTCGTGTTCATGTCGTTTTCGTGTCAAGATTAAAAAACACAATGTCGTGTCATGTTGTCTTATTGTTCATAAATCGACACGATTAAGCATGTGATTGTCGTGTTTTTCGTTTTTGTCGTGTTATATATCTTTAAGTATGAACGAAATACACTAATAGGTATGTAATATTATATTTGTCGTGTCGTGTGGTGTTGCCGTGTTTTAATTGGTTAGTTTTCATGTTAATGAAAAAAAACACGACATTGTGTCGTGTCATGTTTGTGTTATACAAAACCTTGTCGTGTCGTGTCTTTTCAGACAAAAACACGACTCGACTACCCGATTTGACAGCCCTACCACGTACTACGAGTCCAATCATCCTCGGTATGGAAGACTCACGGCCCACAACCATTAGGTTGGAATGCCTAGGTCTGTTGGCTTTCAGACAAAGCAGATAAGCCCCAACCAGTAATCAAACAAGGGCACATATATCAGATAATCACATAACAGTCTATAGACAAGCTAACCGATCTAACATATCATAACAGCATAATAACATCCTATCTACCAGGATATCGATCCAATACATCATACTAGAATAACATCTCAGGATAACAATCCAGAAAGGCCGACCTTGGTGCCTTAGACCCTTGAGTATAGTGAGGAAAACTCACCTCAAAATGTCGATTTGTAGTGATAAAGTCAAACTCTCGAATCACAACCACAAACTACACCACCTATATTCATCATAGGACCACTTCCATAATTTCCCAATTTACTAAAATAACCCCAGAAGTCAAACTGGTCAACCCTTGGTCAAGGTCAAAGTCAACGGTCAAGGTTAACAGTCCATGTTGACCCCACTCGTCGAGTGTAGCTTACTGACTCGTCGAGTCCTTCCAAAACTTGAGAACTCATGAAAACCCCTAGTTGACTCGCTGGGTTTCCAACCAACTCATCGAGCCCATGTTTGTCCCATTGTCAGAAAAAAAACCCTAACTGACTCGTCGAGTCTTCTTAGTGACTCGCCGAGTTCATGTGGAACCAATACATGCAATCTTCATCCGACTCGTCGACTCGGCTATGCGACTCGTCGAGTCTATTTAGTCCCTTCATTCCATTTCTTATTCATTTTAGATTTTATACCTAGGAGTCGAGGTGTTACAATTCTCCCCCAGTTGAACTATACTTTGTCCTCGAAGTCTGCTTTGGAAAATAACTCGGGGTAATGGTCCCGCATCTTTGCCTCCATCTCCTAAGTCCACTCGAATCCCCTCCGGTGTTGCCACTATGCCTTTGCCAAAGGTACTTCCTTGTTTCGTAGAACCTTTACCTTCCTCTCAAGAACATTGACTGGCCACTCCTCGTAATTCAGGCGCTCATCGACCTGAATATAATCTAATGACAATATCGCCTCCTCATCCAAAATGCACTTCCGCAACTGTGAAACATGGAAAATGTTATGGATCTAACTAAGCTCCTCTGGAAGATCTAGCCTATACGCCACCTTTCCAACCTTGGTAGCTATCCTGAATGGCCCGATGTATCGGGGACCCTACTTCCCCCTCTTCCTGAAGTGAATCACACCCTTCCAGGGTGAGACCTTCAGGAGTACCATGTCACCGACTTGAAACTTCAACTCAGACCGGCGCCGGTCGGCGTAACTCTTCTGCCGACTCTGTGCAGTCTGCAACCACTGTCTGATCTATTGAATCATCTCGGTAGTCTGCAGGACTACCTCAGTCCGAGCCATCACCCTGTGACCAACCTCGCCCCAACAGACTAGGGTGCGACATCTCCGTCCATACAACAACTCATAAGGTGGAGCACCAATGTTGGAGTGAAAGCTGTTGTTATAGGAGAACTCTGCAAGGGGTAGGTAGGAGGCCCAGCTCCCACCAAAGTCAATAACACAGGCTCTCAGCATATCCTCGAGTATCTGTATGGTTCTTTCACTCTAGCCGTCTGTCTACGGATGATAGGCTGTACTGAAGTATAGCCATGTGCCCAGCTCCTTATGAAACTTTCACAAAAAACGGGAGGTCAACGGAACATCACGGTCGGAAACGATAGAGACCAGGACCTCATGGAAAGCTACAATCTCGCGTATATACACATCGGCCAACTTCCCGGCCGATGAGCTCTCCCAAATAGGCAGAAAATGAGCACTCTTGGTCAATCGATCCACGATGAACCATATAGCGTCGAACCCATTTGCCGTTCTCGGCAATTTGGTGATGAAGTCCATCGTGATCTGCTCCCATTTCCACATGGGAATCTCTAGAGGCTGTAGATTGCCATGCTGCCTCTGGTGCTCGGCCTTGACCATCCTGCAGGCCAAACACTTCTCAACGTACCAATCAATCTCTCGCTTCATGCACGACGACCGGTAAGTCAATCGCAAATCGCGGTACATCTTGGTGGCCCACGGGTGAATAGAGAAGCTAGACTTGTGAACCTCCTCCAATATAGTCTATCTGACCCCACCAGACATTGGAACCCAGACCCGACCACAACGGGTCAATAATCCCTGACTATCCTGCACAAACTGGGTGTTCTCACCCCTAATCCTCTCAAGCTTTCAATTTCCCTGTCGCATACCCTCAGCCTTAGCTTCCCTGATCAAGCTCACAAGTGGAGAATCCACTGATATCCTCATACATGTCACTGGAGCAGAAGATCCAACTGACTTGTGGCTCAGAGCGTCCGTAACCACATTCGCTTTACCAGGATGGTTAAGGATCTCACAGTAACAATCCTTGACCATGTTAAGCCACCTAAGCTACCTTGTGTTTAGATTCGAATGATCCATGATGTCTATATGATACAACGGACCCCATAGAGGTAATGTCTCCAAATATTGAGAGCGAATACCACCGCTCCCAACTCTAGATCATGAGTAGGGTATCTCATCTCATCCGACTTCAACTGCCGCGATGCATAAGCTATCACTCGTCCTTTCTACATGAGGACCACCCCCAGTCCTGTGATGGATGCATCACAGAATACCACAAAATCCTCAACTCCTTCCAAGAGAGTCAAGACTGGAGCCTCTCATAGTCGTTGTCTGAGGGTCTCAAACACCCTCTGCTGATCGAGGCCCCACCAGAAATCTACCCCCTTCCTCGACAGACGATTAAAGGTTATTGTAATCTTGGAGAAATCATGTATGAATCCCTAGTAGTACCCTACCAATGCCATGAAGCTCCTGATATCTGAGGGAGATTTTGGAACCTCCCACTGCATAACTGCCTCGATTTTGGCTGGATCCACCAAAATCCCCTCCTGGTTAACGAGATGTGCAAGGAACTAAACCTATCATAACCAAAACTCGAACTTGGCATAAAGTCGTTCTCACCTCAAAACTCCCAATAACTCTCGAAGATGCTCCTCATGCTGCTCTCGAGTCTTGAAGTACACCAAGATATGGTCTATGAACACGATGACCGAGCGATTGAGCATCGGTCTGCAGACCCGATTCATTAGGTCCATAAATACTTCTGCCGCATTGGTGAGCCCAAATGGCATTACCACGAATTCGTAATGTCCATAACGAGTCCGGAACGTGGTCTTCTCCATGTCCTCCTCCCTAACCCTGACCTGATGGTATCCAGACTTCAAGTCTATCTTGGAGAACCAAGATGCTGCCTGCAACTGATCAAGAAGGTCATCTATCCTTGGGAGTGGATAACGGTTCTTCACCGTCAACTTTTTCAACTCCCGGTAGTCAATGCACATCCGGTGTAAACCATCCTTCTTCCTAATGAGAGGATCGGTGCTCCCCACGGAGAACTGCTAGGACGAATGAACTGCTTGCCTAGCAGCTCCTGTAGTTGTGATGACAGCATGTTGCATCTATGGTGGTTCCAATCAGTACAACACCGTGGTGATAGGGGCCGCACTTGGCGCTAGGTCGATCCTAAACTCAACCTGCCTCTCCGGAGGCACTCCGGGTAACTCCTTCGGGAACACTTCAGCAAACTCCCTGACTACTGGAACCTCTGAAACTGATATATGATCCCTGACCCGTGTATCCACCACGTACACTAGATAATCCGCACACCCGTGTTGAATGTACTGTCGAGCCCTAGCATCCGAACAAAACCTTGATCCCATTATGGTGCCCTTGCCGTAGACAATCAGTTGTCCCCTACTTGGGGTTCAAACTACCACTCGCTGACCCTCGCATTCGATCATGGCACCGAAGCGACAAAGTCAGTCTATACTCACGATCATACACACATACCCCATGGGACTCAGAATCATGTCTATCGGGAAAGATACCCTAAAGATATCCAACGTACAACCTCGATAGACCGAAGAGGTGGAAACCCTGTGTTCGTTAGCGATGGATTCTCGCAACGGACACACTAGCTCTCTTACTGGAAAACCGAACTCCCTACTAAAGGTCTGAGTGAAAAACGACCGAATCGCCCCTGAGTCAAATAATACCAAAGCACGTAAGGAGTTCACTAAAAACTTACCTAATCACAGGTACAAACATATAAGCATACAACAGATATAATCAGTAAGATAAGGGATATAAACATATCATCAACCACGTCTGGTGCTGCCCTGGCCTCTCCTGCTGTAAGCTGGAAGGCGCATCCCTAAGACCTCGGGGTAGCTGCTTTACCCTGACTCCCGTCAGTAATCCATAGTGTAGACGGCGTGGGAGCCTATGTCGGCCTGGTGGCTAGTAGGGGACACTGGGCCTTTATATGGCCTGCTCATAATGGTAACATAGTCTGACCCGAGAAGTTGGAGTCTGCTGCCTACAATCCCTACCAATATGGCCATACTTTCCACACTTGTGGCACCCACTACCAGATCTGCAAACCCCTAAATGATCCTTCCCACACTTACCACAAGTGCAGACATGCTGTCCTCCTGACCTGGAATCAGCGGTGTTAGACCGCTTTGGCGCTAGCTATGAATGTGCCGGGGCATGCTGTTGCTCCCTCAACTGCAACTCAATCTCTAGCTCACGCCGCCTAGCGGCCTCCTGTAAATCCATCAAGGTATCACATCGCAGGGTAGCAACAAAATGACGGATGTTAGTCTTGAGCATGCTCAGATAACATATCATCTAAGCCTGCTCAGAAGCAAACTCTAGGAAAAACATCGCCCTCTCCGCGAACATATGGATGATCTCAGTCACCGACTCACCATCCTGTCTGAACTCCAAGAACTCCTGAGCTAACCGTTCCCGCTTGACCCGTGGAATGTAGTAGGCACGGAACATATCCCCGAACTGCTCCCAAGTAACCACAACACTTTGATCATCAGTGTAAGACCCAGTCATCAACCTCTACCAGTCCTTTGCCCCAGACCTCAGCAAGTTCAGGTCATTAACATGTGAAGAAACATCCCTCCACATCTAACAGCCACCTCATGGTTACTATCTGGTCTAGGGTCCAATCAAAAGTTGGGGGCTTCGTGTTATCGAAGTCCCGGTACTGAAAATCGCTCTCTTCCCCCTGCCGTTGTAGCTATTGCGGCAGCCGTCTCAGTAAGGGTTGCATAATGCTCATCAAAATACTCCATCATGGTGGTCTTGATAGACCCAAAAATCTAAGGCAACTGAGCCCAAAATATCGCAACAACCTCATCATGCAGGATATCTCGAATCCCGATGTCTATCTCGTTTGGCCCTATATGGCCGATAGTCTCTGGCACTGCTGGTGCCTCCTGTCCGCTACCTCCTGATCATGACCTAGATCTAGTCACAAATTGTCGAGTAACCACCATGCTGAAAATATACCAGGAAGATATCAGATATTCCATATGTTAATTCGGGAACCAACTCTAAATAGGGCACAGACCCCAAGAATTAGGGTTTCAATCCACAGCGCGGACTCGTCGAGTCCACCCTTCCCGACTCGTCGAGTCCGTTCATTAATCCAGTCAGCATTCGCTGTCCTACTCGACGAGTCTACGACTCAACTCGTCGAGTCCCTCCCTTTTTCTCAAAAAAAATGATAAAATATAATACCTGGAATTCCGAATGTTACATGTTCGTAATTAACAACCTATATGTAAATATACTTTTTGATTCTGGTGCCGATAAAAGCTTTGACACTCCTAAGTTTAGGCAACTATTGAACCATCCCTCTAGTAAACTTAGAGAAGATTATATGGTAGAAATGCATAATAACCAAATCGGTAGTACCTAAGAAGTATTAAAGAATTGCACATTAACATTAAATAATCATACATTTCCTATCAACCTTATGCCTATGATAATCGGAAACTTCTAGCTGATAATAGGCGTGTATTGGTTATCCCTGATCGCGTTGAGATTCTATGTTTCATAAAAGCAGTGCGTTTTCCATTAACAAACGGAGAATCATTAGTTGTGGCAAACCTAGTAAGAAACATAGGATTATTTTCTGTATGAAGGACATGAAATACCTGGAAAAGAAATGTTACGTCTTTCTTGCCCACGTAACGAATAAGAGATAAAAATTGAAAGAGATCAAGGATGTACCTCAGGTTTGTGACTACCCTGATGTATTCCCTGAGGATCTACTGGCACAGTCTGATATGAAAAAGCTCTCTAGCCAGCTGCATGAACTTCTTGAAAATTGCTTTATCAGACCAAGCTTCCCGCCTTGGGGAGTGTCGGTGCTATTTGTTGAAATGATGGATGGATCTTTTCAAATACGTATTGACCATCGATAGTTGTGTAAACTGACCATCAAGAATCGCTACGCACTTCCCAGAATCGATGACCTTTTTGATAAATTCAAGGATTTAGTTATTTCTCTAATATCAATTTAAGATATTGGTATCTTGGAATTGTTAAGGAAAGAAACGTTGTATGAAAAATTCTCTAAATGTGAATTTTGGATTAGAGAATTAGACTTTCTAGGGCACATGGTAAGTAGTAATGGAATCCATGTCCATCCCTCCAAAATCGAGGAAATAAAGTACTGGGAAACACCTACGACACCAACTGAAGTGCGTCGATTCCTAGGTCTCTCATGCTATTTTAGGAGATTAATAGAAAATTTCTGTAGAATAGCCAAACCTCTCACAACATTAACACAGAAAGAGACGAATTTTTTTTAGGGAAACAAACAAGATGATGATTTCCAAAGCTATGGGAAATGTTGTGTAGCCAACTAATATTATCCCTTCCAAAAGGCATTGATGACTTCGTCGTATACTGTGATGTTTCGTATCAGGGACTAGATTTACAAGATGTAGTTTTTTCCTTGAAAATATGACGCCATTATCTTTATGGGACAAAATGCACTATCTACACGTACCACAATAGTCTTCAGTATATCTTCGATCAAAAAGTAGTCAATAGGAGGCAATGAAGATGGTCAGAGCTGTTGAACGATTATGAATGTTAGATCCACTATCATCCTAGCAAATCCAACATAGTGGTTGATGCCTTGAGCCGTAAAGAACGTTACAAATCCATTTGAAACCCATTAGAAATCCATCACAAAGTAATATAAGTGTAAATTTAGTGTAAATTCGTTAGTAAAACCCTTTAGTGACCGATTTTATGATGGAAACTACCATCAGAAATGAGGTTTTTTCTAATCGTATAACTTCTAAATTTTTTGTGCAATTCCGGATTTTTCTTTCTACATCCCCCATAATGACTTAATGCCTCATGTCAACGTAATTAGTGCTCATAACATTCATTTCACCAATGTGGATTGATGAACAACATAATGCAACATAACATATTAACGAGTTTATATAGTCGTTTGGTTTAATGCTAATAATCCATGGAAAATTAATGATAAAAACCAAACAAATTTTACTTTTCGATCTAGGCTCCAGCTAGGCTCTTTATATATATTTCCTGCAATTTCCACAAGTGATTGACAAATAACCAAAAACAACATTTGTATCGATGAAACGCTCATATAGGACCAAGGGACATACATTAACATAGAGTCCTTTAGAAAAAGTTCAGAAATAGTCTCAGTTAATATTTTTTATTTTCCGACTCGGACTTGTCACAAGCTCACAACCGATAAAAATATCATATATTTCAATTTTGGCGAGTTATTAAGTTTTTTCTCAAATTTGGTGCAAATCCTCTTAATAATTTTTTTTTCTAATTTTACTTTTATATTCTAAAACTTGGTTGGATATTAATATATAGTTTTTTCAACTTCTTTATACCTTCTTTTCACAAATATGTTGTTACGAATTCGATTTTACAATGTTAGCCTATATGCTCTTGGCCAACATGTTTATGAGCCCTTTAGGCTTTAGCCCATTAGGGTCTTGTCTTAGCTAGTAGTTATTCTCACCATTATTCTTTTTAGCCTTTATGCTTTTCATTGAGAACCTTGTAATTTCTCTCTTTCAATAATCATACAGCTATATTGTCTTGGTTTTAGAGCGGAGGTTTGATACGTTGTTAGAAGATTTTGTGTTTAGTTTCCAATCTGTTTGATGCTCCTTCACAACTGATGTTCGTTTTCTTATTGGTATTCCTTTGCTGATTCTTGTTAATTTGTTGTTGTTGTTGTTCGATTAGTTGCTTCTACTGGTTTGTTTCTCTTCTCATTCTCTGATTGGTTATCTATTGTGGTGGTTATTTGTCCATTGTCAACATGATTAGAGAGGATAATTACCTTCAGTCAATCAATACTCGACTAGATGGAAAGAATTATACATATTGGAGTTATGTTATAAAGAACTTCCTTCGTGGGAAGAATATGTGGGGCTAAGTCACTAGCACTAAAGCCAAACCTTTAGTGCCTCAAGCTGAGAATTTTGGTTTGTTGGTTGATGCTTAGGAGACTGATAACTCCACGGTCATTACTTGGATTAAAAATTCTGTTACACAGTCTATTGGTATGCAGTTGGCTAAATATGACGCATCAAAGGAAGTTTATAATCAATTGGAGATACTGTATACCCAATCCAATTTTGCTAAACAGTAGCAGTTAGAATATGATATTCACGCCCTTCAACAAAATGATCTGAGTATACAAGATTTCTATGTTGTTATGTCTGATTTTTGGGATCAATTCGCTCTTACTAAATCTAAAGAGTTAAAATATTTTGAGCCGTATATTGCTAGGAGGGAAGAATAACGTTTTCTCCAATTTTGATGGCGTTGTATTGTGATTTTGAAGGATTACGTGGAACAATTATTTATTGCTCCCCTCTTCCTTCATTGTATTTTATAACTCATGAGCTGATTGTTGAAGAGACTCATATCAAGTCTCACACGGATAAAGGTTTTAAAGCAACCTCCATTCCTACTTTTACTCCTGCTGTGCTTATTGTTTCCTATAATCAGTCTCGACAAACTCCAAGGATTACTTATGATAAGTGTGCATTCTGCAAATAGAAAAATCATTGGAAAGCTCAGTGTCCAATGTTAGTAAACATGGGTAAATCTAGAGAGACTCATTCGGGACAAGATAATAGATCTAGTCAGCAGAAGTTCCAACCACCTTCACCTCGACTCCACAATTCACTATTACTGCTGCTCCATCAGTTGACACTGAGTCAGTTGGAAACATGCCGCCTTCTGTATTGGATCCCAAGATTTCTGATTGTTCCAGATAGTATTTGGCCTCCAATCCTACTGTCATATATGCATCTATGTCTCATTCTGGTCCTACTTCATTCGGTACCTCAAGTTGTGACAACCCAAAAATTTCCGTTAGTTTTAACGTCGAAATTAATTACGTCAAAAATTAGCCAAATTTATCCCAAAAATATTTTTGACCGGATTTAAACCCGTTAGAATATTTTAAATAATATTCGTCAAGCGAACCAAAATTAAGGCGGTATAATTTTCAAATTTGCCGTGATTAATAATAGTTGTGAAAAACCCCGTTCGCGGTTGGTGTCAGGTGAACCCCAGCCAGGCCATAAACTCCAACCTATATAAGGGTGGAGTGGGTTTCATTCCCACCTTTTTCCCACCTTAGACTCTCTCTCTCTCTACTTTCTCTCTCTACAAACGGATTTTGGTCAAAAATCGCCCCTTCGAGCTTCAAATCGGTAAGTTAACCTTCCTAGCTCGTTGTCTATCTTATCTAGCTTGCAAATTTGTGGCTTAATCATCCAAAAACCCCAAGAACATGAGTTTATGGTCTTGGGAGCCTCCCAAAACTGTAAACCCCCTTGAAGTGGGTTTTGATGCCCAAAAACCCTCCCAAACACTTCTAATGCTTAGCAATGGCTTAGAGGCTTACACGAAAGGACTTAGAACACCAAAATCGGACCAAAATGGGGAGTAAACATGAGTTTAAGGTCTAAGAACATCCATAGACCATAAACCCATATTCATGGACCATAAACACCTTTTAAGGTGTTAAACTACCCCTCAAACACCTCCAAAAGCTTCCACGAGTGCTTAGAGCCTTGTAATCCTTCGTTTGATGCACCAAAACATAGGATTCATGGACAAAATGAGTTTACTACCGTAAACTCATGTGTTTAAGGTAGTAAAATCCCCAAGAACATCTTCTTAGACCGTAAACACCTTCTTAAGCTCCTAAAAGTGACTAGAAGCTTACATGCATGAGTTAGAACCACCAAACAACAAAAGAAATGGACCAACATGAGTTTACTACCGTAAACTCATGTGTTTACGGTCATAAACTCCTCAAGGAGTAGTCATGGGTCGTAAACTCCATAAATGATCCATTTTGAAGCCGTAAACCCTTCATAAGCCCTAGAATTGAACCTAGCCTAGTTCCACAAGTGTTATAAGACCTTAATGCATCAAAGAACACACCACCCATGAGTTTACGGCCGTAAACTCATGGGGATATGGTCTTAGGGCTGTAAAATCTATAAAGAGTTTACTCTTGAAGAGTAAACTCCCTATCTAGGCCATACACACCCTAGGATGTTACCCGGGACACTCCTAGCACTTGACTAAAGTGTTTTCCGCATTTTAGGATGCGTATATGTGTTTAATTAGTATTATAGTTACTAATTGTATGTAAACATATGTCATCATATGTTAATAGGTCACTAAGTGTGTTCAAGTCTTCACTTGACACCGAGCACCCAACCGGCACCTCCGCCCGATCCACTTACAATAGGTGAGTTCATACCCCTGAATTAACCTTTTAATTGTTTTTACATGCTTTTATGGGGGGGGGATACAAGTTAAAACATGCCAGTTATCATATGTTCAAATCTTTTCTCAAATTGTCTCTCGCGCTGTATGTTTTACTTCAAATTCATTTACATCAACATTTTAAACAATGGCTTTCTTTACTTATATTGTTTTATCAAAGTTATAACCAAAACTTGTTTATGAAATATTTTCAAGGGTTTCTAAAGGTTTTCAAACTTATTTTACCAAAAGAATACCAAGTCATGATTTTCTTAAGTGTAAAGGTTTTCCGAAGTTTTCATCAAAGTTTTCTTCCATGTTTTTATACTCCTACTTCGTTAGATACTACAGCTTCGTTATACTTCTACTTAGTTAATGCTCCTACTTAGTTAAATGCTACTACTTTCTTAACGCTTCTACTTCGTGAAACGCTTCTACTTGTTAACGCTTCTACTTCGTGAAACGCTTCTACTTGTAAACGCTTCTACTTCGTGATACACTTCTACTTGTTAACGCTTCTACTTCGTGAAACGCTTCTACTTGTTAACGCTTCTACTTCGTGAAACGCTTCTACTTCGTGAAACGCTTCTACTTGTTAACGCTTCTACTTCGTGAAACGCTTCTACTTGTTAACGCTTCTACTTCGTGAAACACTTCTACTTCGTTAAACACTTCTACTTCGTTAAATGTTTCTACTTAGTTAAATGTATGCCTGTACTTGTATAGTTATAGAAATAATGTTTAAGGGACTTAGGAAGGCTGGTTCGCCCTATTTCCTTTTCCTCGTTTGGATGTGGTCTGGTGGGATCGGATATCCGTCCGAAGGTCGTTTAATCATTAATTATATATTATGTATACATGTATAGACATATAGGTTTACATCGATCAGTTCAGTTATGAGTCTCTACCGTTAGTCCGACACTTACATTAGAATTCACTGTTCGAGATGCATCTTCAAGACACGGATCTCCCCATCGTCGATTTGGTAACCAAAGTCTCCTGTAGGGAGAGCGGACATTGTGTGTATAGATCTATATGGGATTGACACCCCCGCACCCTGACTGCTAGCTACAGTCCATGGCCTACCAAGCCAAGGGGTGACAAATGTCATATTTACACCAACGCTTGTAGGGCGTCAAGTACTCTAGGGTTGATCAGTATGGTTACGAGTATCTCCATGTTTACCTTATAATTCATGGCCTTAAGGTAACGATGTTTAACACTGTATGCTGGAAACACACTCTTAGAATTACCCTTTTTTTTAGACCTTGCTAGCTGTATCTTTCATTTGATATTGTCTGGGGTCTGTGCTTCTTTGTTTTAGACCTTGCTAGCCGTATCATACATTGATACCGTATGGGGTCTGTGTCTCCTCTTGTTAGAATGAGCCAAGCATATCATTCATTCGATACTTTCCTGGAGTCTATGATTTCTTTTGCCTTAGTCAGCAGTATTGTCCTGCTAAGGCAGATGTTATTTTCCCTAATGTTTTTACTAGTGATATTTTCCTACTTCTTTTAAAATCAAATACCGCATTTTGGTAATGATAGTATTTCAGGGAAAATTTCTCTTTAATACATAACACTGTCTGCTTTTAATTAGAAATATAGGATTTTCTGGAAAGGACTCTAATACACTGTTGATTCTAAACTACTACTTTTATAAAGTTATTTGAATAAATGACACTAAATACTTATGAACTCACCAGCATTTATAAAAATGCTGATACCCGCTTTCAAATAACTTGTATTCTTAGGTCAGCAATAGACAGGTACATTCCAGGAGCTTTTGGTGAAGACAGTTTAGTACCAAGCTACACCTATAATATTACTTGTATTACTTTAATGTCTCTATGAATTGTAAACCATGTAAAACTATTACTATTAATGCAATGGTTGTCGTACTTTGATTACTATACTGCACATGTTGTGATACTTGACATGACGTCCTCCACCCCAGAACATATTCCGCCGTTATCGCTTTTGGGGTGTGACAGATTGGTATCAGAGCATTGTTTATAGTGAGCTAAGTATATCAATTCATAAAGGATATAGTGAACTAATGTCTCTATGAATTGTAAACCATGTAAAACTATTACTATTAATGCAATGGTTGTTGTACTTTGATTACTATACTACACATGTTGTGATACGTGACATGACGTCCTCCACCCATAATGTATTCTGCCGTTATCAGTTTTGGGGTGTGATACAAGTATACCTTCATCTTGTGGATTTTGGATTCTGGTGCAACCGATCAAATGTCTCCTTATTTTTCATCGTTTACTTCTCTGTTATGCATGTCATCTATCTCTCTTATGTATGATACTGATATATCTATTAAATTCAATGGTGTTGGATTTGATTTTATTCCCTATATGCCTCTCCCTGGTGTTTATTACATTCTCGAACTCACTTTGAATCTTGTTTCGGTTCAGTTGCGTAAGTTTGGTAATTGGGTGTTTTTTTATACCGTATTTGTTATACAAGTCCAACACACTCAGAAGGTGATTGGGATCATCCGTAGGGTGGGAGAACTTTATGTCATGGAGGTTCTCAAAAGAAATTTTTCATTTTTAATTACCCAAAATACTTTCTACAAACCATGAAATCTATAATACAATTGTTTTCAAATTTGATATCAATTACGATTTTATTTCAAAACATCAGGGTGTCCCATAAAAACGTCTGAGAGAGAGTGCACACCGTGCCATCAAGCCTTGCCCTTGCCCTTAGGCTCGGATGTACCTGAAACAAATTCACAAACTGTAAGCTAATGCTTAGTGAGTTCCCCAGAGCATACCCCACACACAATCCACATAAACATATATCATATTAGCTATAAAAGCTACATATACAACATAAGCCATGCATACAAACATATAAGGAGGTCGTCGACTCCTCCCAAGGTCTTACTTTAGGATGACATGGGTCCCCCACATGGTCTTACACCTAAGTCCAATGGGCTCCCCCATGGTCTTTTGTTGGAAAGTCATGGGCTCCCCTACATGGTCTTACATTCAAGTGCCATGGACTCCTCCCATGGTCTTTACTCGAAAAGCCATGGGCTCCCCCACATGGTCTTACATTCAAGTGCCATAGGCTCCTCCCATGATCTTCCTTGCTAGTATCACATATTTAGTTGGCATAACACTAAGCATAACTAACTATTATACCACATATCTCTAAAACGAGTGTACCACATATCACAAAATGGGATAGCCTTGGTGCCTTAGACCCATTGGTATGCTGAGGAGACTCACCTCTGTCTGCTGAATCCGAAAGCTGCTCTCCTAACAGTCTGTAACTACCCGTACTGAATAATAATACCATCACCCATCGTTAGGGCTGAACGCAATCCAATTGAAGAAACCAAACCCCAAGTCCTTTCGTAATGGCCTAAAAAGTCTTCCTTTGCTAATGGGCCCAAAGTCCATGTCCAAAATCATTAATAGGCCTCATGGCCCAATAAAACCCAACCATAGGAACTATGACCCAAATAAAATAAGTTGGCCCATTAAATCCAAAACGTGACCAGGACCAAAGGCTTACATGCCCAAAACAAGTCCAAGTCCGTCTGATGTGTGTACGCCTTACATACCACCCTGGTACGCGCAAAGTACTGAGTCCCTTAGTCATACGCGCTTAAGTTATGCCCAACATAGAAACAGATTAAGCACATTTTCCACTAACTGCTTAATACTCGATGTTATAACGTCCAAACATTAGATCTGATCTCATTAAGATGTACTAAGTCATAAAGTTGGCAACTTTATGCCTTTGCATGTCCCATATGTTCCCAACAACCAATTTAGACCTTTCCAAGAGTCTTAATCAATGCATGAGGTCAAAACACCATTCAAGACTCCATTTTTATGCTATGAATGGACCAAAGGACGTTTGATCTATCCTCCTTAAGCTATGGAGTTACTCAAACTCTAAAGATATGGTTCAAGAACACAAAAAGGGACTATGGAGAAAACCATAGCTCAATAAATGCAAGTGATGACCAAGGTGAAAGCTTTTTACCTCCTTAAGCTTCTTAGACTGCTGGAAATGTACGATACAGAAGCTCCTCTTCATTTAAGCTTGTTTCTTCTTCTTCTTAGTAGCTGACACACAAAACGGATGGTGTTCAAACACCTAAAAGCTCAAGAACACAATCTCTAATGATTTTAGGGTTTTCAGGGACATTTGAAGGTTAAGGAGGCTGGTTAGGGTCAAGATCAAATGAGATAAGGATTCCTATATAGGTCTCAAGTCCGGAAATTAAGGTTTGAACATCTGTCACGTACGTCCCGCATACCATTTAGTACGCCCAACGTACATGCTAGCCATCCGCGATCATTCATACATGGTACGCTAAGCGTACCCATGATGTACGCCCAACATACTTAAGGGACTTATTATTAAATTTTTAAAATTCCAAGGGCTTCAAAGGTAATAAATGATTTGGAGTGTTACAACTCTCCCCCACTTGAACTAGACTTCGTCCTTGAAGTCCGTAGATGCAAACAGATCGGGGTAATGCTCCTGCATCTCATTATTCGGCTCCCATGTCCATTCGTATCCCCTTCAGTGTTGCCATTGCACCTTTACTAGCTTCACTTCCTTGTTCTGATGAACCTTGGTCTTCCTATCCAAAATCGCAACGGGCCTCTCAATGTAGTTCAGGCTCTCGTCCACCTGAATGTCGTCTAAAGAAATGACCATGGCCTCGTCAGTGACACACTTTGAAAAGCTGTGACACATGGAAGGTGTTGTGAATCCGACTAAGCTCATTCGACAGCTCCAAACGATAGGCCACCTTGCCCACCCGGGCCGTAATCCTGAACGATCCAATATATTGGGTCCCCAACTTGCCTTTCTTCCAAAACCTGATGACTCCCTTCCATGGCGACACCTTTAGTAACAGGAAGTCCCCCACCTGGAACTCAAGATCCGATCGCCGCCGATCAACATAGCGTTTCTGACGGGTCTGTGCGACTCGCAACCATTCGCGCATCTGCTGAATTAGCATGGTAGTCTTGAGCACTACCTCATTGCTCTCCATGACTCGGTGCCCAGCCTCGCCTCCGACCATACAACACCTCCGACCATACAACATCTCAAATGGAGGTCAGTCGAGATTGGCATGATAACTGTTAATGTATGAAAACTTTGCCAACGGGAGGCATGTATCCGAACTAGCCCCAAAATCCAACACGCATGCCCGAAGCATATCCTCAAGTGTTTAGATCGTCCTCTCACTTTGGCCATCTGTCTAGGGTGGTACGCCATGCTAAAATGTAACTGAGTGCCCAGTTCCTCATGGAACTTCTTCCAGAATCTAGATGTAAATCGAACATCTATGTCAGATACTACTGATACTGGAACCCCGTGTCTACCCACCACCTCTTGCATATAAATATCCCCAAATTCTCGGCGGATATACTCTCAGAGATCAGGATAAAGTGGGCACTCTTCGTTAACCTGTCCACAATCACCCATATGATGTCCACACCCCTTATTGTATTCGGTAACTTCATGATGAAGTACATAGTGATCTCTTCCCACTTCCACATAGGAATGGGTAGCGGCTGAACCTTGCCATGTAGCCGCTGATGTTTGACCTTGTCCTTCCTGCAGGTTAAGCACCCCTCCACGAACCAGGCGATCTCCCGCTTCATGCAGGGCCACCAATAGCTTAGTCTCAAATCTCTATACATTTTTGTATCCCCCGGATGTATAGAGAACTTGGACTTGTGTGCCTCCTCCAATATCTTCTGTCTCACTCCTCCAGTCACCGGTACCCACACCCAGCCACACTGTGTCAGAAGGCCTTGACTATCCCGAACAAACAAGGGATACTGACCATGAATCTGCTTTATCTTCTAATTCTCTTTCTTCACACCCTCGACATGAGCCTCTTTGATCATATCCAATACAGGAGAGATCACTATCATCCTCAAACAAACGTTCCCAATCGGGGAACCTGCCGTCTTGCTGCTCAAAGCATCGATCACTACGTTGTCCTTCCTTAGATTGTATAATCTCACAATCATAGTCCTTCAGCATGTCCAACCACCTCCTGTGCATCATGTTGAGGTTCTGCTGATCCATTTAATACTTCAAACTCTTGTGATCAGTATAAATAGTGCACCATACTCCATACAAGTAGTGCCTCCAAATCTTGAGGGCAAACACCACTGCCCCTAATTACAGGTCGTGGGTGGGGTAATTCTCCTCGTGAGGCTTCAACTGTCTCGAGGCGTAAGCAATCACATGCCCTCTCTACATTTGTACGACGCCTAACCTTGAGATCGATGCATCACAATACACCACCAAATCATCTAACCCATCAGGTAGTACTAGAATTGGAGCCCGACATAACCTTCGTCTCAGGATCTCAAAATCCAACTATTGATCTGTACCCCATCGAAATGTCACATTCTTCTTGGTCAAGCGGGTCAAAGGCACAACAATCTTGGAGAAATCCTGGATGAATCTCTAATAATATCCCACTAAAACCAAGAAGCTACGGATCTCAGATACGTTCTTTAGTACTTCCCACCGCATCACTGCCTCAACCTTGGCTGGATCAACCAAAATGCCCTCCTGGTTAATGATATGCCCCAAAAACTGTACCTCTCGCATCCTTAAATCACACTTGGAGAAAGTGGCATAAAGTCTCCCTGCCCTCAGTGTCTCCAATACCTCCCTCAGATGCTGCTCATGATGCTCCTTGGTCATAGAATAGACCAGGATATCATCAATAAAAACGATCACCGACCGATCCAGCATCGTTCTGCACACTCTGCTCATGAGATCCATGAACGCTGTTGGGGCATTGGTGAGCTGAAATGGCATCACCACAAACTCATAGTGCCCATACCGAGTCCTAAAAGTTGTCTTTGGTATATCCTCCTCACGAATCCTCATCTGGTGATACCCTGACCGAAGATCAAACTTGGAAAACCAAGACGCACCCTGTAGTTGATCGAACAAATCATCGTTCCTCAGTAACGGATAACGTTTTTTCACCGTTAGCTTGTTCAGCTCTCGATAATCAATGCACATCCTGTGTGATCCATCCTTCTTTTTCATGAACAGGATCAGAGATCCCTATGGGGAACTGGTCAGATGGATAAACCTTCGGTCTAGCAGCTCTTGAGGCTGCGTAAATAGCTCCTGCATCTTGGGCGGTGCTAGCCGGTACGGTGCCTTCGTTATCGGAGTGGCACCTGACACCAAATCAATATGAAACTCCACTTGCCTCTCCGGAGGCACTCCTTGTAACTCCTCGGGAAAGACATCCCAAAACTCCTGTACAACTGAAACATTGCCCACATCCGTCATGGTGTTAACCCTCGTATCCGAGATATATAGCAGAAATCCCATACAACCCTGCTGCAGAAATCTCCTAGTTCTTGCTGCTGAATAGAGGGTTGGCCCCTGCGAGGCCCTCTCACCTTAAATAACTAGTTCTTCCCCACTTGGGTTTTTAACCCTCACCAACTGGCGCTCGCAATCGATCATGGCCCCATTGGCCCCCAACCAGTCCATCCCGATAATCACCTTCAGCCCTCACAATAGTATCGGGACAAGATCAACACAAAACCTCTCCCTAAGAACATTCAGGACATAGTCCCGATACACCCTCGCAGCACTCACGGTGCGGTCGTCCGCAATCTCCACCTCAAGCGGGGAATCCAAGGTTCCCGATGCATCTGAAAACTACTTGCTAAGCGCAAGAGATAAAAACAATCGAGTAGCACACGAATCGAACAAAATGTGAGCCGACATACCATTGACCAAACAGGTCCCTATATATAAGCACAATATACACATAAGCAATGCAATATATCTAGAGCAGGGAAATAAAATAAGTATCAGCCACAACGTCTGGCTTTTCCTGAGCCTCCTTGGTGGTCAACTAAAATCCATAGCTCTTCACCACTGGAGCATCCACCTTGGCAGGGCGCCCACCAGTAATCCACATCGTGACGGGCGTAGGCGACGCCGTTGCTCCTCCCCCACCTTGCAACCTCGGACAATCAGCACATTTGTGGCCAGTCTGGTTGCAGTGAAAACAAATCAAACCCTTCTTAGGGCAATCGCTACTCAAGTGACTTGGCTGGCCACATGTGTAACACCCTGAACCCACTATCTGACAAGCCCCACTATGCGGTTTACAACACTTGGTACACCGGCCACAACCCTGCTAGCCTCTACTGGTAGAATTCGAGGTCTTAGGCTTTTTAGCCTGACTTACTACTATCTATGCCTGCTCGGACTTCCGCTTGGTGTGGAAGTCCAACTCTATCTCCCACTCACAGGCCTTCTCTACCATCTCATTTAGGTTTTTGCACCCTGTGAAGCTCACAAACTCCTGGATATCATCCCTCGGCATGGAATGATATCTCGTCCTCCTCATGTCCTCATTCGCAGCATACTGTGGGATCAACAGTGCTCGTTCCCCAAAACTTGGCGGTGATCTCCGCCATAGTCTCGGTGGTCTGTTGGAGGTCATGAAACTCCCTCAAAAGCCGTTGCACCTCAATAGGTGGTTCAAACTCCAAATCAAATTGTCGAACCAAATCGGCCCATATCATTTCAGCCACACCGGCTACTCCCACCTGACTAGTCACCTCTCCCCACCAGTCTCTAACTCTGTCTCTCAGCATACACGAAGCAAAACCCACTTTTGCCGCATCAGGGCAAGAACTTGTGCGCTTGCGTTCTCTATGTCTGCCACCCAACGTCGGCTAACAATAGGGTCCCTGACCCCGAAAAACTTCGACGCCCCGCACGCCTTGAACTCCTAGAACGATGAAGTTCAGGCCCCGACCTGGCCCGCAACAATATCGGCTCTGAATGCCCTGACCCTCTCCTTCATGATCTCCATCATACCATTTTTGACTGTCGCAAAGATAACTGTGATAACGTCAAGGATTCCCATCGTAACCTCGATTGCGATGAGCTCACGCAACCTCTCGTCAATGGGCTCGGTACCATCACCCGACCTAGATACAGATCGTGATCCTGATCGCCCAGCTCCATGTCATGTCACCACCATACTGTACTACAATACCATAAGACATAATGATCATGATGCTTATAGAGGGGATCCTCGTATACCGGTCCTCATTAGAGCTTCCAGGTCTAACATTAGTTTGGGTACAGGTCCTGTGCTTTCAGCAGTACGGGCCCAACTACCTTCCACACCTACCTGTACCTTCGCTAAGGCTCTACCTGATAAATCCAATTCGTCCTAAAATAAATCATATCCCCCAGAATACCACATATCTCAAATCCTAGGTGACCCAAAGATTTTCTCTACCCACATCAATCATACCAATCATAACAGGTTGCCTTTATGCATGCAAATTATCCACATAAAAGGATCAAATAGACTTTCGAATAAGAGATTCTACCCTTGGACCACAACCAGATAAGGAACAGGAAATAAGGCCATATCAATCATTCTAAGACTATAAGCTCCTAACCGTATATAATTTTTAAAGCATACACATAGCAAGATCCATACAATTATCATAACTCAAATATCAATATAACATGGCTAACATATTGGGGAACTACTTACTTGGCTCATCCAATCACACGCCTTAAACTCTACTCTTTTCTATTGTTTAAAAGTTTTAACTTTTATTTTTTATTTTTGAAAACAATTTTACCATTTCCTTAGTTTGAGTCCCGACACACCCGAGGGTGTACCTGAATCCCTCAAACCAAGGCTCTGATACCAACTTGTAACGACCCAAATTTTCAAAAGAATTTTTTCATTTTAATTACCTAAAATACTTTCCACAAACCATAAAATCTAAAATACAATTGTTTTCAAAATTCATATTAATTAAAATTTTATTTCAAAACATTAGAGTGTCCCATAAAAATGCCTAAGAGAGCGTGCACACCGCGCCATCAAGCCTTGCCCTTGCCCTTAGGCTCGGGTGTACCTGAAACAAGTCAACAAACTGTAAGCTAATGCTTAGTAAATTCCACAGAGCATACCCCACACACAATCCACATAAACACATATCATATTAGCCATAAAAGCTACATATACCATATAAGCCATGCATACAAACATATAAGGATGTCGTGGGCACCTCCTAAGGTATTACTCCAGGATGCCATGGGCTTCCCCACATGGTCTTACACGTAAGTGTCATGGGATCCCCCTATGGTCTATCGCTGGAAATCCATGGGCTCCCCTACATGGTCTTACATCCAAGTGTCATGGGCTCCTCCCATGGTCTTTAATTGAAAAGCCACGTGTTCCCCCACATGGTCTTACATTCAAGTGCCATGGTCTCCTCCCATGGTCTTCCCTGCAAGTATCACATATATAGCTAACATCACACTAAGCGTAACTAACTATCATACCACATATCTCTACAACAATGAGTGTACCACATATCACAAAATGGGCCGACCTTGGTGCCTTAGACCCATTGGTATGGTGAGGAGACTAACCTCTATCTGTTGAATTCGAAAGTTTCTCTCCTAAAAGTCTGTAACCATTCGTGCTGAACAATAATACCATTACCCTAGGTTAGGGTTGAGCACAATCCAATTGAAAAACCCAAACCCCAAGTCCTTTCACAATGGCCCAAAAAGTCTTCCTGTGCTAGTGGGACCAAATTCCATGTCCAAAATCATTAATGGGCCTCAAGGCCCAATAAAGCCCAACCTTAGGAACTATGGCCCAAAACAGATAAGTTGGCCCACTAACTCCAAAACATAACTGTGGTCAATGACTAATTAAGGCCCAAAGGCTTACAAGCCCAAAACAACTATGCATCCATCTGATGTGCGTACGCCTTGTGTACCACCCCGGTACGCTCAGCGTACTGAGTCCCTGAGCCGTACGCGCTGTACACTCTAAGTTATGCCCAATATACAAACAACTTAAGCACATTTTCCATTAAGTGCTTAATACTCGATGTTCTAACATCCAAACTTTAGATCTGATTTCATTAAGACGTCCTAAGCCATAAAGCTGGCAACTTTATGTCTTTGCATGCTCCATATGTTCCCAACAACCCATTAAGACCTTTCCAAGAGTCTTAATCCATGCATGAGGTCAAAACACCATTCAAGACTCCATTTTTATGCTATTAATGGACCAAAGGACATTAGATCTATCTATCATAAGTTTTGGAGTTGCTCAAACTCTAAAGAGGTGGTTCAAGAAAACAAAGAAGGACTAAAGAGAAAACCCTAGCTCTAGAAATGGAAGTGATAACCAAGGTGAAATCTTTTTACCTCCTTAGGCTTCCTAGACTGCTCAAAATGTAAGATCCAGAAGCTCCTCTTCGTTTAAGCTTGTTTCCTCTTCTTCTTAGTAGCTAACACACAAAAAGGATGCTGTTTAACCACTCAAAAATTCAAGAACACACTCTCTAATGATTTGAAGATTTTCGGGGACATTTGAAGGTGAAGGAGGTTGGTTAGGTTGAAGCTCAAATGAGATAAGGATGCTTATATAGGTCTCATGTCAGGAAACTAGGGTTTGAACATCTGTCACGTACGCCCCACGTACACTTTGGTACGCCTAGCTTACGTGCTGGCCCACTGCAATCATTCATGCATGGTACGCTAAGCGTAGTCATGAAGTACACCCATCATACTTAAGGGACTTATTATGTAATATTTAAAATTCCAAGGGCTTCAAAGGTAATACCTGATTTGGAGTGTTACAACTTTACTAGGTTACTTGCTTCTGTCGGTACCACCCACCAGTCATTGTGTATTGATACTTCTCAGCAAAAAAGTGTGGAAGAACAGAAACACTGTCATATTGTTGAGATTGCAGGTTCGTTGATCTTTACTCTGCAGGTTCCTAGTGCCTTTTGGGGAGAAGCAACCTTAATTGTTGTTTTTGTGTTTAATTTTATCCCTACTGAATTGAATTCAGGAATGTCTCATTTTGAGAAGCTATATGGTCACCTACCAGACTACTCTGCTCTACGAGTTTTTGGATGTACTTGTTTTGTTCTTTGTCCTCATGTTGAGAGGAACAAGTTGGGACCAAAATATGTTATTTGTGTATTCTTGGGGTATGGTGTTGGATAAAAAGGATATCGTTGCTATGATACTGTGAATAAGAAGTTATATGTTTCCTGGTATGTCACCCGTTTTGGAACATATTCCTTGTTACTATATTCTTGTTATAGCCAATGATGTAACGAATTTAGATCTTCTGCATATTGATCCTTTTGATGAGGATATAGAGGCTCTAGACTCATCTTGTCTAATGATCCTCCTGTTCATGACACACCAACTTCTTTAGAGAGTTCCTCGACTCCTCATATTCCTAAGTCCGACCCTTCGACTATTGAGATTGATGACCCCTCATGAGTTCTACTCGTCCTATCAAGTACACGAAGCTTACAAATTTTGCTTACTCTACATACTCAGGACCATTTGCTTCATTTATAGCGAACATCCATCATCTGTTTGAACCTGAATCAGATACAGAAGTTGTATTAGATCCCCTTTGGCATAATGTTATGGATGAGGAACTCACTGCTCTTCATCAGAATCATACATGGGATTTGGTTTCCCTTTCTCCTAGGAAATATATAATTGGTTGTTATTGGGTGTACAAGATAAAAACAAATGTTGATGGGTCTGTTGGGCGGTACAAGGCCAGACATGTAGCAAAAGGGTATTCCCAACAACACGGTTTTGACAATGAGGAGACCTTTACCTTAGTGAAAAAGATGACGATAGTGTTTACTATGGTTGCAGTTGCATTCATTCGATAGTGGCCGATCTTTCAAATGGATGTTAAGAAAGCTTTTTTGAATGGTGACCTCCATGCAGAGGTTTATATGTCTCCTCCACCAGGAATTTGACACCAGCCAGTTGAGGTTTGTCAGCTTCGCAAAACTTTGTATGGTCACAAGCAAGCACCTCGTGCCTGGTTTGAGAAATTCTCCATAGTGATTACTTCTCTAGGATTTGTCCATAGTAATCATGATTTGACTTTGATTGTTAGATGCTTGAGTGCAGAACATATTCTTTTGTCCTTATATATGGATGACAACACTATTACTGGTGATGACCATGGTGGTATCAGATCTTTAAAGCATGATTTAGCTCATCGAATTGAAATGAAGAATTTGGGCTTGCTATGTTATTTCTTGGGCATTGAGATAACTTAGTCTAATAAAGGGTATCTTCTTTCTCACACTAAATATATATCTGACTTGTTTACACGGGCAGACCTCTCTGACAATCGGAATATTGATACTCCGCTTGAAACCAATGCACGGTACTCTCATGCTGATGGTGTTTCTTTGTCCGATTTGAATCTTTATAGCACTGTTGTGGGAAGTTTGGTTTATCTCAAAATTACTCATCTGGATGTTGCTCATGATGTTCATGTTTCCAGTCAGTTTGTTACTGCTCCTACCTATGTTCATTGAGGAGTTGTACTCCGTATTCTGAGATATCTTCGTGACACTCAGTTTCAGACCATCTTGTTTCACTTGATGTCTTCTCTTCAGTTACGTGCCTATAGTGATGTTGATTCAGATGACGACCGTCATGATCGTAAATCCACCACTAGATTTTGCGTATTTCTTGGAGAGTTTCTCATTTCATGGAAGAGCAAGAAACAAGACGTTGTCTTTAGATCATCCACGGAGGCCGAGTACCGTGATATGGTTGTGACTACATGTGATATTATCTTGTTACGGTGGCTGCTTTCGTATTTGGGGATTCACATTTCTTCACCTACTCCCCTGCATTATGATAACAAAATTGCGATACAAATTGCGAAGAATTTTGTTTTCCATGAGCGGATGAAACATATTGAGATTGATTGTCACTTCACCCTTCACCACCTACATCTCAGAACCATATCGCTTTCATTTGTTTCATCAACCTTCCAGCTTGCGTATATTTTTACGAAGGCTCTATCAGCATCTCGGTTTCGGTTATTGTGTGACAAACCCTCAATGCTTATTGTTGTGACATTGTGAGTTTGAAGGGGGATGTTAGTCTATATGTTATTAGCACACATGTTTATGAGCCCTTTAGGCTTTAGCCCATTGAAGTTTTGTCTTAGCTAATATTTATTCTCCCCTTTCTTCTTTTTAGCTTTTATTCTTTTCATTGAGAACCTTGTAATTTCTCTCTTTCAATAATCATATGACAATATTGTCATATAAAACTAATTTATTTATTTTTTACAAAATTATTATTTTTACTTATTCGTTTCTATGTATATTCTTATTTTGATTCTCCTTTTTTTAAAGTTTATTTTTAAAATTGTTTTTTTTATATATATAGAATGGTTTTCATGTATTCATGTATATAGGTTGTGAATATAAAAAAAAATTAGTTTCTTTTACATATTTATTTTCACAAACCAATATGCACTTCTATTTATATATAATTATTCATAATTATACGTAAATTATGTTTTGTATAGTTAGAAATTTTTTCAAAGTATAATGTTATAACTGTGTGTGTGTATGTGGTTGTGTATATTTTGCATGTGAATATGTATGTGTTTGTCTCTTTTAAATTTGTGGTGTGTGTGTGTGTTATAACTGTGTGTGTATGTGGTTGTGTATATTTTGCATGTGAATATGTATGTGTTTGTCTCTTTTAAATTTGTGTGTGTGTGTGTGTGTGTCACAACTGGAAATTTTGAGCCATGTAATCTATACATTCAAGTTAATGTGAATCAAAAACTTCAATCAAATACATCATACAAGTACTACAAGTAGTCATCAAACAATTGGAAAACCCTAGAAGTTCTTGTTAAGTCTATTTTAGACTAGAACTTCCTTATTGGATCCAAGTGGACCAATAAGCTTCCAAATAGACTATCATGGGCTTAGAACCCTAATTGGACCCTAATTGGACCCACATTTATTTATTTCAACATTTTGGGCCATGTTGGGCCTAGAATGAAATGAATTAAAAGCCTTGATACATGAATAACTTAAACTAGTCCAATAAAAATATAAAAATCCTACTACATTCTTTTAAGCTTAAAACATACCCAAGATTAACACTAATATTGGGCTTAGGGGCAAAGGCCCAAATTTTTCCTTTTCTTTCCAAATTCTCGGCCCAAATGTACAAGCCCAAGAGGATTTGAAGATAGTTGACTTTCAAGTGACACATCATTATTATCCATAGGACATCCATGCAACATCTCATACCTCCATGCAAGCATCACTTCAAAAATCACTTCTTTCTTCTCTCCTCTCTCACTCTCGGCCAAACACAACACACACACACCACAAATCTCTCACAAATCCTCTCTAGATCACTCAAGAACATCTCTCCCTCCCCACTCAAAAATCTCGAGTTCTAGGAAGCATTCAAGAGGAAATCTCCACAAAATTCTTCATCTAAGGTAAGATTATGCATAAATCTATGATTTAAATTCTTTTGTTATCAAAATCCTTTCCTAATCTATGCAAAAATCGTGATCTTGCATCCTAGAACCATCTCAAAACTCGAGATCTTCATCAAAGGGAGCTAAGGCCAAAAACACTTCATTTTCCTTCCATTTTTCCTTGCAAAACCGAATCAACACCCCAAGGTGAGCTTCATACCCCCTATTTTCTGTTTTTATGAGTTTTGTGGGGGGGGGGGGGGGAGAATACAAGTGAAAGTGTAGATCTATATGTGTTTTGTATGCCTTGTATGATTTCCATGCTTATATGTATGCATTTGTGTGTTATAATGTTGGATCTAGCCATAAAACCCCTCAAAACCGAGATATATCTTGTGTTAAATGATTTTAGCTTCAAATATATTTCTAAATACAAAGTGTCTCAAGAAAAATGGCCAAGTGGTTTAGTAACAATTTTCCTTGGGTTAAAAACACAAATTTTGGGCCAAAAATGTGAAAAATACAAAATTAAGGGCCCAAATTGACATTTCACAGATTCTGATGGATGAAGTGTGCCAAAACAGTTTCCATAAAACTATTTCTGGAATTATACTCATTTAGGGGATTAAAAACATAAATTTCAAGCTTAATGGGCTAAAAATGACATTTTCGGCCCAATGAGGCCCATTATGCGAATTTTTCTGTTTTGGAGGGCCAAAACTGTGATTTTCTGTAAAACAGTGGACCATAAGTGATCCAAGTCCTTTTCAAAGGTTTAAAATGCTTTTTAAATTTAAAAAGGACCAAAGTTGCAAAATTTTTCCAATTTGGGCCAAAATTGTCAAAGTTGCGAAAAGAAGGGATTAAAACCGAGAAAACTGCTTTTTCAGGGACTTAAACTGTTTTCTATGAAAAATATGCTGAAAAATATTAATTTCAATAATTTTTGGTGTTAAAATGTCAAGAAAATTTATTTAAGGACCAAACCGGGAAATATTCAATAAAAGGGTTGAAAATGTAAATTTTACAAATAATGGGGGGCTGAAAACAGAAATATCTCAAGGCTAATTCAATATACACAATTTGATCAAATAATGGCACCGCGACTATCGACGAAATACAATATATTACAATACCAAAAGTCGTTGTTAAACGAATTGGCTCGGTCTCGAGCCAATAGAAATCTACAACTACTAACACTACGACACTACGATTCATACAAGTAACGTTTGGTAATACATATACATGCAAGTGTGCACAGACGTCTACGCACCATCTTTGGGCCCCAAAAGTGTAAAATCTTGTTCGTTGAGCCTAGCTAGCCCAATGACCTGATCTTAAGGCCCGAAGACATTTTTTACGGAGTGTTGGGTTTTACCGATCCGACACAACGTAAATGGACTTTCAATGGCTTGTATACTACTGGTCCCCAAGGGTCCTTTGGTATTGCTAGTAAAGTCTACATTTCATGCGAGGCGGGTCGGGGACCCCTCGTACATTTTTATCCCCAACCGGTTAATGGAGTCACCGGGGTCTTCGTGACCTCTTTCTCTTCGGATGTGGGACTACACCTAGTCAGGGCGATTGGATAACGTGATTAGTACGGACGACGCCTTCGGGATCGTTAGTATAACTGTAAACTGGGCGTTTGTGTAATGCGGGTTTGTAGTAAATAATCATGCTCGAGAACCTTCCAACGTCGCCTGGGACTGACACTATACGCTATACAATGGTTTCAATGTAACTTCACGTAATTCAAGGAACTAGGAGAACATCGGGTTTTCCTAGGGTTTTCAATACATACAGATTTGAAATGCATACAACTTCAATGAACTTTTTTTTCAAGTATAGAAACAAACAAGCATACCTATGGATCTTCACAAACGTTTTCAAAAGCTTTTCTTTTCAGAAAATATCGGATTTTCTGGTGGTTTTTCAAACGATACAAACATTCGATTTCAAACACTACTTATGAACTCACCAACATTTCATATGTTGACGTTTTTCAAAATACTTATATTCTCAGGGAACCAGTGAACCAAAGGAAATCATATTCAGTGACGGCTTGCAGTTTATTTATGTACGAACCGAACAATTTAATTTTTTTGGGAATGTAATGTTTTAAACAATGTATGACATGTAAACGCTACTGGTTGTACTGTATTGATGAATGGTAACGAATGTTGTTATGTTTCATATATATTCAATGTTATGGTATACAATTGAGTCACGACAGCCCCCGGACGTTTCCGCCGTCTGGTTCGGGGGTGTGACAGTGTGTGTGTGTGTATGTGTGTGTGTGTGTGTGGGGGGGGGGGGGGGGGGGGGGGGGGGGCAAAAACAGAACATTTATTGTTATTGTGGTTTTTGCCACAAATTCTATTTTTTTCTCGAAGAAGCATATTTTTTCAAAAAAATATATTGCTTAAACTTCCTCTGTAATATGTGAGCTTAGAACACTTGTTTTTAACAAATGTGAACGGAAACAATATAATTCATGTACATTTATTAATTTATAAATCGTAAACATGACAAAGCTAACCCGATGGCCCAAGGGAAGGGGGTCCTCATAAAATCTTTCAGGTTGAAGCAAGTTGAAAACAAGATCAGGTTGTATAATACAAGGGTTTTTAAGTAATTTGACAACCGACAGTCCTTTCAATAAATAAATAAATAAATAAACATGTTAAAATGTGTTTAAATATAAAGAGAGAATTTAGTTTGACATGTCAAAACATTTTTATTTGTTTTTATTTCATAAATAATTAATATATTAGTTAAAGACTGAGGAAGCTATTATCCAATAATTATAGAATGTTTTGAGTAAGAAAATATATTTTAGACTATTTGAAAAAGCTATTTTTCACATAGTTCAAATATATTTACTGCGTCTTAAATGACTTTACTTAAATGGTTCTATCAATATTTGCTAATAGCTTTTCCAATCTTATTTAATATAATAATTTTTTTAAATAAAAAAAATATATATTTGAGGTGTTTTATCGTTCATTTGGTTATATTTTATATTTTTTAATTTTATGTTGAGCTTCTTTTTAGTTTATGGTATTTACGATGAGGGTTATTTCGATAATTATTGTATGTTTCCTCTTTGTTTATACATGTCTTTCAATAAAAACAAACAAACGAAGGGTGGGGTGGGGGACAACGACGAAGGACCGACCATATCTTCATGAGATCTAAACAAGTGATATATATATATATATATATATATATATATATATATATATATATATATATATATATATATATATATATATATATATATATATATATTGGATTCATTTCTTTTTCTAATGTCTGTATCTTAAGAAATTTTTTGTGTGGTTTTATATTTTCTTTATAGTCGTTTTCTATTTCGATTTAAAACATAACTACTTATTCTTTTTAGAATTTTATCAGTACTAGAAATGTGGTTGTCGCTTAAAATAGCTCGTGTAGTCGAGACCGAATCGACGATTCGGTTCGAGTCGAGCTTGAGTATTGAAATAAGTCAACTTGTAAAATTCACAAACTTAATAATATGTAAACTTTTACCATTTTTATTAGTCAAAATTTGCATAATCGAGTAGAGTCGAGCCGTGCTTGCGAACTTGATCAAATTTTTCTTGCAATTTATTTTAATTTATATTTTAAATAACTAACAAAGTCGAGGTTGAAAGTGTGGTTTGCTTTATAGAGCTCGAACCTGAGTTTGAGAAGTAAGGCTTGACGTGAGTTTCAAGGTTGAGTTATTATTATTATTTTTTAATCTAGTGAAGCTTTGAGCTTACAGTATTTGACTTGGATCGATTAATCTTTAATATTAAGTAGAGGTGAGAAGTTGTAAGAAGCCAAAATTTTAAATGATTTGACTTTGGATTAATAGTTGACCAAAAGGGTAGTTTGGTCATTTAGAGGCATTTTATGAATTGAAAAGATGTAACTGTTGGGTTTTGAGCATTCTAACACTCCTAAGTGTACATGCAACCCTAAATACCTTGGATCTATGTTTTCTCTATTATACATGCAAATATGAACCTCCAAGGTATTATCCTAATCTAAACTATAAAACAATGAATATAACAAGATAGAATACATACCTCTTTGATGTAGAATGTCTTCATGGAGCTTGAGTGCCTAGTGCCCCAAGTGTGACACCTCAAATGGTTCACACAACACCAAATACATTTGGAATAACTTGAGAGAATTCTACACTTCTTGAAAATCGGCTAGCCCTTCTATTACACTCTAGTGGCTGATTTTGGTGAATAATATGATGCTTATATAGTGTGTTACAATTAGGGTTACACCATGAAAACCCTAATTGTCATGACCTTTCATTTCCATGACCCATGGGTTATGTAACCTCCATGGAGCATCCTATGGGTTTAACCCAAATTGATTATCCATGGAGCTTTGGCCCACTATATAAGTTATGGATGATTTGCACAATCAACCCATATATTTAATTCGTCTTCTTTTGATCACTTAATTAATCCTAGATTAATTCTTGATCAAAACTAATTAAATAATCTTATTATTCTTATTATTAATATACTAGAACTTATAATATATTAATAAACATAAGTGTCTTATTTCTCTCATTTAGTCTATCCAAGTGCATGATGCCATGCAACCCAAATGGACCATGCCGGGTCGGGTCAAGTCTTACCAATTATAGTTATGGACTTAGACATTAATCCAACAGTCTCCCACTTGGATAAGTCTAAAACTATTATTGCATATGACTTTAAGAACCGACTGGGAATCGTAGCTCTCAAAAGCTTCTGTCGAACTCTGACCTTTGTCAATGACTTGTCCATTAGATAAGGGATCATATATTCCTCTATTCTAGATATTGTATGGACTGAGACATGGATTATAATCATTCTCTCTGTCCATTTGTTGTTTCCCGATTTCCGATTTATGACGACTGACTAATTGAACAAATCAAAGCAGTCCTGGCCCGGCCGAGCACTTCCATTTGTCATCATCAAATCATCGAGTGGCCCACAGATATCGCTTTTATCCCGAAGGTAAAAGGAATGGATAAACTTCGACTCATATGGCTTGTTCCACTACTTGTTGAATCATACACAAAGGCACGTTTTATAACACCGAGTTACCGAGTGCGTTTTCGTGCAATGAATGTACAACCAACTCATAGTAACAACTCATATCTCTAGGTTTGAAGAATATAAGATATTATCGTCTCATGATCACTCGTGATAAAATCCATGAAGTGATTCCAATGAGCGCGAGTTGAATCCAATACTCAGAACTTATGAGCACTTATGAGTGTTGTAGCCCTTTGTCCAACATCTTAGAACTCTACAAGCCAACCCATGACAGTCTTAATTCATATCTACTTCCAACATATGACCGACTGTGGATGGTTTGAATAACTTAGTCATTCCGGAAGAATAACCTAGTTTATTCTAGAAGTCAAAACATGCAAAATGAAACACAAGATTAATTGAATCCAATATGGTCTCAGAACCTATGAATATAAATAAAACACCTTATATTTATCACCATATGATTACACATTATTCATTGTATATTGTTTCAGCTATCAACTTTATTCTTGAATTTAAAACAATAGTTGTCCCATGCTCCAAGCATGTACACTATGTTTTCTAAACTTTAGTCATGCCACACACTAAGTATGTATACTATGTTTGTCTATGATCTTTACTTTGTGAAATAGATCAATTGAACATAACTCCAATGATCCTCTTTCACAGTCCCAAATCCTTACTGCAAATGCAAGAATTCCAAATTCATGCCATTTACTGAAATCTGTTAGATTCTAAACTTATATGCATTGATCTTCTTGTAATGATTATGCACAAAGTTGGAAAGACTTGACAACAATCATTACAGAGCATGCCAAAGGAGATCAACTACTTGGGAACATCCTTCTTGCATTAAGTTTCCTAATCTTACACAGATTAAATAATTTCAAACTTTGAAACATTTCCAGATTCCATTTTGACTATCACTTCTGACCAAGAGTTGCCTCCTTACAGATTATGTCAATATGGTCCTTCCAGAATTATCACTATACTTCCAACTGTCCTTGAGCAACCAATCTTTGGTAAACCTTAGATTGTCCTCAACAATTGCTTAATCCTTTTAGTCGTATCCAATTCTATACCTTTTCCTTTCTTAATGCCCCAGGCAGTAGGAAAATTATAGAAAGGATAAATATAGCACAAGTAATCGATCCTATATTCGAAGCACATGGGACACGACTCATGATGTCTCACATAAAGACTAAACCAGTCTTTTGCTATAACATTTCCATTTCTATTTGCCAAGTTCTCATAATTCAAATTATGAAAAGGGATGCCGTAATCATAATCGAATTTTAGAACGCAAATAATGGACCCATATACATAATTTCCTTATGTTGAGCCATTCCAACATGAAATTCATATATATATCCTTGACTAAATGATTAAAACCTCATGATCTAAGCTTATAGATTTGAGATGAAGTATAATTTCTTCTCCCTTAATTATAGCAAAACAACTCTTTCCCAGTTGAAACTTTTGTTTTCTATAATTAATATTGCTAACTTGCAACCTTTATCGTAATTATCATGCTCCCACTAACATGATGATTATTAGCATAACACTTATGCTCCCACTAGCTTTGACATGTACTCAGAAATCAGCTCGACTTTTAGAAATCAATACTTTATTGACTTTCTTACCAAAGTTTAGATTTCTGATACTAGATTGCTTTGATAATACTTTATCAAAATCATACACCTTTCATTAGATAGCTCACAGATGTGTCTAAACAATTTTGAAGAACTATGAAAAGGGATGTCATAATCATAGTCTGAATTGTTTAGACCTTTTCCACTTCTCACAAGTCCATGTTAGTGTGCCAGTAAACCACACACGCTCCACTAACGACTTTGAGAATGCAAATATCACAATTGCTATCTAGCTAAAATCTACTTAGTGAAAGTGTTTCCTCACCATCATTTTCATGAATCGGAGAGAAACCATATGACACTTAGATTTAATGGTGTATGTGTTCTTATCCATGTGAATTGTCAAAACCATAGTCACAAGACGAGGATAATGACAAATCCAGACTCATATGGACTGAACTCAATCTTAATTTCTTGCCATCTGGCAGCTCAAGGGTCTGCCACTGCTTCCAACCTGTTGTGCAACCAATTGAGAACTCTAAGAACTCATATGCAAAGCCAACTTTAACTGGAATGAGCACAGAATATGTCAACTTGATAGGTTATAAACCTCAAGTCGTGTGCTAGTGAAGAACTTCAAGTTTTATTCTTGATTAGTTCTTGAGGCTTTCAAGTACCTTTAAGACTCCCACTGTCCTCTTGACCTATAAGACTCCCTTGTCAAACATCCAAGAGATAGTGTGGATTCTAGTCAAGACAAAAACTTCACACAATTGGCCTTAGTTGGTCTTTGTTTTATCCAAAACATCACAACTTACCAATTTCAAATGTACAAGAGTAGAAAATTTTACTCTTACATTTGACATGCGTTTTAAACCTTCTCTAAGACATGTCACTCAAATTACAATCTTGGAGTATGACTCTAAGACTTGTATTGGAACGAAGTGTGACTCATCTTCTTGATTTAACCATTCCAACAATTCAAGTTCCTCTTCTTAGTCATAAGAATGCACTAAGATTTCCTTAGAGAACTAATTTTTGATATGGTTTCTTAATCATTAAGATGATCAAAATAACTGATACTAAAGTACTCACCCATCTTTTCAGATTTGAGAAACTTTTATCTTTCTGCCTAAGTTGATTCTTCTTATTCGCTTTTCCTTACATTGGAACCATTTCCAATGTCTCAGACTTACACTTGAGCTTGTAAGTATAACCATATTTACTGAACTTAAGTAAATCATGACAGATAGTCTTATCAATCTTTTGTGGTGGACTTAATCAGTGCACAAGACTATGTACTCGATCCCTTAGTCCATTACTTGACTCACACATCCATGTGAATAAGTAATTAGTCTTAATTTTCCAATACTTGAAAGTTCTCATTCATCATGCTATACAACTTGCATGATTCCAAGTTCCGGTCCAATTGAGACTTGGGTGATGAGAATCTTTCCTTATTTGGTAAATTTAGAATTACCATAAATGAAAGAATCAATTTCATATTTCCACTCTTGCTATTAATGGAATCCTATAAGCAACAAAAATTTTTCACAGATGCCATTGTAAGGATATTTTTAAAATAAATAAAAACAGAAATTTTCCTTTTATTTAAAAACATTGCGGAAAAACTTATCCTTACAATCCATATGAAAACTTGTTGTTGTCTATTCTTAAGCAAAAATATCATAACTCCTAAGAAGTAGCTCAAGAATCCAATCTTCAAACTATGCGATAGAAATCCATCTACGCGATCAGATTCAGCATATTCTTTCTTTAAGTTTCTTTACTTTTCTTTGATTCTTAAAACATCAACATGTGACCCAGTCACATCATGTATCAAGAATCTCAGAATAGAAACTTTGCAGAGTTAGATAGTGGACTTTACCTGAAGTAGAGTCAAACTTATTGAGTTTAACATCCTTAGGTAAAATTGGCAGCTTCGCAACCACTGCCCATTCCTTTGGCAATTTAACATATGGACGCTTTGGTAATGGAGCATGGGACTATCACAGACGTAGCCTTTCTCTTTACCATTTGGTCAACCAAGTTGACTATGGCCGATCCCTTTCCATTGGGAAGAGAGAGCTTTACTGGATATCCAATATCATCATTGTCAATGTCCATAAAGTTTTAGGAAGTTGATCTTAGCAAATGGATAAGATCATTAAGGGTCTTGTCTTAGTCTGTTTCATAGGAGTCCCAAAGGAACTCACTATGAGACTTAGTAAGTAGTTGAGCCACCAACTTTCTCAAGACTTTGACACCCAAATCTTCCGGCTTGTCAATATGTGACTACATCTCCAAGATGTGACCACACCTAGACCTTGCCTTGCCAATAGGGCTTGAGTGACCTTAAACTTTTCAAGAACTTGTAGGTTAGGGAGAATAATTGGAGGAGGTGAAAGAAGTATGATTTCCATGGGACATCATCTTCATTTAGGAAAGCTTGTTTCAAGAGATTTGGGAAGATCATAACTATCTAAACCAGACATCTTTTGGTAGATATTCAAGATAGTTGATCTAAAAGTCCTTAATATGACACCCAATATGAAATATTAAGGCTAGGACCCAACAAACTATTTTATAACTTAGAAGAGGTATGCCGTAATCCAATCTATAAAATATTTGAAGGTAGGTGAATGACGATTCATCAATTTCCCCCAAGATAAATGAAATTTATTATTAGGTTTTAATTGGTTTTGAAACTCCTAGATCTTTTGAGATTCATTGAACTGTTCAATGGCATGTTTCAATCTCGAGTGTGCCCTTCAGGTTTTGTGACTGGGATGCTGAGGATCACAAAACAAGGTGTGAAGTAACCATGCAAATTACTTGGTACCCTTAAGTGTTTACCCCTCAATCGATGTGCCGGTTAACCACACACGCTCCATCGATACTATGATAAACATTAAGTTACCCTTTGCCTACCTTGTTAAATACGAGTTAGTGTGCCGGTTAACCACACACGCTCCACTAACCGACTTAAACAAAGTGCAAAGTGTAATTTCATGAATTAGCACCTTATTCACATTTTCCTAAGTAACTAAGATTGGGTATTATTAAGAGTTTAGTTACTTAGTATTTATCGTTAATACTTTTAATGAAGGAATAATTATAGTCCTGTCAAACCCGTTCGGCTAACGACCCTCCACCAGTCAAGGAAGCGGTAGGTGAGAGTGGACACCCATTAAACTACCATTTTATAGGCAGTAACCTTATACCCCCCCTTATAGACCGGCTTCGTGAATGAGGCCTACTAACGGTAAGACTGACTTGCTCTTATACATATATATATATATATATATATATATATATATATATATATATATATATATATTATTAACTTATAATATGATAAAGTATAAGGGTTGAATTTTAACTTTTAAAATTCTAAGGGCTAACTTGGAATTAAAGTATTCATAGGAGAAAACTTTACAAATTCCAAAACTTGAGGGCAAGTTTTGAAACTATTCAAAACTAATTAATTCCATAACTTATGTGTTTAAAGTAGTTTTAATCCAAAAACTCTTCAAGTTCCATAACTTGAGGACAAGTTATGGAAGACTTTAAACTAATAAAAGAATTAACTTTTCTTTATTTTATAACTTATGGAATTAATTAAGGTTACACTTTTTTTTATTTATTATTTAATGAAGAGACTCTTGGTCATCCATAACTTGAGGACAAGTTATGGAGTCATAAAACCATTTAATTAGAACTAGACTCTTCATTTTGTAACCTTTGCCAACTTTTATAGGTTTTATGAAACTTAAATGTGACTTTTCATATAACTTGAGGAAAAGTTACAAAAACACATTTTAGAATCAACTTTTAGATTAATTTGGATTGAAAACAACTATTTCACTCAACTTTTCTATTAATCTAAGCAACTCATAAGAACAAGATAATTCAAATCAAACTTTTTCATGTAATTAGTCTAAACCTTAAACTAATACAAAACATGAATCGATTGACAATTATCTTTGAAATTGGATTAGCATGAACATTACCACATCAAAAAACAAGTTTATAAGTCCAAAAACATCTTAGGGTAATGTTCCTAGTCCAATTCCAGCCAAAAAAGTAGAATATATGCTGTATGGGGCTCCTACTCGTCGAGTGCATGAACCTACTCGACGAGTAGGATGATTTTGCTCATGGACTCAGTGAGTTCATCAGTGGACTCGGCGAGTCCAGTGCCCAGAAAGCCAGAAAATCGAGTTTTTCAGCATTTTTCAGCAATTTGCATCAAGTACAATTGAAAACAAGCCTAGGCTCTGATACCACTATTGGGTTTTGAGCATTCTAACACTCCTAAGTGTACATGCAACCGTAAATACATTGTATCTATGTTTTCTCTATTATACATGCAAATATGAACCTCCAAGGTATTATCCTAATCTAAGCTATAAAACAATGAATATAACAAGATAAAATACATACCTCTTTGATGTAGAATGTCTTCATGAAGCTTGAGTGCCTAGTGCCCCAAGTGTGACACCTCAAATGGTTCACACAACACCAAATACATTTGGAATAACTTGAGAGAATTCTACACTTCTTGAAAATTGGCTAGCCCTTCTATTACACTCTACTGGCCGATTTTGGTGAATAATATGATGCTTATATAGTGTGTTACAATTAGGGTTACACCATGTAAACCCTAATTGTCATGACCTTTCATTTCATTGACCCATGGGTTATGTAACCTCCATGGAGCATCCATGGAGCATCCTATGGGTTTAACCCAACTTGATTATCCATGGAGCTTTGGCCCACTATATAAGTTATGGATGATTTGCACAATCAACCCATATATTTAATTAGTCTTCTTTTGATCACTTAATTAATCCTAGATTAATTCTTGATCAAACCTAATTAAATAATCTTATTATTCTTATTATTAATATACTAGAACTTATAATATATTAATAACCATAAGTGTCTTATTTCTCTCATTTAGTCTATCCAAGTGCATGATGCCATGCAACCCAAATGGACAATGTCGGGTCGAGTCAAGTCTTACCAATTATAGTTATGGACTTAGACATTAATCCAACAGTAACATCATGAAATGAGTCAATATAAGTCTAAGTCACTTTCATAAGACGAGATAAGTGAGTTCAAGAAAAGAAATATAAGAGATAATGCATATAAACCATAAAGGGTAAAATGAGAATTTTATGGTTTTTGGTCCTAATTTGTGACTTGATAGATTAAGACTCAGATGTAGTTTGTCAGATATGACTTAATGGAGCAATGGAACTCGTACCCACCTTCGTGTGGATATAAAAAATAATTGAAACGTGTTTAAAATGAAGAAGTTATGAGTATCAAAAGATTAGAAGAAAAATTGTCCCAAAACTGGAAGGGAATTAGCTAAGGAGCTGTTGAAGTGTCTTGGCACAACAAGGGCCTTGCCACAGCGCGGTTTCTGAAGTAGTAATATGGATGAAAGTTTCACTATAGGCCGAGGGCAATGTACTTTTCCCCGCGGCATGGTATATGGTACTTGTGGCAGGAAAACGTTAGATTTTATATAAGAAAGGAAATGTGGCTCGGTACGAGAGAGAACACAACATAATTAGGTGCACCATGGCATGGTAGACATGCTGTCGCAATGCGGTTTTGCAAATCAAAGAACAAATTAAAATAAGTTAAGGGGTCATTCTTGGACCACAACTCTCCCAAATCATTTGAGAGCGGAGGAATGGTGATATTGGTGCCAAGATGAGCAAAAGATAGAGGAGTGAATGGATTAACATCCTCTCCCTCTTGAGGTAATGATTTCTCTTTTTAATCAAGTTTTTAGCTTCAATGGTGAAATTTGTAGATTGGTTAGATTGTTTAAGTTAATAAGATTATAAATCAATTAGTATGTTATTGAGAGTGTTTACAAGCTTTGCACAAGCTTTGTGTGTGATTTCCTTGGTGAAATCCATATATGGAAAGTTAGGGTTTCATACCCTAACTAGTAAGGAATATCAATTAATGCAATAAAGATTATAGTGTAATTAATTAGGTAGTCTCGTATGCTTAATTCACTGGGTAAAAATAGATTTAGAGGTAGAATATGAGATGCTAGAATTATGATCAATTAAGTGATCATTTTGGTATGGAGAGTGATTAAGCTCTTAATAGGCTACTACAAGTTCTATGGAGCTTGATATGTTGTATTAATAGGCGTTGAGTAAGGAAAATGGATCAATATGCATCAATTGAAGCTTTGAAGCCAAAGGTAGTTAGTTTTCACTAATTAACAAGGTAAGTTATAACTCTCTCTCTCTTGATCATGTATGAATGTTTATATGTTAATGGTATTATGAATGTATGTTTAAATGTTAGTGGTATTGTGTTAGATACCCACAATATATTTGATGAAGATAGAGTATGAAGATATGCTTAAATGCAGATGCTATTATGTTGAATATATATATATATATATATATAGATATATATATATATATATATATATATATATATATATATAAGATATTAGATATAGATTGAATATGATCATATGAAATATAATCTTGTAAATGAAGTGTAAAGGTGTGAGTACATGTTAAGGGTTTTATGATAAATAGTTATAAGCTAATATATGAAGATAAGTATGATTATATGTATTATAATGTAAAAACGCAAATTTTCAAACAAAATTTTCATTTTAAAAATACAGTATTTTCCATTCAAAACAAGGCATAAATAATTTAAGTGTCATGTCCAATACAAATTGTCTAAATCCCAAGGTCATAAAAACATTCTCCAATGTGTACAGATCACGCCGGCGCCTTCCCACGGTCCTCGCTGGTACCTGAAACACATACAAAACAACTGTAAGCATAAATGCTTAGTGAGTTCCCCAATATACAACTCACGCACATACGCCTTTCCAGGCCCTGACCTTCCGGTCCATGTGTCTCAGGGGACTTCCGTCCCTGCTGGGTAAACCTTCCGGTCCTACCCACGCCGACCTTCCGGTCCATAACACAACGCCTTCCGGCCCATAACATAATCGCCTTCCGGCCCATAACATAATGCCTTCCGGCCCATAACATAATCGCCTTCCGGCCCATAACATACATAGCATGTATAGTAAATAACTTACTGCATATAGCACACATATCACATATCATACCTGACCTTCCGGTCACACAGTCAAACCCTTCCGGGTACAGTATAGTGAGAAGACTCACCTCGTGAATGCTGAAAGCTAGCAAATCCTGAAATCACTCGTGCTCGATCCGTCGAGCTACAATCTCCCTATAACATCATATATCTCTTATTAATACTTCTATCTTCTAGGTTTAACTGACCCTAAGAAGTCACACATAGGTCAACTCTGGTCAACGGTCAACGGTCAACTCGACCGGACTCGGCGAGTGCCTTGGCGACTCGGCGAGTCTAGACGTCCTCCAATTCTCTAAGATTCCCCTTCTACTCGTCGAGTATCCTCCTTGACTCGACGAGTTACTCCTGGAAGAATCGCGGGGCCACCCCGACTCAACTCGCCGAGTCTGAAGAACAACTCGAGAGTCCCAGTTAATCTTCAAGCTACTCGCCGAGTCTGTTCATCGAACTCGGCGAGTCCATGCCATGCAACCGCTCAAACTGCTTCCTAAGGTCAGAACTGCTCCGACCATTCATAGGTCTGGCCTTCCTAGACTGATCCATCACGTAAGGTCCTCATTTCGGTGCTCATGATACACCCCATGATTCATAATTTACATTTTGACCTAAGGCATAAGGATTCCAATCCAAAACCTTCATCAATTCCCGAAATGCTCAGGCATGGGACATTCTGGACCTCCAAAGGTCTCAATACAGGGTTCCAATCATTTGGGGGACTAGGGTAACATTCAATCTAGTCACAAAAGGGTTCCATAAACCCTAAGTCCATAAACACATCTACATAGCAGAGTATACTCGAATTCTTACCTGGATGATGTATTCTCTGTGTCCCCAATCCTCAGAACGTGACTCCCTTGCTGTTCCCTTAGCCAAGCCCTTCTCTTCCTTGCACAACAACTCCTCTAAAATCAACAATGGCCTATAACCTTGCTCCAGATGCACACAATCGATTTAGGGTTTTTCTCAGAAGGCTAAAATGAACAATGACGGCCAATAAGTCCCTCTTATACATCCCAAACCTGAACGGTTAGGGTTTTCGCTAAACAGCGCAGACTCGCCGAGTCCATATCTGGACTCGTCAAGTCCAGTCGCGAACCCGCGACCAGGTCTGCGATCCTACTCGGCGAGTCTAGGCTCCAATTTGCCGAGTCCCCTCTTAAAACACCCCAAAAACATAATTATAACAATACCTGAAATTCCGGGCTGTTACAACTCTCCCCCACTAGGACTAGACTTCGCCCTCGAAGTCTCACTCTGAAAATAGCTCCGGATGCTGCTCCCGCATCTCACGCTTCAGCTCCCAAGTCATTTCCGATCCCTTCCGGTGTTGCCACTGAACCAACACCAGAGGTACCTCCTTGTTCCTCAGAACCTTGATCTTCCGATCCCTGATGGCCACTAGTCTCTCGGCATAATTCAGGCTCGCATCCACCTGAATATCCTCCAATGGAACCACTGCCGACTCATCGGCTATGCACTTCCTCAATTGCGACACATGAAAAGTGTCGTGGATCTGCCCCAACTCAGCTGGCAACTCCAAACGATAGGCTACCCGGCCTATCCTTGCAATCACATGAAATGGCCCAATATACCGGGGCCCCAACTTGCCCCTCTTCCTGAATCGAATCACTCCTTTCCAAGGAGAGACCTTCAGGAGAACGAAGTCGCCGAATTGAAACTCAAGCTCGGATCGGCGCCTGTCTGCATAACTCTTCTGTTGGCTCTGGGCGGTCAATAACCTCTGTCTAACTTGTTGAATCTGCTCTGTCGTCTGAAGCACGATCTCTGTGCTGCCCATCACTCTCTGTCCCACCTCTCCCCAGCAAATGGGGGTCCGACACCTCCTACCATACAACAGCTCAAAAGGTGGCATACCAATGCTCGAATGATGACTGTTGTTGTAGGAAAACTCTGCCAAGGGTAAATATGCATCCCAACTACCCCCGAAGTCTAACACACATGCTCGAAGCATGTCCTCCAGCGTCTGAATCGTTCGCTCGCTCTGACCGTCTGTCTGGGGATGGTATGCGGTAATAAAATGCAATTTAGTACCCAGCTCCTCATGGAATTTCTTCCAGAACCTGGAAGTGAAGCGCACATCACGGTCTGAAACAATCGAGATCGGCACCCCATGCCGAGATACCACTTCTCTCACATATATCTCCGCCAACTTCTCCGCTGAAGAACTCTCGCTGATGGTAAGGAAGTGTGCACTCTTCGTCAACCTATCCACAATCACCCAAATTGCATCAACTCCCCTGGCAGTCCTCGGCAATTTGGTGATGAAATCCATAGTGATCTGTTCCCACTTCCACTCGGGAATCTCCAATGGCTGTAACTTGCCATGCGGTCTCTGGTGCTCGGCCTTAACCCTACGGCAGGTCAAGCACCTCTCAACGAACCATGCGACGTCCCTCTTCAGACAGGGCCACCAATACTCTTTCCTCAAATCCAAATACATCTTCGTAGCCCCGGGATGGATCGAGAATTTCGATCTATGAGCCTCTTCCATCAAAGTAATACGCGTACCGCCCACGAACGGTACCCAAATCCGACCCTGAAATGTCAGAAGCCCTCGTCCATCCTTAACGAACTCTGAAATTAACCCAACGACCCACTCTTTCTTCTGCATCTCTGGTCGCACAGCCTCGGCCTGTGCCCCACGAATAGCATCCAATACTGGAGCCATCACAGTCAATCTCAAACATACATCTCGCAATGGAGTGCTCTCCGCCCTGCGGCTCAATGCATCGGCTACCACATTAGCCTTGCCTGGGTGGTACAGGATCTCACAATCATAATCCTTGACCACATCCAACCACCTCCTCTGACGCATATTTAGGTTGGGCTGAACATCAAATACTTCAAGCTCTTATGGTCCGTGTATATCGTACATCGAACCCCATACAGGTAGTGACGCCAAATCTTGAGAGCGAACACTACTGCCCCCAACTCTAAATCGTGCATGGGATATCTCGCCTCATGAGGCTTCAGCTGCCTCGACGCATAAGCTATCACATGACCCCTTTGCATCAACACTGCACCCAGTCCCGAAATCGATGCGTCGCAATATACTACAAAATCTTCCATCCCTTCCGGGAGAGCTAATACCGGGGCTTCGCACAACCTCTGGCGAAGTGTCTCAAAGGAGGTCTGCTGCTCGGGTCCCCATGAGAACGCAACACCCTTCCGGGTCAATCTGGTGAGCGGCACTGCGATCTTGGAGAAATCCTTAATGAATCTCCGATAATACCCTGCCAACCCAAGGAAGCTCCTGATCTCAGAGGGTGACTTCGGCGCCTCCCAACTCATCACCGCCTCAACGTTGGCCGGATCGACCAATATCCCTTCCTGATTAACAACATGTCCTAGAAATTGGACCTCCCGCAAACAGAAGTCACATTTGGAGAACTTTGCATAAAGCTTCTCCGACCTCAATACTTCAAGGACCTCCCTCAAATGCTCCTCATGCTGCTCTCTAGATCTCGAATACACTAGAATGTCGTCGATAAATACAATCACTGACCGATCCAACATCGGCCTGCATACCCTGTTCATGAGATCCATGAACACAGCCGGGGCATTGGTGAGCCCGAAAGGCATCACCACAAACTCATAATGCCCATATCGCGTCCTAAACGCTGTCTTCTGGACGTCCTCATCCCGCACTCTCACCTGATGGTACCCTGACCTCAGATTGATCTTGGAAAACCAAGATGCCCCCTGCAACTGATCGAATAAATCATCGATCCTTGGTAACGGGTAACGGTTCTTGACCGTCAACTTGTTCAACTCCCGATAATCAATGCACATCCGGTGTGAACCATCCTTCTTCTTGACGAACAGAATAGGTGCTCCCCACGGCGAGCTGCTCGGCCGAATGAATCCCTTCCCCAGCAACTCCTGGAGCTGCGAGGACAACTCTTGCATCTCTGGAGGTGCAAGACGATAAGGCACCTTAGCAATAGGCGCGGCCCCCGGAACCAGATCGATACCAAACTCTACTTGCCTCACAGGAGGTACTCCCGGTAGCTCCTCGGGGAAAACATCTGGAAACTCACGCACCACTGGGACCTCCTCCACTGACCTCGGTCTCTCGGAAACCTCCCGCGTATCCATCACATACGCCACAAAACTCTTACAGCCCTGCTGTAGACACTGCCTCGCCCTAGCGGCCGAACAAAAAGCTGATCCCGAGCGGGTACCCTCGCCGTACACCGAAAGAACTCCCCCACTATGGTCTCGTATAGTCACCAGCTGACGCTCACAGTCGATGACAGCGCCGAATCGGCTCAACCAGTCCATGCCCACGATGACACAGACATCACCCATCGCAATAGGAATCAGGTCAATCGGGAACTCAATCCCGAAAATCTCTAACACGCATCCCCGGAGAACCTCCGTGGCACAAATCACTCTCTCGTCAGCTATGGAAACTCTTAGAGGCCGACTCAACGACTCACGACCAACGCTGATATGCTGACTAAAAGCTAAAGATACAAAGGACCTACTCGCACCCGAGTCAAATAACACTAGAGCAGGCACAGAGTTCACAAGGAAAGTACCTACGCATATAATAACATAAGCATAACATCTCGACATTAAAATAAATACATGATTTACAGCATACCTGCCACAACATCGGGCGCAGCGCGGACCTCCTCCGCAGTCAGCTGAAAGGCTCTCCCCCGAGCCCTCGGGGCCTCGGCCTTCACTGGTCGAGTCGCAGTAGCTCTGGCAGCAGGTGCAGATCCCTGAAGAAGCTGAGGGCACTCGGCCTTCCGATGGCCTGTCTGGTTGCAATGAAAGCAAACCGTAAACCCCTTGGGGCACTCCCTAGCAATGTGCCCCTCCTTGCCATACTTGTAGCAAGCACCAGACCGACACGCCCCATCATGACCCTTGCTGCACTTTCCGCAAGTGCGGCCCTTCGGACCTCCTGTTCTCGAATCGGCAGACTTTACCCGCTTGGCTGCCGGCTGAGACTGAGCCGGCCGCCGGTCCACCCGCTGAGACTCGGCCTCTTCCCTGGCCTGGGTCTCCAACTCGATCTCGCGCTTCCTGGCATTCGCCTGAAGCTCAGCAAAAGTATGGTAGGTGGAGTTTGACACAAACTCCCGGATATCCCTCCTCAACACACCCAAGTACCGGCTCATCCGAGCCTGCTCAGTGGACACCAGCTCGGGGCAGAACATCGCCCTCCCATGAAACTTCCGCGTGATCACCGCAACAGAATCAGTACCCTGCTTGAGGGTTAAGAACTCCTGAACCAATCGTTCCCTCTCCACCGGGGGAACGTACTCGTCCCTGAACATAGAAGTAAACCCCTCCCATGTCACCGCTGTAATCTCTGCCAAAGTGAAGTTCGCCGTCACGAACTTCCACGAATCCTTCGCTCCCAGACGGAGCTGGTTCAAGGCGAACCGTACCCTCAGGTGCTCCGGGCATGAACAAGTGTAGAAGCACCCCTCAATATCAGCGATCCATCTCATTGCAGCAATCAGATCCTACGTCCCATCGAACTCCGGTGGCTTCGTGTTGCTGAACTCCCGGAACAGCAACGAGTCACCCCCCTGTGGCCTGGCAGCGGCCACGGCTGCGGTAGCTGCAGCGGCTGCAGCTTCAGTCAATGCGGCGTACCGCTCCTCAAACGTCTCCATCAAGGTGGTCTTAATAGACCCAAACATCTCCGGGATCTCAGCCCGGATCGCCGCAGCTACCTCCTCGTGAATCATCTGACGAATCTCCTCGTCACTCACACCGCTCGAACTCACTCCGTGGCGTGGTCTAACCATGATGTCTCTGAAATACAACATAAAACTATCAGAGACTCCATCGAGTATAATCGCACTCGATAATGCAACCCTACTCAGTCTCCGATATCCAGGGATTCTTACTTGGGTCTCCCACTGACCCGGTGGCTTCGGTAGTACGGGCCCAATACTACCGACCACACCGCATCAGCATTCATCCCAAATCTTCCTCCCCAAACCCCGGATAGTGAGTACTCTACTTCTGTTATGCACTATCTACCCGCACACTAGCAAAGCATCTCATATCGGCAAACTTCCCTAGACTAAGGCATCACAAATCAGGCCACTCTAGTCCTATCATGAATACCTAGTCTTCTAGCATGCATAACAATTCATATCATATAATATTGTAAGGTATTTTGGGGATCTTTACCGTTCGGGCGCTGACTGATCGTACACACTGCTTCTTTCTTGCTTACCACAAAACCATTTACAAGAGTTTATGCCTTTATTTAAAAAGTTTTCCCCAAATCCTTGGTTTGAGTTCAGTTACTCCCGAAGGTGCACCTGAATCCCTCAAACCAAGGCTCTGATCCCAATTGTAACAACGCAAATTTTCAAACAAATTTTTCATTTTAAAAATAAAGTATTTTCCATTCAAAACAAGGCATAAATAATTTAAGTGTCATGTCAAATACAAATTGTCTAAATCCCAAGGTCATAAAAACATTCTCCAGTGTGTACAGATCACGCCGGCGCCTTCCCACGGTCCTCGCTGGTACCTAAAACACATACAAAACAACTGTAAGCATAAATGCTTAGTGAGTTCCCCAATATACAACTTACGCACATACGCCTTTCCAGGCCCTGACCTTCCGGTCCATGTGTCTCAGGGGACTTCCGTCCCTGCTGGGTAAACCTTCCGGTCCTACCCACGCCGACCTTCCGGTCCATAACACAACGCCTTCCAGCCCATAACATAATCGCCTTCCGGCCCATAACATAATGCCTTCCGGCCCATAACATAATCGCCTTCCGGCCCATAACATACATAGCACGTATAGCAAATAACTTATTGCATATAGCACACATATCACATATCATACCTGACCTTCCGGTCACACAGTCAAACCCTTCCGGGTACAGTATAGTGAGAAGACTCACCTCGTGAATGCTGAAAGCTAGCAAATCCTGAAATCACTCGTGCTCGATCCGTCGAGCTACAATCTCCCTATAACATCATATATCTCTTATTAATACTTCTATCTTCTAGGTTTAACTGACCCTAAGAAGTCACACATAGGTCAACTCTGGTCAACGGTCAACTCGACCAGACTCGGCGAGTGCCTTGGCGACTCGGCGAGTATAGACGTCCTCCAATTCTCTAAGATTCCCCTTCTACTCGTCGAGTATCCTCCTTGACTCGACGAGTTACTCCTGGAAGAATCGCGGGGCCACCCCGACTCAACTCGCCGAGTCTGAAGAACAACTCGACGAGTCCCAGTTAATCTTCAAGCTACTCGCCGAGTCTGTTCATCGAACTCGGCGAGTCCATGCCATGCAACCGCTCAAACTGCTTCCTAAGGTCAGAACTGCTCCGACCATTCATAGGTCTGGCCTTCCTAGACTGATCCATCACGTAAGGTCCTCATTTCGGTGCTCATGATACACCCCATGATTCATAATTTACATTTTGACCTAAGGCATAAGGATTCCAATCCAAAACCTTCATCAATTCCCGAAATGCTCAGGCATGGGACATTCTGGACCTCCAAAGGTCTCAATACAGGGTTCCAATCGTTTGGGGGACTAGGGTAACATTCAATCTAGTCACAAAAGGGTTCCATAAACCCTAAGTCCATAAACACATCAACATAGCAGAGTATACTCGAATTCTTACCTGGATGATGTATTCTCTGTGTCCCCAATCCTCAGAACGTGACTCCCTTGCTGTTCCCTTAGCCAAGCCCTTCTCTTCCTTGCACAACAACTCCTCGAAAATCAACAATGGCCTATAACCTTGCTCCAGATGCACACAATCGATTTAGGGTTTTTCTCAGAAGGCTAAAATGAACAATGACGGCCAATAAGTCCCTCTTATACATCCCAAACCTGAACGGTTAGGGTTTTCGCTAAACAGCGCAGACTCGCCGAGTCCATATCTGGACTCGTCGAGTCCAGTCGCGAACCCGCGACCAGGTCTACGATCCTACTCGGCGAGTCTAGGCTCCAACTCGCCGAGTCCCCTCTTAAAACACCCCAAAAACATAATTATAACAATACCTGAAATTCCGGGCTGTTACATATAATCTTTTGAATGAGTATGTATATATGTTTAGATATTAATGGTATTGAGTTGAACATCTACATCTTAGTAGATGATGGTTTAGATTAAGTACTTAATGAATAAAGTACTAGATTGGTAGCAAAAGATCTCTTAATGAGATGATGAGATCGAATGTTATGTTTCATGTGATGTTTAAGACTATAGGGAGACCATAACATTCAAGTGAAAGATTTTGAGAAGAGTAGAAAGGTGATTCCTTCGGAAATGTGATTATGATTCCTTCGGGAATGGTGTTATGATTCCTACGGGAATGTGGTTATGATTCTTTCGAGAATGAGATTATTTTTCCTGCGAGAATGTAGATAGATGATTCCTGCAATAATGAGATTATGTGTAGTCATACCATACACATAATCACATAATCACATAATCACATAACATTAGGCCTTGCACGCTACATTGGGCCCCGCCCGCCATCGGATAATGTCCGAAATCGGGCCCCACGCAACATCGAGAAAAGCTCTGTATACATATCAACATATCAACAATACACATAAATAAACACATAACATAAACATATAAACATTCCTCGGGCCCCGCCCGACATCAGATCGAAATCCGGAAACATATAACATAGCATATAAACATTCCTCGGGCTTTCCCCAGCATCGAAACTAAGTCCGAAATATATAAACTAGCACATGAAAGAATCGAGAAGACATCAAGCATACAAACATTCCTCGAGCTTTCCCCGGCATCGGACCGAAGTCCGGAACATATAAACACATAAACCTACGTTGGGCAATGCCCGCCATCAGACCGAAGTTTGGCACATACTATCATACATAAACAGGCCAGGATTGGTGCCTTAGACCCGTTCCTAGGAGGAAACTCACCTCGCAAAGATGAATGTTGAATATTAAATTGAGGAATCCATAGTGGCTGCTCCAACGACTGCCCAACTATCATTATCATAAAAACACGTAGTCAATATCCATAATCATTCATAGGGTAAAATGACCATTTTACCCCCAGTCTAATTTGGACCATAACCTAGGACCAATTTCATCTAATCTCTCCAAGCGCACTAATGGCCCACTAAAGGCCTAATTTTTAAAATTAGGCCCTACTCCTCAAATGGGCCTTCCCTTAAGCCCAAACATGTCCTTAGTTCATTATCTGAATTTTGACAGCCCATTAAGGCCCAATAACTGCTAAGTCCAAAGAATGACCCAAACTCAGGCCCAAACGTCGTAAAGCCTAAAACCTGAGAGTACGTTGGGCGTACTCCTCTATACGCTAAGTGTACTGTTGCATGGCTTGTACGCTGCACATAATAGCTTGTACGCCCAACGCACTACCCTGTTAAGCCATATGCTTAAAAAGTGCTTATTCCATTAAGACCTTAATCCCATATTACAGATCGGAGTCCCTTAGCATGTCTTAACTCATAAAGTCGATTACTTGGTGGCTTGCAACCCACCAAATGGGCCCAAACTTGGAGTATAACAACTAACTTCCATGGAAAAGGCTAGATCTCGTGCATGGTCACAAAAGGACCTCAAAGATCGAAACTTTATTGCTAATGGGACACATTTAGCACTAAGTGTGGCAACCCTAATCCTAGATATGAAGTTGAACCTTAAAAATCCATTCTTTGGACCTAAAAATGTCTAAAACTCCATAAACATAGATGTAAGCATTTATGAGGAAAGTTGGAAGGTTTATACCTCCAATGAGTGTCAAATGTTGAGATAATCTTAGATCCTTAAGCTCACAATACTCAAGTTCTTCTTCCAAGCTCCAAATCTCCAAAGCAAGCTTCACAAGGCCAAACACACAGAAGAATGAGGAAAGAGAGGCTATATAAGGTTTCTGAGGTTGAGAGGTTGGTAAGGAGGGTAGTGTTTGGGTTATAATGTTCTATTTATATGGATTAAACCCTAAAAATTAGGGTATTGAGTCTACTCACATATGTTGCGTGCATTCCTTTGTACGTTGCGTGTACGTCATGCATCCCCTGAATCCTATGCTCCTCTACGCCCCGCGTACGCCAAGCTTACGCCCAATGTACGTCTTCTGGGTAGCCCAACTAGACGACCCACTTACTAAGTCCACTCAATAATCCATTACTCATTCCAAACCCAACAAATAGGTTATAAATACTTAAAAAATATTTAATACCTCAAGTGACAAATGTTAGAATTCTACCCCACTTGAATCATACTTCGTCCTCAAAGTTCGCTTCGCGTGGAAATTAGTCTGGGTAGTGCTCCCTCATCTCCTCCTTGGGCTCCCAAGTCCACTATAAGCCCTTGTGGTGCCGCCACTGCACCTTCACTAGCTCTACCCTCTTATTCCTCAGCTCCTTTGTCTTCTTGTCAAGAATGGCTACAGCTCTCTCGATGTAGTTTAGGTTATCATCAACCTCATTATCCTCTAAAGGAACAACTGTGGAGTTATCCACTAAGCACTTCCGCAGCTGAGAAACATGAAAAGTAATGTGAATCTAATTGAGCTCTACTTGATGATCCAAAGGGTAAGCAAACCGGCACACCCGAGCCAAAACCCTGAACGTAGCGATATACATGGGGCCCAACCTTCCCCGCTTCCTGAACCAGATGAAACCTTTCCAAGGTGACACCTACAGGAGGACCATGTCGCCCACCTAAAACTCCATGTCTGAACGGCGCTTGTCGACCTAACTTTTTGCCGACTCTGAGCAGTTTGAAGCCTACTACGTTCCTGCTGAATCTTCTAAGTTGTCTTGAGTACCACATATGTACTACCCATGACTCTCTCACCGACCACACCCCAACATATTGGGGTACTGTATTTCCTCCCATAGATCATTTCTAAGGGTGTTCGATCTATGCTAGAGTGGTAGCTGTTATTATATGAAAATTCCGCTAACAGAAAATACGTATCCTAACTGCCTAAAAAATCCAATAAACATGCATGCAGCCTGTCCTCAAGATTCTGAATCAACCTCTCGCTATGCCCATCAGTCTAAGGGTGGAAAGCGGTACTAAAGTAAAGACGAGTACCCACCTCGTCATGAAGCCAGTTCCAAAATCTGGAAGTAAATTGAACATCTCGGTCTAACACAACCGATACTGGCACTCCATGACATGCCACTACCTCGTGCACATAGATCTCAGGTAGCTTCTCAGCCAAAATACTCTCCTGGATCGGGATGAAATGAGCACTCTTCGTCAAACGATCCACAAGGACCCATATCGAATCCACTCCACGTGCGGTCCTGGGAAGCTTCGTGATGAAATCCATAGTGATATCTTCCAATTTCCACACGGGAATCTCCAACGGCTACATCTTGTTGTGAGGTCGTTGGTGTTTGCCCTTGGCATTCTTGCAAGTCAAGCATCGCTCCACATACAATGTTTTGTCCTACTTCTTGCAGGGGCACCAATAATCAGGACAAAGATCCTGATACATCTTTGTCACCCTGGGATGGATGGAGAATCTCGACTTCAGATCCTCATCCATCAGAACTTGGCGTACCCCGCCATAGTAAGGAACCTAGACCCGCCGGTGTAGGGTCAACAATCCACGGCTGTCATAATTAAATGAGGCCACATGACCTAAGATCTGTTCACACTTTCGACGCTCTTATTTTATACCCTCGACATGCACCTCCCGGATCTGCTCCAGCATCGAGATAATCATTGTCATCCTTAGACATATGTCTCGTATCGGATCTGCCACTGCCTTGCGGCTAAGAGAATCAGCCACCACATTAGCTTTCCTTGGGTGATAAAGGATCAAACAGTCATAATCCTTCGCCACATCTAACCACCGAAGCTGCCTCATGTTCAGATTCGACTGATTTATGAGGTACCTCAAACTCTTGTGGTCCGTGTAAATGGTACAAGGAACCCCATTGAGGTAATACAACCAATTCTTGAGGGTGAAAACCACAACCCCCAGCTCCAAATCCAGTGTCGGATAGTTAGCCTCATGAGGCTTTAACTGCCTCGAAGCGTATGCTATCACGTGACCCCGATGCATCTGTTGGATTAGTGTCTAAGTCCACAACTATTTTGGAATGTAATTGACCCGATTATGAGCATGGTCCTTTTGGGTTGCCTTCACCATAGCAATATGTAGGATGAATTAAGGAGAGAAAGGTTTAATTATGATTTTCTAATATATTATGAGAATAATATATTAAAGGAGAAATCATAATGTTTAATTAATATTAGTCAAAAATTAATTAAGAATTAATTTTGTGGCTAAAAGAGATTAATTAAACTTAAGGGACTAAAGTTGTTATTATAAGATAATTGCAAGAGTGGGCTAATGGACTCCATAGAGTGGAGTGGACGAAATTTATGGGGAAGCCCAGAAGATTTCGTCCATGACTCTAAAGAAAGGGATCCATGGGCTGCTTAGGGCCTAAGCAGTCAAATTAGGGTTTCCTAGTTGAAAACCCTAATAGCCTACGTGTATATAAAGAACCCTTAATCCCCAAAAACGGGGATAAGTCTTCCTCTAGGGTTTCTAGACGTTTTGGGCAGCCTCTTCTCTTCTCCTTTTCATCCAAGTTGCTTAGTGGTGTTTGTGACTCCATTAGAGGTGTAGCACTTGAGGCACTAAGCTTTCTAAAGCTAAGGATTAGATTGTTATTGCTATATAACAATCAAAGGACAGATCTAAACCCCATTTTGTATTAATATGATTAATTGTATGCTAGATCTAGGGTTTATAGCTTTGGATATTCAATTGCATGTTCATTAGACAAACTAGATCCAAAAGCTATTAGTGTTTGCATGTACACCATTGGAATGATGTTTTGCATAAAACTCATAAGTGGTATCAGAGACTAGGGCTGTTTGTTTGATGTATTTCATGCAATTATGGTTTATTCTTGCTTTAAAATCGAAATTTAGGGTTTCTGGGGGCTGGACTCGCTGAGTCCATGGCTGAACTCGCCGAGTCCATGACTGACTCGATGAGTCAGCTGGTCAGAAAGAGCTATTTTCAGGATTTTGTGCTTCTTTGGCTGTGGGATAGTTACCAAAACGTCTTTTATTGATATAAACCAGTTTTTATGATATTGGGTGATTATCTTTGCCAAATTTAAAGATATCTTCATATTAATTGAATAATTACTTCCTTATATGATTAAATTTAATTATTTGAATTATTTGGTGAATTAGCTTGCAAGAATTTTGACTAGCTCATATTAGATAACCACCAATTAATTGTTAATTGACTTATTTGAATTTTGTGATCTAGAATATTCTTGATAAAGTTTGGAAAAGTTTCAGATTACTCCCTCACTACAAGAAAAATACCCTTTAATGATGCGCAAACAGTGACACTCGCTGAATTACGATACGCATCTTTGTGTGCCCTTAAAAATAATGTCAGCCTTCCAAAATTTGAAGGATAGAGAACACGCATTTTTGCGTGCCCTTAAATTAGTGTCTAAAGAAAAAAAATTAAAAACACGGGGGGCGCTTTATCTTAAACACGCGTCCTCTATAGGTGTCGCTTTATAATTTTAGTGAAACGCGCCTTCAGTAAATAACGGGGGAAAACGAAACTCTAAAATTTTGAAAACACTCTCGCTTTTCCTTGGACTCTGCAACAATCGTCGATCTCAGTACCTCACCTCGTCTCCCCTTGTCGTAGCTTTGTTGGGAATGTTAAAGAGAGAGAGAGAGAGAGAAAAAGATCACCAGAGTGTTTCTTGAAAGGTGAATGTGGATAAAATAGGCTAGGGTTCTTTTGTAATTTTCTTTTCTGTTTCCATCATCCCCACAAAGTACAACCCTACGGAACTGCTTCCCACTCGTCTTTTCCGTCTTCTCACTTGCGTATGTAATATCTTCTCTTCTCTTCTATGTATTTTTGCTCTTAATTATTCCTTTGATTTCCTTCAGGCACCATTGAAATCATCACATGTAAGCTAGGGTTTTATTAAGAACCACATGACGACCGCTATGTTATCGGCAACCTCGACCACTCACCTTTCCGGCCGGCAACATCAGCCTCAACCTCAACCTATTTTCTTACCTAGTAACTTCCTTTGTTTGAATACAAATTGTCTATATATGAAGCCCTAGGTCTGATTCTTCTCCCTATTCCCCAAACCACGCTCCTCCTTAGTCCTCACACAGTACACCATGAACCCTAGACCCATCATCAAGCTTTCTCACTTCCTTATATCTGGGTAATACTTCTACTACCAAAAACCCTCTCTTCATTTTATTTCTTGATTCAGTGTTGTTGAATGTTTTGTCCCTATTCCCCAAACCGCGCTCCTCCTAATGGTTCAACTCAACAAGTGGAGGAAGAAGTTGCAATGTTTTGTCCAATGATATGCAGTGAAGTCCTTCATTGGATTTCAATTTCTGTGTTTTTAAAGCTGTGTGAATGAATTGATATTTCCCTCCACTTAGTACGCCCTTCTGCTTCGCTGTGCGATTTTTTCTACTCCTTCCCCAGATGAAATTTCTCTTTGGTATGTGCTAATTCTCTCTCTAGCTTCTCATTTTTTTAAGATTAATTGTTAGTGGAATTAGGATTTAGATTCATCGAAATGTTCTCTTTTGCTTTCTTTTCTCTAATGAACATTATCTGTTCTATTTCATATCTTTTTTTATATGGTCTGATTCTCTTTTTGTTTATTGGGTTTTATGTGTTAATCTGTGACAAAAATAAGTTTACTTTTTTGTGTAGGTTTCTTGACTTGAAGTTTAGTTTGTGTATCATATTTAGAGATAATACACGAGTTCATGTCAAAATGTTATATCCATTTAAGTTTGTCTTCCACATTTCCAAGTTTTGTTGACAAGGTTTGCCTATTTTTTTAGATCCAAAATGTTATTTCCATTTAAGTTTGTGGTAATATAAACTGACTTTGTTTGGTTTGTTGCTTATCATTGCTGAAGAGATCAGTGGGCAAGCTTCCTCTGGTTGGCCTTATAGGTTTGGTTTAAATCACATCCACACAACACTTCAATGGAAAAAAATTTAAAATAAAAGAAAATTATAGCTTTTATCCCTTCAATGTTAATTTTTCCTTTGCAATTCTCCTTATTTTTTTTGATGTTCTTGTTTTCTAGCTTCTTTTACTATTTCCATATACTTTATAAAATGGCTATCATTGGATTATAATTATCAATTTTTGTTATTCTAACAAATGTCTTGGTTGTGTATATGTCCAGTGGGAGTCAAAATCTTCTCTGGTAACTCACAATTAGACATGAACCTTGTTGGAATGGGTGCTGCTATTTTAGGGATGCGGGCCCCTGTAGGAATCCTAGTGGCTAAGGATCTTACTTCTTCAGCTACGCCATATTACTAAGGTACCCCTCCTGGGGTTAGCCCTGTTCTTGCATTGGATGTGTTCTTGGTTCAGGTGAGATTTATTTATTCATGATATATATATATATATATATATATATATATATATATATATATATATATATCATGAATTATTTAATGATATGATGAATTTATATGTCATTTATAGTGCCAGAGAACACCCCGGTTCCTAGGGCGACTTGAGGTTTTTGTTTTTTACCAGGGGTATTATGGTAATTTGTTTTGGTGGACATTTTGTAGCGTGGTTTAAGTTGCCTAGGGTTGTAGTGTTTTCTTCCCATGGGTTAAAGAAATGTAGGAAATTGAAGGTTTATATACAGTATAATAAATTTGTAGGGTGTGTTGATCACATTGTTTATGAATGTTGTTGCATACAACAATTGATTTATGGTTTGTCCTCTATGTCTACAATTCACTTACAAATAGATGGGAAAGGGAAAGATATAATTTGTTTAAGATGTTTTGACCCATAAAATACCAAAATTCACATAATACAACTCACATACAAGTCACTTAATTATTATAATTTGTTTTTGAGAGAATTCGAAGAAGTTTTTTACATTGTATCACATGTGACCTTTTCCCCGCTGACAATATCCATGGATATGTGGAGTCTTTGTCCATTACTAATGGAAGCTTCGACTGGCTAGGTTATTGAAAATTTACACGGTATATATGCTAAAATACTTTTTCATTTTTCTTATTCTTCATATGAAATCTCTCTAATGGAGCCGGATTACGAACAAATTTTATGGTGTATGCTTTCCAAAGTATGTTGTTCCTATAAAAAAATTATGAAACAATATCTTATGTAATCCTTGACACTTGAGAAACTATATATGTATTACTTCCATACTTATATTTCTTTTTTCAGTGACTTCTTTCTCTTTTGTATCAGGTAATGAGTGAAAAAAACTTGTAAGATGAAAACACGAAACCTACACCTATGCTTATATCAATAGTGTTACAGAACTGCAGGGGACACGTGGACCATTGATCCGAATCATATATTAGAATCAAAATTGAACGAATTCACCAAGCTGAAAGCCACAACTTGAAGTGCCTTTTGATCAGTCATCCAATAAATATTGTTTTTGCATTTTATGTTTTCATTTTTTGCATTTGTGTCAGATCACGAATCTCATGTTCATCCTGGCACAGCCTCTGGCAGAACTGCACCTTTCAAAGAGAGAAACAAAATGTCTCAGCATGGTTTGTATTTTTTTAGCCTTCATTTTTCTATTATCAAATAATCTTTTTTGGCTATTTGCAGATGATTGTGTATTACATTACTTCATACAGATGTTTACTTCACTACATATTCCAAGAGTGGAACTGTTGAAACATGGACAAGAGAAGGACCACCACATCATCACATGGTGTTGCAGATTCTGCTGATAAGGTGAGATTAGATTTGGACTAAAGAAGCTATTTTTGTCATCATTTATTTAATAACATGATATTTAATTTCAATTTCTTTACAATTTAATCATTGAATATTTTATTTTCTACAGCCTGGTACGCTTCCCAAGTCGCTACGTGGGTATGTAGAAAGGCTTTGGCTCGTTGTAAGGATGATAGACAGATGGCAGCTTGCCAAAATGTCCTCAAGCAGGTTTGGTTGCTTTTGTACTTACTAAAATTCTTATATGTGTAATCAAATTTATTCTATCACAACTTTATATAATTTTAACCCCAAAACACATTTGAACATGTTGTTGTTGGCACTTTTTTATTATTATTGCAGTTTATCACCAAAGCAAGTAATGAAGGCAATCTTTCTACACGAGACTAGGATATTGAGCCTCTTTTCCCAAATCCTAACACTGATACCATTAATAATGAGTATGCTTCTTCTCTTTAACTTGTTTTTCTATCAGTCTTTTAAACCATTTTTCTGTCACTTTATTTAATAGATCAAATCCTCCATCACTAATGAAGAACAGAAGAGCAGTAGAGCCAGAGGTCGATCCTGAAAGAGATCAGCGCACGGTCTTTGCATATCAGGTAATATGACATGATCTTATTTGATCATATTAAATGACTGTTTTGCCCCTAACATCAACTCTTTTGTACAGTCCACTGCAACAGCTGCTGGAGTTGCAGGTGGTGCAACATATGCAAGGGGGGCTAGAAAATTGTATGTTGGCAATCTTCATTATAATATGAAAGAATATCAACTTCTATAGGTTTCTCCACCTTTCTTTTTTAGAAATTTCAAATATCACAAGATTTTTTTAAATGTTTTTAAAATAATCTAGCTTTATTCACTTGTCAGGTGTTTGAATCATTTGGTGTTGTAGAGCTGGTGCAGTTACCTACTGATGAGACTGGAAATTGTAAAGGTTTTGGTTTCATTCAGGTGGGTTTACTTTTCCATATATTTATATTTTAGATGTTGGCTTTTATTGATTTAAAGGGATTGAGAAGAACAAGACTTTTTGTGTTACTATTCAGTTTGCACGCCTTGAAGATGCTAGAGTTGCATAGAGTTTAAATGGAAAATTGGAGATTGCAGGTCGAATAATGAAGGTACAAATTTCTCATGTGATTGTGTTAAGACTAATCGTCTGGATGTTAGTGAATGACCATTTTACCCTTTCTGTTTGGAAGTGATGCTAAACAAGAACTGACTATTTAATCAAGAACTTTTACAAACTGAAATTGTAAATGGCTGTTTAGTCAATAACAACTTAAATTTGACACACTATTTAACAGGTTAAAGAACAAATATTAAGTCTATCAAGTCAAAAAGAAGCATGCACTTAATCATGGAAGCTATATGTAGAATTTTGTATAAAATTGTCCATATACTTTGTGAGACTTAATTTTTTTTCTTACATTTCCTTTATCTGTAAGAAAAGGTGGAATCTTCAAGGTCTCTTTCTAGAAATGAGTAACCCCCATTGTAAGAGAGCTTGCATGGCTGTCAGAATTCCATATAGCTACATTTTATATAAAATTTTCCGTATACTTTGTGTTTTTAAATTAAATTTTCTTGAATAATTAACATGGTTTATTAGTTGTTTTTGATACGAACATGTTTATTGGCTGTCTGAAAGGAGGTGACGCCTGGATTTGGGAATGGATTTCAAGCTACTCCAAAGACTAGCACCACCATCCAGATTCACAAAGTTTATGGAAGCTCTTATCGTTTGCTTTCTGCTCATACATGGCAAGATAATCATGTCTCTGTCAAATTACCTTTTTGCCCCTGAGCTATGTCACACTTCAAAAGATGCATGCTACATTTTTCTATGTCAAATTTTTGCCTCTGAGCTATCTGCAGGCACTGCCAAATCCTTCATGAACTGTGAAAAATATGGAGATTTCTAAGAAGCTCTGCTTCAACTTTTTCCAATGTTTTGGCTTTTGCAGCTGCATAGTTTCCAATGTTTTGGCTTTTGTTTGGCAGCTTGGAAAAACTTGTAGCACCTGATCGTCCATGCTACTCTTGGTAAAACAAATTTATAGTGTACTTCTTCCATTCATGTTAGTAATTTCTCATTATGATGTGTTGTTTCTTGTGCAATTTTATTTTTAGGAGGTATTTTACTTTATTTAATGTTTAAAGTTACACGACCTGAGTATGGACACATCATGGAACATTTTAGGGCAGTTGTTGGTCTTCCTCTTGGTGATCCATCAATGAAGTGGCCAACTTACATCATGTAATAACATTTTAGGCGAAGATGTAGGTATATGTTTTTTTAATGAATAATGTAATCATATGTATGCATATGAAATAAACTTTGTTATTTAGTATGTGATAATCATGTATAGGGAGAAAACAACTTCTATTGATTTGTTTTATCTTTCCATGGATCGACTATTTGTATGACATTAAATTTTATGCATTGGATTGTATTTTTTGTATATGGTATTTTATTTTTTTGTTATGAGACATTAAATGCAAATTTAATTTGAAAATTAGTAAATCTATAAATAATATTTTTTTAAACATTTAAAATTACGATACGCAAAAATGCGTGTCATCTTCATTTATGACATGACCTTTCTTGACAGGGGCTTCCGTGATACGCATTGCGTGTCATAAACACGCATGTCGTATGGTTACGATACGCAAATGCGCGTCGTCTTCCTTTTTGACAGGGCCTTCCTTGACACGCATTGCGTTTCATAATTGTGTGTCGTAAATGCGCGTCGTCTCTCTTTATGATAGGGCCTTCCTTGACGCACATTTGTGCGTCGTCTGAGCGTTTTACGACGCGCAATGAGCGTCGTAAAAGGCTGTTTTTCTAGTAGTGCCTTTAGGTTTTATAGTTTAAATTTGAAATTAAAAGTTTTGTTTTTGAAATTTAAATAAGTTAAACCCTAATGTTTTGAAATGTTTCAAAGCTTGCCCTCAAGTTTTGGAATTTAAAAGTTGATCAAAAGTTTAATTTTGAAATGTTAAATTCATAAAAACCTAGTAATTTGAAAAGTTCAATCACACCCTTATGGTTTTATTAATTAATTAAAGTGTATAATTAAAGGTGATTTAATAAACCCATAAAGTTTTGGTATACATTTAATTAAATTAAAAGTATAATTTACTAAATTGAACCACCTAGTATTTTAAAAGTGTAAAATACACCCTATACTATATATAACATTAAATGTCTAATATTATATATATGTATGTGTAAACAGTCAGTCTTAACATTAGTAGGCCTCATTCACGAAGCTGGTATATAAGGGGTGTTTAAGGAAATTGTCTATAAAATGGCGATTGAATGGGTATCCACTCTTACCCACCGTACTCTTGACTAGTGGAGGGTCGTTAGCCGAACGGGTAGGATAGGACAGAAACCTTCCATTATATGTATAATGAAGTACACAAGTAAATAAATGCTTTTCATATTCCCAAATCATAGTTACTTTAGACAAAATGTGAAATTGTATGCTAACCCATGGAATTACACTTCGTACCCTTGTCAAACGTTAGTGGAGCGTGTGTGGTTAACCGACACACTAATTTGGGGATGACATTGGTGGCGAAGGGTGGCTCGATGCTTATCATATATCAATGGAGCGTGTGTGGCTAACCGACACACTGATTAGGTGATAGTAGCATTGGGTGCACCACGTGATTTGTTTGGTTATCCACACCTTCTTTGTGATCCTCAGCATCCCAATCACAAATGGTAGGGCATAATCGAGATTAAACATGCCATTGAAAAGTTTAATGAATCTCAAAAGATCTAGGAGTTTCAATTCATTTAAAACTTAAACTTCCTTTTCGTTTTTCATGGTGGAAATTGGTAAATCGTCATTTACCTACCTTCAAATATTATGCGACTAGATTACGACATCCCTCTTCTAGGTTGGAGAATATTGTGTTGGATCCTAGCCTTAATAACTCATTTGGGTGTTTTATTAAGGACTCAATCAACTTAACTTGAATTTTCTCCCGTTTTGTGGATGTTTAGTTCTGAAAATCATGGTCTTCCCAAATCCCATGGAACAAGCTTTCCAAATGAAGATGATGTTCTACGATATGATCGAGGAACAAGAGATCATGCTTCACTTTCTCCACCTCCTCCAATTGTTCTTCCTACCCCACAAGTTCAAAGGCTTGAAAATATCAAGCTCACTCAAGCCCTTTTGGCAAGTAAACAAGAAGATGGGAAACCTGTGTGTGCACATGTCTTAGAGACGAAGTCACACATCGATAGGTTAAGCATGTTGGATATCGAGATTTCAAGTGGGTTGGATGTTAACTGGGTTCTTCAGTCACTTACTGAATCATATAGTGAGTTCGTTAGAGAGTACTATATGATGGATCACGACGTGACCCTCTAAATCAGCAATGATTTGGGGTGCTGGTCTAGCAAATTTGTCTAGTGAATCAAACTCCCAAACTTCAATGGACACTGGCAACATTGGGAGTCCAGAAAGAGCTAAGTCTGTGATTTTCCGATGTGTTGTGCCAAAGGAGTCCATTTGCTTTTATTGCCAAGAGATAGGACATTGGAGACGAAGCTGCCTTGTTTACCTGAGAGATCTAATAGACGAGAGAGTCAAGACGTATGGCTCTACTTCCGGTAAAATCTATTAACTAACTCTGTAAGTTCCTATTTTTGATTCTTAATACATGATGTGATAAGATTACATTTTGATGTTTTGCAGGATCGAAGAAAAGAAAGGAAGCTTAACGAAGAAGCTGCTGAATCTGATCACGAAGAAATGGATTTCGGTCACATGGATTCAAAGATCGGATTTTTGAGCTACTGCTTTAGAGTGGGTAGATTGCTAAGAAATATGTAATAACATAGTTTTTCAGTTGAATTGCATTGTAAGGACAAGTTTTTCCGCAATAAAATAAATTTTGATTTTATCTTATTTATTTATCCTTGCAATGGCATGTATGAAAAATTGATGTTTGAAGGTTTCTATTATTAGCAATAATGAATTTGATTCTTGATTATGTTATTTATGGAGACGTCAAGAATTCACCAAATAGGGAGAGTTTCTCATCGCCCAAGTTTCAATTGGACGGAAACTTGGAATCATACAACTTGGTTGCATGATGAATGAAAACTTTCATATTTGGAAATTAGACTGATTCTTTGACAAAGTGTCAAGTGAAGGACTAGTAGATCGATTACACTAGGTTGTGCGTTGATCAAGTCCACCACAAGGAGAGATAAGATATTCGTCATGATTTTCTAAAAGTTTAGTAAATATGATTATACTTATAACATTAAGTGTAATTCTGAGTTGAGTGAAAGAGTTTCAATGAATATCAGAACGAATAAAGAAGAATCAAGTAGGCAGAAACATAAAAGTCTCTCTATTTTAAGAAGAAGGGAGAGTACCTTTTATTGTGTTATATGATAAGTCTTAATGATTAAGAACCATATTTCAATTGATTCTCTAAGTGACTCTTAGTGCATTTGTATGTCTAATAAGAAGAATCGAGAATTATGGAAATCGTTAAATCAAGAAGTCAATCATACTTCGTTCCGATATCGAATCTTAGAGTCATACTCCAAGATTGCGAATTGAGTGACCAGTCTTAACTTGATTTATAACACTCATCAAATGTGGAATTTGGAAAAGGTTTTCTTATTCTTGCATATTTGAAATTGGTAAATTGTGATGTCTTGGATAAGACAAAGACCAACTAGGACCAATTTGTGAAGTGTTTTGTCTTGATAAAAGCTACACTAACTCTTGAATATTTGTTTGTCAAGAAATGTTTCTTGATAAGAGAACCTTATATTTCAAGGAGTCAGTGGGAGTTTTAATGTTTTTTGGAAAATTTCAAGAATAGATCAAGAATAAAACTTATCGATCATTTCTAGCACACGGCTTGAGGTTAACAACCTATCGTGTTGACATTATTTTGTTTTATGTGCCATTCCAATTGAGTTAATTATGCATGTGAGTTCTATGAGTTCTCATTTGAATGCATAAAGACAAAGTACCTTGATTGATGGAAAGTACATTGATATGTAATGATAAGTTGCTAAACTACTTGGAAGACATGATGGGCACTCGTGTTACCATAAGGAAAGAAATCAAGATTAAGAAAGTTCAGTCCATATGAGTTTGGATTTGTCGCAAACTTTGGTTTTGGCAAATTCACATGGATTGGAAATCATACACCATAAAATCTGAGTGTCATAAGATTCCCTCCTTCATGAAAATGACTATGAGGAAATCCTTTCACTAAGAGAGATTTTAAGAAGATAGCAATTGTGAAAATTGTATTCTCAAATTCGATTACGGTTACAACAACCCTTTCCATAGTTCGAATTGTGAGATTTGTCAATTAGTTTGAACATTTGGAAGTTAGTAACATAAGTTCTAAATTGTTTAAACACACATATGACCTATCTAAGGCAAAGGTGTATATGTTTGAGAAGCTTAGATAAAGGATTATCGAAGCATCTAGTATTAGAAATATGAATTTTGTGGAATTCAATTATCATTGTTTTTCTAGAAGTTCAGCTGTTTTCTGAATAGATGCCAAAGCTAGTGGGAGCATAAGTGTTATGCTTATATAATAATAATCATCATGATAGTGGGAGAATAAGTGTTATGCTTGTATGATTATTAAGGTAAAGTATTGCAGGTTAACAATATTAATTATAGAAAACAAGAGTTATACTTTGCCAAGTTGCGAAGGTTGAAAAGTTGTTTTGCTATAATTAAGGGAGAGAATATTATGCTTTGTTTCAAAATCTAAAGCTTAGATTGAGAAATTTTAATAAATTTAGTCAAAGGATACATAGTGTGTTCACAAATTTCAATTATGATTACGGCATCCCTCTTCATAGTTCGAATTGTGAGAACATGACACATAAAATATTATGACAGAAGATTGATAAAGTATCATATCTTTATGTAAGAAATTATGCATCGTGTCCCATACGCTTCGGGTATAGGATCGATTGCAAATGATATAATATTTGACCATTCTAAAAATTTCCAAATGTCTAGCGCATTAAGTGGGAAAAGGACTAGAAGCGGTTTTTACTAAAATAATTAAACAACTATCAAAGGACGATCCAAAGTTCGCTGAGGATTGGTCGCTTGTGAGTAGTTGGAAGTATGGTATTGGATGGACCATATCGACATTATTATGAATAGATAAGATTCTATTAAGAATGAGTTGTCATATGGCGAATATGGAAATGTTTCCATATTGGGAGTTGGATATTGAGAATCTATGTCTAGATTAGAAACTTTTATGCAAGAAGGATGTTCAAAGGAATGTACTTTGAATGTGAGACTTCGAGTCTATGGAATTGTATTGTAACAATTTCCGACAGAGTACTTTTTAATTTAATTAGCCAAGTCTTGGTGACTTTTGTGCTATGACTTTACGAAAGGATCATTACATAAAATGTTAGAATCTAGCATATTCTAATAGTAGCAAAGAACCTTGTGTTCTTACACTAATGATAAGGATTGCGAATTGTGAAATGAACATCATTGGAAAAGGTTTTCAATTGATCTATTTCACAAATCATGGACCATAGGAAACATAGTGTGCATGCTTAGAGCATGGAACAATTGTTGTTGTAATTTAAGTAATGAGTTGATTATCCGAAAAATTAAATGATAAATAATGAGTAATCAATATGGTGGATAAATAGAAGTGTTTTATTTACTCTCATGAGTTTTGGGCCATATAGGACTAAGTATTATTGTTACAGTTTGCATGTTTTGACTTCCAGAATAACTGGGTTATTCGAACCTCCACATTCATTCAGACGTTGGAAGTAGATATGAAGGAAGACTGTCATGAAAAGTCTGTAGATTGTCTAAAGAGTTTAGACATAGCACAAGTTTGTTGTAGGGTTCATGAATACTTTGATAAGATTAGAGTATTGTATTAGACCCACGCTCACTTAGATCACTTCATGGGTGATTAGTGAGACGATAATATTGTATATTCTTGAAACCGAGACATGTGAGTTGTTATTTGTTGGTCGGTTTCACATTGATAATAAGTAAACGCACCAGTAACTTGGTGTTATAAAACTTATTGTTGTGTGTGATTCGATTAGTGAATGCAAGCAAGCATATGAGTCGAATTTTATCCATTCCTTTTACCCAAAGCGAGATAAAAGGGATATCTGTGGGCCCCTCAATGATTTAGTGATGACACCTAAGTGCTTGGCCAAGCCAGGACTAAGTTGATGTATTAAATTGTAGTTTGTTGTCAGTTGTCATAAATCGGAAGTCGGGAAACAGTATAGAGAGAATGATTGAAATTCATGTCTTATGTCTATACGATATCTTGAGAATGGAGGAATATATAGTCCCTTATCTAAAGGACACGCTATCTGATAAAACCAGAGTTGACAGCGGCTTTTGAAAGCTATGATTGTTGATCAGGTTCTGAAGTCATACAGAAAATAGTTATTAGACTTATCCAAGCGGGAGACTGTTGGATTAGTGTCTAAGTCCATAACTATTTTGGTATGTACTTGACCCGCTTATGAGCATGGTCCTTTTGGATTGCCTTCACCATAGCAATATGTAGGATGAATTAAGGAGATAAAGGTTTAATTATGATTTATTAATATATTATGAGAATAATATATTAAAGGAGAAATCATAATGTTTAATTAATATTAGTCAAAAATTAATTAAGAATTAATTTTGTGGCTAAAAGAGATTAATTAAACTTAACGGACTAAAGTTGTAATTATAAGATAATTGCAAGAGTGGGCTAATAGACTCCATAGAGTGGAGTGGACAAAATTTATGGGGAAGCCCATAAGATTTCATCCATGACTCTAAAGAAAGGGATCCATGGGCTGCTTAGGGCCTAAGCAGTCAAATTAGGGTTTCCTAGTTGAAAACCCTAATAGCCTACATGTATATAAAGGACCCTTAATCCCCAAAAACGGGGATAAGTCTTCCTCTAAGGTTTCTAGACGTTTTGGGCAACCTCTTCTCTTCTCCTCGTCATCCAAGTTGCTTAGGGGTGTTTGTGACTCCATTAGAGGTGCATCACTTGAGGCACTAAGCTTTCTAAAGCTAAGGATTAGACTGTTATTGCTATATAACAATCAAAGGTTAGATCTAAACCCCATTTTGTATTAATATGATTAATTGTATGCTAGATCTAGGGTTTATAGCTTTGGATATTCAATTGCATGTTCATTAGACAAACTAGATCCAAAAGATATTAGGGTTTGCATGTACACCATAGGAATGATGTTTTGCATAAAACCCATCAACATCAACAACACACCCATGCTCGTGATCGAAGCGTCACAGTAAAGTGATCATCTCGGTCCGACACAATCGGTACTGGCACTCCATGATATGTCACTACCTCGTGTACATAGATCTCAGCTAGCTTCTCATCCAAAATACTCTCCTGGATTGGGATGAAGTGAGCACTGTTGGTCAAACGATCCACGAGGACCCATATCGAATCCACTCCACGTGCGGTCCTGGGAAGCTTCGTGATGAAATCCATAGTGATATCTTCCAATTTCCACACGGGAATCTCCAACGGCTACATCTTGTTGTGAGGTCGTTGGTGTTTGCCCTTGACTTTCTTGCAAGTCAAGCATCGCTCCACATACCATGTTTTGTCCTACTTCTTGCAGGGGCACCAATAATCAGGACGAAGATCCCGATACATCTTTGTCACCCTGGAATGGATGGAGAATCTCGACTTCTGATCCTCATCCATCTAAACTTGGCGTACCCCGCCATAGTAAGGAACCCAGACCTGCCGGTGTAGGGTCAACAATCCATGGCTGTCGTAATTAAATGAGGCCACATGACCTAAGATCTGTTCACACTTTCGACGCTCTTATTTTATACCCTCGACATGCACCTCCCGGATCTGCTCCAGCAACGAGATAATCATTGTCATCCTTAGACATATGTCTCGTATTGGATCTGCCATTGCCTTGCGGCTAAGAGAATCAGCCACCACATTAGCTTTCCTTAGGTGATAAAGGATCAAACAGTCATAATCCTTCGCCACATCTAACCACCGACGCTGCCTCATGTTCAGATTCAGCTGATTTATGAGGTACCTCAAAGTCTTGTGGTCCGTGTAAATGGTACAAGGAACCCCATTGAGGTAATACAGCCAAATCTTGAGGGCGAAAACCACAACCCCCAGCTCCAAATCATGTGTAGGATAGTTAGCCTCGTGAGGCTTTAACTGCCTCGAAGCGTATCCTATCACATGACCCCGATGCATCTGTTGGATTAGTGTCTAAGTCCATAACTATTTTGGTATGTACTTGACCCGATTATGAGCATGGTCCTTTTGGGTTGCCTTCGCCATAGCAATATGGAGGATGAATTAAGGAGAGAAAGGTTTAATTATGATTTTCTAATATATTATGAGAATAATATATTAAAGGAGAAATCATAATGTTTAATTAATATTAGTCAAAAATTAATTAAGAGTTAATTTTGTGGCTAAAAGAGATTAATTAAACTTAAGGGACTAAAGTTGTAATTATAAGATAATTGCAAGAGTGGGCTAATGGACTCCATAGAGTGGATTGGACGAAATTTATGGGGAAGCCCAGAAGATTTCGTCCATGACTCTAAAGAAAGGGATCCATAGGCTGCTTAGGGCCTAAGCAGTCAAATTAGGGTTTCCTAGTTGAAAACCCTAATAGCCTACATGTATATAAAGGACCCTTAAGCCCCAAAAACGGGGATAAGTCTTCCTCTAGGGTTTCTAGACGTTTTGGGCAGCCTCTTCTCTTCTCCTCTTCATCCAAGTTGCTTAGTGGTGTTTGTGACTCCATTAGAGGTGCATCACTTGAGGCACTAAGCTTTCTAAAGCTAAGGATTAGATTGTTATTGCTATATAACAATCAAAGGTTAGATCTAAACCCCATTTTGTATTAATATGATTAATTGTATGCTAGATCTAGGGTTTATAACTTTGGATATTCAATTGCATGTTCATTAGACAAACTAGATTCAAAAGCTATTAGGGTTTGCATGTACACAATAGGAATGATATTTTGTATAAAACCCATCAACATCAACACCACACCCATGCTCGTGATCGAAGTGTCACAGTAAAACTCGAAATCATCGACGCCCTCCGACAAGGTCAGAATCGGTGCCTCGCATAACCACTGTTTGAGTGTCTTGAAGGCTTCCTGCTACTCAGGCCCCCAGCGGAATGTCACCGACTTTTTGGTCAGTCTGGTCAAGGGAACAACAATCTTGGAGAAATCCTGGATCAATCTCCGATAGTAACCCGCCCGACCAAGAAAACTCCAAATATCAGTTGGAGACCTCAAAACCTGCCACTGTATTACGACCTTTATCTTCGCCGGATCGAGCATAATACATTTCTGCTTGACGAAGTGCCCCAGAAAATGCACCTCACACAACCAGAATTCACACTTGGAGAACTTTGCAAAAAGTATCTCCCTCCTCAGTGTCTCCAGCGCCTCTCCCAGGTGCTCCTCATGCTATTTATGAGTATTCGAATAAACCAATATGTCATCAATGAAGACTATCACAGACCGGTCCAACATCGGTTTGTACACGCGGTTCATGAGGTCAATGAACGCAACATGAGTATTGGTGAGCCCGAACGGCATCACCACAAACTCATAGTGACCATAGCGAGTCCGAAAAATTGTCTTCGGCACATCATCATCCCTGACTCACATCTGGTGATAACTCGATCGCAGATCAATCATGGAGAACCAAGATGCACCCTGAAGCTGGTCGAATAAATCATCAATCCTCGGGAGGGGATAATGGTTCTTCATCGTTACGTTATTCAGCTCCCGGTAATCAATAGACATCTGATGCGACCTGTCCTTGTCCTTCGAAAACAAGATCGAGGCTCCCCATGACGAACTGCTTGGCTTGATAAATCCCTTGTCTATGTAACACCCTGAGATTCAGGTGCATATCTTTCATCCTTGTTCTTTATTGTATTGTCATGTTTAGTCCTTGAGTGGAGAATATATAACAAGTGAGTACGTTGGGCGTACCAAGGGGGTACGCTGCGCGTACTCACGCGCTTAATTTGGACGTGGAGTCGGCAAGGTATGCTGGGCGTACCTAGAGTTACTCCAGGCGTACCCGGCCCAGGTGCAAAATACCTAATCCTCCTTGTACACTATTTAAAGGGTGTTATGGCTCATTCCTTAGCCTCCATATCAGTGAGTGAAACCCTAAAAGAGAGCCCCATCGTTCTTAGTGTGTGAGAGTGTTGATTTGAGCTTGTTGGTGCTTTAGAGGCTTGGTGAAGAAGAAGGAAAGGAGAACTTGGAGGCTAAATCTTGAGGTGCCATTTTGGATCTGAGATCTACAGAGGAAAGAGCTACTCTTGGAGGTATAAAGTTCAAAACTTTCCTCTTCTTTTGCTTGTTGTTGTATGTGTCATTTTTAGGGCTAAAAACCCCAAAGGTGGAGACTTTATGAGTGTAAAGTACTCCATGGTCTGAGATCTGTCCCTTTTCAGTGTTATTAGTGATGTAGAGCCATAAAGTTCCCATCTTGGATGTTACTTTGGAGTCATGCATGTGTTTTAAGCCTTCTAGAGTTGAAGGTTGGATCATTTTGGGAGTTAGTGACTTGTTCAGCCATGCAAAGGCTTAAAGTCATCAACTTTATGGATTAAGGGGCTTAGAAGGGGTCAGATCTAAAATATGGACGTAGGTCTTAACTTATTAAGACCTGAAGAGCAAGAGGGTTGATGCAGGGGAGTACACCGAGCGTAATTCCTAGTACGCGCCGCGTACTGGGAGGCGCTCCCTGATTCTGTGATGCAGCCGTGTACGCCCAACGTACACATCTGGTACGCGCAGCGTAACCCGGAGAGTTGACTTTTGGTTGACTTTTTGGGTATGGTCTATTGTGGGGCCTTTGAGCTATGGGAGGTGTAAAATGGTCTTTTACCCTTCTGAGAGTGTCATAATGGAGCATAGACTAGCATTTAGAGTTATACTAAAAAGAGTATTATTTTTATATGATTAGACAGAGGCTAGGCCAGCATTTACCGAGTCAGAGATTTACCAAGATACCCGAGGTGAGTCTTCTCACTATACTTTACCTAGTGTGGTAACAGAGTTAAGAGACAGAGTATTATAGAGTTATATGCCAGTGTGATTGCATGTTATTATGTGTTGTGATTTACTGTGATATGTGATATGCATGATTCAGAGTTACAGAGTTATGACTTTCGGGTCCCTAGAGTTAGGGCCAGAGGGCCCATAGAGAGTTGGGGCTGGAGGGCCCCACTGAGACACATTGACCAGAGGGTCAACAGAGTTACAGCCTCGAGTGGCTATTATGTGATTATTGTGGTATTTTGGGGAAACTCACTAAGCTTATGCTTACAGTGTTCAGTGTTATGTGTTTCAGGTACCAGTGATGACCGCGGGAAGGCACCGGCTTGATTCGTACACACATATGGGAATTGGATGTATTTTGATCTTGGGAGACATTGTGATTTGAAAACTTGATGTTATGACATTTTGTGAACGAATTGTTTAATTAAAAATGTGTTTTCTCAAAAGTGAAAGATTGTTTTAATTTTTACGGTGTTACAAGTTGGTATCAGAGCCTAGGTTTGAGGGATTCGGGTGCACCTTCCGGCGTATCTGAACTCAAACCGAGGATTTGAGAAAATTTTTGATAATAAAACACGTTTTCAAAAGAAGAACTTGCGAGATAAAAAAAGTAGAGTCGTGTGTACGAACAGCCAGCGCCCGAACGGTGATTTCCCAAAATACCATCATTATAAGTGTTATAATATATGATGTAATATGTTATCTGATGAGCTATGATATGCATGCTAGAGTAGACTACGTATTCTTATTAGGACTAGAGTGGCCTGATATGTGATGCCTGAGTCTAGGAGTCATGCTGCTATGAATATTTTAGAGTGGTTAGCTAGCAGCGAGGAGATTTTGAGAGATCTGTTGCGAGTATCATATGATTAGAGAGAGTAGAGTGCTTCGGACTTGGGACTCTGGGAGGAGGACTTGGGGTGGATGCTGATGCAGTGTATACGGTAGTATTGGGCCCGTACTACTGAAGACATCGGGTCAGTGCACAGTCCAAGTAAGAATCTTTGGAGTACCAGGGAACAAGTAGGATGGAGTACTCGAGTGTGAGTATACTCGAGAGAGTCCCCGACATTATTCTTATGTTGTATTTCAGAGAGAGAGATCATGGTTGGGACTCGCCAGACATTAGGGACCAGTGACACGAGGGATGAGGAGATGCGTAGGATCATCCAGGAGGAGGTGGCTGCGGCCATCAGGGTAGAGATACTAGAGATGTTCGGGTCTATCAAGACCACGTTGATAGAGACATTCGATGAGAAGTACACTGCTCTTTCTGAGGCTGCTGTTGCTGCAGCCATAGCTGCGACGAGGCCGCAGGGTGGTGATGCGTTGCTGTTCCAAGAGTTCAGCAACATGAAACCACCAGAGTTTGACGGGACCCAGGACCCGATTGCGGTGATGAGATGGATTTCAGAAATAGAGGGGTGTTTCTTCACTTGCTCATCTCCTAAGCATTTGAGAGTCTGGTTCGCGCTGAACCAGCTTCGCTTGGGGGTGAAGGACTGCTGGAAATTTGTGACGGTGCACTATACGCCTACTGAGCTTGTAGTAGTGACCTGGGAGAGGTACACTGCTATGTTCCGAGATGAGTACGTTCCCTAGGTGGAGAGGGAGCGTTTGGCCTAGGAGTTTCTGACCCTCAAGGAGGGTATTGAGTCTATTACTGTGATCACGAGGATATTTCATGAGCGAGCGATGTTCTGCCCAGAGCACGTGTCGTCCGAGCAGGCACGTATGAGTTGATATTTGAGCATTCTGAGGAGGGATGTACGTGAGTTCGTGGCGAACTCGACGTACCGAACATTTGCCGAGCTTCAGGCAAATGCCCGGAAGAGGGAGATAGAGATGGAGACTCAGGGTAGGGAGGAGGCTGAGTCTCAGGGGAGGGATCGGCGACCGGCGCAGTCCCAGTCGGTAGCCAAGCGGGCCAAGCCCGCCGATTCGAGATCAGGGAACCAGAGGGTCCCCACTTGTGGTAAGTGCGGCAAGAGCCACGACGGAGTGTGCATAGTAGGGTCTTGCCACAAATGTGGCAAGGAGGGGCATATGGCCAACGACTGCCCCAAGGGGTTTGCAGTATGTTTTCACTGCAACCAGACCGGACACCGGAAGACAGAGTGTCCGCAGTTGCGGGGATCAGCACAGGGAGCACCTCAGGGATCTGCCCCTGTCGCCATCAAAGCTACCGAGTGTCGTCCAGTGAAGGCCGAAGCGCCGAGGGCACGAGGGAGAGCCTTTCAGTTGACCGCAGAGGAGGTCCGCGTAGCGCCCGATGTCGTGGCTGGTATGTATTCTTTCATGTATTTATTTTGATGTTTAGATATTGTGCTTATATTATGTTATGCGTAGGTACTTTTCTTGTGAATTTTGTACCTGCCTTGGTATTATTTGACTCGGGTGCGAGTCGGTCTTTTGTATCTTTGGGTTTTAGTCAGCATATCAGTGTTAGTCGTGAGGCGTTGAGCCGACCTCTGAGAGTTTCCATAGCTGATGAGAGGGTGATTTGTGCCACAGAGGTGATCCGAGAGTGTGTATTCGAGATTTTCAGTGTTGAGTTCCCGATTGATTTGATTCCTATTGCGATGGGTGATGTCTGTGTCATTGTGGGCATGGACTGGTTGAGTAGATTTGGTGCGGTTATCGACTGCGAGTGACAGCTGGTGACCATACGAGACCCTAGTGGGGGAGTTCTTACGGTGTACGACGAGGGTACATGTTCTGCGTCAGCGTTTTGTTCGGCCGCTAGGCTGAGGAAGTGTCTACAACAGGGCTGTAAGGGCTTTGTGGTGTATGTGATGGATACGCGGGTTGATTCAGGGAGACCGAGGTCAGTTGAGGAGGTTCCGATAGTGTGTGAGTTCCCGGATGTATTTCCAGAGGAGTTGCCAGGTGTGCCTCCCATGAGGCAAGTGGAGTTCAGTATCAATTTGGTTCCGGGGGCCGCGCCTATTGCCACGGTGCCCTATCGCGTTGCACCTCCAGAGATGCAAGGGTTATCCTCGCAGCTTCAGGAGCTGTTGGGGAAGGGGTTTATTCGGCCGAGCAGCTCGCCGTGGGGAGCGCCTATCCTTTTTGTCAAGAAGAAGGATCGTTGACACCGGATGTGCATTGATTACCGGGAGTTGAACAAGCTGACGGTCAAGAACCGTTACCCGTTGCCGAGGATCGATGATTTGTTCGATCAGTTGTAGGGAGCATCTTGGTTCTCCAAGATCGATTTGAGGTTGGGGTATCACCAGGTAAGGGTGCGAGATGAGGACATCCAGAAGACAGCGTTCAGGACTCGTTATGGGCATTATGAGTTTGTGGTGATGCCTTTCGGACTCACCAATGCCCCGGCAGTGTTCATGGATCTCATGAACAGAGTGTGCAGGCCAATGTTGGATCGGTCGGTGATCGTGTTCATCGACGATATTTTGGTGTATTCGAGATCCAGAGAGCAGCATGAGGAGCATTTGAGGGAGATCCTCGGAGTTCTGAGATCAGAGAGGCTTTATGCCAAATTCTCCAAGTGTGATTTCTGGTTGCGAGAGGTCCAGTTCCTAGGGCACCTCGTTAACCAGAAGGGGATTTTGGTCGACCCGGCCAAAGTGGAGGCAGTGATGAGTTGGGAGGTGCCGAGGTCACCGTCCGAGATCAGGAGTTTCTTGGGGTTGGCAGGCTATTATCGAAGATTTATTAGGGATTTCTCCAAGATTGCCGTGCCACTCACCAGGTTAACCCGGAACGGGGTCGCTTTTTCATGGGGACCAGAGCAGCAGACCTCCGTTGAGATGCTTCGCTAGAGGCTATGTGAAGCCCCAGTGTTAGCCCTCCCAGAGGGGATGGAGGACTTCGTGGTGTATTGTGATGCATCGATCTTGGGGTTAGGAGCAGTGCTGATGCAGAGAGGGCATGTGATAGCATACGCATCGAGGCAGCTGAAGCCTCATGAGACGAGGTATCCCACCCACGATCTTGAGTTGGGGGCAGTGGTGCTCACCCTAAGGATTTGGCGTCACTATCTGTACGGGGTTCGGTGTACGATATACACAGACCAAAAGAGCCTGAAGTATTTGATGGATCAGCCCAACCTAAACATGCGACAGAGGAGGTGGTTGGACGTGGCCAAGGATTATGATTGTGAGATCCTGTACCACCCAAGCAAGGCTAATGTTGTAGCTGATGCACCGAGCCGCAGGGTGGAGAGCACCCCGTTGCGAGATGTATGTTTGAGATTGACCGTGATAGCTCTGGTGTTGGACGCCATTCGTGGGGCACAGGCTGAGGTTGTGCAGCCTAGAATGCAGAAGAAAGAGCGAGTTGTTGGGTTGGTATCAGAGTTCGTTACCGATGGTCGGGGGCTTATGACTTTTCAGGGGCGTATCTGGGTACCGTTTGTGAGAGGGATGCGTACCATTTTGATGGAGGAGGCTCATCGGTCGAAGTTCTCGATCCATCCTGGGGCCACTAAGATGTACTTAGACCTGAGGAGGGAGTATTGGTGGCCATGTATGAAGAGGGATGTCACATGGTTTGTTGAGAGGTGCTTAACCTGCCGTAGGGTTAAGGCCGAGCACCAGAAACCGCATGGTAAGTTGCAGCTGTTGGAGGTTCCCGAATGGAAGTGGGAACAGATTACCATGGATTTTATCACCAAATTGCCAAGGACTGCTAGGGGAGTCGATGCAATTTGGGTGAATGTGGACAGGTTGACAAAGAGCGCCCACTTCCTTGCTATCAGTGAGAGCTCTTCTGCAGAGAAGTTGGCAAAGATATATGTGAAGGAGGTGGTATCTCGGCATGGAGTGTCGATCTCGATTGTCTCAGATCGAGATGTGCGTTTCACTTCCAGATTCTGGAAAAAGTTTCATGAAGAGTTGGGTACTAGGCTGCATTTTAGTACCGCATATCACCCCCAGACTGACGGATATAGTGAGCGGACAATTCAGACGCTCGAGGATATGCTCTAGGCGTGTGTGTTGGATTTCAGGGGGAGTTGGAACACATATTTGTCCTTGGCAGAGTTTTCCTACAATAACAACCATCATGCAAGCATTGGTATGCCACCCTTTGAGCTGTTGTATGGGAGGAGGTGTCGGACTCCCATTTGCTGGGGTGAGGTCGGGCAGCGTGTTATGGGTAGTACAGAGATTGTGTGCAGATGACTGAGCAGATACAACAGGTCATGCAGAGGTTATTGACCGCTCAGAGTCGTTAGAAGAGCTATGCGGACAGGCGCCGGTCCGAGCTCGAGTTCCAGGTCGGCGACTTTGTACTCCTGAAGGTCTCTCCTTGGAAAGGAGTGATCCGATTCAGGAAGAGGGGCAAGTTGGGGCCCCGTTATATCGGTCCTTTTCAGATAATTGCAAGGGTAGGCAGGGTAGCCTACCGGTTGGAGCTACCTGCAGAGTTAGGTCAGATCCATGACACCTTCCACGTGTCGCAATTGCGGAAGTGTATAGCCGATGAGTCGGCAGTGGTACCATTGGAGGATATTCAGGTGGATGCGAGCCTGAATTATGCTGAGAGACCGGTGGCAATCAGAGATCGGAAGATCAAGGTTTTGAGGAACAAGGAGGTGCCTTTGGTTTTGGTTCAGTGGCAACATCAGAAGGGATCCGAGATGACTTGGGAGTCAGAATCGGAGATGCGAGGGCAGCATCCAGAGTTGTTCGAGGAATGAGACTTCGAGGGCGAAGTCTAGTTCTAGTGGGGGAGAATTGTAACACCTCGAGATTCAGGTGCATATCTTTCATCCTTGTTCTTTTTTGTATTGTCATGTTTAGTCCTTGAGTGGAGAATATATAGCAAGTGAGTACGCTGGGCGTACCAAGGGGGACGCGGAGTCGGCAAGGTACGCTGGGCGTACCTAGAGTTACGTTGGGCGTACCCAGCCCAGGTGCAAAAACTCTAATCCTCCTTGTGCACTATTTAAAGGGTGTTATGGCTCATTCCTTAGCCTCCATATCAGTGAGTGAAACCCTAAAAGAGAGCCCCATCATTCTTAGTGTGTGAGAGTGTTGATTTGAGCTTTTTGGTGCTTTAGAGGCTTGGTGAAGAAGAAGGAAAGGAGAACTTGGAGGCTAAAGCTTGAGGTGCCATTTTGGATCTGGGATCTACAGAGGAAAGAGCTACTCTTGGAGGTATAAAGTTCAAAACTTTCCTCTTCTTTTGGTTTTTGTTGTATGTGTCATTTTTAGGGATAAAACCCCCAAAGGTGGAGACTTTATGAGTGTAAAGTACTCCATGGTCCGAGATCTGTCCCTTTTCAGTGTTATTAGTGATGTAGAGCCATAAAGTTCCCATCTTGGATGTTACTTTGGAGTCATGCATGAGTTTTAAGCCTTCTAGAGTTGAAGGTTGGATCATTTTGGGAGTTAGTGACTTCTTCAGCCATGCAAAGGCTTAAAGTCATCAACTTTATGGATTAAGGGGCTTAGAAGGGCTCAGATCTAAAATATGGACGTAGGTCTTAACTGATTAAGACCTCAAGAGCAAGAGGGCTGACGCAGGGGAGTACGCCGAGCGTAATTCCTAGTACGTCGTGTACTGGGAGGCGCTTCCCGATTCTGTGGTGCAGCCGGGTACGCCCTGCGTACATATCTGGTATGCGCAGCGTAACCCGGATAGTTGACTTTTGGTTGACTTTTAGGGTATGGTCTATTGTGGGGCCTTTGAGCTATGGGAGGGGTAAAATGGTCTTTTACCCTTCTAAGAGTGTCATAAGGGATCATAGTCTAGCATTTAGAGTTATACTAAAAAGAGTATTATTTTTATATGATTAGACGGAGGCTAGGCCAACATTTACCGAGTCAGAGATTTACCGAGATACCCGAGGTGAGTCTTCTCACTATACTTTACCTAGTGTGGTAACAGAGTTAAGAGACAGAGTAGTATAGAGTTATATGCCAGTGTGATTGCATGTTATTATGTGTTGTGATTTATTGTGATATGTGATATGCATGATTCAGAGTTACAGAGTTGTGACTTTCGGGTCCCTAGAGTTAGGGCCAGAGGGCCCAGAGAGAGTTGGGGCTGGAGGGCCCCATTGAGACACATTGACCAGAGGATCAACAAAGTTACAGCCTCGAGTGGCTATTATGTGATTATTGTGGTATTTTGGGGAAACTCACTAAGCTTATGCTTACAGTGTTCAGTGTTATGTGTTTCAGGTACCAGTGATGACCGCGGGAAGGCACCGGCTTGATTCGTACACACATATGGGAATTGGATGTATTTTGATCTTGGGAGACATTGTGATTTGAAAACTTGATGTTATGACATTTTGTGAATGAATTGTTTAATTAAAAATGTGTTTTTTCAAAAGTGAAAAATTGTTTTAATTTTTACGGTGTTACAGTCTAACAGCTGCTGTAATTGTGTAGATAACTCCTGCATCTCGGGAGGAGCCAACCGATATGGTTCCTTGGCTATCGGAGCAACACCAGGGACTAGGTCAATCCTGAACTCTACCTGCCTCTACGGAGGTATCCCATACAGGTCCTCTAGGAACACGTCCGGGTAATCCTGCACGATCGGCACATCATCGACGGTCATCTTACCCTTGTCCCGGGTATCCATAATATAGGCTACATAACCTGTGCAACCCTGCTGAAGGTAGCGCCACGCTCTCGCTGCCAAACATAACATCGATCCACCCTGCAACCTCTCACCTAAATTACTAAACCTCCCCCACTTGGGGTCCGAACCCGTACCAACAGCTGCTCGCAGTCTATTACTGCCCCATTGGGGCTCAACCAGTCGATACCCACTATAAACTTATTCCCTCATAGCAGAATAGGAACAAATTCCACAAAAAAATGCTCATCAAATACTTATAGTCTACATCCCCGATGAACCCTCGCAACCCGAACGGTCCTATCCTCTGTTATCTCTACATCTAGTGGACAATCCAACACCCCTGGAGCTACTAAGAATCGCTTGCTGAGCGCAAGCAACACAAAAGATTGGGTAACCCCCAAATCAAACAATACCAGAGCAGATATGCCATTAACAACGAACGATCCTATAATAAAACATATAATAACATCAACAACAATCAACATAAATAAAGAGATAAGGAGAAGATACATACCCGTCACTACATCGGGAGCTGCACGTACCTCCTTTGCTGTTACCTGGAAGTCTCTGCTCTTCGCCACTAGTGCCTCCGACCGGCCCTGGCGGCCGCTGGTAATCCTCAATGTAGCAGGTGCGGCTGTCGCCACCTGTCTTGCTGTTGATAAACTAGCGCACTGGGACCGCTTGTGTCCCCTCTGATTGCACTGGAAGCAAATCAGATCTGATACTGTAGTGGTAGTGGTGGTAGCAGTACAGTCCATGCTCGCATGTCCAGTCCGACCACCCTTGAAGCAGCCCAAACTACCCGCCCTACTCGCCTCCTCGTGCTCCTTGATCGATGATCTGATACCTTGGGCTTCTTTCCCGCACTCCCTGACTGAACACCTTCTAGTTTCCTCTTCTTCTCCATCTCCAAATCAAACTCCCTCTCCCGATCCCTAACAACCATATCCTCCAGCGTATTGCCGTTGGATCTGCTCACAAATTGGTGGATGTCACTCTACAGCATCTCATGATATCAGGCCTTCTTAATATCCTCCTTTGCCACGTGCTATGGAACGAGAAGGGTCCTCTCCCTAAAAATGGTCGTGATCTTAGTCACCTTCTCAGTCGCCTACTGGAGATCCTAGAACTCCCTAGCAAGTTGTTACACCTCAATCACAGGTGCAAACTCGACCATGAACTTGGCCGAAAAGTCACTCCAAGTGATAGCATCAAGAGTTGTGTCATCACCAATAGCATGTCCGACCTCCTCCCACCAGTCACGTTCTCGGTCCTTTAGAAGACATGAAGCAAGTCATACCTTTTCCCCCTCGGGACAACTGCTCGTACGGAAAGCGTTAGCGACATCATCCAATGATCTGCTGCTAGCAATGGGGTCTCGAGCCCCATGATTGTCTGGAGCTCCGCAAGCTCATAACTCCCTGAAGGTTAGCGTACGCGCCCTTAGCATGGCCACCATTTTAGTGCGGAAAGCAATCAACCTCTCATCAAGAATCTCTAATATACCCTCCTTGACTGTGCCAAAGATCATAGGAGTTTAGTCCAGAATGTTGCGTGTGATCTCATATGAGATGAACTCTCTCGTCTACTCATTAAGTTGACTGGCTATAGAGCCCGAGCCTGATCCCTCACCGGCGCTTGAACTGTCGACTGGCCTAGCACGTAATTTCACCATACTAAAAAACACACCATAACAAGCATCAGAATACTTATTATAATATCGAGGGATCACATATACTATAAGTTCCCTGGATTCATCTCAGCCTTCCTTGATTCGAGTACGGATCCACTGCATTTAGTAGTACGGGCCCATATTACCTTCCACATCTATCTGTACTTTCCTCAAGAACTACCTTGACTCCACCAATTCCCTTCTACTACTAATGTTGATCTTATGCTAATCTCATCCTAGGCTTTCCCTAGGGTAATCACTAACCCACTCTCCCCCATAAGTTGCATAAGAATTCCCTGATATCTCCCCTAACTAGCTCGCGACACTACAAGAAAACGACCCTTTTACGACGCGCAAACAACGACACTCGGAGATTTATGTTACGCAAAAGAGAGTGACGTTAAAAAAGTGTCATCTCTTCAAAAAATTTAAGGATTTAGGTCCCGCATTATTGCGTGCCCTTAAATTAGTGTCTCATATAAAAAAATTAAAAACACGGAAGGCACTTTATCTAAAAGGTGCGTCGTCTGTGCATGTCGTTTTATATATTTTTTAAGAAACGCTCTTCTCCTTAGAGGGAAAATGAAATCCCCAAATTTTTTAGACCCCCGCCTTCTTCTCCCTCATCTCCACCCCCTAATCGAAGCTACCAGTTGAACAACCTCTAATCGACACCACCACCTTCTCGTCTCTCCTTCTCCACCAGGTTTTCTCTCATCTCTATCCTCCACCTTCTGGATTGTAAATGCGTCGTTTTATAATTCTTTTACCAAACGCACATCCATTATCCTCAGTTACAAAAGGCGTCCAAATCTAGGGCTTTTTTTTTTCATAAAATCTCATTCCACCTTACCTCATACTCACCTCTACACAATCGACCATCACCACCATTCCTACCATCCGCCGCCGCCCTACCATCTCTTCCATCACCACCACTTTCATATGAAAAAACTTTCAAGAAGCCTCGTCGTTCATATGAAAAGAACGACTACATGCAGAGTCAAGCAATGTGTAACGTACAGATGACCATGCCTCGTGTACAAATCAAATTGTAAGTTTTTATAATTTTATGGAATTGGTTGCTCATACTATTTTGAAAAAAAATGTTTTTACCCTATTATCGTTCCTTAGTTTTGCTTGTATCTGGAAATTATTAATTTCTTGATGCAGTTTTTGCCATCGTGATTGATTTTATTTCCATGATGTGAACCGTGATGTTGAACTCCAATATTAGGGTTTTATATGCTTAATTTTTTTCAAAATCTTTTGTTTAAGTAGCTCCTCCTTCAACTCCCAAGAGTAGTAAAGTGATAATGGTTTGTGGGAGATCGTATATAGAGAGTCACCATAAAGTCACATTGAAGGTTTGAAAGAAGGTTCTCAGGTATGGAAAGTGACCTGACCAACACAGTTTCTTCTCCTTGCAATTTGGGTTAAAAATAACATCCTCATCCACCAGACATAACCAATTTTTATTGTTGTGTACACACCAGCAACTCATTATCAATGCTGGAGCCCTGCCTCATCTTGTTGCTCTCCTTAAGTGAAACAGGGATGCAGTGAATGGTGTTATAAGGAGAGCAGCATATGCAATCACAAACGAGAATAGCAGCATCAAGACCCGTCCGTGTTAGGTCATTTCTTTTCTACCCTTTTTCTGTTACAGTTTTGGGTATTTTTGAGCTTGTTTGACATCACATTCTTATTCTTATGTTAAGGGTTGAAGGTGGAATCCCTCCTCTTGTTGAATTGCTTGAAGGTGCAAATGCCAAAGGGCCTCTATTTTATTTTTGTTATATTGAAATTTATAATGGCAGTCCATTGTTTTTAGCCTAACGGACTAGTAAAAGGCTCAATACCTAATGTTATCGGGCGCCAAAGGAGCGGGAGCGAGATTACCTGCATTGAGATGTAAATTACCGATTTCCAAGACTCATCAATGTTATTGTAACGCTTCCACTTCTCTAGGAGAGCCAACGTTTACTTCGATTCCTTTCTTATGCGGTTTCTCACTCTTCTTCTTTCTGATTCCTGAATCCCAGTATCTCACATTCCCCTCTGGTCGATCTTCCCTAAAATCTCCTAATCTCCACCACAACTGCCCAGTTGCCCATAGAAGCAGTTAGATGCATTAGAAAAAGATTAGAATCATCAACATCCAGTGATACACATGGAGAAAGTAAGCATGGTTGATTAAAATTGAGGCATGTATTCTACTTTCTAGCAACAACTTAACCTCTTTTTTCTAGGATAATGTTAAATGTGAGTAAGATGCTATATAGTAAACACATAGGCTTACCCTGTTTTTAATTCTTACAGAATTATCTTCTAATTAATTTCATCAATTTTGATGCTCCAGAGTAAGAAGATTGACGATTGGCCCAATGTATGTTTTAAAATTCGATTTTGTATCACCATGATCTTTTTCTTCTTTCGTTACATATAGATTATTATTAATTTCTCTTATGGTTGGTTCAACTTAATTTACTTTAATAGTTGGTCAAATTTTTATATAACTCTAGGATAAAGTTTCCTTTTAATATGATTGTGGATCACATACAAGACTTCATCCTCACACAGATTGATTTTTAGTTGAATTGTTTGAATATCATGAAGGGAAGGCAACAAGCATTTAATAATGATATACTGACATTAGATGTTGTTGGTTTGTAACACCGTAAAAATTAAAACAATTTTTCACATTGAAAACACATTTTAATAAAACCATTCATTCAAAAAATTTCATAACATCATGTTTTGATTTCACAAATGTCTCCCAAGATCAAAATACATCCAATTCCATGTGTGTGTACGAATCAAGCCGGCGCCTTTCCGCGGTCATCACTGGTACCTGAAACACATAACACTGAACACTGTAAGCATAAGCTTAGTGAGTTCCCCAAAATACAACATTAACACATAATAGACACTCGAGGCTGTAACTCTGTTGACCCTTTGGTCAATGTGTCTCAGTGGGGCCCTCTAGCCACAACTCTCTGTGGACCCTCTGGCCCTAACTCTAGGGACCCGAAAATCCCAACTCTGTAACTCTGAATCATGCATATCACATATCAGAATAAATGACATCACATAATAACATGCAATCACACTGGCATATAACTCTATAATACTCTGTCTCTTAACTCTATTACCACACTAGGTAAAGTATAGTGAGAAGACTCACCTCGGGTATCTCGGTAAATCTCTGACTCGGTAAACGCTGGCCTAGCCTCCGCCTAATCATATGAAAATATCACTCTATTTAATATAACTCTAAAAGGCTAGACTTTGTTCTCTTATGACACTCTCAGAAGGGTAAAAGACCATTTTACCCCTCTCATAGCTCAAAGGCCCCACAATAGACCATACCCAAAAAGTAAACCAAAAGACAACACTCCGGGTTATGCTGTGCATACCAGATGTGTACGCTGAGCGTACCCGACTGCACCTCAGAATCGGGGAGCGCCACCCAGTACGCGGCGCGTACTAGGAATTACGCTCGGCGTACTCCCCTACATCAACCCTTTAGCTCTTGAGGTCTTAAACAGTTAAGACCTACGTCCATATTTTAGATCTGACCCCATCTAAGCCCCTTAATCCATAACATTGATGACTTTAAGCCTTTGCATGGCTGAACAAGTCACCAAATCTCACAATGATCCAACCTTCAACTCTAGAAGGCTAAATACACATGCATGACTTCAAACTAACATCCAAGATGGAAACTTTATGGCTCTAAATGTAACGCACGAGTTTCAGGGCTAAGCATTTTTGTCAATGTAATAGTCTATGTCAACTATTGTAACTCTTTTTGAAGTAATAAAGATGAAATATTTGAGTATTATGTGAATTATGTGTGTTTATGTGCTTATTATTTAATTATAAATCTATAAATAATAAAGAATAAAAATAAGCGTCAAAATCAAAGTGTGAGATAAGCCTGATATCTTTACATAAAGCTGTAGAATATGTATCAAGGTTTCTGTACATATAAAGAACGCCGAAATCCGAGTTATAATGAAGAAGTTATGACCCGTCGAAGTTTCGCGACAAAACCGACACGATACCGGAAAGCGTAAATAGTGAATTTACGATAGAGCGAGATTTAGCCTTAGCAATCTAAACGAAAGTCATAGAATATATTAAACTAAGAACATCGATAAAAAGAACGCTCAAATCTGACTTCGTATGAAGAAGTTATGATTTTTCGAAGTTTCGAGTTAGCAGTGTACAGCCCGAAATTCGAACATTAGATCGAGCGGTTTTTAGCCGACACGACCTAAACGAGAATCTAAGGTCTCGTTAAAAGTAGCGTAATGGGAAAAAGATGGGCAAAAACGGACGTTAGATGAAGAAGTTATGAGGATTTAACGGACCAATCCTGTCCCGGCCTGTTAATAATATAAAATTTAAAATCGAGCCAAAATTAACCGACGGAGTCTAAACAAAAGTTGTAGAGTACGTTCCCACCTTCGCGTGGATATAAAGAACGTCGAAAATGGAGCTTGTATGCGAAAGTTACGAATTTTTGAAGTTGGGACTCGAAAATGCGAAACCTGGTGCGAGATTGATGGCGTGGCTTAATCCTGATCGTCGCTGGCTGAACACGGTCCTCACTTCGGATGATGACACATCGCCTCGCTTACGCCCCGCGTCCGAAGTCACTACGCCCCGCGTACCCTCACCCTTATCTCTTCTGGAGTGCAAGACAGCTGGTCCGAGGTGGCACCCTTATCCGAGCCATTACGCCCATCGTAGGACCGAGGTACGCCCAGCGTACCGAGGCCTCGCAAGCTATAAAAGGGGGCCGAGAGTTCCGAATTTGTCGCACCAAAATCACTTCTCTCTCTAACTACTTTCTCTCTCTAAGTATCCCAAACACCCCTAAGCCCTAGATAAAACCCCTAGCACCCTAGGGAAGCCCCGAGGCTCCTGGAGTCCCGAGAAAAAGGAGTTTTTCGGTTTCGAAACACTGTTCCAATTAAGTTCCAGTTTTCAATAAAATTCGTTGTAAGTGTGCTACGCTTACGCAATTTTTAATATAGCTTTCAAATAATTATAGGAATGTTATTAGGTACTTAAAATAATTATTTGGGCTATTATTATGAGTTATATTGAGTGTTATTAACGCTTATATAATAATAATAATAGTCAGACAATTAACTTGTCGCGGTTACCATTAGACTAAACCCTAGTGCTATCGATACTAGGTTTTATCGAAGGAAAATCGTTTTGAGAGTATCGAAGCGCTGTCCGAGTGCTGAGTCACCACCTTTCAGGTGAGTGCATAGTTACTTTCAGCTTACACATAGATATGAAGTATTTTATATAAATTACATGGTATGTGTGCATATTATCTGAATACTTGCTATCTATGCTGGATGAACATTGTTATACATGTTTTCAATGATTTAAATTGTATATGTATTTTATATCTACGAAAATGTTGGGGTAAAACATGGGTAGATGTAATAGGTGATGTGTGATAAAATGATGAGAGGCCTCGATGTTGATGTTGTTGATTCTGTCATCTAGTGGAGTATGGATGACGACCACAGACTCTTCTAGACAGTCCAGTGGAACACTAGCAGGCTCGCAACCTGTAGGTGTTTGTGAACGATGTGTTAACTGGTGTACTCCATCCCCCACATGGTTGCCTTTAGGACATTTATTGCTGAGGAATCCCCTTAGCAGTAGTGTCCGTCCCGATGATGATCCTTAGGCTAGGTCCCTTATGATAAGTGTTTAGGGACGTAAAGTGAGGATAACGGGAATGGGTAATTGGGTTATTGTTTATTGATGAAATTATTAAACTTATTTATTGTGGGTTGAAAACCCTATGTGCTCACCAGGCTCCCAATCCTGACCCACTCAGTTTTATGTATTACAGGTAGTGGCGCTTGAGCATAGATATGATGTTTGGACGAGGGATTACAGATATAGGCCTGTAGATATGAAATAATGTAGTAAGGCTTATATTTTACTGTTTATGCTTTTGATCTATACGAACATGACATCCCAAGTCTTTTAATGAAATACATTTCTATGGAAATGCTTTTGATAAATCTTTATCATATTTTGTTTTGGGACAAATTCCGCAATACTTTTATTTAAAATGTTACTCTGATTTTTAAACAAAGCATAAACAAACCGGTCTTTTTCTGGCCGTGATTTTGGGGATGTCACAATTGGTATCAGAGCATTAGTTTAAGCGAACTAGGAATTTGTAGGATTTCTAGACTTAAACTTAGAATGCTAAGCGATAATTGTGAGGTGTGAGCAATAGCTTATTTTAGGAATTGTGCCTAAAATGCTTTTATGTGCTAAATGCTTTGTGCATTATATACTGTTATTTGTTCGGATCTATGGTCTGTTGCCAACTGGATCTGGAAACCTTATGTGTTTAGGATTCTAAACGTATGACTACGATATTAGAACTAGCATGTAAACGTTTCGGAGTGATAAGGACGATTTAAACATCTATCCTAAATAAATATCTAAATTCTCCTTATTCGATGTATAGATCAAGATGGCAAGGACCCGTAGCAGAAACGTGAACGCAAATGGAGATAGGAACCAACCCCCAGTGGTTCAGCAAATACCTGTTGTTGAAGAAGTTGCACCTGAGGCAGTTACCATGGCTGGAGTTCAAGCCATGATTCAGGCTATGCTAGCTGAACAAAGGGAATAAATGAGACGGATGCTCCACGAGAATAGGGACGAACCTACCATACATGTTGAACCGACGGAGCCAGTTCCCGAGCCATCTGAGGAAGGGAACTATATCCGCCAAGTGAGTCAAGTAGGGACTCAAGGTGGGCAAAGGGATGGCCCAGAAGGGAGAAACAACAAGGATGGGCGGATGTACAAAAATTTCTTGGGTGCGAAACCACCAAGTCTCTCAGGATGCCCAAAGCCTGTTGAGATTATGGACTAGATCTCCGAGATGGAGATGGTGTTTGAGAGCTGCGACTGCAGCGAGAAGAAGAAGACTATCTTCGCTGTAAGACAATTGAAAACTGGAATCTTGAGCTGGTGGAAGCTATTGGCAGATACAATGCCACAAGGAGAAGCTCTAAAAATGTCATGGGATGAGTTCTTGGAACAACTGAAGGCGCAGTACTGTTCAGAGATAGATCTGATTGATCTGAACAATGAGTTCCAAAATTTGAAGAAGGAGAGAATGAGCATCGATGACTATGCTGCTGCATTTACGGAAAAGATGAAGTTGTTTCCATACCTAGTGCCGACCGAACTTTCCAAAATTGAGAAATTTGCGAACGGACTGCTGGCTGACTTTGGCCCAACAATCAAGATGACAACCACTCTGAAATTAGTTGTTCGAGTAGCTAAGAACGTGGAGACCCAACAAAAGGAAAGAGGACTGGAAAGGGCTGAGGTTGGTGAGAAACGGAAGTTCGATGAATCCTCGAAGTCCAACAAGAAGAGTAGATTCTCGAAGTCTGGTTTGAGAGGAGGAGGATCAGAAGCGAAGTGGTGTGACAAGTGCAAGAAGAAGCACTCTGGGAAGTGTGATGGAGGGGTCACTTGTTTCAAATGCGGAAAGCCTGGGCACTATGCCAATAAATGCACCCTCAACCAGAAGGCTTGTTATGGGTGTAATGAAAAAGGGCACATTTTGAAGGACTGCCCAAAGAAGAAGGAGGCAGGAAGACCCAACATACCACCGAAACCGAAGGCGAGAGCCTTCTAGATGACGCTCGAGGCTGCGAAGGAGGCAGCATACGTCGCTTCAGGTACCTTTCTTGTAAATGGTTTGCCTGCAAATATACTATTTGATTCTGGAGCTAACTACTCCTTTGTGTCGCATAAATTTGGTGGGAAATTAGCATTGCCTGTAGAAAAACTAGATAATGCCCTGATTGTAGTAGTTTCCAGTGGCAAATTCATACTTGTTAGTAATCGTATTAGGAACATCGTAATTGACCTAAACGGAATCGAATTCCACGAAGAGCTATTACCCATAGAGTTGAACGGTTTCGACATTGTTTTGGGTATGGATTGGCTTAGCACCAACGATGTTGAGATTCAATGCCGAAAGAAAATAGTAACGGTAAACCCACACGGAAAAGAATCATTTATGGTGTACGGGGACAAACGCAGAGTGAATTCTGGAATCATCTCCCTGATGAAAGCCAGGAAATGTTTGTCCAAAGGATGTGCATCGTACTTGGCATTCGTAATCGATGCTAAGAAGGAGAAGAAAGAGGTGCAGAATATACCGGATGTGTGTGATTATCCAGAAGTCTTTCCCGAAGATCTTCCTGGATTACCACCTGATAGACAAGTGGAGTTTCATATAGACTTGTTATCAGGAACAACACCGATAGCAAAAGCACCTTACCGATTAGCACCGACAGAGATGAAGGAGATCATGACGCAACTTTAGGAGCTGTTGGACAACGGTTTCATTCGACCTAGTTCATCACCCTGGGGAGCTCCGGTGTTATTCGTAAAGAAGAAGGACGGAAGTATGAGAATCTGTATAGACTACCGAGAGCTGAATAAGGCAACGGAAAAGAACAAGTATCCATTGCCGAGGATTGAAGACCTATTCGATCAGCTGCAAGGTTCGAGCTACTTCTCAAAGATCGATCTTAGGTCAGGATATCATCAGTTGAAGGTGAGAGAACAGGATATTGAGAAGACTGCATTCAGAACAAGATATGGACACTATGAGTTCTTGGTTTTTTCATTCGGACTAATCAATGCTCATGTAGCATTCATGGATTTGATGAATAGGGTTTGTAAACCATTCCTCGATAAATCCGTGATAGTGTTCATTGACGACATTCTCATCTACTCGAAAATCCAAGAGGAGCATGGCAAGCATCTACGGGAAGTATTAGAAGTGTTGAAGAAGGAGAAGCTTTTTGCAAAGTTCTCCAAATGCGACTTTTGGATACGGGAAGTCAAATTCTTGGGTCATGTTGTTAACCAGGAGGGAATAATGGTTGACCCCGCAAAGATCGAGGCTGTGATGAAGTGGAAACGTCCGAAAAGTCCCACGGAGATTCGAAGCTTTCTAGGATTAGCCGGATATTATCGACGATTCATCTAAGGTTTTTCTTCGATAGCTGCTCCATTAACAGCGTTAACCCATAAAGGAGCTATGTATACGTGGAGTGAGAAGCACGATGAGGCATTCGAGAAGCTAAAGAAGAAGTTATGTGAAGCACCGATACTTTCTCTACCCGATGGAGTTGAAGATTTCTCGGTTTACAGTGATGCATCTAAAGTCGGGTTGGGTTGTGTTCTGACCCAAAGAGAAAAGGTGATAGCATACGCATCTCGACAATTGAAAGAGCACGAAAAGAACTACCCCACTCATGATCTGGAGTTGGCAGCGGTAGTATTTGCTTTAAAGATATGGAGACATTACCTCTACAACACGAAGTGCAAGCTCTTCACTGATCATAAGAGTCTCCAGTATCTCTTTAATCAGAAGGAGTTGAACATGAGGCAACGACGCTGGCTAGAGCTACTCAAGGAGTACGACTGTGAGATACTCTACCACCCAGGTAAAGCAAATATTGTTGCTGATGCTCTCAGTCGGAAAGTCAGTCTTGAAAGGAAAAGGCAAAGAGCGTTAAGAATTGAAGTCGTCTCGACGATTGTGGAAAGTATCAGGAGAGCTCAAGAAGACACTTTAGAGAAGAATGACCGAAAGGAAGAACGTTTGGGAAGAACGTTAGTGTTCGGTACAAACAGTCGAGGACTGAAGGTATTCCAAGATCGAATTTGAGTACCTAAGACGGGAGGAATAAGAGATCTTTTGATGGAAGAAGCACACAAGACCATGTACTCAATTCATCCCAGTAGCACTAAAATGTATAGGGACCTAAAACCCTACTACTGGTGGCCGACGATGAAGCTCGATGTTGCGAAGTATGTGGCCGAGTGTGTAACATGTGCAAGAGTTAAGGCACAACATCAGAAACCGTATGGGAGTTTAGAACCTTTACCTGTACCCATGGGTAAATGGAAAGACATCACCATGGATTTTTTGACTAAACTACCCAGGACGAAGAGCGGACACAACATGATTTGGGTAGTCGTGGATCGTTTCACCAAAAGTGCACACTTCATAGCATCCAACGAGAAGTGGTTTATGGATAAGCTCGCAAATGCTTACGTGAAGGAAATTGTAAGACTTCACGGTGTCCCTCTTACGATTGTATCTGAACGTGATAGTCGTTTTACGTCACGGTTTTGGAGGAGTCTACAAGAGGAGTTGGGTACAAAGTTATGTTTGAGTACTGCTTACCATCCGCAAACCGATGGCCAGAGCGAAAGAACGATTCAGACATTGGAAGATATGCTGAGAGCATGTACCCTCGAATTCCAAGGGAATTGGGACGAGCACTTACCTCTGGTAGAATTTTCCTACAACAATAGTTTTCACTCGAGCATCAAGATGGCACCTTATCAAGCCTTGTATGGACAGAAGTGTCGTACGCCGTCTTGTTGGCTTGAAGCCAGAGAGAAGCAGTTTATGGGCCCCGAGATAGTCCATGAGACTGCTGAGAAGTTGGAAGTGATTAGGGAAAGAATGTTAGCGGCCCAGGATCGTCAGAAGAGCTATGCTGACAAGAAAAGACGACCGATAACCTTCAAAGTTGGGGATTCGGTTTTGTTAAAAGTCTCACCGTGGAAGGGACTTATACGATTTGGGAAACGAGGGAAGTTGAGTCCAAGGTTTATTGGACCATTCAAAGTTCTTCAGAGGATTGGGAACCAAGCTTACAAGCTGGAATTGCCCGAAGGACTCAATGGTATTCATAACACATTCCATGTGTTTTATTTGAGGAAATTCACGGGAGATGTTCTCGACATAATTCCAATCTCAGAGTTAAGGATGGATGAGAATAAGAGGCTGATCAAAGAGCCCGAGGCAATTGTGGACCGTAAGACTAAGAAGTTACGACGCAAGATGGTCGACTTAGTGCTAGTCCGATGGAAACATTCGAATGGGCCGAATCTCACTTGGGAAACAGAGGATGACATGATGAGTAGCTATCCACATCTGTTTGCTAATGCATGATTCCGGGACAGAATCATCCTAAGGGGGAGAGAATTGTAACGCCTGGGTTTCAGGGCTAAGCATTTTTTTCAATGTAATAGTCTAGGTCAACTATTGTAACTCTTTTTGAAGTAATAAAGATGAAATATTTGAGTATTATGTGAATTATGTGTGTTTATGGGCTTATTATTTAATTATAAATGTATAATTAATAAAGAATAAAAATTAGCGTCAAAATCAAAGTGTGAGATAAGCCCGATATCTTTACACAAAGTTGTGGAATATGTCTCAAGGTTTTCGTACATATAAAGAACGCCGAAATCCGAGTTATAACGAATAAGTTATGACCCGTCGAAGTTTCGCGACAAAACCGGCACGATACCGGAAAGCGTAAATAGTGAATTAACGATAGAGCGAGATTTAGCCTTAGCAATCTAAACGAAAGTCGTAGAATATGTTAAACTAAGAACATCGATAAAAAGAACACCCAAATCTAACTTCGTATGAAGAAGTTATGATTTTTCGAAGTTTCGAGTTAGCAATGTACAGCCCGAAATTCGAACATTAGATCGAGCGGTTTTTAGCCGACACGACCTAAACAAGAATCGAAGGTCTCGTTAAAAGTAGCGTAACGGGAAAAAGATGGGCAAAAACGGACGTTAGATGAAGAAGTTATGAGGATTTAACGGACCAATCCTGTCCCGGCCTGTTAATAATATAAAATTTAAAATCGAGCCAAAATTAACCGACGGAGTCTAAACAAAAGTTGTAGAGTACGTTCCCACCTTCGGGTGGATATAAAGAACGTCGAAAACGAAGCTCGTATGTGCAAGTTACGAATTTTTGAAGTTGGGACTCGAAAATGCGAAACCTGGTGCGAGATTGATGACGTGGCTTAATCCTGACCGTCGCTGGCTGAACACGGTCCTCGCTTCGGATGATGACACATAGCCTCGCTTACGCCCCGTGTCCGAAGTCAGTACGCCCCGCGTACCCTCTCCCTTATCTCTTCCGGAGTGCAAGATAGCTGGTCCGAGGTGGCGCCCTTATCCGAGCCATTACGCCCAGCGTAGGACCGAGGTACGCCCAGCGTACCGAGGCCTCGTAGGCTATAAAAGGGGGCCGAGAGTTTCGACTTTTTCACACCAAAATCACTTCTCTCTCTAACTACTTTCTCTCTCTAAGTATCCCAAACACCCGTAAGCCCTAGATAAAACCCCTAGCACCCTAGGGAAGCCCCAAGCCTCCCGGAGTCCCGAGAAAAAGGAGTTTTTCGGTTTCGAAACGATGCTCCAATTAAGTTCCGGTTTTCGATAAAATTCGCTGTAAGTGTGCTACGCTTACGCAATTTTTAATATAGCTTTCAAATAATTATAGGAATGTTATTAGGTAGTTAAAATAATTATTTGGGCGATTATTATGAGTTATATTGAGTGTTATTAACGCTTATATAATAATAATAGTTAGACAATTAATTTGTCGCGGTTATCGTTAGACTAAACCCTAGTGGTATCGATACTAGGTTTTATCGAAGGAAAATCGTTTTTAGAGTATCGAAGCGCTGTCCGAGTGCTGAGTCACCACCTTTCAGGTGAGTGCATAGTTACTTTCATCTTACACGTAGATATGAAGTATTTTTATATTAATTGCATGCTATGTGTGCATATTATCTGAATACTTGCTATCTATGCTAGATGAACATTGTTATGCATGTTTTTAATGATTTAAACCGTATATCTATTTTATATCTACAAAAATGTTGGGGTAAAACATGGGTAGATGTAATAGGTGATGTGTGATAAAATGATGAGAGGCCTTCGATGTTGATGTTGTTGGTTCTGTCATCTAGCGGAGTATGGATGACGACCACGGACTCTTCTAGACAGTCCAGTGGAGCACTAGCAGGCTCGCAACCTGTAGGTGTTTGTGAACGATGTGTTCACCGGTGTACTCCATCCCCCATATGGTTGTCTTTTGGACATTTATTGTTGAGGAATCCCCTTAGCAGTAGTGTCCGTCCCGATGATGATCCTTAGGCTAGGTCCCTTATGATAGGTGTTTAGGGACGTAAAGTGAGGATAACAGGAACGGGTAATCGGTTTATTGTTGATTGATGAAATTATTAAACTTATTTATTGTGGGTTGAAAACCCTATGTGCTCACCAGGCTCCCAAGCCTGACCTACTCAGTTTTATGTATTACAAGTAGTGGCGCTTGAGCATAGATATGATGTTTGGACGAGGGATTACGGATATAGGCCTGTAGATATGAAATAATGTAGTAAGGCTTATATTGTACTGTTTATGCTTTTGATCTGTACGAACATGACATCCCAAGTCTTTTAATGAAATACATTTCAATGGAAATGCTTTTGATAAATCTTTATCATATTTTGTTTTGGGACAAATTACGCAACATTTTTAATTAAAATGTTACTCTGATTTTTAAACAAAGCATAAACAAATCGGTCTTTTCTGGCCGTGATTTTGGGGATGTCACACTAAATCACCAATAACACTGAAAGGGGACAGATCTTGGACCATGGAGCACTTTACACACATAAAGTCTCCACCTTTGGGGTTTTTGGCCCTAAAAAGGGCACATACAACAACAACCAAAAGAAGAGGAAAGTTTTGAACTTTATACCTGCAAGTGTAGCCCTTTCCTCTGTAGATCTCAGATCCAAAATGGCACCTCAAGTTTTAGCCTCCAAGAACTCCCTTCCTTATTCTTCACTAAGGCACTAATGCACTAAGAAGCTCAAATCAACACTCTCACACACTAAGGACGATGGGGATCTCTTTTAGGGTTTCACTCACTGATATGGAGGCTAAGGAATGAGCCATAACACCTTTTAAATAGTGCACAAGGTGGATTAGGGTTTTTGCACCTGGGCCGTGTACGCCTGGCGTAACTCTAGGTACGCCCAGCGTACCTTGGCAACTCCGCGTCCAAATTAAGCGCATGAGTACGTGCAGCGTATCCCTATGGTACGCCCAGCGTACTCACTTGCTACACTCCCACCACTCAAGGACTAAACATGACCAATCAATAAAGAACAAGGATGAAAGGAGAATACCTGAATCTCGGGGTGTTACATGGTTGTTAATGTGTATGATGTTATCATCACTTTGTAAATCAAATAAAAGTTAAAATTCATCGATTAATTTAACAATTCAATATCTTTATTATTTTATTCTGTTGTAGATCAAATAGCAGCATGTTAGCACCAACAAACCTGTTTAAAACATCGATTCTTGTGAGACCAATTAGCTACTGTGTACCATTGTTATATTATTTTGTTGTTAATGTTTATGATGTTATCACCACTTTTCCTGTACCATTGTTCTTTTGGGTAGATGATTTTATTGAGTTATTGTTTTTGAATTTAGATTCTTGATGTGTTTTTCTTTTTTTTGATTTTGTTTTTGGCGTAGGCAAAATGCAGGGAGACTGAACATATTCTAGAATATGAAATATAAGGCCGTGTTACTTGAAGCCATATTTATTTACTTATTATTGCTGATGCACTAGTTTTTCTCTACCTTCTAATAGAGGGATTCATTCATTTCATGTTCCATACCGTATTTCTTGAAGTCGTACTTTCTTATTAAAAACTTGATTTTGAATGAAATTACAATATAATGCAAGTCTAATTTTATACTAAACACAAATGAAACCTAGTCTAATTCAATACCACATAATAATGCAAGTTTACTAAAAAATTCCTAAAATACCCATGGGCTAAAACTGTCCCAATTTCTCTGGGTTATCCAACAGGTATTGCAGAAAAGATAAAGATTGTTGATTTTTTAACTACGGGAAATCAAGATCCATCATCACCGGTGATGTCGCCAACAAAGATTCTTTGCCCCGATTGAACGGCTAAAATTGTCCCAATTTCTCTGGGATTATTCTTGATTCACTAGAGGCTAGCAAGATTCTAAGTGCAGTTGCTATAGCCTTGTCAAATTGTTCCAGGTGGGATTCACTCATTCTTTTTCTTTTAATTTTAATTACATTACACTTAAGTTCTGATTGTATGAACAATGGAACAGTTTTAGTTTGTGGCCAGCATTTGTCCCAGTGCATGATCCTTCTAGAAAAGCTTATATTGGTATCCAAAATATGGGAACAGTATTTACTCGAATATTTGAAGGAGATCTTATTTCCACTCAATTTCCTGTAAAACTCGTGCATTTGGAGGGATTATATGAGTTGTTTGTATCTAAATTTGTAAGTCACCTCTCTCATTCTGTTTTCTTTAAAGAATATTCTCTAGCTGAATCATAATGTTGTAGGCCTTTTCATCATCAGACCTTTCAACACATTTCTTCAAAGTCCATTTCACCATGAAATTAACATACAAGATACTTACTTATGATGAAGACAATGAAGTGCTAAATTCTGAGTCTGAGATTACTGAATCTGGAGGTGATAATGGAGGCGATAATAGAAACAAACTACAATGGGATGATGATTGTCCTTGGAGCGAGTGGTATACTGCAGAAGACCCTATAAAAGGTAATAATATATTTGTGTATAATAGGGAAATGTAACTTTTTTTGTTACTGATAATTTCATAGAATGTGTGCAGCTTTTTAACTGGTTGCTATGTGGAGAGAGAAAATGGTGGAAAGCTCAATGGAGATGGCTGAACTTGAGAATGCTTCTATTCATGATGCTCAAAATTGGTTCATTCTTCCCGAATTCTCTTCTTATCTATAAGGAATGGAATTGGAATTATGTTGTTAAATTTAGTTTCAACATATGTCTGTATGAAATGACACAATTCTGTCTTATAGCACTGGTGATTATACTAGAAACATGGTTGGATTTGCTTCACAACTTCGCCTTCTGATTGATGCATTAGCCATGTCCTTGGATGCTAAATTCATGGAAGATTTTGCGTTAGTACTAAAAAAGTTTGTTGTTGTTGTTTTTATGTTTTTTAGCGATTTCTGTACTAGAGCCACTTCTTATTAGAGAAGTACGTTGGTGTTGGGAAGAGTCACAACCATTGCCATGAATGCCAACCAAAGCTGCAATTGATCTATCAACCTCTTTAGTTCACAAACATATGCAAATGGTAATTGTTTTGTTCTTATTTTTATATAATTATTTTTATAAACTTTTTTTTACAATATTTGCTTCACAGTTTGCAATATATACTGAGAAAAAACGTCAACAAGATACTACCGGTGACAACAGTAGTGATACTCCTAGTGTTGAGGTGGGTAGACATTTTTTTGTTTGTAAGCTGAGAGATTATGATTTATATTTTTTTGTTAATGGTTTATTTGTACAAAGTATAGGCTAATGAAGACTTTTCTTATCCATCAGGAGCAAAAGAAGAAGGTTTAGTGAAGGAAAGTGATAGGTGAAATAAGCTGCACCGCTTGATGCCCCACATCATCTTCGAAAGCATGAATGGGCTCCATACAGAGAAGGTTCCTCTTACATATAAATATAAAAATATCATTTTAAATGCATTATTTATGTTCATGGATGTCAAAACGCTTGTAGAATTTAGATTTCTTAGAGCACAGAAAATAAAGAGCAAAGCTACAAAGTAATTGTTGAGGGAGAAAGAGTTTACAATGAAGTACAAGGCTTGTTTATGGAATGAACACTAAGACCAGACCCCCACCCCCCTTTAGCACTCAAAATAAGAGTCAAACTCATACCCATGCCATTTTCTATTTTATTTTAATTTTTTGTTGAAAAAACTGAAATGATGTGCATTCTGACTTGCGCTCTTGTGAAAAGGCTTGACAGCAGTGATCCTGTTTTCACTCACACATACACATGGGATTCAGTATCCTTCATGGTCATATGCATTTAAGGGAAAACCAACCTCAACATTTGGAATTCATGTCACTGAGTCTGCATGTTATACTATTTGTATTACATGCATCTGATGTCAATGATAGATAGTTAAATTGATCATATTATTATTACTATTATCAGTGTATCTTAGTTGTAAACATAATAACCTACCTAGTGATGCAGTGTAGAGTTTACCCATGCCTAATAATAGTAAAGCTATTTAGAGGCTGATTTAGACTACTACAGACCCTAATTAACCTTGTGCATATAAATAAATATTTGGTTAAATAATGAAAGCAGTAGACGCCTTGTGCCCAGTTTTCTTATCCCTTCAATCCATCTCTAAAGCTAGCTTGAAATGTCATAATATATAAGTGTGAATTAGGATAACTTTTACAAATTGTGAGGCGACTAACTGACCATCTTTAATGTAGTTTTCTGATCAAGTGACATTTTTTCTGTTTTGTGGGACAATTAAAAAGTCTAACCATGAAATGTGAAGAGATGCTGTTCTATGTAAGAATATAAAGTTATATATATATATATATATATATATATATAGATATATATATATATATATATATATATATATATATATATATATATATATAGTACTTGCTAAATTAAAAGAAGATAGGACTAAAAATAAAATTATCATGTTGTACTTACTTGTAATTGAATAGACATTAGACAAGTTGCAAGATCCTTAACATGCATAGACCTTTTGGTTTTGATTTTTGAATGAAGGCCTTTAATTGTTTTCAATCATTATCATTATATTTAATATTTGATTTGATTCACTACAGAATGTGGTTACTGATGAAGCAGTTGAGCCTGGAAGAAGAGTTACTATAGCCATGGGAACCATTCGACAACTGAATGGTATAAATATTAATATTATTAAATCCAGTCCTTTCATGCAATGTGTAATTATGTATACGTTAGGCTTAGAGCAATGGTTCCAAGAGATGAGTTCAGAAGAAGAAGAAACAAGGCTGCAACTATAGTTCAAGTACTATGGATGAATTATGTTTGTAAACTATTTAAGAAAATGATTAGAAACAAGGGTGAATTTGTACATATTAGTTAGCTACTTGCAGGTTGATCTTGAATAAGCAAAGAGGTTATGAATTATATTGATTTGTTTTATATTTCCATGGAACGATTATTTGTTTGACATTAAATTTATGCAATGGATTCTATTTTTTGTATATGATATTTTATTTTCTATTATGAAACATTAAATATAAATTTAATTTGAAAATAAGTAAATCTATAAATAATATTTTTTTTAAACATTTAAAATTATGCTACGCAAAAAAGCGTGTCGTCTTCATTTATGACATGGCCTTTCTTGACATGGGCTTTCTTGATATGCATTGTGTGTCATTAACACGCGCGTCGTAAGTTTACGACACGCGAATGCGTGTCGTCTTCCTTTATGACAGGCCCTTCCTTGATACGCATTGTGTGTCGTAAACGCGCGTCGTAAATGTGCGTCGTCTATAAACGACGCAAAAAAGCGCGTCGTCTCTCTTTATGACAGGGCCTTCCTTGACGCGCATTTGCTCGTCGTCTGAGCCTTTTACGACGTGCAATGAGCGTCGTAAAAGGCTGTTTTTCTAGTAGTGCGAATACCAATACGTATCACTAAGACTAGATAATTCTTCGAATGAGAGGTCCTACCCTACAACTGTTGGACTCAAACAAGAGCTGCAAAATAGAGCTAAAGCTATCCTTCAGAAAATATTTAGTCCTTGTAATATGTAACTTAACATATTCGTTTACTAGTTAGTTAAATATAACTAGAACTCATAAAAGCACAAAGCAAGCAACATTCGAGCATTAAGTAAACATAATCAATCATATCCTAATCATATAAAGCATACTTCCTAGATTCTTAGCTCTAACTAGCATATAGTTCTCACACACATATATAACAGGTATACAAGGCATAATTCCAAGATCCTTATCCCTAATCTAGCATGTAGTTCTCATAATCACAACATAACATAATAACTTCTTTGGGTAATTTGGGAAAACTTACTTGAGCTCGGCTGATTGCATGCACCACACCCTTTTTCTGTTTTGAAATTCCTTTTTGTAAAAATGGTTTTTCGATTACAAAATTTATACCAAGTCCTTAGTTTGAGTTCAGACACACCTGATAGTGTGCATGAATCACTCAAACCATGGCTCTGATACCAACTTGTGACATTCCTGAAAATACAGTCCAAAAATTTCATTTTAAATCATTAAGACAACCATAGTCATCAAACATCATATAAAAATTCTTAAGTCTTGTATCTCAAAATATCATAATATCTGTCAAAATATATCAGAGTATAAATATCTCAGGCTCAACAAATGATGTGTGCACTGTAATCATCCCAAACTCTTCCCCTTGCTACCGGAAGTCTAAAACCAAAACTGAAAACTATAAGCACGAAGCTTAGTGAGCCAAACCAAACTACCACATACCATACACATAATAAATTATTCATATAACATAACATTGAGCCTTGCCCACAACATCGGGCCCCACCCATCATAGGACAATGTCTGGCATCGGGCCAGGCCCGATATCGAGCAAAGCTCGGTATACATATCAACATATCAACAATACACGTAAGTAAGAACATAACATAAACATATAAATATTCCTCGGGCCTCGCCCGACATTGGACCGAAATCCAAAAAAATATAACATATCATATAAACATTCCTCGGGCTTTTCCCGGCATCAGACCGAAGTCTGGAACATATAAACAAGCAAATGCAAGAATAACAAAGACATCAAGCATACAAACATTCATCAGGCTTTCCCTAGTGTCGGACTGAAGTTCGGAACATATAAACACATAAACCTACGTCGGTCACTGCCCGACATCAGACCAAATTCCAGAACATACAAACATGCATAACAGGTTGGCATTGGTGTCTTAGACCCGTTCCTAGGAGGAAACTCACCTTGCAAAGCTGGATGCTGAATCTCACAATGAGGAATATCTAGTGGCTGCTCCAACGAATCCCCGGCTATCATTATCATAACAACACATAGTCAATATCCGTAATCCTTTTTAGGGTAAAATGACCATTTTACCCCTTATCTAATTTGGACCATAACCTATGAACAATTCCATCGAATCTCTCCAAGCCCATTAATGGCCCACTAAAGGCCCATTAAGGGCCAAACTTTCTAAATTGGGCCCATCTCCTCAAATGGGCCTTCCCTTAAGTCCAAACATGTCCTTAATCCATTATCTAACTTATGATGGCCCATTATGGCCCAATAACATCTAAGTCCAAAGATTGGCCCAAACCGAGGCCCAGACGTCGCAAAGCCCAAAACTTGACAGTACGTTGGGTGTACTCCTCTATACGCTAAGCGTACTGTTGCATGGCATGTACGCTGCGCGTACTAACTTGTATGCCAAGTGTACAACCCTGTTAAGCCATAAACTTCAAAAGTGCTTATTCCATTAAGACCTTAAGCCCATATTATAGATTTGAGTCCCTTAGCATGTATTAACTCATAAAGTCAATTACTTAGTGGCTTGCAGCCCACCAAATGGGCCCAAACATGGAATATATCAACTAACTTCCATGGAAATGGCTAGATGTCATGCATGGTTACAAAAGGACATCAATTATCGAAACTTTACGGCTAATGGGACACATTTAGCACTAAGGGTGGCCACCCAAAGCCTAGATACGAAGTTGAACCATAAAAATCCATTCTTTGGACCTAAAAAGGTCCAAAACTCCATAAACATAGAACTAAGAATTCATGAGGAAATTTTGAAGCTTTATACCTCTAATGAGTTTCAAAAGGTGAGATAATCTCAGATCCTTGAGCTCAAGATACTCAATTTCTTCTTCTCCAACTCCTCCTTTCTTCTTCTAGGCTCTAAATCTCCAAAGCAAGCTTCACAAGGCCAAACACACACAATAATGAAGAAAGAGTAGCTATCTAGGTTTTCTGAGGTTGAGAGGCTGGTAAGGAAGCTAGGGTTTGGGTTATGATGTTCTATTTATATGGCTTAAACCCTAAAAAATTAGGGTTTGGAGTCTGCTCACGTACACTGTGCGTACTCCTTGGTATGCTACGCGCACGTGCATGCGCCTCCCGAATCCAATGCTCCTCTACGCCCCACGTACGCCAAGCTTACGCCTAGGGTACGTCTTTTGGGAAACCAAACTACACGGCTCAATTACTATGTCCAATTAATCATCCATTGTTCATTCCAAACCCAAAAAATAGGTGACAAACACTTTACAAAAATAATTCATACCTCAAGTAATGAATGGTACAGGACTAAGAACAGATTATTGTACACTGGTATGGTCAAAGTATGTTGTCCCTCTATATGATAGGTGAAGACATGATATGTAATTAGATTATTTGGGTCTAAATGAGAGTAGAAGGGCAAAGTAAGAAAAATGTGAACCGAGAGACAATATATGCTAAGAGATAAGAGTACAAGTGAGATGGGAAGAAGATAATTAGAAAGTAGGAGATGGAATAAGATGAGAATATGAGGTGAGAGAGAAAAGTATGAGAAAAGGTGAAGATAGAGTATGAGAATTGTAAGAACTTGAAATTAAGAGAAAGTTTAGTATTAGTCAAACATTAACCAAAAGGGAAAAATGCTTAATTATGAGAAAAAGATGAGAAAATGAAGTTGTGACTTAATGAAAATGACCAAGACGAGTTTAAGTTGCTTTGAATAGTTTAGATGAGTAGGTTTAAGAGAAATAATGCATGAGAAGATGCATTTTGGAAAAAAGGGTAAAATGGGAAACTTTATGTTTTTGGACCAAATTTGTGACTTAATAGATTAAGACCTATATTAAGTCAATGAGATATGACTTAGCAGAGCTATAAAATATGTTCCAGCCTTCGCATGGATATATATAACAAAGGAAATGGGTGAGAAACGAAGAAGTTATGAAGGTTAAACGTTGAGACAAAAATGTCCCAAAGCTGGAATGGAATCAACCCAAGGCGGTGTTGTTAAGCTGGTACCAAAGCATGGTGGTTAGGTTACCACAACGCAGAGAGTGTTCATCGTAAGAAGGAAGGGTAGCGTACTTTTCCTTGCGTCATGGTGTGTGGGCACTACGACGTGGTGACTAACGTAGAATGCCATTGAGAAATAATACCATTGTGTGGCAAGTAAATGATTGTCTTTGGCCTTTGATCAAATAGTCATCATGGCATGGTGCATATGTACCGCGACACGGTTATCAATTAGAATTAAAGATTTTTACCTTTCATTCTCGTCATAAGCAACCCCAAACACCCCTATAGAGGAGTTGCATCGATTTGAAGGATCTAGGAGGGTCAAGTGGTTGTTGTAGGTACTTATGTCTAGGATTAGACATCAGAATCTTGTGAGGTAATCATCTCCTTCATCTTTAAGCTTTCACATCTTTAATGGTTATTTTTGGAATTAAGTTAGATATGAATGATTACCCTTAAGAAGGTTGTTAGTTGATGTCATTGATAGTTTTTAAAAGCTTTGAACAAGTTTTATGTTTGATTTCAATGGTAAAATCACCATATATCAATTTAGGGTTTGAAACCCTAACCTAGAAACTAAGTCAATTGATGTATTAGATGTTACATTATGATGGTTTAAGTATTATGGGATGCTTAATTCATTGATTGCGCTGAATTTATATGTAGAGAATGAAATGTTTGAATTATGATCAGTTAAGTGATTATTTGACAATAAGAAGTACATGTGTTAGGTCCAGAAGGTGTTGCGTCTTGGGCTGGCTATTTAGTCCATTTAGTCTCCGGTATGGGCATGTCCACCCGTGAGTTATTTTATAGGGTTTTGTATTTATAGGTGCTTGCATGCATCCTAGGACGTAAGATTTTGGAAATTATTTTGTCAAGTATTTTGATCTTTATCTTTTGTAACCCTAATATCCTCTACAGCGGAAGTTCTTAATCGAGCTCTGTTGAGGATTGAATCAATTGAATCATTCAACATATTCAGATTCATTCTTGTGTTCTATATTGGTGTTTTTCACTTTCGTGATTTACCTGTTACAAGATCTAAACGATCAAAGAGTTTCTTAAACTCATCAATTGGTATCAGAGCAGGAGGCTGTGTAATTCATACACATCTCTTCTGTGAAAGAAGTGATTAGGGTTTATTCCGCATTTACTGATATTTATTGAGCCGTCACTCCATAATTGACGTATCTCAGTATTTATTCGTCTTGCCCTAATATTACGTATTACAAGTCTGATCTTGCAACAGGTTAGAGGATCAAGCATGGATGATTCTCAATCCAATCCTATCAACATCTCGAACAGTATAGGATCTACAACCAAGATTCCAATTCTCTACACTCAAGATTACGAGGTTTGGGCGCATCATTTTGAAGACTACGTCATTGGATCTGAATATAATGGGTATCTGATATGGGAAGCCATTATGTCTGGACCATTTGCTCATTCTGGAACATCCAGAATTATTAAAAATCAAAAGGAGTATAATGATTTGTTAAAAGATGTGAAAGATGTTGCTCAGGACGAAAAGGAGAAGTTTCAGTGCAACATCAAAGCATTGAGACTGATTCGATTCGCTCTTCAATCAGACACGTTTAGATTGGTAAGTTCCTGCAGTACTGCTAAAGAAATTTGGGATCGGCTGCGAGAGCTGTATTCTACAGATGAAGATCTAGAGCACTCAATTCAGACCTTGCTCCTGTCTGAATTTGGAGAGTTCAAGCAAAGCCCTAATGAATCTGTTACACAGACGTTTGATAGCTTCAATCATCTTCTCAGCAAGATGATCAAATATGATATTGAAAGGAAGCTTATTGAACAGAAGGTCACTTTTCTGAATGGTCTAAGATCCGAATGGAGAGCTGTTGTGTCAACAGTCAAAGCACACGAACAGTTCAAATCTTACTCGCTGGCGAAACTGGTGGTTTCTAGTCTGGGGTCTCTGGCGCTCTTATCCAAGGGTAAAAGTGTAGAAGAAGATGAAGAGGATCTTAATCAGGGAGATCACGATCTGACAGCCGAAGATTATGCTTTAATGGTGTCAAATCCCAGAAGGTTTATCAAGAAAAAGTTTCCTTCCAACAAAAATCGTAATTGGCAAGGAAGCTATAGTTCTGAAAGAGTAAAAGATGAACCGAAAGTTGAGGAGTTGAAAAAGGAAGCTAAGGGTGAAGCTGACACTGGTGTCAGTTGCTTCTACTGTGGGGGAAAGAATCACTACGCAAAGGATTGTGTGTTGAAGAAGATGGCTGAGAAAGATGAGGAGAAAGATGAAGAGGCAATTCTTATGAAAAATCTGGAGGAGATTAAAAGAAAGAAAGTTGCTACTAATCCCTCTATAAATGCTCTTATGGTGCATGGTTCGGCAAAGGATGACGAGTTCGGTGGCGTACAGGTGTGGTCGACCGACTCAGAAGATGATGAGGTGAGAAAGCCTTCTCATGGAAAGACTTATGTCGCAAGAGGAGGTGAAAGCAGTGGAAAATGTCTGATGGTGACTGATGTATCTCAGATAAGAGGATACAATACTGATGGTGGAAATGAAGATACCAAGGAGCGAGAGGACTTATGCTTCACAACAAAACTTTTCAGTGTACAGATCAGTGAACTTGATGAACTGATCAAGAAGGTACAATCTGTTTTTATTACGTTTAAAATTCCACAAAAATCATATGAAAAGGAATTAAATAACTTGAATTCAAGAATGACAAATCTAGATAGTTGTTTAACTCAAACACGGGTCACAAATTCTAACCTGACTGACCAAATAAGCAGGGTGTCATCCAAGAGTGAGGAGCGAAGGATATGGATTGAGCAGAAGGAGTCAGAGCTAATTAAGTCTACGGATGAAAACATTTATTTGCAAAGAGACAATTTGAAATTGTTAAAACAAAGGAATGTTTTTTGTTTGATCGCTAAAAGACTTTATGCTAACATTACTCAACTGCATCTAAATTGTGAAATAGGGTAGAAGATACATCACATGATTCTACCCTTCCTTGAGTTTAAGGAGGATGAAATCGATGCCGAAGCATACAACTGTGAAAGTGTTGTATCTTCCAATGATGTTAATCCCACTTATATGTATGGTCTGGACAAAATAGAATCTTTTATAAAGTCCAAAGACCATAAGGACATGCTTAAAAATCTCTTGGATGAAAACGATAAGCTAAAACTCAGGACCGAAACCATACCAAAATTCGACTCATTGAGTGCCAATTTAAGTTCAGAAAACAAAATTGATGTTGAAAATGCATCTGAACTTGATGAGGACGATGATATGAGTGAAATTTCTGTAGAGGTTGAAGTTGATTGTTCTGAGTTTGTCAAGAGCGAACCCGAAAACCACAAAAATCTGATTTCTGAAAATTCTGTGGAATTTGCTCGTTTGTCCAAAACTAAGTCCCCAGTCCTTAAAGAAAAGGCCGTTGTGTTTCAGAAGGTTAGAACTACTCCCAATCAGGTGTATAAGGTCACAGGAGTAACCGAACATCAAACAGCCGAACTCACTGACATAGTGAACGAAGACAATGCAGATGGTTGTGATGAGTTTTTCTGGTCACCTCCCATAGACAATGCAGACGAAACGGTTGGTCTGTCAGAGCGAACATCCTGGAAGACCAGAGGTAGATATGTCCCCGAGCCGCTGAATGAGCCTACCAACTTCGACGTACCAAGTACAAGTGGCACAAAAGAAATTCCTGTAGAAGAAGTCACCTCCACAAGAGAATCCTCATCTATGAAAAGTGAACCAGCTGCCAAGAAGCTGAAACAAAAAGCCAATATCCACAGACAACTGAAACAGGTGAAAAATCAAAAGCAGTAGAGAAATCTTAGATACAAGAAAAATCTCTCAGAGCGAAAGCAGTTTTGGCTCTCTCAAAATCCCCATTACTCTTACCATGATAAAGATTCTAAGTCAGAGAGAAAGACTTTCGGGCCACACGAAGCACAGAACCGAAAGGATAGGTTAGGTCTCGAAAGCAGCAGCAACCGAAAAGCTAGTTTCGGTCCGCCAAGTAATAACAGGCAAAGACCTGATTTCAGTCCTTTAAGCTTTTATAATAAAAGACCAAGTTTTGGACCACCAGCCAACAACAAACAAAAATCCAACTTCGGCTCATCATCGAGCAGCTACCAAAGGTCCAGGTTCGGACACTCTAATGACCACAAACGAAAGGGTCATTTCGAACCTCAAGTTAGGAAAAACTATCATTCTAAATTCTCTTTCTCTAATTCTTCTCATTCTAAACCCTCTTCTAAACCCAATTCAGTCTCCACACAAAATTCAAGATCATCAACGAACTTTAAAGGAAAAACGAAGGTTTCCTCAGTCAATGAGGACCGAAAGCAGTCTATTGCTCAAACACCAGAATTTGAATCCAAAACACCTGTAGCTAATTCTAACAAAATCAAATTGTTTACTATTAAAAGAAAAGATGAAACAACCTTAGTAAAACGCACATATCTTGTTGATGTTTCTCTTACTATTCCTGTTCCTATGAAAGGCTCACTTGGACCCAAGAAACTTTGGGTTCCTAAATCTGCTTAATTTTTGCAGGTTATTAGTGACGAGCAGTTTGACGAAGAATGGTATATTGACAGTGGCTGCTCACGTCACATGACAGGAAGGACGGAAGAGCTAAGGGAGTTTCGATCGCTTCAAAATGGTGGCAATGTCAATTTTGGTAACAACTCCTATGGAACGATAAAGGGTTATGGGATGATTACCAATGGAGACTTCACGATAAGAAAGGTGGCATACGTAGAAGGATTGCAACATAATCTCATCAGTGTATCTCAACTGGTGGGTGGTACCGGTCTCAAAGTTTCATTCGACGACGAAGGCTCAAAAATTATCGAGAAGGAATCCAACAAGCTCATTCTCAAATCAGATCGAAGAGGCGAAATGTTTCCTCTGAATCTCAGACCAATCAAAGGAAATCTAGCCATATGTCTTTTGTCCAAAGCTCATTCTGACGAAAGCTGGTTGTGGCACCGAAGGCTCTCTCATCTCAACTTCAAAGACATCAACAAGCTTGTCACCAGAGGTCATGTTCGGGGTCTTCCATTGCTCAAGTTTGATCGAGAACACTTATGTGCTACATGCGAAATGGGGAAACAAAGTCGTCAAAGTCACCCATCAATTATAAACACAAAAGTTGTTGAACCACTTGAGTTGCTTCACATCGACTTGTGTGGTCCATCATCAATCGAGAGCATTGGCGGTAGCAAGTTCATTCTTGTTGTTGTTGATGATTTCTCACGTTTTACATGGGTATTCTTTCTGAAGCACAAATCTGAGGCCACTTCTAAGCTAAAGATGTTTATCAAGCAGGTTGAAGTGCAACTGAGAAAAGTCGTTCGAAACATTAGGAGCGACAATGGACTGGAATTCAAGAACAAAGAATTCGAAAACTTTTTGGAAGAAAAAGGAACCAGTCATAACTTCTCAGCCCCTTACACGCCTCAACAGAATGGTATTGTCGAAAGGCGAAACCGATCCTTGTGTCAGGCGGCCCGAACTATGCTAAGTTTTGCTTCGCTTCCCTTATATTTCTGGGCTGATGCTATTGCTGCAACATGTTTTACGCAGAATAGGTCTTATCTCAACAAGCGTTTCTCTCTCACTCCTTATGAGATCATCAATAACAGGAAGCCGAACGTAAAATTCTTCCATGTGTTCGGTTCATGATGCTTCATCTTCAACTCCAAAGAACATCGTAACAAATTTGATGTTAAAGCTGACGAAGGAATTTTTCTGGGATATTCTCTTACTTCAAAAGCATACCGGGTCTTAAATAAGCGTTCTAGAAAGATTGAAGAAACCTATTATGTGACTTTCGATGACAACTATGTCAAGAAGCTAAAGACTACTGAAGAAGCAATTGGAGAGATTTTCTCTGAAACAGGTCAAGTCACAGCCACAATTGCTAATTTATTTGATCAGTCCATAGAACTCTTCGATGAACCTGAGAAAGCCACTCTCTCGGAAGCCAAGGCGGCAGGCAACAAAATCGATCATCTAAAGCAGATTGTCGAAGATGCAGCCAAACAAATGGGAGAAGGAGAACAAGTTCGAAACGAACCTCCTCAGCACGACACTTCAGTTGAGGGGGAGAATCTATTTTCTTCAAATCAACCGAACTCACACTTTCAGGGGGAGAATTCCATTCCTGTAGCACCCGAAAGTCCATCTACACCCGAAAGCCCAGTAGCACCCGAAAGTCCAGTAGCACCCGACAGTCTAGCTACACCTGAGAGTTCTGTTGCACCCGAAGGTCTGAACCAACCTGAAAATCCAAATGATTCATCATCAGTCGAGGGGGGAATTCCCATATGTTCTATGATGACGATAGTCAATCCGAATTGGAAGAATTGGTCAACGCCGAATTGGATCCATCCTATGATCCAAACCATCCTCCCCTCATTATATGGACCAGAGATCATCCTGTATCTCAGATAGTGGGTAACGTATCTGAAAAGGTCCTGACCCGATCCCAAGTGAAGGCAAAACAAACCTCCCTATTTTCCAAATTAGAGTTCTGCATGTATAATTCCTTCGTATCCAAAGTTAAGCCGAAGACCGTCAATTCTGCTCTTGATCATTCTGATTGGGTTTAGGCTATGCAAGATGAACTCAATGAATTTGAAAGAAACAAGGTATGGCGCCTCATTCCAACACCTAAAGATGCCTCAGTCGTTGGTCTCAAATGGGTATTCAGAAACAAAATGGACAAGGAGGGTAATGTGATTCGAAATAAAGCTCGTCTTGTGGTGAAAGGATACTGCCAGGAAGAAGGAATTGACTACGAAGAAACATTTGCTCCGGTAGCAAGGCTGGAACCTGTTCGAATATTTCTTGCCTATGCTACACACAAAAACTTTGAGGTCTACCAAATGGATGTGAAATGCGCCTTTCTGAATGGAGAACTTGAAGAAACGGTCTATGTGGAGCAACCTCCAGGTTTTGTGAATGAAAAGCATCCAAATCACTGTTACATTCTAGACAAGGCAGTTTATGGTCTGAAAGAAGCGCCTAGGGCATGGTATGAAACACTAACTAAGTTCTTAAAGATGTCTAAATTCAAACAAGGTTCGGTTGACCCAACCTTCTTTCGAAAGAAGGAAGGTAACCACCTTATGATAGTTCAAATCTATGTCGATGATATCATCTTTGGCTCAACGAATCCTAGCTTAACAGCTGAATTCAGAAAGCTAATGGAGACTAAATTTGAAATGAGCTCAATGGGTCTGATTAACTTTTTCCTTGGTTTAAACATTAGACAGGGACCCGAAGGCATCTTTATCAACCAGGAAGCATATACCAAGACTCTTCTTCCTAAATTTGGCATGATGGTAGATTCAAAGGTCAAAGTTCCAATGACGTTCGGCACCAAACTCACACCATCCTTGGGAAAACCAGCACTTGATATAACGCTATATCGACAAATGATTGGTTCCCTGATGTACCTCACAGCTAGCAGGCCTGATATAATGTTTTCTGTGTGTTATTGTGCTAGGTTTCAGGTGAATCCTCGTGAACCACACATGCTAGCAGTGAAAAACATACTCCGGTATCTGAAGCGAACCACCTCTCTTGGTCTCTGGTATCCATCAAACTCAGGTTTCTTTGTTCAATCCTACTCCGATGCAGACCTTGGAGGATGTGGTCTAGACAGTAAAAGCACTACAGGAGGATGTCAATTCCTCGACGGAAAATTGGTGAGCTGGCAATCTAAGAAACAAACTTGTGTTTCACTATCTACAACCGAAGCAGAATATATTGCAGCCGCTTCTTGCACATCTCAAGTGATTTGGATCCAAAGTCAACTTAGGGATTACGAACTCAACATGAAAAAGATCCCACTATATTGTGACTCAGAAAGTGCAATTAGGATCTGTCATAACCCAATGCAACATTCCAAAACCAAACATATTGCATTAAGGTATCACTTCATTAAAGATCACGTAGAAGACGGAAACGTAGAGATTCATTTTGTTCGAACTACTGATCAAATGGCTGACATCTTCACCAAAGCTCTTCCTGAAGCAAGATTCAATAAAATTCTACAAGGGCTAGGTATGATGGAATCGCAGTCAGTACCAAAAACTACTTCTCAAAACTAAAAGTTGGAAGCGAAATGAATCAAACGTTTGGGTTCGATTCCCGTGAGTGCCGAAATGAACCGAGCGCTCGGGTTCGGTCCTATTCTCTTATCTTCGCTTCTCACTTAAAGGTAGTTTCTTTGGTGGTAATCTTTTGGTTGTAAACTTTTTGTACTCTTATTTCTCATTTCTTTCTTACTTTTTCAAAGTTTTTTTAACCGAAATGAACCGAGCGTTCGGTCTATTTCGGGTTCGGTTTCAAAGTTTTTTTTTTCTTTTTCTTTCTTTAACTCATAAACTCCAAAAATATTTTTGTTTGTTTTTCTCTTTAAATCAAAAACTCCAAAAACATTTTTTTGTTTGCCGTTCGTTAATTTTTGTTTGTGGATTATTGTGGAGAAATTCTTGTTCTCACATTTTTAATTGTTAAGTGTCCCTAGAAGCATGCTGCTGTATGTGTCCAAAGCCTCATCTGATTCTGAATAATAGCCTTACTGACTTGGTATATACAACCCTTGTCTTCCCAATTAGGCTTTTATATTTATTCTAATCATGAGCTCCATTACTCTCTTCTCACATGAGATAAGTGTTTTCTGCTTGGTCCCTATCATACAGCAGAGGTACTTTGGTTTCTTTACACCATCTCCAATACTTTTCTCCATCCTATTCGCCTTATACAAGTAACCCTTGAGACTCTCAGTAATTACCACTGAGGTTTATGGTTACACAATTTCTATGTTTATGATTTTAGCTTCGTGCCACTACGTGCTAAGTGAAACCCACAATTCAATACCTACTATGCATTGACGGTGAACAATTAAATTTGCTCTAGTTTTCACTAATGAATTAACAAAGTCACCCATGGGGCTGTACCTTGAAATCTCTAAATTTTCTTTTTGTGTGATTCTTATGAAATTGTTAAATCCCATAACATTTCTTCCCTTAGAATCCAGTTTTATTTTTTTTGAGATTTCACCTAAAAGTATTTTACACATGCCACTTAAATTCTCTTCACACCTACTTGTTCAACAGACTACATTGGTCTCACAAGTACTTCAGTTGATTTCTGTCTTATGTCAAGATCAGGAATTCTAAATAGAAGCGAAAGCCACCCACATTAGCCTTATTAAAAGATGCCTTTCAACACTTCTTAATAAGTGTTTGATCGTAATTTAACGGGAAACCACACAAACACTTTAAGGTCTCTCTTGACTTTGAAGGAAGAGATTCGTGCCCGGGATCTATTGTTTCGTGTCTTTATTGACATCACAATTTCCCACATATGTATTGCTTTATTTCTTTTCTTTTACACTATATGCACGAAAATCTTTTTGATTTTGCATAATTATGGTTTCATTACTTACAAACAATTTTTGGCTATGGGATTTAACGTTATAAAAGAAATGTGGCTCACAATGTTACACGTGGTTATTTTGCTTTATGACGATAGCTCACTCTAAAGGGATAAGTTGTTGACTCAGCCGAAAGTCCAATCGGTTTGATATTTCAAACGGCTCTTGATGGGAAGGCGCTTGATGGAATGTCTCAAGTATTCGCCGATGGTTCCAGCTCTCACCAAGGTCGAAACAGTTCCAATGGAGTGTCTCTCACAAATATTCTCCACTGCCCATTATGACAAGTCTGTCGATCGAGTCTTCTTCGACATTCTTGATCACAAGGCCTCCATCTCCAAGCAGCGATTATGTTCGCTTTTAGGGTTTCAACCCGATGAATCTAAGGTTAACCCTGAATCCATCCCGGTAGGATAGTTGTTTTCCATGTTTTATAACATGGTATACACTGAAATTCTGACGACGGTGACCAAATTCAAGAAATGTTGCCTACCTCCTCAGTGGAACGGCTTCTTTACCGTCTTGTTCAAGGGGCTATCAGAACGAAGTGAAGGTTCAGACGGGGCGAGTCGTCTGTTTATGACCATTCTTTATGGTCTGTACCATGGCATCAACCTTGACTATGGGTCGGTTCTATGGCAGCAGCTGATTCAGAGTCTAGCGTCTACCTCTCTCTATTCAGAGATCTCCTATGCCCGATTATGGACGCTGGTCACAAAGTGGGTGATGGACAAGTATCATGATCCAATTGTTGCTGATTCTCCAGTTTCATCGATAGGTACTTCCCACACAACGAAGATAATTGTATCTGATTCCTCTAAGTTTTAGTTTATTGGCTCAATCCCTGAGTCAATGCATGGGGATGTTCCAAGCGACAGCCGGATCATCAGGACTTACAAGGACTTTCGTCGCTCTGGTCCTAGAGAGCTCACTCCTGACATGATTCAATCAATTCATGATGCTGTTCGGCCTGCTCCCAGGGGAAAGAAGAATGACAAGGGAAAAGACAAGAAGGTTGTCAAAGGAGGGAAGGGTCCTTCTCCGAAGAAACACAAACCCTCCAAAGCAGCTTAATCTCCTCCACCAAAGAAGAGGAAGACTCAACCTAGGCGAAAGCTTATTCTTGCCTCCTCCTCCAGTGAATCTGAGGAAGAGAGTTCAGACTCTGAAGAGTCCCTACGTGGTAACACTCCTCCACGTTCGCCTACCCCTGAGGTACATGTTTCCACTAGACCTGTCTCTCCTCCCACAATCTCGATCTCTATTTCCATTCCCCCCATAACCTCCACTACTCAAATACCAGCCATTTCTATCCCTATACCACCTCCCATTTTCACTGAAGCTACCACAACAACCACCGCTAGAGTTAGAACCAACGTATCTGATACAGGGACTCCTACTTCAGCACCCGAACCCACTCCCACTACCGAACATACATCCGTACCCGAACCTACTTCCACAACCGAGCCTCCACCATCACCCTCATTTCCTGCTCACTCAGTAGATAATGAAGAAGCTTTTCTTGGAGGAGAGGACATTACATTTGACTCGGTCTATTACAGTCCGTATCAAATGCAAAGCGATGATGATGATGATGCTCCATTCACCAAGAAGCATCTCAAGGCGCTTCATGAGAAAATCGATTCTCTCATTGCTTCCTCCTCTTCTTCCCCACACTCAACTATCTAAGAGGCTGCTATTTAGGGGATTGTTGATACGTTTACTAAGGCTCATGAAACCTCTATCAACTCTGCTACTGCCGCTATTGACGCCTCCACCAAGGCATGTGATGCTGCGACCGAAAAAGTCAAAAAACTATTTGTTGACGCTTCTTCTATTTTGCAGTCTTTACAGGAAACTGTTGATTCCAATAAAAAGAAGCTTGACTCTCTTGTCAAAAAGCTGGCCACTTCAGTTGCCTCTGAACTGGAGTCCTTTGCCAGTCTTCGTCAATCTATCAGTGATAACAACACATCGTTTAAGGCGACTATTGAGGAGCACCTGACTAAGCTGCATGAAGACCTAGCTGCCGAGAACTCAGCAATGGACGCTCTCGCTCGTAAAACCACTGCTCTCAAGGTCAAGAGTCTTCAACTTTTCCATTCTCAAAAGGAAGTTGAATCTCTTCGATCTGAGCGAGAAGTTATTTCTTCATGTGTTTCGGATGTCCACGCTGCCCTTTCCAACATCATTGAAGCCCATGATCCGATTCTGAACTACTCGGTGAGGCGCACTCTTGCAGAAAAGCTTGCTCCTGCCCTTGCTCTCTTAAGCAAACTTGAAGGGCTCCTGGAGTTCGTGTCCAATCCGAAACAAGGGGGAGAAGGTGTGTCTCAGTCCCAACCGCCTCCCACTTCTACAGCAACTAAAACAACCGAACCTCCTCTAGCAGGTCAAGCCTCAGGTTCGGGTGTCAAAGACAAAGGAAAGAAAATTGTTGAAGATAATGATGATGATGATAAAGACACGATTGCAGATCTCTTAAAGAAACAAGGCCATGATAAAGATGCTGACATGAGCGCTCGTGTTGCCAGAGAGGCTGAGGCGACCGAAAGGAAAATGAAGGAGGCTCATGACCTTCTTGAGAGTAGGAAAACTCTTTTTCCTCCGTGGACTCTTGAGAAGCTTTTGAAAGAGGAAATTGAAACTCCCAGCATCCTGTGGCTCGAACCAGTGATTTCATTGGATCGTATCAACTCTGTCGATTCTCAGTTCGACATGCCACTAACCCGAAAAGCCTTCATCTTTCATGCCTTTGATAACGTTGCAGATGTCCCTCATCCTCATCCAAAGGTTGATAGGGAACTCGTTGAATTCTATCTGAAGTCTGCTCAACCACAGTATCAAACTTGGAGCGCTCATAAAATCATCAACGTTCGGGTCCTCAAGCCATTTCGTGAGGGGAACTTCACGAACGTTCGGTTCAAAGTGCTGAGGGGTTCTGCTAAAACCGAACACGCGATATCACTTGATGATCTTCCCAACCTGAATCCACATGACTGGATTATTTTGCACAACATCCTCCTCACCAACGAAGCTGAGTATGGTCCAATTATTGATCACTTCGAAAGGATGCTCGTATGCCACATTATGGAGGTTGTCAAGATTGATCAGGAGATCGCTAGCATCTTCAAGAAAAAGCCTACTATTTCTCCTGTCGGCTTTACTAGTGATTTGAACATGATGCAGATGGGACGAATTGACCCGAAGCGGAATTCTGTCATGTTTACAAGGAACGAAGGCCAGAAATGCCTGTTCGCCTTGGCTGACAATCACCTTTACACCACTGCATGCTTGGAACATGCTCTAAGTATCATTCACCGATGCAAGCAGAATTCAGTAGATGACAAGAAGTACTTCGATGATATGATCCAATGGTACATTCGCTTCAGACAGACTATCGTTGCTCTCATCCCACGTCTTTTTGATACCACTAAGAAAGTTCCTGCAGCTGGACCCAGCAAGCCGAAGAGATAGTCTCGCTCCAATTGACGCAGAGGGGGAGATTGTTAGGTCCAGAAGGTGTTGCGTCTTGGGCTCGCTAGTTAGTCCATTTAGACTCCGGTATGGGCATGTCCATCCGTGAGTTATTTTATAGGGTTTTGTATTTGTAGGTGCTTGCATGCATCCTAGTACGTAAGATTTTGGAAAGTATTTTGTCAAGTATTTTGATCTTTATCTTTTGTAACCCTAATATCCTCTACAGCGGAAGTACTTAATCGAGCTCTGCTGAGGATTGAATCAATTGAATCATTCGACATATTCAGATTCATTCTTGTGTTCTATATTGGTGTTTTTCGCTTTCGTGATTTACCTGTTACAAGATCTAAACGATCAAAGAGTTTCTAAAACTCATCAACATGAGATCTTTATAGGCTAAGACAAATTTTAAGAAACTTGAAATGTTGTATGATTTGGCCTTGAGAAAGAGGATTAGCCAATATTCATCAATTGTAGAAAGGAGCTAACAAGGGCAGTTTGGCCTTAATAACTAATAAGGTGAATTATAACTCTCACACTCTCTCTATGTTTATTATATATATATATATATATATATATATATATATATGTGTGTGTGTGTATGTGTGTGTTTGTATGTGTTTGTGTATGTGTGTGTTTGTAAGTGAGAGTCATGTATCGGAGCACGAAAAAGAGAAAGAAAGAAGATGATTATATGCATTATAGTCCTAAGTAAGATGTTGTACTTTTTATTATATACTTAAGATCATGTATCTCAGCGTATGTGTATAACCATAGTATGTAGATACCTATAGAGAAAGGAAAAGGGTGTTATTGTAATACACTTAAGAGTAGATAAAGAAAGTCTGAGATTATATGCCTTATAATTCTATAAAATAGTTGATGATAAGAAATTTTATTTGTGTATATCTGATATGTTTATTTATGCACTAGTTTTTCATTTATGATTCCTAGGCTATCACATCGAAACACATGCAGTGAACCTGATCTAGTATAGTACTGTTTTGATAAACAAGTATGTCGAACTCAATCAGAACGGTGGTGAATTAACATAAGAATATTTTATTGTTTTGTAACATAACCATTTTCACTCCTAGAAGAGACCGATTTGTTTATTTTTTATATTAAAAATCAGAGTATCCTTTTAAATAAAAGCATTGCGGAATTTGTTCCTAGAAAACATGATAAAGATATTATCAAAGCATTTATGAAGAATAGTATTTTGTTTATTTTAAAACTTTGGGATGTCATCGTCAATACAAAAACATAAGCATAAACATACATTACATTCATTTACACTAATGGTTTACATCTCCTTTAATCTCTTAGTTTAACGTAGCTTCGTATCGACACTTGTGATACAAATAACTGACTGAGTCAGGTTGGGAAACCTAGTGAGTACATAGAGATTTCAACCCACAATAATATAATTATTATGTTTAATCATCAAACAATCATCCCAATTACCCATTCCCATTATCTTCTTTATTCTTAAGGATCTACCCTAAGAATCATTTATCCTTCATTCATTCATTCCTAAGGATCTTCCTAAGGAATAGGCATGAAGTCCATCGCTGCCAAGGTTTCTATAATAGGCACTAAGTCCATAGCGACTGATGTTATCTGTTAGGCACTAAGTCCATAGCTGCCAATGTTATTTGTCAGACACTAAGTCTATAGCTGCCAATACCATTTATAGGACACTAAATCTATAGCTGCCAAATTTCATTTTTAAGGCACTAAGTCCATAGCTACCAATGTTCATTTTTAAGGCACTAAGTCCATAGCTGTCGAGGTTTATCCATTTGGAACTAAGTCCATAGTTGCCATGGTTTATCTATCAGGCATTTAGTCCATAACTGCCAATGTCCATCTATATCATCTTTCATCTCTAATCATTCATCTACCCATCTTTGCCCAATATTTTTATAGGTATAAAATACATATACAGTCTAAATCAAATAAACCATGTATGTTTTGTTCATCCAGCATAAATATCAAGAACACATATAATATGCACATATAGCACATAATTTATATTAAATACTTCATATCTATGTGTAATATGAAAGAAACTATGCACTAACTTGTTGAAGTGATGATTCAACCAAGGACAATGCTTCGCTTCTTAACAATATGATTTCTTTCGACGAAACCTAGTATTATTACTGTTAGATTTTACTCTAATATTTATCACGACTAATTACGAACTTTATTATTTTATAAGTGTTAAAAAATACTTTTCAACTACTATGTACAAACAAGAAACACCGGACGGTAGGACCACTTTGGAATTTATAGCACTTCTAAAATCCAACAACCCTATGCGTCCCTTCAAACCAGATTTCACGTACCACGAGTAGTTAAAAATTATTATAATAACACCTTTTTATACCATGTTTTATAATATATATATATATATATATATATATATATATATATATATATATATATATTATTGTTTATATGTTCCTAATAACAATAATAAATTTAAACATAAGCTATACTTAAAGCAAGGTAAGCATAACTCAGTTACCGGGAGGTTTGATAGAGACCGGGCTCTGCGGGGGCGGAACTTTCTGAGCCAAAAAGCTCTTTTGCTCGAAGCCTTCGGGCGCTCCGGGGCTTTCCTCTAAAACCTTGAGGTTACTAGGGATTTGGGATGGTTTTGGGAGGTTTAGAGAGAGAGAGAGAGAGTAGAGAGAAAGAAGTGGTTTAAGGTGTGAAGAATGAGGTTGGCCTCACACCTCTATTTATAGCTTCTAGTCCTCGGTTACGCAGGGCGTACCTACAGAGGTACGCAACTCATTCCTCGGTATGCAGGGCGTATTTGCATACGCAGTGCATAGGGGCGAATAGGCGTCCGACTTCGGATGGGGCGACGTGGCTGACTCCGGACCAAGCATGGGAGTACGCAGGGCGCTCTTCTCTATGTGGGGCTTACTTGAGAAGCCTCGCAAATGACATTTCTGACTTCTAAAATTCTACGCGTAGTTGGAGACGTACTATATAACTTTCGTTTAGACTCCGTCGGATAATTTTGAATTTATTTTTAAAGTTATATTTTTAACAGGCCGGGACATGAAAAGTCTGTTAAAAATTCATAACTTCGTCATCCGACCTCCATTTCTGTCTACAATTTTATCGTTGAGCTCCTATTAATGAGATTTTCGATTCTCGTTTAGGTTGTGTCGGCTGAAAATCGGTTGATCTAATATTCAGACTCCCGGCTGCATATTGGTATGTCGATACTTGGAAAAATCATAACTTCCTCATACGAGGTCAGATTTCGGCGTTCTTTTTATGCATGCTCTCGGTTTAACGAATACTATGACTTTCATTTAGATTGATAAGTCTAAAAAGTATTTTATTGTAAATTCACTTTTTACTACACACGACATTGTGTAGGTTTTGTCGTAAAACTTCGACAGGTCATAACTTTTTTGTTTTAAGTCGGATTTCAGTGTTTTTTAGGTGTACGAAACCCTTGTGGCATATACTATAACTTAGTCGAGCTTATTTATTATAAATAATCCTTTATCAAAAGTCATTTTTAATGCTCATTATCTCTAAATTGACTAGCCGGAATCAGCGGGCGTTACAATTCTCTTCCCTTAGGATGACTACGTCCCATAATCATCAACAAAACAGGGCTTGTATAATGACTCCGTACGTCATCTCTTCATCCTAGGTAATAGTAATAACTCTTATGTTCCTTCAAATAAGTATCTAACACTTGGAATTCTTGTCTATAGGCAGTGCTTGATCTTGCACCAACTTTGTATCTCATGTTGGACTTTCAATCGTCACCTTCAAGTCACAATCTCGATCCTTATTGCAGACTCGTTCTTCTTATTAACAAAATAGAAACTATATAACTCACCAAACATTGTTGTCTAATGTTGTAGAGGTGTTTCATGTTTTTAGGGTCAGGTAACAATAGTTGTCGTACCATAAGTGAAGACAGTAGCACAAGGACTAAGAATAGGTTTTATTTCCTTGTTCTTCTAATTTGTATGTTTGATTTTTTTGTAAACACGTGACTATGCCTAGGAAGTAAAATGTTTTTATTATCATGAGCTAATAGAATTCCACAAATTTATAGAAGTAACTCTAATAATCCCATTATATTAGATGATAGAAAGTCTGGGTCATTACAAGGAGAGGATAAGATGAAATGAAGGCAAAGTAATAGAATGAGAAGATGTAAAGATAGAGTGGGAGAAAGTATAAGATGAGAAGAGTATGTGAAGAATGTAGTAGATGGGATGAGTAGTGATAAGAAAAAAAAAATATTATAGTTAAAGATTATTATAAGAAAAGAGAAGAACAGTATAGTATGCAAAAAAGGAAATAATAGAAGTAGAGTATGATAATATGATTTTAGAGTATGATATAACTCACCAAACCTTTGGTCTAGTGTGGTAGATTTTTCATGTATTGCATGTTCAAGTCGTGGTCGTTCTATGAGAGGAGATAGAAGTACTAAGGATTTTGATTAGAAGCATCTTTTATTCTTATTATTTCCTTGTTTCTTTAAACTATGGTTATTGTAAAATCCGATGCAAATGACATTGTAGAATTAAGAACAATCAACATGAATCAAATGATAAATAGTATGCAAAGAAGGAAATAATACAAGTAGAGTATGATAATATGATTGTAGAGTATGATATAACTCACCAAACCTTTGGTCTAGTGTGGTAGATTTTTCATGTATTTCGTGTTCAGGTCGTAGTCGTTGTATAAGAGGAGATAGAAGTACTAAGGATTTTGATTAGAAGCAGCTTTTATTCTTACTATTTCCTTGTTTCCCTAAACTATGGTTACTGTAGGATCCCATGCAAATGACATTGTAGAATTAAGAACAATCAACATGAATCAAACGATAATAGAAAGAACACAAGATGTAAATAATTCTATTTAACATCAATTGATATTTGGAAGGTAATATTAAGTGTACAAAAATAAGAAGTGTAAGAACTCTCTCTTTCTAAACTACACTACTCATCTATATAGTGGGAGCTCTCTCAACATACAATAAATACTAAACTAGTATTTATAGGCTAGCTCAACCCAAAAGACATAGGGTCTTCAACATGATAAGAAAGACCTTCTCTAAGACCTTCTACCTTACCAAATTCCTTCTACCTTCCTAAAGGTCTTCTATATTGAATAGGGAGAAGCCTTCTAAGTCACCATCCAATGGAGAGCTTTGCACCCCAACATTCTCTCCCTTAAAGCTTGGAATAGATGACCCAACTTCTAGTTCGAAAGAGCAACTTCATGAACAAGTCCTTAAGTGTGACAGAAATGTATAAGTGAACACTTTACAATAGCCTTCTAATCCCGGTTCTAGGATGTAACACTTTACAATCCAAAGCAACAAGAATCTTGAGCATAAAAGTCCAAGAGGAAATTTGATTTCTTGAGTATCCAAAACTCCAAGGATAATTACCCATCCATGAGCATAAAAGTACATCCGAAAAATCCTAGAGAAGTCTAAATCCTTCATAAAATCCACTTCGGAAAATCAAATCCGAAACATTTCATAATCACTAATAACTCCCCCTCAAAGTCACGTTGGTATTCAATCATAAATGATAATTCACTAAAAATACAAATATCCAAAAAACTTTCGAATACCGATATATAATTCTCTCCCCATTTTATAAATGAAATATGATTATAAAACTTCAAATGGGAATGAGAAAGTGCTTAAAGTGGATTTTTCCATGCAATAATCCCCCTCAATAAGTGACAAAAATGAGAAGCTTTAAAACCGGAAAGCACAAAAAAGATGTCAATTCTTAAAAAACTTGACTTTCTGGATCACCTTTGACTTTAAAATGAACAAAATATGTTCATATTGAAGGAAAATGTTTTGCAGAAATGACAACTTTGATATCCTAAGAAAATATCTCCAAAATTTGCAAAGATTTTAGTTTCTGGGGTATAAACTGTCATTAAACTGAAAGTTCGAAGATGAAATTTGTAAACTTTATTTGATTCTTCCCCAAAACTATTTATTTCAAACTAGTTAAGAATCAGATGGAAAATCTGAGTCGTTAAAAAAACTCTGATAAATCCCCAAAGTATTTAGATGGAAAATCTTAGTCATTACAAAATTTTAGTAGATCGATAGACCTAGGACGGTGGTGTTTTATCTTTGGTGTTAAGGTGTTCATCGACTTGATGAAACATCAGAACTAGGTCTTTTTGTCTTCATTAATTATGTTACATGCCCACTTTTATCGATGACTATTCATAAGATTATGATTGGAGTATTAGTAAGAAACGATCTAATGAGACTGAATTGAAAACTAATCAGTGGGATGTGGAGAACATATTTGGACATTTTCATAATGACATGGTAGACAAGGGATTATGGAAAATCACTGAAGAGTATAGTTAGAGATTTGATGTTAATATTGCATGTAAGATTGAAAAAAGATTGAAAAGAACCTTGCATTTATATATATATATATATATATATATATATATATATATATTAATGTTACTGATGGGAAATATTTGAAAAATATCCTTGTGTCAATTTAGGTGGGGAATTAACACATATTTGTTTCCACCACAAGGATTGGAATAGACCAAAAGGTTAATACTCAATGTGGTGGTAAGGTGAATAAGAAAGTAAGTGTCACACCCCCAAACCGGAACGGCGAAAACGTTCGAGGCAGTTGACGTCATGTATAGTATCACAACAATTGAATTATAGTAATCAAAGTAAAACAACCATTATATTGATAATGTATATCTTTTATGTTTGTGTTCAAAATTATTGTACAATTGACACCAAAAATGTATAGCAAAACACTAAAAGACGTGACCCTATGAAGCTTCGTCTTCTCAAAACCTGTGTGGATACATGTCTACTGATTTCCTAAGGATACAAATGGTTTTCAAAAGAGTGTCAACAATTAACTTGGTGAGTTCATAAGTATTGTTGTAACAGAATTCTGTAATTTTATCCTTGAAAACGTAAGTGTGTTCTTCTAGAAAATCCAAGATTTTTTTGTTGTGAATGAATTGCAGTCTTAATACCATAAGACCAAAATGTATAAGTGTTGTACTCTGAAATAGTATAATATAGTTTTATAAATGAATAGAACCGTATGAAAATGAATGTTTCCCTGAAATTTATGTTTTCTTTGTACTGGAAAAGAGTATAATGTAATTGTAGTTGTATGCAAACTCTGTGAAAGTAAGTGTCTGGATTCACCAGTTGTACTGTTATATCTTGTATTGTAGCTTTATTACTAAATAAAACTATTTGATGTTGTTTATGTATCCATGCACTAATCGTATTGTTAATACCAAATTGTGAGATATTATAACCATTCTTGATGACCTAGGATGGCCTGATACAACATTTTTCAGGCGTCAGAAAAGGTACAACATTTTTCACCCCAGGCCTGCCTGGCTAACTATAGCTAACAGTTTCGGTGCGGGATTGTCAATCCCATATTAGATCTATACATAAGTATCACGCTTTCCCTCCAGGAGACTTTGGTTATAATTTAATGTCTTTTGTTGGTACTGAGATAAGTACTTGAAGTGTGTCTCACAAAGCTATATTGACGGTTACGTGTAGAATAATGAAAAGCCAATTTGTAATGAATAAACGATATGTAAATTTCATAAACAATACCTATTATAGTTTATACGTTTGTTATTGTATTGTATCGCAAACTTGGTAAAATAGTTTGTATGTTCCATAAACTATACCTATTATAGTTTATAACTGTGAATCTGAGATAAATATATTCCGTGAAATTTAACATTTTTGTACAAATGGTAATAAAATAACTTGTGAAAATATAATTTTTATACTTATATAGGGCATATATAATTAAGATTGAAAAGATAGTTGAATAAATGATTCAACCATAACCCCACAACCAAACAAGGAACAGGAAATAAGGCGGAATCACCAATTATAAGCTTATAGAATCTTTAGTGTATATATATTTATACACACACACACACTCATATATATATATATATATATATATATATATATATATATATATATATATATATTGGTAAAAATGATAGTTGAAACAATTTGAAATAGTGTAGATATTAACACAAGATATTTTGTGTTTACTTGTATCCCCCGCCCCCTAAAACAATGAAAAATCATGAGAACGTAGGGGTATGAACTCACCTCGAGTGTGTTCTTTGTTGGTTACGACTTGGTTGCGATAATCCTCAGGTTAGAAAACGTGTGTATAATCGTAATCCAAATAGTGTTTAACACATAATAATATGTGTAAAATTTGTTGAAATAATAGTAAATATGTTATAGAATATTGAATTATGTAAGAATCACATACGAAGGTTTCTATAAATCAAACTTGAAAGTATTTGGTTTCCTATGAAATGGTTGAAGATGTTCTTGGCAAACTTGAAGATATAAAGGTAGTGGATGAAGATTTGTTTATGAGTTTTGAGAGGATTTGGGTGAGTTTGGGTCGTGAATAAAGGGAAAAATGGAGATGATTTTGGTTGTATATATATATATATATATATATATATATATATATATATATATATATATATATATATATATATATGGGGTAAGAATTGATTCGACACTTACCTTGGAATGTGTATTTTATCCCCAAGAATAGTGTACCGCCGCCTAAAATGGGAGATTTCGGCCTATCCATACCGAAATCTCGTGTTTTCGGTCTAATGTACCCCACCGTGAAGTAGGATTTAGGTAAAAAAATTCCAACCAAAAAGTGCAGTTTTCAGTCTAAGCTGGGTTTTCGGTGGGAGGTAATTCGGTCCGAGAGTTTGCGGTCTAGAAGTACGATTTCGGTCCGAAGGTGGGGTCTCGCAATGGGTTTTTGGTGGAATTGTTTCCCTAATTTAGGTGGTTTCGGTTTTCGTTTGGAATATGATTCCACATATTGGAAAACCCATAAAGCAATATAAATTTTCATATTTAAATCAAACAATTTTATTTATTTGACTTTTGTTTGTCGTAGTTGATTAGCTTTGACTTTGGTTTTACTTTTTTGACTTTTATTGACTTTCATTGACTTGAAATAACTGGTTGTTATATTATCCCCCCGTTAGAGGGAATTTCGTTCCGAAATTATTTCTAAAGTGGTATTCACGAACTAGGGAAAAGATGTGGGTACTTTTGTTTCATTTCATCTTCCCATTCCCAAGTGAATTCTGGTCCCCACTTGGTATTTCAGCAAACCTTCACTATTGGTATTGGACTTGGTTTTGTTCTCTTTATTTCTATGTCCATGATTTCCACCGGTTCCTCTACAAAGTGAAGACTCTCGTTTATATCGATTTCATTGAGTGGGATTACAAGAGTCTCGTTGGACAGATGCTTCTTTAGATTTCATACGTGGAAAGTTGGATATATGTTACTGAGTTTATGTGGTAGTTTGAGTTTGTAAGCCACCGAGCCGATTCTAGCAAGAATCTCGAATGGTCCGATGTACCTTGGATTTAGTTTTCCACGTTCGCCAAAACGTATTATTCTTTTCCAGGGTGAGACCTTTAACAAGACACGGTCACTAACCTGGAACTCTAAGGGTATTTGTCGTTTGTCCGCATAACTCTTTTGTCTGTCACTTTTGCCTAAAGTAACTAAGATTGGGAATTTGTATCATTCGAGAATACAATGTTCCTATCCATGTGAATTTGTCCAAAACTAAAGTTTGCAACAAATCGAAACTCTTATGGACCGAAGTTTCTTAATCTTGATTTCTTGCCTTATGGTAACACGAGTGCCCACCATGTCTTCCAAGTAGTTAAGCAGCTCATCCTTTCTTATCAATGTACTTTTCATTGATCAAGGTCCTTGCCTTTTATGCATTCAAATGAGAACTCATAGAACTCACATGCATAACTAACTCAATTGGAACGACACAGAAACAAGATAGTGTCAACATGATAGGTTGTAAACCTCAAGTCGTGTGCTAGTGATGATCGATAAGGTTTATTCTTGATTTGTTCTTGAAACCTTTCAAGACCTTTGAGACTCCCATTGACTCCTTGACATATAATATTCTCTTGTCAATAAACATTTCTTGACAAACAAATATTCAAGAGTTAGTGTAGCTTTTATCAAGACAAAACACTTCACAAAATTGTTCCTAGTTGGTCTTTGTCTTATCCAAGACATCACAACTTTCCAATTTCAAATGTGCAAGAATAAGAAAACCTTTTCCAAATTCCACATTTGATGAATGTTATAAAACTTCTTATGACTTGTCACTCCATTCACAATCTTAACTCTAAGACTTTATATTGGAACGAAGTATGATTGACTTCTTGATTTAACCATTTCTTCAATCCTTGATTCCTCTTCTTAGATATACAATTGTACTAAGACTCACATAGAGGATGAATTGGGATATGGTTCGTAATCATTAAGACCTATCATAAAACATAATAAAAGGTACTCTCCTTTCTTCTTAGAATAGAGAAACTTTTATCTTTCTTCCTACTTGATTCTTCTTTATTCGTTCTACTGTTTATTGAAAGTCTTTCAATCAAATGAGAATTACACTTAATCTTCATAAGTATAATCATATTTACTTAACCTTAGTAAATCATGACGAATATCTTTGTTACTCTTGTGGTGGACTTGATCAACACACAACCTTGTGTACTCGATCTCCTAGTCCTTCACTTGACACTTTGTCAACGAATTAGTCTAATTTCCAAATATGAAATTTCTCATTCATCATGCAACCAAGTTGTATGATTCCAAGTTTCTGTCCAATTGAAACTTGAGCGATGAGAAACTTTCCATATTTGGTAAATTCTTGACCTTTCCACAAATAACATAATTAAGAATCAAATCCATTATTGCTAATAATAGAAACTTACAAGCATCAATTTTTCATACACGCCATTGCAAGGATAAATAAATAATATAAAATCAAATTTTATTTTATTGCGGAAAAATTTGTCCTTACAACGCAATTCAACTGAAAAACTATGTTGTTACATATTCCTAAGCAATATATTCTAACTCCAAGTAGTAGCTTAAGAATCTAATCTTCAAGCAATGCGGTCGAAATCCATTTGTTCACGATTAGATTCAGCTCACTTCTTCCTTTAGGCTTCCTTTCTTTTCTTTGATCCTACAAGACATCGAAATGTAATCTTATCACATCATGTATTAAGAATCTACAATAGGAACTTAAAAGAGTTAGTTAATGGATTTTACCTAAAGCAGAGCCATACGTTTTAACTCTCCCATCTCTTAGATCTCTTAGGTAAATAGGGCAGCTTCATCTCCAATGCCCCTTCTCTTCGCAATAAAAGCAAATTGACTTCTTTGGAACAGCACACGAAACTACTTCTGACTTTGCATTTCTCTTATGATCAAACTTTTCGATCATGGCATGCCTTTCGTTGCCATTGCCTATATCCATAGAGGTCCGGAAGGCAGATCCACCAATCAACTTTGCTTTTCCAGTGCGCCAAATCATTGCTGATTCAGCAGCAATAAGCATATAGGTGAGATCAATGAGGGTTACGTCATGGTTCATGATATAGTACTCTCTTACGAACTCACTATATGAGTCAGGAAGTGACTGAAGAACCCAGTCAACAGCCAGCTCCTCACAGACAACGGATCCCAACATTCTTAATTTATCAATGTGTGACTTCATCTCTCGGATGTGTGCACACACTGACGTTCCATCTTCATGTTTACTTGCCAAAAGGGCTTGAGTGAGTTTGAACTTTTCAATCTTTTGAACTTGTGGCTTATGGAGAATAATAGGAGGAGGTGGAGGAAGTAAAGCATGATCTCGTGTTCCTCGATCGAATCGTGGAATATCATCTTCATGTGAAAGGCTTGTTCCACGGGATTTGGGAAGACCATAGTTGTCATACTTTGACATCTACAAAACAGGAGAAAAATTAAATTCAAGTTAGTTGATTGATTGAATCCTTAATAAATCACCCAAATGAGATATTAAGGCTAGGACCCAACACAATACTCGACAACCTAGAAAAGGGATGTCGTAATCTAGTTGCAGAATATTTGAAGGTAAGTGAATGACGATTCACTAATTTCCACCATGAAAAACGAAAAGGAAATTTAAGTCTTAAATCTATTGAAAAATCCAAGATCTTTGAGATTCATTGAACTTTTCAATGGTATGTTTAAATCTCAATATTCCCTTGTAGTTTGTGACTGGGATACCGAGGATCACAAAGCGGGTGTGAATAACCATGCAAACTTACATGGTGCCCCCACATGTTACAGTCACCTATTCGATGTGCTGGTTAACCACACACGCTCCACTGAACTATGACAAACATTGAGTCACCCTTTGCTACCTTTGCTTAGAACCATTTAGTGTGTCGGTTAACCACACACACTCCACTAATGTCTTCGCAAGGGCACATAGTGTAATTTCATGGAATTGCATCAATTCACTTTTGCCTAAAGTAACCAAGATTGGGAATTTGTAAAAGCGTTTAGTTACTTTTGTACTTCATTATACTTATAATGGAAGGTTTATGTCCTATCCTACCCGTTCTGCTAACGACCCTCCACTAGTCAAGAGTGCGGTGGGTAAGAGTGGATACCCATTCAATCGCCATTTTATAGACAATTTCCTTAAACACCCCTTATAGACCAGCTTCGTGAATGAGGCCTACTAACAGTAAGACTGACTTTTACTCATACATATATATTAGACTTTTAATGTTATATATAGTATAGGGTGTATTTTACACTTCTAAAATAATAGGTGGTCAAATTTAATAATTATACTTTTAATTTAATTAAATTGTAAACCAAAACTTTTATGGATTTATTAAATCTCTCTTAATTATACACTTTAATTAATTAATAAAACCATAAGGGTGTGATTTGAAGTTTTCAAAACAATACTAGGGTTTTAGAATTTAACATTTCTAAATTAAACTATTAATCAACTTTTAAATTCCAAAACTTGAGGGCAAGTTTTGAAACATTTCAAAACATTAGGGTTTAACTTATTTAAATTTCAAAACAAAACTTTTAAGTTCAAATTTAAACTATACAACCTAAAAGGATTAATTTGAAACTTTTCCAAACTTTATCAAGAATATTCTAAATCACATAACTCAAATAGGGAATCAATAAAATTCGAATTTTATTAATTTTAAACAATTATGGTAGTTATCCTAAGTCAAAATAGGTAAAAATCCCGAAAATCCGCCTGTCTGACAGCTAAACTCGCCGAGTCCCCTTATGGACTCGCCGAGTTCACCCTACTCGACGAGTCCACATTGGAACTCGACGAGTTTGTCAGGCAGATGGCCAAAAACTCGATCTTGCAACATGAATGAAGATACTAGGCATCAATACAATAAAAACCAATCATGGCTTTGATACCACTGATGGGTTTTGGCCATAAGAACATCCTATGTGCTCATGCAACCTTAATGCTTGGATCTAGGTTTCTCTATTGTACATGCAATTCATCCAAGTCTTTAAACCCTAGTTCTAGCATACAACTAATCATATTAACATGTGAAAGGGTTTTTAGATCTTACCTTGATTGTTATGTAGCAATAACAATCTCAAATCCTCCTTGTAATGACTTTAGAAAGCTTAGAGTCACAATTGTCACTCCTCCAATGGTTCACAAACACCTAGCGTAAGAGGATGAAGAATAAGGAGATAGGAGGTTGCCCAAAACGTGTAGAAACCCTAGTGGAACTCTTAGCCACGTTTTTGGGGCTTAAGGGTACTATATATACATGTAGGCTATTAGGGTTTTCAACTAGGAAACCCTAATTTGACTGCTTAAGCCCTAAGCAGCCCATGGACCCTTTTAGAATATTCCTTGGACGATTTTTAATGGGTTTCCCCGTAGAATTCGTCCAACCTATTATTCCAAGGTGATCCATAGCCCAAATGCAATTACCTTATAATTACAGTTCCAGTCCCTTAAGTTTAATTAATCTTTTTTAGTCACATAATTATCAATTAGTTCTTGACTAATATTAATTAAACAATATGATTTCTAGTTTAATATATTATTGTCATATTATATTAATAAATCATAATTAATCTTCTCTCTCCATAATTCATCCTATCAAGTTGCTTTGGTGAAGGCAACCCAAAAGGACCATGCACCATCGGGTCAACTACATACTAAAATAGTTATGGACTTAGACACTAATCCAACAGCTTCATTCATGACAAAGTCCCTGTAAAAACCAAACATTGGTGTCCAAATTCGATTCATGAGGTAACGAACTCCGTCACCCTTAACTTCTAGGTTTTTGTCCATTCCTCTTAAGGCTTCACCTACCACATTCTCGGGTTTCAAGACTTCCAGCTGAGTCTTTTTGATCTATGTGGACAGGTGTGAATCGATTGTCATAGTTAGAGACTTTACTCGGTAGCCCGAGTACTCTTTTCGACTAAAACCATTAGCTACTACATTGGCTTTGCCTGGATGATAGCGAATCTTACATTCGTAATCACTGATTAGTTCCACCCCATCTTCGTTGCCTCATGTTCAGTTCTTTTTCATCGAAGATGTGTTGGAGGCTTTTGTGATCCGTGAAGACTGTACATTTCGTACCATAAAAGTAATGCCTCCAGATCTTCAGAGAAAAAACCACTGCTCCCAATTCGAGATCGTGCGTGGTATAGTTGACCTCATGGTTCTTAAGCTATCTCGAAGCATATGATATGACATTTCCTCGATGCATAAGAACGCAACCTAGCCCTTGCTTGGGCGCATCGCAGTAAACTAGAAAATCTCTTGTCCCTTCTGGGAGGGACAAGATAGGTGCGCTGCATAAGGCTCGCTTTAGTTTTTGGAAAGCAATTTCGTGTTTCTCCTCCCAGTTAAAGGTTACACCCTTCTGTTTGTGTTCTTGGGGTCGCCCAGCTTTCGATAGATTTAATTTTTGAGGGATCCACATGTATCCCTTCCCCGCTGACCACGTGACCTAGGAAGTCTACCTTTCATATCCAGAACTCGCACTTCGAGAACTTCGGATACAATTTCTCTGCCCTTAATGTTTCCAATACTTGTCGTAAGTGTTGGCTATGTTGTTCCTTACTTCGGGAGTAGACTAGTATGTCGTCGATGAAAACTATTATGAATTTGTCTAAGTAAGGTCGACACACACAGTTCGTCAGGTCCATGAACACTGTAGGTGCATTTGTTAAACCAAAGGGAATTACTACGAACTCATAGTGTCCCTAGCGAGTTCTGAATGCGGCCTTAGGAATATCCGCTTCCTGGACTAATAGTTGATGGTATCCTGACCTGACGTCGATCTTGGAGAAGAATATTGCTCCTTGAAGTTGGTCGAAGAGGTCATCGATTCGAGGTAAAGCGTATCGGTTTTCGATAGTGAGTTTATTTAATTTCTAGTAGTCTATGCACATGCAGAATGATCCATCCTTTTTCTTCACGAATATGAGCGGTGCTCCCTAAGGCGAGAAGCTTGGTCTTATGAACCCTTTTCTTAACAGTTCATTTAATTGGATGGACGGTTCCTTCATCTCTGCCGGTGCTAAACATTAAGGGGATTTGGATACGGGGGTAGCTCCAGGAATAAGTCGATTCTGAACTCGACTTGACGTTCAAGAGGATCCCCTAGGAGATCTTTTGGGAATATATCATGGAAGTTACGAACTTCGAAGATATCTTTGACTTCTTGTTTCTTATCTACCACGTGAGCTATGAAGGCACAATATTCTTTACGAATATACTTCTGGGCCTTGACGCAAGAAATGATTTGGAGGCTCGTAACGGGTTTGTCGCCATAAATAAAGAGAGTTTCGGTACTTGGTAAATTAAGATGAATGTCTTTTTCATAGCATAGAATATCAGCACGGTGAGGGCTTAACTAATCCACGTTGATGATAACATCGAAGCTTTTTATGGAGACCGGCTTAAGGTCGATTTGGAAAGAATAGTGGTTTAGAGTGATTATACATCCTATGTCTATGTCGTTCGTTCTCTCGGTCTTTCTGTTTGCCATTTCTATGGTGAATGTGTCTCTTAGTGATTTGGGATTTTGTTTAAGTAGGTGTTTAAATTTATGGCTCACCAACATTTTCTCCGCACCACTATCGAAAACAATGCATGTGTATGAATTGTTGAAGAGAAACGTACCCGTAACCATAGTAGGATTTGCTATTGCTTCGTTGTGACTTATTGCCAATACTCTTTGCACACCACTAACATTATTTTCTTTAGGACAATCTCTCTTGAAGTGTCCTGTTTCACCACACCCGTAACAAGCTTGGCTTACTCCAACATCGGGGACTTGGGTGATAGGTTGTGCCGGTGCCTTACAGAAACGGGCGTTGTGCCCCTTCATGTTGTAGTTTTTACAATGCATTTCCTGACAAACTCCCATGTGATGGAAGTTGTACTTGTCACACCTGGTAATATATCCATCATATCGATTAGAAGGAGTTGGGGCAATAGGAGCTGTAGCAGAAACAGTAGCAGCGTGAACTGCCACAATTTGTTGCTTCTTTGAGGGCTCTTGTGACGATTGGCCCTTCCTTTTTTTTTCCAAAAAGTCTTTTTGTTTCCACTTTATTTGGGTTACTGGGGAATGGTTGTCATGAAGCCTTGGCGAACTCCATGATCCACGAGCGTTTGTGCCAGACGTTTGGCAGTGTCAAAAGTAAGTGGATTTGTAGCTATCACGTTTCCTTGAATCGGGGGAGTTAGTCCCCAGATGTACCGTTCCACTTTCTTACATTCTGGGGTGACCATCCCGGAACATAGTATAGCCCGGTCACTAAATCTGGCAATGTAAGCTGTGATGTCGGAGTCTTTCATCGTCAGACCCCCTGAGTTCTTGCTCTAGCTTTCGCACCTCGCCCCTCGGGCAATATTCTACTAGCATCAAAAATTTTAAATCTGCGCAGCTCTTGGCATTGGCTAGTGCGAGAGTTTACGATTTGACATAGCCATTCCACCAAGAGAGGGCTCTATCCATGAAAGTGCAGGTTGCGAATTTTACCTTGCTAGTTTTGGGGCACACACAGATTTCAAACATTGATTTCGTCTTATCGAACCAACATGTTAGAGCAATGACACCTCCAGTGCCATCAAAAGACTTCGTTTTAGCATTCGTGAAATCTTTATAAGAACACTCCCTTGGGTGTCCGTGATTTTCTCCATGGTTAGAATTGTTGACACCACTACCCGCACCACTAGCACCACTTGCATTGATTTGCTTCATGGTGACTGCCGCGACGGTGGTCACTGTTGCTTGGAAAATAGCAGGCTCATACTATGGAGGTGGTGGTGGTAGTAGAGTTGGTGGAGTGTTGTTGAAACATCTGTTCGATTTATGTTGCGACATCTTTCTATATAAGGTTTAAAAAGGAAGTGATGGTAAGTCCTTTATAGTGTTCATGAGTCATGTGATGTTGAATAAAATATATCTTTGTTCTAAATGCATCATATCCTGACTTTTATAGTGTTCTATCAGCGATTTACAATAGAGGTATACTAAAATAAGTAAACAATCGCAATTTCAATTTATGAAATTTATAGCAACACTAATAATGAATTTGTATAGTATGACCCATACTAGGTCCTCTTATAATCACATAGTGTATACAAGTTATATATAACCAAGATGAAATAGACCTTCAAATAGGTGATCATACTCTAAGTCCACAACCAAACAAGGAATAGGAAGTAAAGCGAAATCACCAATTCTAAGTCTATAAAATCTTAGTTATATATAACACTAACGTATAAACTTTGCTATTATAGATCTACCATCAAGGGTCATTTATTTTCATATGATTGATTTATGGTAAAAAGGCCCTTCTCGACTATTAGTTTATATAACTATCAAGGCCTAATTGTTGTTGTTCTAACGCTATAGTGGCATAAAATACTCCTATAGTATTTTTAACTTTATGTTTGGTTCTAGAGTTCCTGTTGTATATAGAGTTGGTAAGTTTTACACTTGTTGTGACACCACGATCATTCCCAAACACATGTTGGTCGTATCTCAAATAAAAATAGTTGATTAGACTATATTTATCCCATATATGATTACATAACTATCCAGTCTTAACCGCAGCGCCCAACACATCTAAATACTTTTATGTAGTTCTTACTGTGATATTGTTTTTGGTATGTATGCATGTTCATATACTTTTACAAAAATACTTGTATTTTAAAAAGTATACTTTTAGTCAGAACGTTTGTGCCCTATTTTATTTGTAGTTGTATATCTTGTGTGATTTGATATAGTTGGTTCACTATAAACAATGCTCTGATACCAATCTGTCACACCCCCAAACCAGAATGACGGAAACGTTTGGGGTGGATGACGTCATGTACAGTATCAAAACAATTGAATAATAGTAATCAAAATACAACAAACATCATATTCATAATGTCTAGCTTTTACATCTGTGTTCAAATCATTGTATACTTGACACCAAAAATGTATAGCAAAAATTAAAAGACTTGACTCTAGGAAGCTCCGTCTTCTCAAAACCTGTGTGGATACATGTCTACTGATTTCCTGAGGATACAAGTGGTTTTGGAAAGAGTGTCTACAATTAAGTTGGTGAGTTCGTAAGTATTTTTGTAATAGAATTCTGACATTTGTTCCTTGAAAACGTAAGTGTGTTCTTCTAGAAAATCCTATATTTTCTGTTGTAAATGAATTGCAGTCTTAATACCATAAGACTAAAATTTATAAGTGTTGTTGTACTATAAAATAGTATAATGTAGTTTTATAAATGAATAAAACCGTATGAAAATGAATGTTTCCCTGAAATGTATGTTTTTTTCTGTACTAGAAAATAGTATACTGTAATTGTACTTGTATGAAAACTCTATGAAAGTAAGTGCCTGAATTTAATAGTTGTACTATAATATCTTTTATTGTAGTTTTATTATTAAATAAAACTATTTGAAGTTGTTTATGCATTCTTACACTAATCATATTGTTAATATAGAATTGTGAGTTATTATAACCATGCTTGATGACCTAAGATAGCCTGATACGATGTTCTTCAGGTATCAGAAACGGTACGACATTTGTCACCCCAGGCCTGCCGCCCTAACTGTAACTAACATTTTAGGTGCGGGATTGTCAATCCCATATAGATCTATACACAAGTGTCACGCTCTCCATCTAGGAGACTCTGATAATTTTAAGTCTTTTGTTGGTACTTAGATAAATACTTGAAGTATGTCTCACAAAGCTATATTGACGGTTACATATAGAATAATGAAAATCCAATTTGTAATGAGTAAACGGTATGTACATTTCATAGACTATACCTATTATAGTTTATATGTTTCTTTTTGTATTGTAGCCCAAACTTGGTAAAATAGTTCGTATGTTCCATAAACTACACCTATTATAGTTTCAACTATATGTTTTACTAAAATGAAAACCTTTGTGTTTTTATCGACTATATATGTTTATAACTGTAAATCTGAGATCAAGGTTGTAGAACTCGTTACTCGGTACCTGCTCGGCCGACTACCGAGTAGCGAGTACTCGGGGAGTACTCGGATTCGGTAATTCATGTAGAACTATTTTTAGGGACATTATATATGTCAAAATCATAAGTTGATTGGAATATACAACAAAATTAGATACATGTGAATACACAAAAACTAAAAAACACATAATGGTTTTACATCGTGAATAATTACTAAAAATTTAAGATATATATGTAGAAATAATCACATGTGTACGTTAAATGATAAATCATTAATTATATTATACATATTAATCACTGAGTTGATCGAGTTTTACAACATCGCTCAGTTCATTAAGGTTCGATCGCGGAGTACTCGAGATTTTGCAACTCGCCTTGGTAAGGGGCCGAGTAGCGAGTAATCGGAGGAATAATCGGCCAACTCGGCGAGTTTTACAACACTGTCTGAGATAAAGATATTCTGTGAAACTTAACATTTTTGTATAAACGGTAATAACAGAAGTTGTGAAAATATAATTTTTATACTAATATATAAGGCATATATAATTAAGATTGAAAAGACAGTTGAATAAATGATTCTACCCAAAGCCCACAACCAAACTAGGAACTTGAAATAAGGCGGAATCACCAATGCTAAGCCTGTAGAATCTTAATTATATATATATATATATATATATATATATATATATATATATATATATATATATATATATATATTGGAATCCTGGTGTAGCACACATGTGTATAATCGTAATCCTAATAGTATTTACCACATAATTAAATGTGTAGAATCTATTGAAATAATAGTAAATATGTTATAGAATATTGAATTATGTAAGAATCACTTACAAAGGTTTCTATAAATCAAAATTGAAAGTATTTGGTTTCCTAGGAAATGGTTGAAGATGTTCTTGGCAAACCTGAAGATATGAAGGTACTGGATGAAGATTTGAAGATTTGTTTATGAGTTTTGAGAAAATTCGGGAAAGTTTGGGATGTGAATAAAGGGAAAAATGGAAATGATATCGGTTGTAAATATATATATATATATATATGGGATAAGAATTGGTTTGACACTTACCTTGGAATGTGTATTGTATCCCCTAGAATAGTATGCCACTGCCTAAAATGGGAGATTTTGCTTATCTATACCGAAATCTTATGATTTCGGTCCAATGTATCCCACCGAGAAGTAGGATTTCAGTAAAGAAGTTCCAACCGAAGAGTGCGGTTTTCGGTCCAAGCAGGGTTTTCGGTGGGAAGGAATTCGGTCTGAGGGTTTGCGGTCTAGAAGTATAAGTTTGGTCCGAGGGTGGGGTCTCGAAATAACTGGTTGACGTAGTTATATGACTTTTGTTTGACATAATTTACTAGATTTGACTTGATTGATTTGTTTGACTTTTATTGACTTTCATTGACTTGAAATAACTGGTTGTTACAGTAAGGGATCCATGGGAATTTTTTTTGCATAGATAGAATAATTACACGCATGGAATTACACATTAAAACATGATGAAAGGTAGTAATAAGGAAGAGAGACATGTAAACATGAGAAATGGTAAGCAGATAGTGCTTGGTGCTAGTGATTTCCATACAATTAGGAACCAAACAAGGTTGTTCTTAGAAAAGTGAATAAGCCAAAAAAATCCATAATTGTATATGTTGTGTCAATATGAGGGATTTTCTCAAATGGAGATCAAGTATGTTTGAGGGAGCTATATTTGGTTTGACTTCATGTCGACACAAGCATTTATCCCATTCAAGCAAAAGGATTGAGGCGTATTTCAAGGAGCTTTTTTTGGTTATAAATAATTTTTCTTCTGAAGGAACGAGTAACATGACTTGATATACATGTGTTATCATTATATAAGTGGTGGTAAGAACCAAAGAGCTTGTTGGTTTGTTTGAAAGAGTCATGTTTTTAGAGGATGATTTGGATCAACAACTAAGTAGGAGTAAGGTTTGTGTATGTTCCTCCAACACTGGGTTCAATAGCGATAATATAGTGGCTTCCATTGAGGGGAAGGACTACATGATCCATATTCATCAGATTGCTTCTTGGTGTCCATATATTAAAATACTAGAAGGAAATGTATATGGGAGCCTCAATAACATATAGAAGAGTTAAAAGATAAAAACGAGGTTAACGAGAGTAATGATGAATGGGAGGGGTAGATTTGAATTAAGTTATCCCATATAAGGACAATATTAAAGATAGTGTGAAATATGTGATGTGTTTTCTAGGTAACAAGATCAAGTAAATCTACATAGCAAAAAACATAAAACAATTATGGGCACATGCAACCTAGAGATCTATGACATATCTCATTATAGGAACATATTATGAAACTTTGAATCTAATCTACTTATTTCAATGACAAAATCATATTAGAAATATACCTTACACTATAATCGAATATAGTGATCTTAGATCTTCAATTCTTCCTTGGAAAGGAAACACCAATAATGTGGATTCCTCTAATGTCTCACACCTAATACCCTCAAACACTAGGAATGAAATCGGAGAGAGGAAGGAAGAGAGAATCCAAACTATTACATTGACAAAGTAGGGATCGAATTTTGCTAGGCCAATGGTGTAACATCCCAAAAATCATAGTACAAATTTTTCATTTTTGAAACCCTTTAATAATCCATAAACATATAAAAACATTGTTTTCAAGAACATGGTTAAAATTAGAATATCCCAAAATCATTAATCAACAAAATATCCAAGGATGGTGTGCACAATCACGCATTCACCTTGCTCCCGTCATCAATGTACCCAAAACCATGAAATCAAACTGTAAGTCAAACCTTAGTAAGTTCCTCCAAAATACCCCACACAATAAAACAAATAACATCTTGCATATATGAGCTTTCAGTGTGACTGAACCCCCTCGCAGGGCCTACAACCAATCTAGACTACTCTCTGGGCCATCGACCTGACTGGACCGCCTTATACCGCCTATATCCTAGCCGGATTACCCCGGGTATCTTGGACTTCAACACAAAGCAGGACTGCCTCAACCCAACCATAATATGTCTACATCTGCAACATATAGACATAAACACATATCTACCAAGTACATGTAATCTTACAGATCTACCAATCTATTATATAGCCAACATAACATCATCCTATAGACCATGATACATATTTGAGTGGGCCGGCATTGGTGCCTTTGACCCACAAGTATAGTAAGCAAAACTCACCTCAAAATCTGAAAGATAGTTGAATTGATCATTGCTCCAAACACTGCCTTAACGGGTCACTAGTACAACACACAAGGACCAAACCTCAATCTACAACTCAAAATACCCTAAAAGACCTAAAGTTAAACTTTATCAAAGTCAATGGTCAACGGTCAAAATTTAAACATCAATGTCCAACTGGTCTCCATGTTGTGGCCATCCTTGGCCACACCATGGTAGTGAAACGAAAAAAAATAGACGGCTCTAGCCCAATCGCCATGCCATGGCGACCTAAGGCCGCATTGTGGGCATTGGGTTCCTAACAGCTTAATGGGTTAAGCCATTTTTATTTGATTCTAAAGGCTCCAAATCTCAGATCTGGTCCATTCTATGGTCTAAATGGATAAAGTTTCCAACTTTATCCCTTAAGACTCTCCAAGAGATAAAGATCTCAAATCCATGGTCCAAAATGGCAAAAACACAACTTATATTAATCAATAAGCACTTAATCTTGAAGACCACTTGTCTAACTATCCCATAAAGGTTTCTAGCACCACTACTAATATATAAATCCATTCTTTCCATACATGAATATCCAAAAGCATGTCTTGAACTCCTTTTAGGTGAAAATGAGTGTTAATGGACGAAAATACATACATGACACCGAAACTCATTTCTAATTTAGATCCAAAGCACCAAAAACTCCAAATGGCCTGAAGATTCATAAAATTCCAAACTTTATGAGATGTCACCACTCAAACCCATCAAGACATGATGAAAAGGGGAAAAATCCATAGATCTATCAACTTAGCAAAGAAAATTTTAGGGCTTGGATACTCCTAAGGTCCAGATGATGTGGTAGCTGATGAAGAGGATGCTTGCAAGGTAGATCACCACAACAAAGGCTTCATTCTCTTTCAAATATCACAAAAAACACCAAAATGACTTTGTAATTGCAATGGACGATAGGGTTAGGGTTTCTGAGCTTGAGAGGGTGATTTATGTTCTTTACATATGGCCTAAAGCCCTAAGATTATGGTTTTTCTTTAAAAGCACTTGCCACACTGTGGCACCTATGGTCATGCCGTGGCGGGTCATTTAAATTTGCGATCCAAATCAATATTTCCACGTCATGGTGAAGCTCCACCACATCATGGCCACTTAAAGCAAAGGTTTAATATTTACAAATTGGTTCAGACCTGGCACGGACGTCACAAATGGTCCCTACCTAATTTGAATAATTAAATATTCGGATTTAATCTATTCAAGGCAGTTATTCTTATCAGCTACCAGGAGGCTTCCAAGACCCATCTGGAACCCCTAAAAATCGTCTACTTCTAAAGGAGGTTCTACAATTTCCTTCGTTTCTCAATTATGAAAAATTACAATTCAACCATTTCACTTTTAATTAATTCTAATTAATCTAAAACTAATTTCTAGTTAATTCTAATTACTTCTAAACTATTTCTAGTTAATTTATTAATCAAATAATAAGTTAACAAATCATTTTCTCACTCTCCTAAAGTCATTTCTAGCTATTTCTAGTTATTGAGGGCTACCCAAAAAGGATTTTCCTTTTATTCTATAAATTTATACTATTTTAGTTATAACCTTATACACCTAATCCAACGGTCTCCCACTTGGATAGGTCATCAGCTACAATTGCAAGTATACACTTCGAATAACCAGCAAAGTGCACTTCATAAAGCCACTACCAACCTCTAAATCATATTAGATGTAGGCCCTAAGCAAAGTGATCAACTACTCCTTTTTATATAAGATATTGTACGGACATTAGACATGGATAAAAATGAATCGCATAGTCCAAGATTTTGTTTCTCGATTTCCAATTTATGATGGCCTTATTAGTATGAATTAGACAAATCAATTTATTCGAGGTTAGGCTCAACACTATAATGTCAACATCAAATCACCGAGGGGCCCAAAGATATGGATTTTTCTCTAAGGGCAAAAACAACGAATAAACTTTGACTACATAATTATAATTGTTAATCATCATGCCATACACGGACCTAAATTTTGTAACATATAGTTACAGATGCATTTACATAATACCATTACACAACAAAGTTGTAAACTATAATTTATGCATATCTGCTTGAAGTATAGAATATATTATCATCTTAGAATTACTTGTGATTTAATCCATGAACTAATATCTAAGCGAAGGTTTAACTGTAACACCATCATTTTATATCCATTTTTTTTATTTTATCCAATTTATATAAGAAAACGTTAGTGGAAGTCTTATTAAGAAAACACCACCAATTTTACTTGAAAATCTTTCACAAAAACCATCATAATTCAAAGTTCTAAAATTCAAACCAAAACAAGTATCAAAATCATATATAAATGAAACATCACGTCAGGTCTCAAAATAGTATAATAACTAGAAACCAAAAAGACTATAACTACCCAAATGATCCCAACATTACCATGATATCAATGTCAAGCTACTTCTACTAATGAAAAATCCACGACAACATGTAAGAAACAAGTTTTAACATCAGAACAGTTAGTCAATATCAAGCACATAAGCATGGAAACAAAACATACACATACATTAAGTCGATTCATGCAATCACATCAATCCATGAAACACACATCGCTAATTATTAGTATATAATTGCATATACTAATATGAACATTCTTTACTCATAGTAATCATTAATATATTTTCTTCGCTATAATTACTATTAATGTACCTCGCTGACTAGGGTCTATTACCTCGCTAAAACCTCCAAAATAAAGACCTCATTCGTTACTAAAATGACCTGGAAACCCAATGTACCAAACGGGCGTAACTCACAACCGTAACACTTTCCTTGGTTCTCCGTCTTCACTACTCCAACTATGCATGTACGAGCATGATACATTGTAGTTCGAGGGTGGTATTTGTTACCTCGACAAGCATACCTATACCCATATATGATGCTTGCTCTGACGTCTTCGAGTAGTCAACATCAATCTAGTTCTAGTACACCAAGTGCACCAGAACCATGATTCGAAAAGATCATCTAGAAAATGACTGGATATCGCCTTGGCTTAATCTCTTTTCCACTAGATATATCCTTCCTCCACGATATCCCATAAGGGCATGTACCTAAGTTAGGTTACGAGCCTTTTCCCTTCCTATGTGTATTCCTCTTTATTTAATTAATTTGTATAATTTATTAGTCCTCTCACATGAGAAAACAGACACCTCACCAATATCATTATGTAATCAAGCTAGTGAATTATTATGATAGTTAATCGATGGCATATTACATCTTAAATCACACATTAAAGCCATATTCACATAAATACTACATAGCACTAATTAGTAGCATGTAATGAGATACACCTTTCAAAAAAAACTTCTAGCATCTATATCCTAGTTTCATTCAAGTTTAAATAAACAACAATATGACATGCACATCACCACAATTTAACCACACACGTAATCTTCACTTCTAGCATGGTCCTAACTTTCTCAATTTGGACCATATGATTAATTTAAGAATTCTAGCATTCAAAAGACTCTTAAATTCAATTGCACCAAAAATAAATTTACAAGACCAGGTTGTAATTATCTCTTGACATACAACTTATAACAACACACAAAATCAACTAGTCAACAACATAAGTATAGGTGTATGCTATCTTATCAAACAAGTGCTTAAACAACGCAAGAAATGACTCACTTCTAGTCCAAGTTAATTGGGGCTATGAACAGAGGAAAATCACATTCAATCAGGTACTCTAATGCCCTAAAATATTACACAAAGAACTGATAAAAATTGAATATAAAATAAAAATGGTTCTATTCAGACATGTTTCACATCGTGGCCAAAAGGGTGTCACGTTGTGAGCCCAGTGTTCATCACCATTTAGGCCTGATCAATTTTTCTTCTTCACGTCGTTGTAAAAAATATCCATTAAGATTTGACCAATGAATTCCCCATCATCACGATGTGGAAATTAAAAGCTCATGTCGTGACAAAGAATCGGACATCATCCCAATGAAATAATGTCTCATCGCCACGACATGAAACGTGAGTGCTCACGTCGTGAGAACTGGCTGTTACAGATTTAAAAAAAAAACGATTGATCTCTTCCTTTTTCTCTAATTGGTTTTGATCAAAACCTATGTTGGGATGATCTTAAGCCCTAAATACCATATCCAATGGACTAGAATGATTTGGACATGAGTGGGACCAAATAATACATTAAAACAAAAGATTTTTACATCATCCAAGGTTTCCTTCATGTCTATGGTTTACATGGTCAATAGAAATGAGCTTATGAAGAGCACTAATGCTCTGGAAATGCTGTAATACCTTAGATTCTGGTTGAAGAAGAATTTTCCCAAACACCACCACAAAGCAAGCCTCTAAACCTCCATATGTTCCACCCTCTTCCTTGAAAACTAACACTAAACTGTAGAAGATGCTCTCACACTCTCACACTCTCTAGAATATGATGGTTGCAAATAGGTAACAAATCCTACATTTAGGGTTTAGGGTTGCTTAAATACGTGATAATATTCTTGTTAGACCCTCAAAGTTTGTTAAAGTGGCTATATGACCCATATACATGATCAAGTAACCTTTTCTTGCACTTTGGACCCCCTCAAGGTTAAATTTAACAATTAAAAAGGTAACTTAACAAAATAATGTTAGGGAACTAACCTCAAAGAAAAAATGATAAAATTTGAGTTGTTACATTAACCAATACTCAAAATCCACATCTAAATAATCATGAGTAATAACAACAATCTCTAAGCAATGTCCAATCACAATGGACAATCTACCAATACTTCATGACAATCTTAAATCACTATTACTTCCAAAAGTATAAGCGAGAGCAGCTAGCTTAGGAGTTTCTGAACTTCAGACAGGTGGCAGAGTCGGTGACGGAGATCACCCGTATGTTCACTGAGAGGGAAATGTTTTGCCCGGAGTTTCCTTCTGAGCAGGCTCAGATGACACGATATATGAGCATGCTCAAGACTAACATTTGTCAGTTTGTTGCTACCCAGCATTGCGATACATTATTGGATTTATAGGAGGATACTAGGCGGCGTGAGCTGGAGATCGAGTTACTGTTAGGGGAGCAGAGGCAAGCCCTGGCACAGTCACAATCGGCGCCAAAGCAGTGTAAGACCGTTGATTCCACGAAGGGAGGGCAGTAAGGTCGTATTTGTGGCAAGTGTGGGAAGGGTCACTCGGGGGTTTGTAGACCATGTAGTGCGTGTCGCAAATGCAACAAGGAGGGGAACTTTACGAGGGATTGCCGCCAGCCAGCCTCAGTTCAGGATATAGGGATTTACTACCACTATCATCAGGTTAGTCACGTGAAGATCAATTGTCCACAGCTCGCTGCCAGCTCGGCGCAGGCTCCAGCACTAGCTACACTAACGATTACTGACGCGAGTCAGGGTAGAGCAGCGCCCCCAAGGGCTCAAGGATGCGCCTTCCAGCTTACAGCCGAGGAGGCCAGGACAGTACTAAATGTGGTTGCTAGTATGTTTCTACCTCTTATCTTACTGTTTATGATTATATTGTGAACATTCATCTGCCTTATGCGTGAGTCGTTAGGTCATTAGTAGTTTTAGGAGAATTTTATTATCAAAGGATTATGGATGGTTAGGATCCAAGGATGCATTGAGGATGAGAAGTTAGGCTAGAGAATCACAATTTTATGGTTTGTAGTTGTGATTTGGAGATTTAGAAGTATTCAAATGGGATTCAGGTTTCTCTTGTAGTTTGGTTGCTCCGAGCCAGGAGGGTTGTTCTGTGGAGGTTATTCATTCCATGGTTAAGTATGGTAATACCTAGTTGGGAGGCTTATTAAGTTGTGTTTTTGTTTCGCCACCAGTAAATAGTGGTTAGTATCCCGAGTGGGGGAGAATTGGGAATTTTTAGATGGAGCTTTGGCCCTTGAGAGTTTTCATTAGCTGTCTGGGCTTGGCAATACATTCAGCATGGGTGTGCGGATTATTTAGCGTATGTAGTGGATACACAGGTCAGCGATCAGACCATGTTTTCCCGAGAAAGGGGCGATGAACATGAGATCTAGAGTTAGGCCAGGATTATAGCCTGCGGATTGGATCAGGAGTTTGGGACCCCAAGTGGGGGGGGGGGAGCTGGCTATATGGGAGAGGGCACCAAGATGGGTCCAGGGTAATGCTCAATAGACATAGGGCACTCCGGATAGACTGAAGGTAAGCGGGGTGTACCACTCAGGATGAAGGCCCGGAGAATAGTCCCGACAGGTGAAGGCTCGGTAAGGCGGTCCAAACATGTTGAAGGTTCTGAGGGTGGTACAGACATGATGAAGGCACAGTGAGGTGGTCAATTCATGCTGAAGACTCTATATGTATTTTATTAGATCTACATTCTAGTATTGAGCATGTTGCATTGTGATAATAACCTATGGAATTATACATTCCTTGCTTGCAGTTTATCACTTATACAGTGGCCTTAGGGATAGTCGGTGGTTATATAGGAGAGCCGGGAAACCCTTGTGTAGTCACTTGTTCCATGAAGGGAATCATGCGTGGTAGAATTTTAGTATTGCGATTCTTTTTTGGTGATGTGAAGAACATTGATTAGGCCCTTCGGGCAGCAAAGGAAAATGGGTACCTTCGGGCCCGAAGGAATGGGCCACTGACGAGAAGACGACAGCACCGATAGGTTATCAGAAGCAATAAGGATTGAGGAGAGTATTAGTCAGGTATTAGAATGAATCTGGGAAAATGTTTTCCCCGTATTCCTGCTTGTTCACAAGTTCTTGTTAGGGGCGGATCTAATGTGGAAGTTCTTGGTTGATCATCTTCTTTCGTCGCTCCAGAGATTGGTAATGGCATGGTAAAGAGTCATAGGTTATAGTAAGGTTTTGGGTATCATATGGATTCATATTGTGAAAGGTTTGCTATTAACCTGTTTCCGGGTCTTCTCTACATGATTGTGGTAGTTTCAGTCAGAACCTTGAGGTGGATTCATTGACGGCTATCTCGGGATGGCTTATAGTGGAAACTTTCGTTAAGGATTGCAAGTGTATCTATGTGTGGCATGAATTGTGGAGGTCAGTAAGGTAAATGGGGGAAACCTTTGATTTGTGGGGTGAATCGTGAGTTACAGGAGAAAGGTATAATGTCATTAACAGGAAGGCGACGGTTACAAGGTTAGAGCATTTCTTTCTGCCAGGTTCTGAGAACCAGGTTAGATCTTTCTCCCGATTCTCTATGGTAACACATTGTGTTGGGAGGGTTGAGGCGGTCCTACTTAATGCAGTAGGCCAAGATACCCGGTGCGCGCCGACTATAAGTCGTAGGCATGGAGACTCAAAAGGAGCAGTAGGGTTGTGGCAGTAGGTCAAGATACCCGGTGCGGGCCGACTGTAAGTCATAGGCACGGAGACTCAAGAGGAGCAGTAGGGTTGCATCAGTAGGCCAAGATACCTGGTGCGGGCCGACTGTAAGTCATAGGCACAAAGGCCTGGAGGAACGGTAGGATTAAGGTGGTAGGCCGAAAAATCTTAAGAAATTCAATCCGGTGGTTGATTGGATTCGACATATTGATATTCCATCCCGAGGCTAATCAAGTCAGGCATAGGTGTTGTGGTTATGCGTTGGCAGTTGGCTGTTACTGTATGTAGACTCATGAGCTGAAGTAAGCATTATCCTGTCAGCACAATATGGGTTCTTTTCTTAGTGTGCCTCATGTAGCCTATGTTATCTCTGAAAATTCGGTCATTGAATGAGTTCCCTTGAAAGAATATATAATCTCCTCTCCATCAGAGGATTATCGGCAGCCGCGTATGATCCATGATTGTGTCGTGGGAAGGAATCGAGGTTTTCAGGGTCTGATCCACATCAAGAAGAAAGGAATTCGGGTTCCCGATATATCGGGCCATTTTGGGTTTGCCAATGTTGGCAAGCCAGCGTATCAACTGGTTCTTCCAGAGGAGCTCAGTCAGATTCTTAGCACTTCATATGTCTTGTAGTTGCGAAAGTGTGTGTCGGACGAGGACGCCTTCGCATCATTGGGTGATCTTCAGGACGATGAGCACCTGAGCTATGTCGAAGAGGCTGGTAGTCATCTTGGAACGAGAGGTAAAGGTTCTACATAGCATGGAGGTACATTTGGTAAAGTTACAAGTGGCAGCATCAGAAGGGATCCAAGTAGGTTTTGGAGTCGGAGGCTGGAATGCAAAAACATTATCCACATTTGTCCACTACAGCAGGCTTCGACGACGAAGCCTAGTTCAAGTGGGGGAGAGCTGTAACATCCCGAATTCCAAGAATGAGTTTTTGAGGATTTCAACCAATTAAATAAACCTACTCGACGAGTTGAGGCCCCAACTCGTTGTGTAGGGATTAGTCATCTCGCGTGATTTATGAGGTCTACTCAACGTGTCGGAGGACCCCAACTCAACGAGTAGGAGCTGGAATATGAAAACCCTAAGTTTTAGGGTTTGCACCCCTTTTAAAGGACCTTAAGTCGTTTCCTCCAGCCCCTTACCACCTTTTGACGGCCAGAAGAAACACTAATCAGTCTAAACCTTGTTCTTTAGTGTTTGCGAGGCTTAAAGAGTGTTTTGGTGGATTTTGTGAAGAGGACTTGAAGTCTACGGAGCTTGCAGCAAGTGCAAGTCTGTGGATCTGATTTCTACCTCACCTTAGCATCATATGGAAGGTAACAAGTCGTTACCTTGGCTTATCTTTAGCAAGATCTATACATGCATAGGTTTAGGGCCATTTTTAGCATATTTGTGAGGCATTTCGGGTATTGGTCATGATCTGAAGTTGTAACTTCAAATCTGGACTCCTCTAGGTCCCCATGGTCATAAAGTTATCAGATTTAGTAAGCATTGGCCCTTCTCTTTGGATTAAACCTCTTCCATAGCTTGTTTTTGGCCTTTAAGACGTTGCATGCACGTAAAGTTTGCAACTTTACGTGGTAAAGATCCCTTAGGAAGCTAGATCTACAATTTGGAACATTAGAATAGATTAAAAACGTATGAATGATAAATGGACTGAAGGGACTCGACGAGTTTCATGGTCAACTCTACAAGTTGGATGAAGATTGCATGTATTGGTTTTGTGCATGGACTCGGTGAATCAGGGAGATGAATTGACGAGTTAGTTAGGGTTTTTCCCAACATTTAGACCCCGCATGGACTCAGCGAGTTGTCTGGAAACTTGGCGAGCCAATTAGGGTTTTCAAAGTTTCTCGAGTTCTGGAAGAACTTGACACGTTAGTAAGCTACACTCGACGAGTTGGGTCAACATTGACTGTTGACCTTGACCGTGGACTTTGACTTTGACAAAGGGTTGACCAGTTGGACTTTTGACGGTATTTTGGTAATTTGGGGTTTTGATGGACTTGGTCCTATGGTGGATATAGATGGTGGAGTTCGTGGTTGTGATTCGAGACTTTGATCTTACTATTACAGTTCAACATCGTGAGGTGAGTTCTTTTCACTATATCAATAGGGTCTACAGCACCAAGGCCGTCCCTTATGATTTGTATCTTGGTTATAGGATGGTTACTATGTTAGTAATTTGTTAAATCGGTATCCTAGTTATAGGATGGTTCTTATGTTAGTGATCGGTTACATCAGTATCTTGGTTATGGGATTGTTGTTATGTTAGTGATCTGTTAGATCTGTATGATTATATGTACATGCTAGCTAGCTTATCATATTTATGTGCACATGATTCTTTGATTGGGGGTTTGGGTTGAGGCGTTCATGCTTTGTGCTTGTGCCAACATACCTAGGGCAGACCGGATAGATTGTAGACCCGGTTAGGACATTCTAGTTAGGCCGAAGGCTTGGCGAGCAGTCCGTATAGGATGAGGGCCCTGAGAGGCGGTCCAGAGATGTTTCGATGGCTCGGAGAGCGGTACAGATAGACTGATGGCATGTGAGGCCATCCATTTAGGCTGATGGCTCATTATGCATGTTGTTGTTTATATGATATGGTTATATTTGTACGGCGTTGGTATTTTCGGGAAACTCACTAAGCTTCGAGCTTATAGTTGTTGACTATGTTTCAGGTACTTCTGATGATTGTAGGAAGGCGAAGGCGTGATCGTGCACCTCCTTATGTTTTATGATTTTATTCTAGGAATACTCTGACATGATACTATTTTGAAAACAAATTTATAATAGTTATTGGTTCTTAAATTTTTTTAAAAGTTTTAAATTGGCTTGATTTTTATGGATGTTACAATTTTGATCCGAATTGGAGAAAATGATGACAAGAACATAGTTGTGGAAATTGAGTCTTGTTTCTAGAAAGTCCAATATCAGCTCAATTGAAATTGTGTATTGTGCTTTATTCTTAAAACACTAAACATGGGTCGGGTTGGAAAATCATAAAAAAATATATAAAATTTAGTATTTAAGTTGTATTTTTTTTAGCATGTACTTTATTTTTTTAATTGTTTGTTATGTGTTCTTACTAAGTGAATCCTTGAGAACTTCAAGTAAGTTAAAGACTTGGAATAGAAGGAGAGTCTCGTTAAGGCTAAATATGAGTTCATAGTTTTAACTCATAAAGGTACATAATTGAAACGTGCAATCCAAGGTGATTTAATTCATTTTAGGATGAACCTATCATTGCTTGTGTTTGATGATGATGTGCTATTTGTGATGCTATTGTATGCTTTATGCTATTTTCTTATTATGTATTACTTGTTATGATGCTCTTACTTTGATGAATTTGATGTGTATGACAAGCTAGATATTGGTGGGGAATCGATAAATGAAATCACATAAGTGCATTGTATATGTAGACTAGGAATATGCTAGAATTGCTAAATTCTTGTGATAGTTGTTGAAAATATGTTGTTTACATCTTGTGTATGGATATGCCTTGGAAATGGTTGATATAGTGTTATGCATGTTATATGCTAGTTTGAATTACATGTAGGTATCATTTTAATAGAATTGGTGGTCATATTCAATATTATGTTGATATTATGATGAATTTTATTACATGCATAATTTCTCGTTAAGGTAGTACGAGTAACAAGTCTATGTTGATGTATGCATGTTTTGAGGGGTATTATGGTGTTAATGGTAGAGCCTTGCAAGCCAATTAGGTTGAAAGATCTTAAGCCATATCATTTTGTTAGTTGCATAGTCTTTCTATATGGTCGTGTGACAGAAGGGTCGCACATCGGTATACGAGAACTAGAGTTGTTCTAGCTTTATGTTGTGGTAAGATCAAGCATTACCTGGGAAATGAGAGGTGTATTGGTACAAATGGCACCATTTGTTCTGATCTTCAACGACACCATGAAGTACTTATAGTTTGCACTTCATAGTAGAGAAAGTGAAAGTCTTGGGGTTGGTAAACTCGGGTGGAAGTCATGATCCACTTGGAGCACTAAACCGGTTGAGCAGACGAGTAGTGAATGAGGTTAAGTTGTTAGGTAGGTTGTCACGAAGAAACCTTAAAGTTGATAATCGATTGAATTAGAAAAATGTAATAATTGGTTGAATAAAGTTGGTAACTAGGATTGGTTGAATATATAACAAAATGTTGGTTATATAATAAATGGTTGAATATATTTAAAAAGGTTGGTCAAATAAATAAAAGGTCGGATATATAACAAAATATTGGTTATTTAAATAAAGGTTGAATAAATAATGAATTGTTGTTTATATGAAATATAATTTTTTATATGTTATGTGGTTGTTATTATGTGTTAACATATCCCTCTAGGAATACATCAAAGATAACATAGCAGTTATCTAAAGGACGGCCTAGCTAATTGTCGTTGCCCCATAAAAGTGTCAGGCCAGGCCCTCACCCTCGTAGCCTAGTACTCAGATCCTGGGGCTCTAGTGCCACAGTTCAACTCAGAAGAAGAGGCTCTGGTCTATAACAAGCGAAAATAGTACCAATCACTCCGTAGAGCGACAAGTGTAGTGCTCAGAGTGTTGCACTCTGAAGGTTCTAAACCAATAGCAAATAACTGCTAGTGGTGCACGATCAGCCAATAGGACGCCTCCATGTCCTGACGGTCCAAACAAGACAAAAGGTATTGTCGAGAACAAGCTCCCATGATGACATGTAAAAAAATATCCTTCTTCTCTAGAAGAAAGGATCAACACTTCCACTAACTCAAGCTAAACCCGAATTCTCTCATCCAATTACTGACTAGACCATCGGAGTCTCGTTCTGGTATCCCCTCCCAGACGATGACTAACATCGTCTTTTTCTTTGTTGTGATTATTAGGTTTAACTCAAAAGAAACTACCACATTCGAAATTAAGCGCACATATCACAACATTTGATGTTATGTGGGCATGTACTCAGAGTTACACAACCTTAAAACGACCATAGACGTCGGCATTGACAGGAAAGGCACCTGCAACGTCAGGCGAGGGAGAAATAAGCCTACTCAAATCAATGTCGTCGCTTGATGGTACATGACCACCTGCCTCAAATCGACAGCGTTCACCCACACGCTAACAGCACAGACAGCAGTTCCGATAACGAAAACCACAGCGGCAGCATTCGCCACGCTAAGACCACTGTCAGCCGTTGAAACACAACAGTTGGTTGCAGTCAAGAATGCAACGTCCCAACCGACAACGACTCGGCGGTCGCAATCATTGGTTTTTCAGCCACAACCGCTATCGCAGCAAAAGGTGATAAACACTTGCTCCCCATGGACCAGTTTGTCCTCTTCATAGTTCTTACAGTCAAGCTATAAGTTCTTATCGGTGGTAGACACATCGTACATAGCGTTTTTTGCGTGACAACCACCGAAACTCAAATCCTGCATAAACCAACTTCAAGAAACCTTTCGTCAGGCATACATCGTTGCTGGAACAAAAAGACAACAACTAGCAAGCAACATCTTCGACATTGGAAGTAACTTGAGGCCCAAACATGATACCGATAAGGGGAATGTCGGGGTGCCAAACGACGGTAGTAAACACTAAGATCTCAAGTATAAGGTCCTTATCATCAAGAGACCGTGCTAAAGGTACAAACTCCGCACGATCAACGATGATGTAGATGTACTATCTAATAACCTCTTGAACATCAACTTCTCATCAGAGGACTAGAGGCCACGCAACTAGAACCCCAAGGATTCGCTCCTAATTATTGCATGTATACGCCAAAAGAAAATCCACCGTGTTTACATAGCTAATGGAAGTATCACTGACATCTTCTATAGGCACTGTTCCTAGAAGGAGGATTTGAAACTGTCGATAGGTGGCTCTTTGGTCTATTTCACAGGACATAGCCTATGGCCAATGGGCTCCATACACCTGCCCCTTATGTTTTTTGACCATGACTGGGGAAAAGAATCATACGAACGATCAAGTTCTAAGTAATATGCTTCCTAGCATATCAAAACATATTGCTCGAGCTGCCAATGCTTTTCCAATTTCATGCTCTACCGTCAACCATCCACGGTACTATTAAATTCAGCATGCATACCAGTTCAGCCATTATCGTTGCTAGTATCCCACACCCACATGCTTGCCACCAAATTATTGCAACTACAGAGCAAGTTTGAGCCCCAAAATGGTCAAAAGAGATTGTCGCACAGAAAAACATGTGATCTACTCGGTTCACCCAGAGAAAGAAATATAGGTGGCTGTTGACCTATCGGTGGAAACCAAAACCAACATAATTGTGCTCCTAAAAATATTCTCGAACGTGTTCGCTTGGCAACCCGCATACATGACAAGGGTAGATAGTAAGGTCATCGAACACAACCTGAACATTGCGTCGGGAAGCGTCCCAATCAAACAAAAAAAGAGGGGGCAACCAGGTGACATGATCAAAGCAATCAATGAGGAAGTTGCAAAGCCGATATGCACAGGCATTCTTTGGGAAACAATTTTTACCACCTGGATAGCTAATCCCCTAATGTTAAAGAAACATGATGGGACGTGATGAATGTGCATCAATTTCTCCGATCTAAACAATGTTTGCCCAAAATATTGTTAACACGTCCTGGAGATAGACCAAAAGATTCAATCAATAGAAGGCTTCCAACTTAAATGCTTCTACAACGTTTACAATGGCTATGACCAAGTCCAAATGTGCATGGAAGACAAGGAAAATATATCATACCACATCGATCGTTGCACATTTTACTACTAAAAAATTCCATTTAGGCTCAAAAGCACTAAGGAAACGTACCAGCTCCTGATGGACAAAGTCTTCGCCGACCAAATCGGCAGGAACGTCGAGGTTTACGTTGATGACGTGATTATCAAAAGTCATCACGAAGCAGCGTTCCTCGGAGACATTGAGGAAACCTTGCGGACGCTGGAACAAGCACAAATGAAACTCAATCCATGAAAGTGTACCTTTGGAGTAGAAGATGGCCAATTCCTAGGTTACCAAATAACCATTGAAGGAATCGCACTTAACCAAGCCAAGATCCAAGAGTTCCTCAACTCCAAGGTTCCCCACAACCTGAAGGGGGTCAAGGAGATCAATGGGAGACTAACGGTGCTCGGTAGGTTCATTCACAAGTCAACTGAAAAAGCTCACCCACTCTTCCATAAACTAAAGGGTTGTGTTGAAAAAAAACAAGTACAAATGAACAACATAGGTCAATAGAGCCCCACGACATTTGAAGGAAGCCTTACAATAGCTCCCGACCATGGCGGGTCCCTACCAGGAGAGACCCTATAGATGTACCTATCAGCATCCAACAAAGCTATATCGTCCGTAATGACGGTCAAAAGGGTCGAAAAGCAGTTGCCAATACACTTCATAAGTAGAGCATTATAGGGCCCAGAGCTCAATTACCCATTGCTATAGGAATTCGTCATCCAACTGATTTAAGGAGCCAAACTCCTCTGAAGCTACATACATGATCAAAAGGTTAAGGTTCTAACCACTTTCCTAGAGAAGCCAATCCTCCTAAGACCGAAAAAGTTGAGACAACTGGTGAAATAGGCCATCGAGCTAGGAGACCATGACATAGATTACCGACCACGATCTGGCATTAATTCTCAAGCTCTAGAAGACTTCCTAGTAGAAATCCTCAATATGATTAAAGGAGTATTGACATCTATATCTATAGATCCCTCGGACCCCGAAACGAGCAAACAAGTGTGGGAGCTGCATATCGATGGCGCTCCAAGCAAGAAGGATCTGGCGCAGGTTTGATCCACAAGACCTCGGTGGTGACGAGATCACGTATGCTCTAAGAATTGACTTCCATGTCTACAACAAAGAGGCCGAATATGAAGCACTTCTCGCAGGCCTTCGCCTAGCACGAGAGGTCGGAGCAAAATACCTCTCAGCTTTTAGCTATTGTTTGCTCATATTAACCAGGTGAATGGAACTTACGAAGCCAAATAGCAAAGGATGCAGAGATACCTAGACACAACGCGGAAGTTAACACATTCATTCAAAAGCTTCAAGATCAAGTAGATTTCTCGAGGTAAAAAAGCGAGGGCCGATGCTCCGAGCAATTTAGCATCGACATCTTTCGATCACATCACCAAGAAAGTCTTTGTAGAAGTTCTTACAGAGAGGAACATTGATAATAAACAAATTGATTCCATTGTAATGCCCCCCGACTGCACCAAGCCCTATCTAGACTACCTATTGCACGAAATTCTCCCAGACGATCATGTGGTAGCCAGAAAAGTCAAATTCAAAGCCCCATAGTTATCCATAAGGGAGAAAAAATTATACAGGATACGGTATCTAGCACCATGGCTCAGATGCGTTGCCCACACGAAAGGACTATCACTCTTGGAAGAATGTCATGCAAGCGAAGCCAAGGTGCACGAAGGCGCATGGGCGCTCACGGGAAAGATACTCTGCTTAGAAGTATACTAGCCCAACATATATAAGGACGCAAATGAACTCAAAATATAAATGCTCGGAATGCCAAGCCTTCGCCTCCTTTCAGAACCAACCCACCACACCGCCAACCAGCATTAGCAGCCCATGGCCTTTTCATAAGTGGGGAATAAATATCGTAGGACTGTTCCCGGTTGCCCTAGGGAGACCCAAGTTCTTGTTAGTCGTTGTTGATTGCTTTAATAAATTGATTGAAGTTGAACCATTAACCATGGTCACACACAGGAAAATGATAAAGTTCAAGTGGAAAAATATTCTCAAACAAATTTGATACCTTAAAGTCCTGATTGTTGACAACGGTACTCAATTTGAGGGCAGCCCTTTCAAAGAGTGGTCCGAGGAAAAGAAAATCCATCGATGGTGCACCTCAGTAGCCTACCATGAAGCAAACGGTCAGACTGAGGTATCTAACAAGATCATTCTCAATGGTCTGAAGAAGCATTTCATGAACTCTAAAGCTGCATGGGTCAAAAAATTGCCAACAATACTCTGGTTGTATCGCACGACCTCACGGTCTAGCACTAGAGAAACACCTTTCAGCTTAACGTACGACATAGAAGCAATACTCCCACTCGAAATCATAAGCATATATTTTCAAGTGACAGAGTTCGATGCAAATACCAATGAGGTTGAACAACATCAGGACCTAGATGTACCTGATGAAAAGCACGAAGCAACCGATCTCTGCCAAGAAGCCTACAAGACCCGCACCTAGAATTACTACAACTGGCGTGTACGAGTAAAAAACTTCAAGGTGGGAGAATGGGCATTGCGCAATAATGAGTCAAGCCACACACAACCCCAACAAAAACTGGGCTTCGTTTGGGAAGGACGGTACAAAGTTTTTAAGGCACGCCAGAATGGAGCCTATGCCCTAGAAGTACATGACGGGAGACCAATCCCCCGCACCTGGAATGCACATAACTAAGACCACTTCTACTCCTAGAGCAAGTAGAAAAATAAGATACAGTCTGGCCAAGGGTAACATGATCAAACTCCGAATGGATAATCCAACACCAGTAACTAGCTAAAGAGTCAGACCTTAATTTGTATCATAGTGTAGCAACTTTTTTGTTCTGACCAAAAAAACATTGATATTCTACATAGGTTATCAGTATAGTGACACAAATTCACCACTATCAAAAAAACTAGTAGAACGTTTTTTCACAATTCGAGCTTGATATCATAAGAGGTTATCCACATTTACCAAATGTTAACAAGGTTGATCATTTACATCATTAGAGAAAAACCGTTGTTAGAACGCAACCATAGGCATCAAAGGGTTATAACCTTTCCCGAAATATGTCAATTATGCCTGAAAGGCCATATGTCTCGACCATGACATGAATAAAGGATTCAAATGATCATAACCTTTACCTTAAAAAACAATACCTAAGCCTTACAAGCCTTGAGGTAAAGATCTCGGCTTGACTTAGATGATTAACATCGGAATGCAACTCTACAAGGCTCAGGAGATAGAGAAAAGTCCCAATATGGTAATAAAAAAAACAATAGCTAACAAAAACACCCCAACATGATGAGATAGCTAAAGCTCACAACCAAAAGTTAACTAAAATGTTTTGGCCTAGAAATACAGGCCCGCGATTCAAAAAGGGGGCATGTCCCAAGTTCCCAATACGAGTCCCAAGGATGGACCTAAGGGGACTTAGACAAATAAGGGCTTCGAAAGTCGCAGATTGAGCAGATGACTTCATTATCAAACCAAACAAACCCCAAGGCCAACATAAGCCTTGGGTAAAGACTGCTTAATTAAGAGAAGAAGCGAGCACACACACCAGTGGCCAATATAAACCATTGGAAAGTGAGGCAAACTAACTTTTAAAGAAAAACACAATGCCATAACAACAAAAGATATATATTGTTACTCATACCCAAAGAAAAACACAATGCCATAACTTTTAAAGAAAAACACAATGCCATACCCCCAATCTTACATGAAGACCACGCAGGGCCAAAAACAAGCTAGTAATAAAAAAAAAGTGGTTTTGCGAAAAAAGAAGAGTCAATTTCCAGGAGGAGAAGAAGAAGGTCCGACATCCCCTGAATAGCCCATTGTAGGGAGCTCCTCCACCGTACGATCCAAATAGAGTTGACGGATCCCCGCCAAGTTTATCTCACCAAGGCGGAGGTACGAGGCAAAATATGTCTCCAAGAACGCCTTTATGGCATTATGCATCGCCTGTGCTAACTGTGTTGCAGCACTCGGCTCTGTCGAATTAAAATTTCTGGTATCCAACTTATTCAACAACGCCTTCTTACTGCTCTCAATGCCATCAACCATGAATGTCGCCTTCAAGCATTGGACCCAAATTGAAAATTCTTCACTCTCAATGACCCGGTCAACTACCCGAACCATCCCTTCTTGAAGGATCCAGGTGAAACCCTCTCCCAAGGCTCTCTTCATCGACGCGTCAACCATCATCTGCTCTCCTTGTTGTCTCACATGTGCTTCCAACAGTTCCTTCTTAGCCACCAGATCTCATACTTTCTACGAAAAATGCTCTACCTCCCCCATCCAAGCTAGTTACTTGGTATTCAGCAGAAAACTTCTCTCCAACTAGAACAACATAACGCTCCTCGAAATTGTGTTTCTCACAATCAAGGAGCCACACCTTCTCACCAATCTCATCATGCTTAGTCTTGACGGTGGCGAATTCTACCAAGTCATCACCCAAATAGCGACGGCAACCGGCTGTCGCCACCAAATACAGAGCAATGTGGACTGCAGCATATTGGAGATTAGTCGCCATATAGGAATGACACAGGAGTTCCGATGACTCCAAATTGGTCGGAGGAAAGGAATGATGACACCAATCATGGGTGTTGGAAGGTTGCATCAGAAGAGATCCATGAGTAGGATTCCACTTCGGGTAATACACACCATCGCTTCCCAGTTGTGTAGACACGACACTAGACATCGCACCAGCGGGAGGTGGAACCAAGCAAGAGTTAGAGGAAAATTTAGAACCAAATGATTGCGTCTTACCAAGATCATTGTCATCTCAATTTACCGCATCCCTTGTTCCCTTGTTCGGTCATTGATGTGTTGTAGTCGTTTCCTGGTCCATTCTCTTCGAATGATGTGAAATGTAATCATCGAGAATGTCAATCAGATCATGCAAGCCTCCATGCAGGAAATCAATATTACGTTTCTTGCGTAATCCGCCACCAATATTGTACTCCCCAACATCACCCACGAGTGGGGAGTCCATACAAGTTGTGTGTCGCTTAACGGTGGTCCAAATGCCGGTAGTGAAACCACCATTCAACGTCCACTCCTTGGCAAAACAAAATGAAGGATTGCCATGAGAATCACTATCAACACCTATACCTGACAGACTAGAGTCGGCCTGAGCGCTAGACCCTTTGTGCACAGCGATGGGAGGAACGTTTAGAACAAATGCACGAGTAATACTAGTGGGTGGTGGGAGAGCCTCCACCAAATGGATTTTGTGATACTAAAGGTTGTCCTTAAACTTCCCACGCAAGACTCTCTCTAAGGGAAGCTTCACAAAGCGAAAAAAGGGGTCATGGTAGGAAATGGTACTCGTCGTCTTTCTCCATGTAAAATTGAGGCTTCATCCCTCGGAATCACTAGGAAATACTCATTCCCGCCGCCTCCAGGATGCAGTCCTGCCAATCTTCCCCATTGAAGCAGATCCCCATAAATGGTTGAGCCATAGACAAACTGGCACCTGACAGTTAAGGCGCCCGATCAGAAGAGATGGTCATATGAGGATAGTGAGGACCAATCAGTTCAATGTTAACCTAAAACCACTAATCCTGCCACTTCTTTCTAGGAGGCCTCTAGTTAACAGTAAACGCATGAGTATTGTGTCATTGAGAGAAAGTATGTACACCAAATTGGGTGGACGAGTTAAAGAAAAATTGGAAGTCCCTAAGTTATGGAAGTAAACCCAAGGCTCGACAAGCCAACTAGAACCCAAAAAACTTATTAATATCATTAGGAGTCATCCAGAAAGAAGCCATACTCGCACATAACCTCATCAAAGAAATGTGATAATGGAATTCGAAGTCTCACTTCAAAAATCGACATAAGGACTCTTACTTTCCTTGCTGATGGTTGATATAAGAAAGTTGAAGCGTATAAGATTCAAAGAATAAAATTTCCCCTAACAAAGGTTAGTGTTAAATATATAGCAAGAGAATCGAATGGTTACCGCAGTAGAAACCATTTGTGCATAATGACTTTGTCGCACCAAAGGACACCATATCCATCCCCATCAAATGTATGCCTTGATCAAGGCTGGAACAAATCGGCTATGTCATCACATTGCAAAAGTGTACTAGCCTAGGTGAATTGTTAACGTATCTCTCCAGTAATACGTCAAAGAAAACGAAGCGGTTTAGTGTTAGGCTCGAACCCTCACCCTCGCGGCTTAGTACTCGGATCCCGACATTCTAGTACCACAGTCCAACTCAGAATGAGAGGCTTCGTTCTATAACAAGCCAAAATAGTACCAACCATTTTTCAAAGCGACAAGTGTAGCACTCAGAGCGCTACACTCTGGTGGTTTTGCACTAATATCAGATAACTGCTAATGGTGCACGATCCGACAATAGGATGCCTCCACGTCCCGACGGTCCAAATAAGACAAAAGGTATTGTCGGGGACATGCTCCCACGGCGACAGGTATAAAAGAGATCATTCTTCTCCAGAAGAAAGGATTGGATCTTTCTATATCACAAGTTAAACCCTAATTCTCTCATCCAATTACTAACTAGACCATCAGAGTCTCATTCCAGGATTCCCTCCCGGACAACGACTAATGTCGGGTCTTTCTTTGCTATGATTCTCAAGCTTAACACATTCGAAAATACCAAAACGGCGTTAAGCTCGAAGCACATATCACAAAAATATGGTATATGATTAATCATCTATGTTATTCGGTCGAATTGTGAACAAACATGTATGTGTGTATTTGTTCGAACATGCTATTGAATGATTATGATATATGGTTGTTTGCTAAGTGGTATTTGTTTATCATTTTTATGCAATATCATAAAATGGATGATTGACCGATTTGGGGTTAGTATGTTTTTATTCAAACTTTATAAACTCTCTCAGTAAGGGAAACCACTTGTGTCTTCTCTCTTTTCTAATATATGATTGGTGCAGACAGCTTAGGAGTTTGGCCTTGGTGAGAGTGGTTACTTTTAGGGTAGTTACGCTTATTTAGATGATACCATCTTGGACCATGTTTGATTTTTTATCAATTTAAACATTTACTTTTTTTATTCAAAAGATTTGGGATTATTAGTTTTACTTTGAAAGTAACGTTGTGATTTGAAAATGTTTTAAAATAAATAAATAAATATTCCGCTAACGTGTTCTATTAAAGATTATTTTAAATAAAGGAAAAAAAATTGCTAAAAATCACGACCTTACAAGTTTGTATCAGACCTATTTTATGAGCGAACTGAATACAAAGATCGGTATTCATACTCCCAGTGTGGACCAGATTAATTAGGTGCTTTTGTCTCATAAGGAGGAAGGGTGTGTGTTGAGAGTTATATGGTATTTGTTTGTATACTTTTAGGAATTTTATTCTTGTTGATACTGGAACATCGTTTCTTCTTACACATGGACCTAGGGATCATTAATATATCTTGACATCAAGGAAAACATTCCCATCTAAAAACGACAACATTCTTGGAATGGCAGAAAGTGGTCTAAATAACCAAGAAGGATTAAAGTTGGTTGCATTTTCGATTTGACAAGTTCCTTGTAACCCACAAAATCAGTTAACCTATAGTGTTCGTAGTTGGACTAGTGTTATGCGTATAGAGGAAATAAAAGATCATATTAGAGTGATGATTAGACTGCATGTATTTCACAAGCCTTGCAAGTTGTTGGTTTATTATTGGTCAATGGCATGTCGGGAAGAGAAGGTTTAGTTAGCCTACGGGTTCTAGCAAGGTATGGAATTCATGAAGAGAAATAGGTGTACCCATCTTTAACCAAAACTAGTGTGATATACTATATGAGTATTTAAGATCCCATGATGGTGTCATAGTGTAACGGCCAAAAAAAAATTATTGATGTAGTACGTTTCTATTACATGATTATTGAGAGGGACCGACGACATAGTAAAGGCATGTAAGGGGAAAGGGAAGAACTTGAACTCTTGATGCATTTTATTCCCAGTAAGGTCTACCATTCTTCATTGGCAGGATAATATCAAATTAACAGCATGCAAAGGTCTTGACCTATGCTTGATTCATGCTCGAAATCTAGTCACACATTCATCCTTATTCTTTCCTATATTTGTTGATTTCTCCTCACTTAGACAAGGGTTGAATCCTCTATAATCTACCCCACTTTAATCTTGGTAATGAAATGGGTAGCCATGGGTTTCATATGTTCTTGAATCGTAAACCGTGATTGGATTCATTATCTACTTGTATGTTCTCGTGTGCATGTTATGTTTATTCTCTTAGGTTGGTTGTGACCATTGTTGCCCAAAACAACCATTAATTTGAAGTGAAATGGTTATGGTTCGCTAGAAATGAGGTAGACAAACGTAACTTAAAAGCAGTGTTGTAACACTCGTCGAGTTGGCCGATTACTCCTCCGAGTACTCGCTACTCCCCCCCTTGCCGAGGCGAGTTACATAATCCCGAGTAATCCCCGATCGGCCCCTTACGAACTAATTATTGTTGTGAAATTCGGTCAACTCGGTGATTAATATGTATAATATACTTAATGATGTATTATTTAACACACACACAGACACATGTGATTATTACTACATATATATCTTAAATTTTCAATAATTATTCACGAAATGAGACCATTATGTGTTTTTCATTTTTTATGTATTCACATGTATCGAATTTTGTTATATATTTCAATCAACTTATGATTTTATCTTATGATTTTGACATATATAATTTCACTAAAAATATTTCTACACAAATTTCCAAATCCGAGTACTCCCCGAGTACTCGCTACTCGGTAGTCGGCCGAACAGGTATCGAGTAACGAGTTCTACAACCTTGCTTAAAAGATTACATGATAACAAAAAAGGGATACAAGAGCTATATGGGTGTGTATGTAAGTAAAAAATGATTGGAAGGGGGTGAGAGTGTTTATGAATTGTTAAAAGATATTAGGTGAAGTAATGCTAACCTAATTGTATGACTTACTAATGATAGGATTGTTGGAATGATAAAAGGATCATATTGTTAATACTAGCTTGCTATAAGAATAAAAGTGATATTAAATAGGATGTTATGCAGAAAGAGAGTTAAATCATAAGTCAATGACATACGTCACTATATAACTTAATTGAAATAATGAGTAGATTTAAAATGCGTATTTCGGTCTCACTTAACTAGTTATCCTAAGGTCTTGATGGTTTAAGCCAAAACCCTAAAGCCTAAGATGACTTTTGACTAAAGTTATATCTGGAAAGATTTGTTGATCTGTCTTGAAAGACCTGTAGATACCATTCTGATCCAAATTAGTGAAAATGACCACAAGAACAAAGTTGTAGTAAATTGAGTCTAGTTCCCAGAAAGTCTGATATCCGCTCAATTGAGGTTGTGGATTCTGTTTTATGCTTAATACACTGAACATTAGTCGAGATAAGAAATCATAAAAAAATATAAAAGGTAGTATTAAAGTTATATTTTTGAAGCATGTACTTTATTTTTAATTTTTTTTTATGTGTGGTTTTTAGGTGAAGCCTTGAGAAATTCAAGTAATTTCAAGACTTGGAGTAGAACGAGTGTCTCATTAAGGCTAAAGGTGAGTTCATAGTTTTAACTCACGAAGGTGCATAATTGAAACACACAATCTATAAATGGTGATTTGATTCACATTAGTATAACCTTGCCATTACTTGCCCGTGATGATTATATATTGTTTGTGATGCTACAGTATGCTCTGCGCTATTTCCTTATTATGAGTTATCTGTTATGATGCTTTTACTTTGATGAATTGATGCGTATGATAATATAGTTTTCGGAAGTGAGTCAATAATTTTCTTAACTTTATTGCATAAACGAAAACTAAATCTCATAAGTGGATTGTATATACAAATTAGGATTATGTTAGGATTATTAAATTCTTGTGATAGTTGTTTGAATATATTTTGTTTTCATCTTGTGTATGGCTATGCCTTGGAAACAGTTAATATGGTGTTGTGCATGTTATGTGCTAATTGGAATTGCATGCAGTTATGATTTTTATAGAATTGGTGATCATATGTTATTTTATGTTGATAATATCATGAATTTTATTACATGCTTTATTGCACGTTAAGGTAGCATGAGCAACATGTCTATGTTGATGTATGTTAGTTTTCCGGGGTATAATGGTGTTAAGCGTAGAACCTTGCAAGCCTACTAGGTTGAAAAGGCTTAAGCCATATCGGTTGTAAGTTGCACGTTCTTTGTAGGTCAGAGTAGCGAAAGTGGAAGTCTTGGGGTGGGTAAACTTGGGTGGAGGTCATGACCCACTTGGAGCACTAAATTGGTTGAGCACACGAGAAGTGAACGATGTTAACTTGTTAGGTAGGTTGTCACTAAGAAACCCCAAAGTAGATAATCGATTGAATTAAAAAATAAATATTAATCAGTTGAATAAAGTTGGTAACTACAATTGGTTGAATATATAACAAAATGTTAGTTATATAATAAAAGGTTTAATATATAATAGTAGGTTAGTTATATAATAAAAGGTTGGATCTATAACAAAATGTTGGCCAATTTGGGACTAGCCCACTTGGTAGAGGTGGAAACCTCTTATATTGGAGGTCTTGGGTTTAAACCTGGGCGTAGGCAAATTAACTAACTAGGAGAATCTAACATCTAACAACTAACCAGACGTTCAATATATATATATATATATATATATATATATATATATATATATATATATATATATATATGGTATACAATTGAGCATATATGTTATGTGATAGAAATGTGATTTATCATTTACGTATGTATGCGTTTGAACATGCTATTAAATGATTATGATATATGGTTGTTTGCTAAGTGGCATTTGTTTATCATTTTTATGCTTCCTTATAAAATGAATGATTGGCCGATTTGGGGTTTGTATGTTTTTATGTAACCTTTATGAACTCACTTAGCAGGGGCCGCCACTTGTGCCTTTTCTCTTTTGTGCCATATGCTTAATGCAGGCAGCTTAGGAATTTGGCCTTGGCGAGAGGCGATACCTATTAGGTAGTTATGCTTATTTAGATGATAGAATTTTGGACTATGTTTGATGGTTTATCAATTTAATTGAAACTTTTTTTTAAAAGAAATGGAATTATGATTTTGATTTTGAAAGTAGCGTGATTTGAAAATGTTTTAAAATAAAGAACTAAGTATTCTTCTAACATTATGCTAAATATTGTTTTAAAGAAAGGAAAAAATTTGTAATAATCACGGCATTACAAGTTGGTATCAGAGCCATGTTGCGAGTGAACAGAATATAGAGGCTAGTATTCAGACTCACGTTGTATATTGTATTAATTAGGTTCTCTAGACTCTGAAAGGGGTGGGGTATTGTGAGAGTTATATGTTATTTGCTTGTATACTTTTAGGACTCTTATTCTTCTGAGTATCGAAACCTTCTCTTTTCTTACTTGTGACCCTAGGGATCATTAATATCTCTTGAAATCAATGAAAATGTTCCCATCTCAAAGGGTAAACATTTGAGGAGTGGTAGAAAGTGGTCTGAATGACCAAGAAGACTTGAAACGGGTTGTATTTTCGATGCCACAAGTTTCTTGTGACCCAAGAAAGTCAGTTATCCCATAACATTCATATTCCGACTTGTGTTATATGTATAGAGGAAATATAATATCATCATACAGTGATGATTGGACTGCACATATTCGACAAGGCAAGAAAATTGTCAATTTATCGGTTGTCGATGGCACGTCAGGAAGAGAAGGTTTATTTTGCCTATGAGTTCTAGCAGGTTATGGAATTCTAGAAGCAAAATAGGTGTACCCATCTTCAATCTAAACCAGTGAGATAAGAGACTTTATGGTAATGCTAGAATCAGTTATATAGTTTTAAACAGTAGTATGGGTCCAATACTATTATAAGCACAAGATATATAGTTCGGACTGGAGGAACCGTGCGGAGACCTACGGACCTAGTGGTCAATAGTTAAAGTTGGAATAGTCGTATGTATGGTAGACCTTATGTGTCATTGTTTTTTTTGTGCCCATTTTGATGTACCACATAGTCTGTTGATTCTGATGTTAGATAGTGATGTGAATGTGGGAGATCTAGTAATGGTGTATAAAAATGTTTGATTTTTTTGACATCTCTATGGATGAACACATACTTATCCTTGACATTGATCTAGCAATGGTGTATGAAAATGTTTGATTTGTTTGACATCCAAGGAAAAAATTCTATTTTAGAGTCTATTCCTATAATTTCGGTGATGAAGGCAAACAAGTGCCTTGCAAGGTAACGTGAGGTCTTCTTGACGTGTGCGATGGAGAGTTCAAAGAAGACGTTGAGTCTATCCTATATGGTGTTTGTTATAGAATATAGAGATTTTTTTCTGGTGAGTTTTCGGATTTATAAACACCATGTCATGTCAAGTTTTAATTTGACCTTATTCCTGGTTGGCTCCTAAAGCCAAAGCACCTTTTAGGTTGGCTCCTTTGGAATTGAAGGAGATGTCACAACTTCAAGGTTGAGTGAGTGCGGGTTAATTTTACAAAGTTATTCATCTTGAGGGACTGGTCTATTTCGTTAAAAAAAAAAAGACGATACATGTTGTTGGTTATCGATTATTGACGCTTTAACAAGATCAAATGAAAACAAGTAAGCATCTACATCCCATTCTTGTTTGTGGCATATGATGATGCAACGAGAGAAGGTGTATATGCATAATTCCTAATAAGAAAGAGTGTCAAGGTGAATAACCCGGTGGATGATTAGGAGTTGGTGGTCGTGGTTAATACTCTTAAAGCATAACGTTATTATGTGGATGGTATGAGGTGTACGCCATATGCAAATTATAAGAACTTATGACACATTTAGAGCGAGAAGGGTCTAAATGTGTATCGGCGTTGGATTGAGCTTCTTGTTGATATATTTTTTTTGCAAGAGAAGTTACCACCCTGGTAAGGCGAGTAAGGTAGCTAACGTATTAAGCCGAAAGAAAACCAGATGCTCATACTATCTCATAGATATGAATCTGGTGGTTGTTTTGGTATCTTTTTTAGTAGATCCGAGTTGCTTTGTTCGAGGGTTTGGGGAAACATTTTTTGAAGAATGGGGAGATGATGAAACATGTTTTTTTGTAGAGGGAAGTCGAGGAATAGATCCATTTCGAGGACGATTTGGGCCCCCAAGGCCGATAGTATTCTTGACACATGTTATAAGACATGCACATTTCAAAATATTAGGTTCACCTAAGAACTACTATGATGTTTCGTGATTTGAAATTTGATTATTGGTGGCCAAAGATTAAATGCAACATAGCGAAGTATATGTCATAGTATGTGTTGTGTTCGCATGACAAGTCATAATGTCATGAACCAAATAATAGCTTTTGCCCATTGGAAATCAGTTGGAGGATGTTACCTACCATGGGAGAGAACATGAGAAGTAAGGTCTAATAGAGTTTCTTTCTACGAAAAGTCACTAAACGTATGAAAACCACATTTGGTTAAAGCAAGTAGTCAAGTGATTAAGTATACAAGGCTGATATACGAAGTGCAAATCATGATCAAGTGTGGAGCTTAACTTGAGGATGTGATTTGAAATAAGATGATGCGGTGACTTAGAGATTTCGATGATGGAATCCTTTTAATGAAGAGAGAATTGTAACGACCCAAAAATCATTTTATTGACAAAGTTAGTTTCTGTTACATGATTATTAATGTTTCATAGGACTTAATCGAGGTATAAATGATTTATAAGGTTTAGCTAATAATTAGAATGAATTAAACTCGTTTATTTATTGTGGAGTTTATTTAGAATAAAATTAAATCAAATAAAATAAACATAGATGAAAAAATTGGGATTAAAAATGAAAGATAAAATAATTTAACTAGACTGTAATACGAGAAACAATGTTGAAGGGATGAGATGGCATCAAAAGAAACTCATTTTGATTTTAAGACTAGGTTTGAGGTAGAAAGGGGGAAAGGTCGAGAGTTTAGGGACCATATAGAAAAATATGTTAAAACCCCCCTAATAGTCATCTACGTGTGAACCAAGGGCCACCTAACCTCTCGATCGGACTGGTGTATCGAAGATGTGAAAAAGAAAAAAAAAAGGAGGTGATATCCTGATGAGATGGATTGACGAGAAAGTGAAGGCGGGAAAAGTGTGAGGGACGAACTCAAACCCTTGTTGATATTCTCAAATCAATAAGAATCAATGGTCTTGACGTATGCTTAATTCATGCTCGAAATCTAGTCATACATTCATCCATATTCTTTCCTATATGTGTTGATTTCTCCTCACTAGGACAAGGTCAAATGCCCTATAATCCACCCCCACCTTAATCATAGTAATGAAATGTATATCCACAAGTTTCAAGTGTTCTTGAACCCTAAATCGTGATTCGACTCATTATCTACTTGTATGTTATGTTGTGCATGTTTTTTGTTTATTCTTCTAGGTTGGTTGTGAACACTTTGTCCTAAAAAAGCCATTAGCTTGATGTGAATTGGTTATGGTTGGCTGGAAAGGAAGTAGAAAAACCTCACTTAAAAGATTACATGATAAGAAAATGGATACAAGAGCTATATGGGTGTATTGGTAAGTAAAAAAGATGATTGGAAGGGGGTAAGAGTGTTTATGAATTGTGAAAAGATATTAGGTGAAGTAATGGTATCCTAATTATATTATTTCCTAATGATTGGAGTGTTGGAATGATAAAAAGATCATATTACTAATACTAGAGACATGGGAAGCAAACTAAATGGGAAGAAATGCAGAAATAGCATCCTTCTGGTGAACATTGCAAGGCATGAAAGAAAAGACAGTAGGAACTCATTATTCATCTCTCTCATTCCAAAGGTCAAAGATCCCCTAAATCTAAGTGAATTTCGCCCTATCAGCTTAATAGGGTGCATCTATAAAATTATCGCCAAAATCCTCGCCTTAAGAATCAAAAAGATATTGGGTAATTATATAGATGAAGTCCAATTACGTGGAAGGGAGACATATCCAAGACGGACCTTTGGTGGTGAATGAGATATGCTCTTGGTCAAAGAAGTCTAAAAAGAAAGTATTTCCCTTCAAGGTCGACTTCAACAAAGCTTTTGACTCCATCAATTGGGAATTTTTAGACTCTAATCTTTTGCAGATGGGATTTGGAGATAAATGGAGAAAATAGATCAAAGGTTGTCTTCAATCTTCACATGCTTCGGTCTTGGTAAACGGAAACCCAACACATGAATTCATAATATCGAAAGGGGTAAGACACGGAGATCCCCTCCCCCCCCCCCTTTCTTTTTATCATAGCCATGGAAGGGTTACGTGTGGCCATGAGAGTAGCATGTGAAGCCGGTATGTTCCAAGGCATTAAATTACCCAACCAGGGACCCCTAGTCTCCCATCTACTATACGATGATGACGCTCTCTTTGTAGGTGAATGGTCCCAATACAATATCAAAAACCTATCTAGGATCCTCCGTTGTTTCCATGTGGCATCAGGATTAAAAGTGAATTACAACAAATCAAAGGTGTTTAGAATTGGAGCAACTTTATAAGAGGTGACTCGATGGGCAAGGCCATTAGGTTGTGAACCGGCTTCTTTGCCTTTCACATACCTTGGGGTCCCGATAGGTGCGAACATGAAGCTGCCAAAACATTGGAAGCTAGTAATTGATAGATTCCAAAATAAACTATCATCATGGACATCGAAAGCTTTATCTTTCTAGGGTAGATTAACATTAATCAAATCGGTGTTGGGGAACATTCCAAACCACTTCCTTTCACTTTATGCATCCAGGTGGGGCAATTCCACCAAGAAGAAGATCTGGTTACATGGAATTTGATATCGAACTATATGGAGTATCTGGAAGGCAAGGAACGAGAGCCTATTCAATAAAAAAGGGTATGTGCTACCAAGGTGGTCAATATCATAAAGGCAACTACATTTCTATAGTTCAATCACAGAAGCAAGGAAGGTGGCTTAAATTGGACAAATTGGAACTTCAACCTTTTTTGTAGTCTGTAATGTAATTGAATTTCAATTCCCTTCCTATTTTTCCTTTTTTCTTGTCATTTCTACTTTTGTTTGTCCTCTCTAGTGACTTGCTAGAAGTGGATTTTCCTTATTTATATTATTCTCGTTTGCTGGTTCAAAAAAAAACTAATACTAGGTTGCTATACGAGTAAAAGTGATATTAAATATGATGTTATGTAGATAGAGAGTTAAGTCATAAGTAAATGACATACATGACTATATAACTTAATTGAAATAATGAGAAGATTTAAAATGCATATTTGAGTCTCATTCAACCAGTTATCTTAACGTCATGATGGGTTAAGCCAAAACCCTAAAGCCTAAGATGACTTTTTGATTAAAGTCAAATCTAGTCGGATTCTTTGATCTGTCTTTAGAGGCCTGTAGAGGTCATTATAATCCGAATTAGAGAAAATGACCAGAAGAAAATGTTGTAGGAAATTGAGTCAAGTTTTTAAAACACTAAACATGCGTCGGACTGGGAAATATATATATATATATATATATATATATATATATATATATATATATATATATATATATAAGTTCGTATTAAGGTTGTATTTTTGAAGCATGTACTTTATTTGTTAATTGTTTTTTATGTGAAGCCTTGAGAACTTCAAGTAAGTTGAAGATTTAGAGTAGAAGGAGAGTCTCATTAAGGCTAAAGGCGAGTTTATAATTTTAACTCACAAAGGTGCATAATTTAAATGTGTAATCAATAAAAGGTGATTTGATTCACATTACGAGGACCTTGTGATTACTTGTGCTTGATGATGATATACTATTTGTGATGCTACCGTATTCTTTGTGTTATTTCCTTATTATGAGTTATTTGTTATGCTGCTTTTACTTTAATGACTTTGATGCGTATGACAAGCTAGTTTTCCGAAGTGATTCGGTAATTTTTCTTAACTTTAGCGCATAAACGAAAACAACATCTCATAAGTGGATTGTATATGCAAATTAGGATTATGCTAGGATTGTTAAATTATTGTGAAAGTTGTTTCAAAATATGTTGTTTTCATTTTGTGTATGGCTATGCCTTGGAAACGGTTGATATGGTGTTATGCATGTTATGTTTTAGTTGAAATTGTATGCGGTTATGATGCTTATAGAATTGGTGGTCATATGTTATATTATGTTGGTAATATGGTGAATTTTGTTACATGATTTATTGCTCATTAAGGTAGTATGAGTAACATGTCTATGTTAATGTATGTTTGTTTTGCAGGATATAATGACATTAAGGGTAGAACCTTGCAAGCCTAGTAGTTTGAAAGAGCTTAAGCCATATCGGTTGTAAGCTGCACAATATTTCTAGATGGTCGTCTGACACATGGTTCGCGTTCACCCCGATGTACGACAACTGGAGTGGTGCTAGCTTTATGGTGTGTTCAGATGAAGGATCACGTGGGAAACAAGAGGTTTATTTTTAGAATTGGCACCGCTTGTACCAATCCTGAACGACGCCGTACAATACTTGTACTTTGCAGGTCGGAGTAGAGAAAGTGGAAGACTTGGAGATGGTGAACTCGGGTTGAAGTCATGAGCCACTTGGAGCAGTAAACTGGCTAAGCACACGAGTAGTAAACGAGTTTAACTTATTGGGTAGGGTTTCACTAAGAAACCCCAAAGTAGATACTCGGTTGAATTAAATAATATGTAATAATCGGTTGAATAAAGTTGGTAATTATGATTGGTTGAATATATAACAGAAGGTTGGTTATATAATAAAATGATAAATATATAATAAATGGTTGGTTATATAATAAAATGTTGGATATATAACAAAATGTTGGTTATTTAAATAAAGGTTTTTTAAATAATGAGATGTTATTTATATTAAATATGATTGTTTATATGATATGGTGGTTTATATGGTATATGCTTGATCATTATGTTATGTGGTAGAATTATGGTAAAACATTTATGCATGTATATGTTCCAACATGATATTGAATGATTATGATATATGGTTCTTTGCTACATAGTATTTGTTTCTCATTTTTATGCTTCATCGTAAAATGAAGGATTGACTCATTTGAGCTTTGTATGTTTTTTCTCTGTGGTTGACACTTGTGTCTTTTCTCTTTTGTGCCATATGATTGGTGTAGGTAGCTTAGGAGTTTGGCATTCGTGAAAGGGTTACTTATTTGGTAGTTATGCTTATTTAGATGATACCATTTAGGACTATGTTTGATGTTTTATCAATTTAAACATTTAGTTTTGTTATGTTCAAAAATATTTGAAATTATGATTTTGATTTTGAAAGTAACGTTTTGATTTGAATAAATAAATAAATAAATAAGTATTTCGCTAACGTATTCAACTAAAAAATGTTTTAAATAAAGGAAAAAATAGAAAAAATAATGGCATTACATATAAAAACGTGTCTCTATTAGAATGAACTTTTTTTGGGGCGCTGTATTTTGAGGAAAAAACTTATTTTGATAAACTGGAAAAACGTTATGGATTCCAATAAAAAAAGATTGGTTTTTGGGTATGGGAAGCTTATTCTCATTGAATCTCATTGAATACAGAGTTGTTGTACAAGTGGAAGTGATGATTTTTGACATAGTAAAAACAGTGTATGGTTGGATACAGTAAAAACTATGTTTGGTACCAATGGTGTCTATATGCAACAGTTCAAATTGGTTACGTTTATTTGGTATGGATGGATATTCTTATATTAATGAACCAACTTAGGTATCAAAGTATTAACCATGATTTTGTCTACTCAATGAGGGTTAGGTGCGGTAGACAATTGAGATTTTGGGAAGACTCTTGGATTATGTTTGCACTGCTATTTAGTTAGTTGTGTCCGCACCCAAACGGTGGAGCCGAGTAGCTTGCCATTAATGATTTTTTTTTGTGGAATGTCAGGTGTTTGACAATACAAGATAAGTGGAGATGGGAGATTGGAGGATCTGGTTGTTATATGGTTGGTTCGCCAATGAGCATCTTTGAAAAAATAATATTCTACTTATTGGTAGAAACTCGGATTAAAGAAATATCATGGTAAAGATGAATGTGTGTATGTATGTATATATGTATATAGAGTTAGGTTCAATTGTTTAAACTAAGTATTGTGTTATTGTATGCATAAATATAGACCAATTAAAATTAAGTAAAAAATTTAATAATTAAATAAATAAACAAGGGTATTTTAGTAATTTCATAATTAGCTTCCACAAATAATCCCTATAATCTTGCTAGCATTCAATTTTAACCTAAATTCTTTTCTTATATACAGCCGATGTCTTCCATAAAAAAAGAATGAACTGAAGGGATTTATTTCCCCATGTTCATCACCAGACTAATAGATCGGGCAAAGATCGGGGAGAAGCATCGGGAAAAGATGGGCAATCGATCTCCGGAGGACTCCTCCTTGGTCCACCGGTGATCACGAATCAAAAGGGAGAAGCATCCATCAACAGAAGACAGAGAACCGGAAAACTCACCGACTTTGGAGAATCCGACCTTTCTGCGATTTATAGGATCGGATACGGGATCGGAGAAGTGGTGCTTCGACCCTATTTTTCGCAAATTACGGTCTCCCTTTATGTTCTCAACCTTCTCAGGGCCTGATCCAGCCAACAAAGCACTTCAAAAAAACCTCACCACCTCCGACGCTGCCCTTATCTAAGCAAAAATCGGCATTTCAATTGAAGAACCACCATGCAATTTCAATCTAAAAATCAGGCCTTTTGTTTTCCATTCCTCTATATACCGTTGTTTCCTTCTTTTTTGTACAATAGTACTGAAGTGATTGATCCAGATGATTTCACTAATCTTGTTAGTGGTTTCGTTGATGGGTTTTGCTCCTGGAGCTCCGGTGAAGATTTCCCTTTTCTTTTGGTTCTGGAACTAAAAATACTGAAACGAAGCCAGGTGGGGAAGAAGATAGAATGGTGAAGTGAGAAAACTCGGATGAAACGAGGGGTTGTCGCTGACTGGTTTTGCTCCGGGGAAACACCCACTTTGGTAGGTCTTGCTCTCGGTGGTTGAAAGGTGTGTGGACGGGGGCTGCTACGGCAACTCCCCTGTTCTTTTTCTCTCTTTTTTTCTTGATCTAGCAATAGCTCCATTGAAATATCAGTGAAACAGATGAGCATCGGGTAGCCTCGTTTTTTTTTTGGGATACGAATCAATATAGGATAAAGATGGATGTTTGGATTTGTTTTTAACAGAAATTGATAAAGAGGAACAGAAGAACAATGAAAATTCCTTTTTCTTTGTTTGTTTTGACACAAACTGACGAAGGAATGGATATTTGGTGTTGATGTTTTACAGTGAATTGATGGATGTTTCTTGATCATCCATATCTCACAAAAAGTTTTTATCATTGTGTATGTTATTTTAGAATGGAGTGTTGATTTTATTTGAGTTTAATCTTTTATTGAGTGTTCAGGAGGTAGAATGGTTGCAATGGAAGGACCAATAGGAGAAACAGAATTTGAGTGTGATTTTGGTCATAGTGAAACTTGGAATAATTCCATGCTTTAGCTTTTATATTTTACTTGATTAGCTGCTACATTTTTTTATTTTTTTTATTGTTTGAACAGAAATCATTGGGAGGAATTGGTGTTTAATTTTAATTTTTGACAGGAAAATATAGATGGAAGAGGGGATATCGAATGCGTTATTCTACGGGATGAAGATGAACAAGGACCACCAATCTTCCAAAAAGAATGGATTATTCTAGCAGAATAATAGTATATTCTGGCAGAATAATAGTATATTCTGGTAGAATTGTTTATATATTTGTATTTCTTTGTTATTAATAAGTGTAACATTATCATAGAATAATATATAATTTTTTTTCTTTTCTAAGAATGTAATGAAATTTATTTTAACTTGTATCCAAAATTTGGTTATTCTTCAAGAAGTTCATTAAATCAAAATATATATTATATCAGAATGTGTATTCTTGTATGGTTCAATATTTTTTGTTACTTTTCTATATGTTGATAAACATATTCCGTCAGAACTTCCGAATTAGGAGGATTATCATTCATACAATCAGACTTTTAAAATTAATAGAATCTATTTTCCCTTAAAATATGCAAATTTCCTTTATTAAATCTATATTAACTTACAAAAATACCCTTCTAGTTAAATTAGATGGTATTTTTCAATTGTATTTAATTTAATAATATGTAATAATCACTTTCTTAAAATAAGTAAAATGATTGGCCCACAATCATTCATACAATAACACAATAATTAGTTATAATAGAATAACCTAGGTCTATATATATATATATATATATATATATATATATATATATATATATATATATATATATATATGCATTAACGTTGGGATGATCTTTTACGATTCGGATACAGATGTTCAACATTGTTTAACATTTTAGAACGCATTGGTGTTATAATAGGAAATTTGTTAGGATGTATCAACTTATCTAGATCAACCTTTTAATATCTATTTCAGTATTTTGTACGTTTAATAAAGTAAATAGAGCTGAAAAAAGTTATAGTCAAATATTGATCTAATCTTTGAGTATAAGAGCATCCACAATCGAAAGTTCAACGAGATAGTTTAATGAGGTGGCAAGCATAGTTGCCATTCCGTAGATGAAATTCTACAATTATGAGAAACTACAAGAAACGGGACCTATAGGAACGACAAATGTCATCTCTATAGGCTTAAAAAGTCGTCCCTATAGATGTCCGGGACGACATGTCGTCCCTATAGCTCTCGTCACCATAGCCCCGTCGCAATAGATCTTTTTGGTCGTCGCTATAAATATCGTCACAATAGGTATCCTTTAGAGATGACATGTCGTCCTATTCTAGTTCGTCTCTATACGATGCTGGTCTGCATAGATGAAGCTATAGAGACGGCATGTCGTCTCTATAGATATATCTACAAAGACAACATGTCGTATCTATAGATAGACATATAGAGTCGGCCCGTCTTATCCTTTAGCAACAATATGCTGTCGTGGTAGATGCACATGTACGGACGACATGTCGTCTCTATAGATCTATCTATAGAAACGACATGTCGTCTCTATAGGTATGCCTATATAACTGTTTTTTTTCTTCTCTATAATTTCCCAATTTTCATATTACAAAATTGCTAAAGCAATAAATTTACAAAATAATTAAAACAGTGAATTTAATTGCAAAACCTTTAAATTCGATACAATTTCAAAACACTACATTATTGCATATTTAATTCATACGAAGAACAAAATTATTAACTTGAGGAAATTTGCAACATCATCACATGCCTTATCATTTGTGTACATAACACTACATTCTACATGGTTTAAAAAAACACCATCAACAATGGATTGCTTCTCATCTTTTGTGTGCCTTTCTTTGCTCCCTAAAGCTTCTTGCACTCTTCCCACTTTCATTATCTGAAACCTCATCATGAGTTCATTTTTAATCTTTTTTTTTTTTTGAAAAAAAAAAGAAAGGGATGAAGGAACCTTGATCTTGATCCGTGGCATCTATTTCATCTTCATCATCCGAAGATGTTCATCTCATTTAGTGCAGCTGAGAAATTACATGTTAAGGTTATTAGAATACTCTTACCTAACAATAACATAAACCCCAATTCAAGAAAGAAGGCCAAGAAAGACTCTCACAACATAGAATACTCTTACTAAAAATATATTATGAAGTGGAGCATTATAAAAGAAATTATAAAAGTCTAAGAGTAGAAAACAACTGAGTCGTTTTAGAAATGAAGAAGTCTAACACAATAAGAATAATTATAGAAAGTGTTTAATTGTTTTACTTTTTCCTCATCGACCCAAATATACATCTGTGAAAGAGTCAAGGAATGAATTATGATTAATAAATCCAATTTACCTTGAAAGAATCAAGAGTGAAGATGAAACAGAGTGATTAAGAGACAAATCCAACCAATCACAAAGCTGTAGAAAAAGTTTGACCAAATTAATTTTTTTCCAAAAATTATTTTTTTTATTAAAAAAAACCTGTTGACGCCTTTCATTAACAATCTTCACGAAGTTCATCTTCAGAAAGAGCATCCACATCATTCTTAATCCTACAAAAAATAAAAAAAGTGTAAATTGTAAATAAACTGGCCACATTTTCATGATTTTTATAAATAAAAGATGAAAAAATTTATATACCATTGAAGTCTTTTTTTGAGCATGTAACGAAGGTAAGCATCTTTTTCAAAAGGTTGGATTCCCATATATTTGTACATAGTCACTAATCGAGGCCTAATAAATAGAAAAGTTTTCAATAATTTAGTGAGAAAATTATATCATATTCAAAAAAAACTGATGGATAATTCACTGAGAATCTGACCTGCTGATATTATGGAGGGTAATTTCGTCATTGAACAACTTTGCAAATCCCAAGATTTCATCATTAGCAACGGAAGCACCAAAAGCATATTTCAAAAGGCACCAAAATTACTGACCTGCAAATCTATTTGTAAATAAAAGCATATTTCAAAATGGAACTAAAGGAGCATTTCTTTTTCTAGAGAGAATAACTGTATGGATGAGATGAGACCAAATGACCATTTTACCCTTAATGGATTAAGCTGATTAAGTCAAAAAGAAACAACCCCTAAAAGTATAAAGATTAAAGTATCAACTATAAGCTTACCTTGCTCAAAAACTCATCAAGATCTTCTACTATTGTTTTCTTGATTTCTCCACTTCGAATATTTTGGACCTCTTTAGCCATCTCTTTAACAGTATCTGGAAGAAACTTTGCATATTCTATTCTTGCATTTAACCTCCTTTTCAATGTTTCCTACAAACAAAAGCAAATCAAGATATGAAGTTATGAAGTTGATAGATTGATGTTTAGAAGATGATATGAAGTTATGAACCAAAACCCGTTCTTTCATTTTGTCTTGAAAGGTAGAAGGTAACATATTAGGGAAAAGTTTCAAGAAATAATAAGTAAGAACTCCTTGAAGGGGACAATAATGAAAACAAAAACAGGATCAAGACGAAAGATATTTGTTGTTGTTCGTGTTAGTTGTTGTCTCTCTCTTCTGGAAAGACTCTTTCCACCTACAAGATTAAGAAGCAATCTTGAACTGATCTTCACAAATTATCTCAGAATTAAGAAATCTTAAGGATTTCAATAAGAATATCATCGCACATTAGTACAAAAATGTCTACAAGTAGAAAAATGATTTGATTTACTTATCGGCTGTCATGGCTGAGTGTTGGGGGTAGAACTTCCATGAAAGAGCTTGTGAAACAAAAGTAAAGAGCTAATTCATCGCCATAATTATTGTTGTACTAAGGCAAACAATTAGCACAAACACTTTCCAAATTGCTTATTTCAATTGTGATTTTCTATTGTATCTGAATGAACTTATTCTGAATTTGCTATGAATGACAGAAACACGATCAAGCACTTTAATTTCAATCAAATGGTAAACTCCTATTAAGATGTAGTTATTAAGTTATCTGTGCTTAGTAGATCTTAGTTTGAATTCTCAAAGTGTGTAAATTTGGTATAATCCTTAGTTCGTACTTCTAACATGTCCAACAAAGAAAAATTCAGGGATTATGATGATCCTTAGTTCGTACTTCTAACATGTGGAATCTCTCTCAAAATCTCTCTCGAAATCTCTCCCAACTTTCTATAATCACTCGGGGCATCCCGACCCTCGAATTTGGCGAGAACAGCCGAAAAACGGAAGTCTACGCGAAAAACGGACTTAAGGAACTGAAACCCCTCTTAGGAACCGAAACCCCTCTTAGGACCCGAAACCCCTCTTAGGAACCGAACCCTTCTGAGCCGAAGGCTGCTCAACCGAACCCGAACGTTCGGCACCTTTCGGTTCTGACCATTTCCTCTTCTGATGACTAACCGAACCCTCCCTTCTGATGGCTTGCCGAACCTTCCCTTCTGAGGACCGAGGACCGAGCCCTCGCTTCTGACTTCGAACCGAGCTCCTCGCCCCTTCGTTTCCCTCTGTTTGTTTCCGGCTACAATCCTCAGCATGGACCGAACCTCGGCCTAGGACCGAGAGGTCTCGCTGGGAACTCATTTTCTCCCGGTTTTCGCGTAGTTTTGCGTTTAAGGCCCGTTTTTAATTATTTTAACGCGGGATTTTCACCCAAAATCATATTTTAACATAATAAACCCTAAATATTCACAATTTAATCATATTTTCATAAAAATCTTTATTTAAATAATAAAAGCAAGTGGGTAAAGTACAAAGAGGTGGAGTGTTGACTTTGCTTTACCTTATGACACAAGCAACCACTCCCACACCCACTCTATGACCAGCCACACCTCCCCACCTTACCTAAGTCACATCAATGTCCTTTCCACTCAATCATCACTCTTTCCCACGTTTTTGAGAGCTGAATATTCATCCTCTCTCCTCACTTCTCTCATTTGCTCTCATTTCACAAGAAGATCAAACTCTTTCCTCTCTCACTTTCTCTCTCTAGAAATTTGAGATTTCCAGGGCTGATCTTGAGTTTTTCCTCCACATTTGGTAAGCATAATCCATTCTCTTTATGATTATCTCAATTATTTCCACTCAAATCATGGATATCTTACACAAACTACATTATATTTGTGTTAGAGCTTCGAATCTTCAAGGGATTCTTCAAGTGTTCTTGGGTTGAACACTTCTCTTCTTCAACACTTATCTACTGAAATCACTCAAGGTGAGTTCATACCCCTACATTTTTATGTTTTCTTAAGTTTGTAGGGGGGGGGGGATACAAGTTAAATCACCAAGAACATAACTAAATTTTTCTAACAGCTTTCATCAGAAAAGTTGGACTCCATTCACGGACTGTTTTGGACAACTTAAACATTTTTGTTTGAAAAACTGTTTTAGGTGTAAGTAGTTCCAGTTATTAGCTTTAAAATGACTACTTGCACATCTTCATACGATGTTTCTACAATTTATGGTGATTTTTACAAAACTGCCTATCATTTCAAACACCAATCCGGACCAGTCTGTGATTATGGACTTTTTCACCCAAGTTGGAGGTCATTAAAAATCATGATAAAAATTATGAGTAAACTAGACGCATTTTGGGAACTCTCAGAATTTACGGATTTAGTTTTCAACTTCGTATGATTTTTCTATGACTTTTCAAAAACAGTGTAGAAAGGTTGAAAATTTGTTAACAGCTTATAACTTTCATAACACTTTGTATTATGTTGAGCAAAGTGTATAACGATAAGTTCTAAATATTGAATGTGTTTCCTTGTTAGTTTATCATCATAAACTGAAACATAGTCATTCATGATAAGATTATTCATTCATTTATAACACGTATATTAAGCTATAATGAGCATAGTTTATGGATTCATAGCATTAAGGCATTCATAAAAGAATTCTTATACATTACAAACGTTTTGGATAAACTATAATAGGTATAGTTTATGTATCATTTACTTCTCAAACTTATTTACCAAAGGTTTTCAGTTTAGTTCACGTAAATCTGTTAATGAATAAATTTGCGAGTCATTCCCTTCGGGTTACTTCCAAAGTAACAAAGTCAAAAAGTCCTGTAAATTGTAACCAGAGTCTCTTGTAGGGAGAACGTGATAGTTGTGTATAGATCTATATTGGGTTTGACAAACCCACACCAGAGCTGCTTGCAACAGCTAGACCGGCAGGTCTGTGGTGACAAGTGTCATTTAACCGCGACGCCTGAAGAACGTCGTATTACGAGGCCGTCTATGTCAAGTATGGTTATGATAGCTCACATGTGGTATTAACAATCATAAGATTTACGGGTTCTAACTTTAAATTAGAGAGTTATGTCTATTTAGCTCACTGAAATTACTTTAAGTATGGAAAAATACTTATACGCCTTCATATCAAAAAGGGTTTTATGTCGATTTAAAATCACTTTTTACATCAACAATTACATACTTTATTATATACTTTCGGTCTTGGTATTTAAGACTACACATCATTCATTACGGGATTTTTCTCACATCAGAAAGGGTTTTATGCCGATTTAAAACCACTTTTATATCTTTAAGTATGACAAATAGTTGTTCATTTCCGGTCCTGGTATTTAGGACTACATAACTTTTGTAAGGAAAATATTGGATTTTTCTTGGTATCATACATCTCTTTACAAAGATCGATTTTCAAACTCTTACTGTCAAAAGCTTATGAACTCACCAACCTTTGTGTTGACACTTTTCAAAACTACTTGTATTCTCAGGAATTCAGTGAAACAGGAAATCAACCACGTTTTGAGGATGGGACGATAAATCGTCGAACAGTTCATTTTGTATCATAATGTAATTGATTTGAATCATGTAAACATATACTTTGGTGTAACTTTTTCAATTATATTTATGATGGTTGTATTTACTTTGAGCACTATTATACTCGTTGTTGTGATACTCTACATGAAGTCCTCCACCCCCGGACGTTTCCGCCATCCTTGGTTTGGGGGTGTGACACAAGTCGTCCCTATAGTTATCCCCAAAACGATGTCCCAACATTATTTCCATGAAGTGATTAAAAAAATATGTTATTTTTAATTTTTGGTTATTTGTTACAGTGATATGTCATCCCGATAGGTGTTTCAAGAACGCGTCAAATCCACTTCCTATCTCGCTTAACATGCTGAAACGAGAAGTCATCGGTGTAGCTTCAAAAGTCAAAAAATCCGTCAACTCTAAAGCGACGACATGTCGTCCCTACAGGTAGCCAATAGCAGCGAAAAATGTCGTCCATGTAGATCTCGTCCCTATAGATGCTTATTCTTGTGGTGAGATGCCATATTATCATTCAATGGGATTCAAGTTCAATGGTCATTGAACTTTCAATAGGAAAAAATAAATGTTTTCTAACAATTAAATCAATATTTAAATACGTTCTATTGAACTTTATAGAGTTCAATACATTGTAAGGAAAAATTGATGCCCTCATGACTTCTAAGATGCCCTAAGAACTTGTGAGACGATATATGATGTAGACTTTTTTCTAACGACCTGATTGAATAAAAACTAACAAGAAGCTAAAATAGGGGTGACGATGATTTGGATTGGGTCAAAAATGGGTTGACATGTTTAACTAAAAATGATGAAAATCTCTACCCACTAAAGTCTAAACATGTTGAAGTAAATAGGTTGAAACTTCTCAATCTAACTCCACCTTTTTAGTAAACGGGTTAAAGTCAGGTTGACATGTTTATTATTTTCCCAACCCAACCTATCTAAAAAATATGTTGAACTCGGGTTCACTCATTTAAGTTTCCAAAATAAACCCTTGAAAATCAAATAATCCTTTGAAAAGTTATACAAAATTTAAAAACTCCAAAAATTGTTCATGTTTGAAAATAAAATAACCATAAGTCTATAAGTCTATGACACAAATACAAATTAAGTGTTTACAACTATGAAAACATTATACATGTTTAATTTGTAAATGCTACATAACTCACTTTCATTTCATTAACTCAATTTCCAATAATGGTTACTAACCCATGTTTTTTAGTAATAAAATATATTAAAAAATTAATTAATAATACTAAATAAATATAAATAAATTATATTTTAAAATTTAAATAGGTTGGTGGGTTGTAAATAGGTTAAACCGGAGAAACTTTCTAGTTATGAATCAGGTATATAACCAATAGGCGACGCTCGGTTACAAATTAGAATCCGCTATTATATGTTTGCTCTAGTTTTTGTTGTTTTTGATGTAGAAACGGTTTTTCTTTATCCATGGGCAATGAGTTTTGATGTATTATGTGTATATGTATTTGTAGAAGCTTTAAATTTTATGTTTATCTTAATTGTTGGTTTAGTTTATGCATGGCGAAAGGGCGCATTGGAATGGTCTTAGCTCCTGAATATTCAGACAATAAAAAAGAAAAAGGAAAAAATAGAGCTAGTTATGAATTCCATTGAGTTTCCTTTATTTGATCGAACAACCAAAAATTTGCCTGTATAGCTTTCTAGAGTAGAGATCTAGCAACGCATTCTAAGCACAAATCATTGGTATTGGATGTATCGTGAGGTTGTGTCGAGTCAAATCTGCTCCGTTTTTTTCCGTTGCAGAAAAAAAAAATCCCTTCCCCCCGCTTTCAAAAATGCCCTAACCCAATTCATTTAATTAAATGTGTTATATGGGTAATAGGTTGACCTATTTAATTATATGAGTTAGACGGGTAACAGGTTGACCCATTGTTAGGTGTGTCAAACCCAACAAATAAAGGGGTACAAATGACTCCAAAAACACTAATACTTTGCACTAAAAATATAATACAAGGTAAGCAGGGTCGATCCACATAGACACGGAACAAATGTTTATACATTTTGCGGAAGGTACAATAATGGTCACATAAATGGGGGGGGGGGTTGGTATGCAATGATTTAAACAAGAGGATAAAGCGATAACTAAATGATCAATTAAATGAAACAAATTCAGGATTTGTGAGAACTCTAACTCTATGCAAGTCAATTTAACAATGTGATTCCAAGGATGAAATAATATCTACTCAATTCCACCTAAGTTAGTACTTAAAAGTGTTAACAAGTTCTAACACTTCTCATTCACCAAGTTGTCAAATTCAAAAAAAGCTCTTTGAAAATAACCTAAGCTTCTAATTTAAGTCTGAACTAACTCTTAGATAGAAATCAAAAGGTTGCCATAAGATTTATGTAAATGTTCCCAACAACACCTAATACTCATCACAAGCTCTGGAGTGTAAGAGTATGTGAATAATATTTACACTAAATTCATTCAATGGAAATCGATTTAGTGTTTGTTACTTAGTCCAATTCACAAAACAATTGCAGATTTTGCAATTAGATAACTTGAATGACCTAACCCTAATTCAAATGGCCAATAAGAATCACAATTAGAATCAAACATTCAATTGAAACAAAATCAAATTCACTAGGTAGGAATTGGAAGCAAATATAAAATCACATGATTGAAATCACAAATATAAAGTCAAGACATAAAGTTGGAGAAACTAGGGTTCTAGCCACTCATGGTTAGAACAAGATCACAAATCTAGAAAATGAAATTAAAGTTCTTAGAAAATGAAATCAAATGTTCCCAAGTGTTAATCAACTCCAAAATCCTCAAGAAAAACGCCTTCTCTTCTCCAAAAGTCGACCCCCTAAAAAAAATCGGTTCCCCTCTTTAAGAATGATGAAAAACTGCTTTAAAACCCACGTTTACGTTTACACAGCCCACGTAAATTAACATTGTCATTTACACGGCTCGCGTAAACGCAAAAATATACTGCGCAGAAATCTACGTTTACACAGCCCGCGTAAACGCAAGGCTTGCATTTACACAGCCGTGTAAATCTCTGTAAAGCCAAAATCTTCATTTCTTTGATATGTTTCTCCTCGGTGCTCCACAAGTCCTGAAATTTTATCCGCAACTTTTATTTACCTCCTCCAACAATATCCTACCTCCAAAAGTCCCTGAAATATCACAAAAGTATTTGAATGAAATTGTCTCATGAGAAATCCCGAAAAACATGCAAAATGCATGAGTTTAAGCCTATATGCAATGTACTTTTATGAAAGAAAACTACAAAATGGATGCATGAAATGCACCTAATACCTATTTAATTAAATGGGTTGAAAATCTAAACCCAACCTATTAATTACTAGGTTACGTTTAGACGTTCGTGTTAGAATTACCAGACATATTGTAAAAAAGACATTACAAAGATTTACAAGATAAATTTGGGTGTTGCAACCACGAATCCCAAACTAGCCTACCTCTTTTAGGCTTATTTGAGATCCAAAAAACACATAACTTACAACATCATCAAAACTATTGGATCTTTTAGGTGATACCATTCTAAATAAGATAGTTATACTAATCCTTTTTAGGTTTGTAACGCCAAGTTTCAGGTATATTCTTCTTAATTTTTCTTGTTTAAGTTGTTGAATTTTTGGTGGCCACGAAATGGTGAATGACTTCCCATGACATGGCCATGGTCTGAGATTGCGTGAGAATTAAGTTGGCGCCACGGTAGGGTAGTCTATTCGTGGCCGCTTTTTAATGGGAAACCCTAAGTTTCAAGTTTTGTGGCCCTATTTAAGGGATGTGATGGCTAGTTTTTGCACACCTTCAACCTCCATCACCTGCCTTCATAACTGATTGAAACCATAGCTCTGTTGTTGATGTCCTTGAGATTTTGGGTGACTTCTACCCAAGAAGAAGAAGAAGAAAAGGAGTCTTAGCACATTATCTCAGCTTGCAATCCTTAACATCCTCTTTGTGCACATTTTTTGGACTCTTGTAAGTCCTCAAGTTCCAAACTTTATGACTACATGTGCTTAGATCTAAGTTTTCTTGTTCATTTCTTCATGTTTAGGGTAGATAGGGTGGTGGGACTCCATAAAGTTGCCAACTTTATGATCCTTTGGGATTATGAAAGCATTCTGGAAAGTCTGGATGAATGGGGAAAAAGATTATGAGCTTAATGGATTAACTTGGTTTGGACAGTTCCCATGACGTGGAGGTGTAGTCGCCACGCTATGGTGTTTTGCATAATCCCATCTATTTTGTCTTACTATCCCCACGATGTGGCATAAGGTTGTCCACGTTGTGGCGACTGGCTGTTGACTTCTGACCATTAACCGTCGACTTTAATCAAGTTTCACTTTAGGTCAAATTGAGGATTTTTTTGGGTTGTAGTTTGAGACTCGGCCCATGTTTGTTATATAGGTGATCCGTAAAGCCAATATTTGGATCTATGATCAGTTAGGCAATCATCTATACTTCAATGTGAGTGTTCTCACTATACTCATGGGTTGAAGGCACTAATGTCGGCCCACTAGATTATGTTATGTATCATTATGTATAGGATCTTACTATGCTACAGTTGTTTGTTAGATTTGGTAGATATGTATAATTTCCTGTATTGCTAGTTATTGTTTATCTATTGCATAAGTTGACATAGTACGGTTGGGTTAAGGCGGTATGGCTTTATGCTGTAGGCCAACAAACCCAAGGTCAATTGATTCGGGAGAATGTAGGCCCATGGGAATCCAGTCGGGAGATTGTGGGCCCAGGGGAAATCCAATTTTTATACAGTGGGCCCGGTGTACATGTATTATTTATGTATTGTTATGTGGGGTATTTTTGGGGAACTCGGTAAGCTTTGGCTTCAAGTTATCGATTTCATGTTTTCAGGTACTTTTGATGATCGGAGGAAGTCAAAGGTTTGATCGTACACATCCTCCTATTGTTTTTTGTTTTGAGAGATTGACTTAATACTCTAATTTTATGGCATATGATTTGAAAACAACGGTTATTTATCTATGTTTTATTTTGGGAATGTTTTTACAAAAATGAAAAACTTTATCATGATTTTTGGGATGTTACATGGTTCATACTATATCGCACGAGATGCAACCCTATTTGAGAAAAATGGTTAATATTTACGACTTATAACATTTCATTATGCCTTGATATAAATAGAGAAGAGAAGCTAGATTAGAAATAAGAATGGTAGGTATGGGAAACATGATAAGGCATGTTGTAACACTATTTTGGTGCACCTCACATGCGACATCACACTTGGTGTTATTATAGCAATTTAGGAAATCATCAACATTTTAAATGTAACAGCCCAAAAATACGACCCAAATTTTTTTTAATAATAATAAAAATCATATTCTGATCGTCACATCATAAAACCATGTGTCAATTATCTCAACCCATAATAAAATGTCATGAACATTTGTGCCAAATCAAACTATAAATCAAACAAACTCCCAGGAAAAGACTGAAGTTGTGGTTTGTGCGATGCCAACATCCCGAGCTCTTCCCTTTACTTGCGGAAGTACCTGAAACCAAAACTGAAACTGTAAGCACGAAGCTTAGTGAGCTCCCTCAAACTACCACATACCATACAATAACATGTAAAAATATATGGGGCCTTGCCCACTACATCGAACCAAAGTCCGGAAACTACATCGGGCCGAAGCCCGGACTAACTGGGGCCTTGCCCCCTGCATCGGACCGAAGTCCGGAAACTGCATCGGGCCGAAGCCCGGACTAACTGGGACCATGTCCCCTGCATCGGACCGAAGTCCGGAAACTGCATCGGGCCGAAGCCCGGACTAACTGGGACCATGTCCCTTGCATCGGACCGAGGTCCAGAACTGACTGATCATAGCATAGAATAAACACATATCAACTAGTATAAACACATATACCGCATACTACAACGGACTGAAGTCTAGAACATATAACACATAAACATGCTTGAATCACAGAAACACCAAGCACACTGAACTACTGCGTCGGACCGAAGTTCGGAACTACTGCTAACTAAACGGGTCGGCATTGTGGCTGTAGACCCGTTCCTACTGGAAGGAAACTCACCTCGCAATGCTAACTGCTGAACACCTGAAGAGGGAACCCCTGACTGTTGCTCCGGTTACTTCCCGACTATCATGGATATATAAAAACACTTAATCAGAATAGGGATTCCTCTATGGGTAAAATGAACATTTTACCCCTACTATGGTGTGGGTCACAAACATGGCCCAAACCCTGAATTCCTTCTAAGTCCTCCAATGGACCACTAAAGGTCCACTAATGGCCCAATTTCCACATTGGGCCCAATTCTCTTTATTGGGCCTCACACTAGGCCCACACCCATACTTGGCTTATAAACACTGACTTCAAATGGCCCCTACGGCCCAAAAAGGCTCTAAGTCCAAAGAACAGCCCGCACCGAGGCCCAAATGTTCGAAGCCCAAACTGACCTGGTACGCGGGGCGTACCTCTAGGTACGTTGAGCGTACTGGCTACTGGCTGGTACGTCGTGCGTACCTCCTCGTACGCCCAGCGTACAGCCTTGATAAACCAACTTCCATTAAGGGCTTATTCCATTGATTCAGAAGCTATAATTTCATATCCACGACTTATTCTCTGTCCCAAGCCATAAAGTTGCTTACTTGATAGCTTGGATGACTCACAAAGGTTCAAATCTCAAAAAGTAATGTCTTAAATCCATAGAAATGGCTAGATCTCTTGCATGGCCACATGCAAACCTCCAAGATCAAAACTTTATTGCTAAAGAGGTGCTTTGAGCCTAAAGGATGGAGATCCCACGCTGAAAAACGGATCTCTATGATAAAGGTCCAACCTTTGGGCCCAAAATGTACCAAAAACTTCCACAACTCTAGATCTAGCATATGAAGAACAAAGTTCAATGCTTTATACCTCTTTTCGATGCCAAATGAAGAGGTAATCCCAGATCCTTGAGCTCAAGATACTCAAGTTCTTCTTTTACCACTTCTCTTCTTCTCCTTCTTCACAAAATAAGCTCAAAGATCAAGCACACGCAAGCAAAGAGCAAAGGGGACGAACTAGGGTTTCTCTGGGGTGAATGATAAGAGAGGAGGCCAACTGGGAGGCTATAATGGGGTTTAAATACGTCTCTACCCTTAAAATTAGGGGTTGCCAGCTGGTCGCGTACACTGGGCGTACCATAAGGTACGATGTGCGTACGCTGCTTCTCCCCATTTTCACGGCCAGAAAAGACCGATTTTGTTTATGCTTTATAAAAATCAGAGTACTTATTTTAATAAAAATGTTGCGGAATTTGTTCCCAGAAAAACATGATAAATACGTTATTAAAAAAATTTCAAAGAAACGTATTTATTTCATTTTAAAACGTTTGGGATGTCATCGTTAATGCAAAAACATAAGCATAAACAGAACTTACAATTATTTACACTAGTGATCTACATCTCTTTAAATCTCTCAGTGTAATATCACATCATATCGTCACCTGTGATATAAATAAACTGAGTGGGTCAGGTTGGGAAACCTGGTGAGTACATAGGGTTTTCAACCCACAATAATATAATTATTATGTTTAAACAATCAAATAATCAACCCAATTAGCCATCCTCGTTATCTTCTTTATCCTTAGGGTCTACCCTAAGAATCAGCTATTTTTCGTTCATTTATTCCTAAGGAGTATCCTAAGGAATAGGTATGAATTCCATCGTTGTAAATGACCCATCTGTCAAGCACAACTACTAGTTCTGTCACTAGGGCGCAGTTGCCAAAATTGTGACATTCTCTATGGGGCGCATCTGCCGAAATAGTCCTTTAGGCGCATCTGCCGGGGTTATGAGGTTCTCTATTAGGCGCTTCTGCCGGTAGAGTCCTTTAGGCACTTCTGCCGGGTTTTATTGACGGTATCGTTTTCAAGAGTCCACTCGCAATACATATCAATGGGTTTTTAGAGTACACCAGTGAATACGTCGTTCACAACACCTACAAGTTGCGAACCTGCTAGTGTTCCACTGGACTGTCTAGAATATTCTGTGGTTGTCATCCATACTCTGCTGAATGACGGGGCCATCATTTGGGAAAAAGGCTTCTCACATCGTCCACCTCTCACCCTCACCCTACGGTCTATTTCACCTCTAAACTCATCATCCAACTCATATTTCATCTATTACATCTACCCATGTATTACCCCAACATTTTCGTAGATATAAAATACATATACAGTTTAAATCATTTACAACATGTATAAAATCATTCACCAAACATAAAAAGCAAGTAAACAGACAATATGCACACATAGCACGTAGTAAATACTTCATATCTATGTCTAAGTTGAAGGGGACCATGCACTCACCTGAAAGGTGATGACTCAACACTCGGACAACGCTTCGATACTCTCAAAACAATTTCCTTCGATAAAACATCGAATTTTATCGAAAACCGGAACTTAATTGGAGCAGCGTTTCGAAATCGAAAGGCTCTTTTTCTCGGGACTCCGGGAGCCTTGGGGCTTCCCTCGGGAGCTAAGGGGTTTAACTAGGGCTTAGGGGGTTTAGATGAGCTAGAGAGAGAAACTAGTGAGAGAAAGAATGAATTTTGGTGTGAAAAACTCGGAGAGGCTCGCACCCTATTTATAGGCCGAAGGACCTCGGATTACGTTGGGCGTACTCCTCGGATAAGACCACCAGCTCGGACCCAGCTGTCTTGCACTCAATTGGACAGATAAGAACTGAAGTACGCGGGGCGTACTTGGCCTCGGACCCAGGGCGTAATGCGAAGGCTTCGTGGCATGATCCGAAGCGAGGTCTGATCAGCGATGGAGGGTCCAGATGTTGCCATGTCATCTCAGTTTCGCAATTTTCCTTCTCGACTTCTAAAAATCATAACTTTCGCATACGAGCTCCGTTTTCGACTTTCTTTATATCCACATGAAGGTGGGAACATACTCTACAACTTTCGTTTAGACTCTGTCAGCTAATTTTGATTCTATCTTAATTTTTATATTATTAACAAGCCGGGACAAGATTGGTCCGTTAAATCCTCATAACTTCTTCATCCGACGTCCGTTTTTGCCCATCTTTTTCTCATTACGCTACTCTTATCGAGATCTTTGATTCTCGTTTAGGTCGTGTCGGCTAAAAACTGCTCGATCTAATATTCGAATTTCGGGTTGTACACTGCTAGTCCGAAACTTCGAAAATTCATAACTTCTTCATACGAAGTCAGATTTGGGCGTTCTTTTTATCGATGTTCTTAGTTTAACGTATTCTACGACTTTTGTTTAGATCGTTAAGGCTAAGTCCCGTCCTATCGTAAATTAACTATTTGCGCTTCCCGCTGTCGTGTCGGTTCCGTCGCGAAACTTCGACGGGTCATAACTTCTTCGTTATAACTCGGATTTTGGCGTTCTTTATATGTACGGAAACCTTGTGACATATCCTACAACTTGGTTAATATTATTTATTCTAAATAATCTTTTGTCAAAAAGTCATTTTCGACCCCTATTGCCTCTAAATTGACTAGCCCAGATCTACGGGCGTTACAGAACCTGCTGGATCAACTCTGTCGTCTTGAGCACCACTTCGGTGCTCCCAATGACACGCTGACCGACCTCGCCCCAACAAATCGGGGTCCTGTACTTCGTCCCATAGAGCATCTCGAAGGGAGGACGATCAATGTTGACGTGGTAACTGTTGTTATACGAAAATTCCGCTAACGGAAGATACGTATCCCAGCTGCCACCGAAATCTAAAACACATGCCCGGAGCATGTCCTCGAGAGTCTGAATCGTTCTCTCGCTCTTTCCGTCCGTCTGAGGGTGGAAAGCGGTGCTGAAATGGAGACGCGTTCCCATCTCGTGGTGAAACCGCTTCCAGAACCTGGAAGTAAAATGGACGTGTCTGTCTGACACCACCGAAACAGGAACTCCATGTCATGCCACAACCTCTCGCACATAAATATCGGCTATTTTCTCCGCCGATATGCTCTCCTGGATCGGTATAAAATGAACACTCTTCGTCAACCAATCTACAATAACCCAAATCAAATCCACCCCACGTGCGGTCCTAGGGAGCTTAGTGATGAAATCCATGGTGATATCCTCCCATTTCCACACTGGAATGTCTAACGGCTGCATCTTGCCGTGGGGCCTCTGGTGCTTTGCCTTGAACTTCCTGCAGGTCAGGCACCTCTCCACATACCAGGCGGCATCCCGCTTCATGCAGGGGCACCAATAATCGGGTCGAAGAACCCTATACATCTTCGTCTCCCCTGAATGGATGGAAAATCGAGACTTATGAGCCTCGTCCATCAACACCTGCCGTACTCCGCCCCAGTACGGTACCCATACTCTCCCATGAAGGGTCAACAATCCTCGACTATCATAGTCAAAAGAAGCTACTCGGCCCACAATCCTCTCACACTTCTGTCTCTCTTCCTTGAGGCCCTCGGTCTACGCCTCTTTGATTTGCTCCAACAATGTAGTAACCACTGTCATCCTCAAACAAATATCTTTGATCGGGGCCTCTGCTGCCTGGCGTGTAACATCCCGAAATATTGAGAGTAGAGTTGAAGGGCTAAAAGAGTAAATTGAAAAAGAGAACTCGGCGAGTCCATGGGTGGACTCGGCGAGTAGGGTCGCGATTTCGTCGCGTGTTAAGTGGCCGACTCGGCGAGTCCAAGGCTGGACTCGGCGAGTAGGCGCTGAGTGGAGAAAACCCTAATTCTCGAGGTTGAGCCCTATATAAAGAACATAACATTCATTCCCCCAGCCTCTTTACTCATCCTCAAGTCCAGAAACCCTAACCTTCGTGTGTGAGTGGATCAAGTTGCATTTGGAAGCTTGGAGAAGCAATTGTTGAGGAAATCTTGAAGGGTAGGAGGCTTGGAGCAAGGGGCTTTGCTTGGATTCGAGTTTCATTGCCGTTGGGGCGTTCTTTTGAGGTATTATCTCGTTCTTGGGTTGTTACCTATATAGATTCTTCATTTTGGGGTTTATGGGGAGCTTATCTTGGGATGTTTTGGAGTTTGGAGGTTAGATCTGAGGTTGCTACCTCACATCTGGAATGGGGAAGGTCTAGAGTGCATTAAAATCCCTGTGGTTGAGTGCTTAGTGAAGCCATCATGTCCCAAACCCTAGCCCTAGAGTGTAAAAGGCCTAGATCTCTTTGGATTCACGTAACGTTTGCCACTTTACGTGATGGATGGGTTGTAGGAGGCTGGATCTATGTTTTGGATCAATTGCATGGCCTGGAATGCTTCTATATGGATTCAGACTGGTGGTACTCGGCGAGTCACATGGGTAGACTCGACGAGTTGCTTGAAGATGAGTTGGAACTCAACGACTTGGAAGAACAACTCGGCGAGTTGGATGAAGATGGCCTGGAACTCGACGAGTTGGAAGAACAACTCGGCGAGTAGGTTGAAGAGAGCCTTAGACTCGATGAGTCTGTTCTTGGACTCGGCGAGTCTTGTCGAAGAGTCCCAATCTTTTCTGGTTGAGCCGTGAATCGGTGAGTCGAGGGGATGACTCGGTGAGTTGTATGTGAGTGGACTCAGAGTTGTTGAACTCGGCGAGTTGAGTCGCGGATTGGGGAATTTCTGAGCATGGGGACTCGGCGAGTCATCGGGTTGACTCGGCGAGTAGAGTCAGTCAGGGGTTGACTTTGACCAAGGGTTGACCAATGGTTTCCAGGGGCAGTTTGGTAATTGTTGGATATTGTTTTGAGTATAGTGCCTTGGTGGTTGTCCAGTGGTGGAGATCGTATCAGTGATCGGAGCAGCTTGGGTTATCTGTTCAGTCAGCAGTTTCGAGGTGAGTTATCCTCACTATATCAACAGGGTCTAAGGTACCATGGCCGGCCCTTATCGGATTGAGATCTGGGTAATTGTTGTTATGTTGTTGCTTTGATATGTTTGCATCCTGGTAGCTAGGATGGTATATGTTAGAGACCTGATTGAGATCGGTATCCTGAGAGATAGGGTGATGTTATGCTAGTGACCGGTTAGGTCGGTATCCTGGTTAGGATGATGATATGTTATGTGATATGTTTGATCTACTTGTTGACTGTGAATTGCTATATGATTGTATGTATATGTGCACATGTTTGTTTGGACTGGAGTTGGGTTGAGGCGGGTCCTGCTTTGTGTTGTAGGCCAAGATACCCAGGGCGGACCGGTTGTCCCGAAGGCCCAGCGAGCGGTCCGGATAGGCTGTAGGCCCCAAGAGGGCGGACCAGACGTGCCGAGGCTCGGAGAGTGGACCAGGCCGACTGAAGGCCCGGTGCGGGTGGACCAGTCATACTGTAGACTCAGAGAGTGGACCAGGTGGATTAAAGGCCCGGTGCGGGCGGACCAATCACACTGCAGACTCGATGTATGTGGTTAGATTCGGAGAGTGGACCAGGTGGATTGAATGCCCGGTGCGGGCGGACCAATCACACTGTAGACTCGAGGTATATGGCTAGACTCAGAGGGTGGACCAGGTGGACTGTTGGCCGGTGCGGCGGACCAGTCCCACAGAAGACCCGAGGTGCATGGCTGTTCTGTGATCGGATATGTATGGCATGTTATGCGTGTATGGTATATGTGGTTGGTATTTTGGGGATATCTCTCTAAGCTTTCGGGCTTATAGTTGTGGCTTAATGTTTTTCAGGTTCTTCAGGAGACCGTGGCAAGGCGAAGGCGTGATCGTACCGCTCCTCGTGTTTATATTGTGATGAGATTCTGGGAATACTTAAAATAAATTGTATTGAAAACCTTTTGTAATAACTTTAATGGAATCAGGTTGTTTTCGAAAATTTTAAATTGGTTGAAATTTTTGGTTGTTACAAGTTGGTATCAGAGCCTTGGTTTGAGTGAATTGGAGGAACACTCGTGTAACTCCAGTCTTAAATCGAGGAGAGTTTTCAAAAGAGTATTTAAAATGGTTTTCAAAATGAGTAAAGGAGGACGCGGAGATACGATCAGCCGGAGCCAGTAAGTAACCCCAAAATACCATGCATGTTATTTGTTTTTGAGCTTTGATAGAACAGCATGCTAGTGTTAGGCTAGGGCTCTTCAGGATTTCATGATAATGCTGCCTGATTGTGATGCCTGTAGCCTAGGGTTCCTTGTGGGAGATTTCCAGTGTTCCTCTAGTGGTGAGGGTTGAGGGCTTCTTTGTATGTTTTCGCTAGGGTGTTGTGGTAGTACTTTATACAAATATGGGTAGGTGTGGAAGGTAGTATGGGCCCGTACTACTGAAAGCACAGGACCCATACGCGTATCAGGGAAACCATGACCTCTAGGGTTGGGTTGAGAGAGTTGGTTCCCAAGATAGTGGGAAGTATCTGAGTCTTTGTGGTGATTTTCAGTATGTAGATTCCAAGGCATGCTGGGAGTGGATCCGGATCAGGATCGGGAGCAGGAGAGGGAGTTCCAGGCGGGTCAGTACCGCCCGAGGTTATTGGTCAGATGAGCACGTGCGAGCTGGATGCGAGGATTCGTGAGATCTTGCATGATGAGATTGCTGAGTTGTTCCGGGCTGAGTTGCCGGAGCTGTTTAGGTCGATCAAGACCGCCATGGTTGAGTATTTTGATGAGCGCTATGCAGCTCTCACCGAGACGGCTGCCGCGGCAGCTACAACAACTGTAGCAGCGGCAGGGGGAGCAGCTGGTCGGGGCTTTCAGTATCGGGACTTCGATAATACGAAGCCTCCCACCTTTGATGGAGTTCAGGACCCGATTGTTGCTATGAGGTGGTTATCGGACGTGGAGGGGTGTTTCTTCACGTGTTCATCCCCTGGTGATCAGAGGGTGAGGTGTGCTCTGAACCTGTTGAGGCTCGGGGAGAAGGATTGGTGGAGATTGACCACGGGGTCATATTCGGATGTGCAGAGGGCTGCGGTTTCATGGGATCAGTTTAGGGAGATGTTTAGTACTCGCTATGTTCCGCGAGTTGAGAGGGAGAGATTGGCTCAGGAGTTCCTTGAGCTGAAGCAGGATTCGGAGTCGGTGACTGAGATCACCAGGATGTTCACTGAGAGGGCGATGTTCTGCCCTGAGTTCGCTTCAAAGCAGGCTCAGATGTCTCGATATCTGAGCATGCTCAAGAGGGATATCAGACAGTTTGTGTCTACACAAAGGTGCGAGACCTTGTTGGAGTTGCAGGAGGCCGCCAGGCGGCGTGAGTTAGAGATTGAGTTGCAGATGCGTGAGTTGAGGCAGGCTCCAGTGCAATTGCAGCCGGCGCCAAAACGGTCCAAGACCGTTGATTCTAGAGTGGGGGATCTGAGTAGCCACACTTGTGGGAAGTGTGGAAGGAGTCACACCGGAGTTTGTAGGTCCGGTGGTGCATGTCGCAAGTGTGGAAGGGAGGGGCATTATGCGAGGGATTGTCGGCAGTCAGCGCCGGTTCGGGATTTGAGGATTTGTTACCATTGTCATCAGGTTGGACATTTGAGGGTCAACTGTCCACAGCTCGCTGCAGGACCGGTGCAGGCTCCAGCACCGGCCACTTTGAGGATCACGGGTAGAGGTCAGGCTGGAGCGGAGCCCCCAAGGGCTCAGGTTCGTGCTTTTCAGCTTGCAGCAGAGGAGGTCGGAGTAGTGTCGGATGCGGCTGCGGGTATGTTTCTTCCTTGATGTCTTGTTATCTTATGATTATTGTGGAGTATTGTTTATGTGCTAGTATCTTTGTGCGGTTCTTGGTGTGGTATTTGTTGTTTTTGGGAATTATGGTATGATTATGGGTTAGTGTTGGGAATTTCGTTGGTTATCATTCATGGGGTTGTTAGTAGGAATCTGGCATTGGTCTGAATGTCGGGTAGCATTTGCCTTCTGAGGAGTGGTTAGCTGCAGGTTGAGTTTCTTTCGAGCGGGAGGATCAGTGTGGGAATGTGATCTTGTGAAGGTTGCTAGTGCTAGTGGGGGATCAGTCTGCGTGTAAGTGTGGTGTTGTGCAGGGTTGTTTTGGGAGGTCGGTGATAGCGACCGGTGGTTGATAGTCAGTGCCCTAAGTGGGGGAGAATTGGAAAATTCTCCGGATGATCGATGAGTATGTGAGATTGTTGAGCTGCCTGGGATTCGGCAGTGTTCTGTCAGCCAAGAGCGTAGGCTAGCATTAGTAAGTGGCAGGCATGCGGGGCAGAATACAGACCAAGGGTACTTAATTGCGGAGGGTCTGGGCTCAGGCCGGGATTGATTTGTGTGATGGAGATAGAGTTCGGAACCCCTAGAGGGCTAGAACGGTATGCATGGGAAGATTTCCCGGAGTGATAGCTCGGAATGATGAATGCTAGTTGAGCGGTCCGGATAGACTGAAGGCCGGTAGGCGTACCAGTCAGGCCGAAGGCTCGGAGAACGGTCCAGCTAAACTGAAGGCACCGAGAGTGGTCCAGATTGGCCGAAGGTTCCGAGAGTGGTCCAGATTAACTGAAGGCCTGGTGAGGCGGTCCAGTCATGCTGAAGACTCTGCAGGTATTGTTGGATCGGTTCGAGGATATGGTTTGTGAATGTTGCGATGTGATAGCATTTGAAGGTCTGGCCCCGGGTAGTGATCTTGATTAGTTGAGATAGTGCATGGGCTTGAGAGTCCCTGCGATCAGAGTCAGAGCATGTGTGTTGCTTGGATAGCGGTTATGCTATAAAGGGGTGGTGCAGCGTTGGGTGAGCACTGTGGCACTTGTCGGAGTGACAAGGCGGCCAAGTGGATTCCTTGGTAAAGGAAAAGAGAGAAGTGTGTAACTCCGAGAGGGAGTGCAAATTCACGGAAGTGAAAGTGGCAGTGTAGAGTTGTGATCGGAGAGGTCCGATGGTGGTCATTGAGCAGCGTGATTGCGGTGGTGGTATGGAATGACATCATGATGGGATGTCTACTGAGGACGCGGAAGGGATTCCGCGGGTGTAGAGTCAAGAGTCTCAGGATGGATGCAGGGATGGAGTCTGGGACTCCCAGCTTGATTCTGATCAAGGAGTTGTGTACGTAGTGGTGGTTCCTCCTGGGGATGTTGGAGATGTCGTCAGTGCGATGGGTTTTCCTAACCCGAGAGTGAGAGGGCTGGTGCAGCATGTGCATGTGATTGCAAGAAGAGAACTCGTGGGAGTTGCTCTGGGATTGAAGAATGGGTCTTTCTGTCAGCATGGAATGGATAGAGTGGGATTCGGATCGGGGATCCGGTGGTTCATGGTTTTCTAGCTCATATGGGTCGAGTGATTGTTGAGATTTGGAGCAGTGATGCATCATGGGTAATTCTCGGTTGTTGAGTGTGATTATCAGAGGGTACAGCCGGTGCCCGGCTTGAGACGATGGTCAGGACACTGCAAAGAAAGAGGAAGTATGTTCAAGTTTCGATGGTTATGCCTTCATGGACCTGGTCCGGTTAAGGCCAGATGGCGCGTTGTGGGAGTATCTTTGGAGTTGAGTTGCCGTAGGCTTCGAGGACGAAGCCTAATTTAAGTGGGGGAGAATTGTAACATCCCGAAATATCAAGAGTAGAGTTGAAGGGCTAAAAGAGTAAATTGAAAAAGGGAACTCGGCGAGTCCATGGGTGGACTCGGCGAGTAGGGTCGCGATTTCGTCGCGTGTTAAGTGGCCAACTAGGCGAGTCCAAGGCTGGACTCGGCGAGTAGGCGCTGAGTGGAGAAATCCCTAATTCTCGAGGTTGAGCCCTATATAAAGAACATAACATTCATTCCCCCAGCCTCTTTACTCATCCTCAAGTCCAGAAACCCTAACCTTCGTGTGTGAGTGGATCAAGTTGCATTTGGAAGCTTGGAGAAGCAATTGTTGAGGAAATCTTGAAGGGTAGGAGGCTTGGAGCAATGGGCTTTGCTTGGATTCGAGTTTCATTGCCGTTGGGGCGTTCTTTTGAGGTATTATCTCGTTCTTGGGTTGTTACCTATATAGATTCTTCATTTTGGGGTTTATGGGGAGCTTATCTTGGGATGTTTTGGAGTTTGGAGGTTAGATCTGAGGTTGCTACCTCACATCTGGAATGGGGAAGGTCTAGAGTGCATTAAAATCCCTGTGGTTGAGTGCTTAGTGAAGCCATCATGTCCCAAACCCTAGCCCTAGAGTGTAAAAGGCCTAGATCTCTTTGGATTCACGTAAAGTTTGCCACTTTACGTGATGGATGGGTTGTAGGAGGCTAGATCTATGTTTTGGATCAATTGCATGGCCTGGAATGCTTCTGTATGGATTCAGACCGGTGGTACTCGGCGAGTCACATGGGTAGACTCGACGAGTTGGAAGAACAACTCGGCGAGTCGGATGAAGATGGCCTGGAACTCGACGAGTTGGAAGAACAACTCGGCGAGTAGGTTGAAGATAACCTTAGACTCGACGAGTCTGTTCTTGGACTCGGCGAGTCTTGTCGAAGAGTCCCAATCTTTTCTGGTTGAGCCGTGAATCGGTGAGTCAAGGGGATGACTCGGTGAGTTGTATGTGAGTGGACTCAGAGTTGTTGAACTCGGCGAGTCTCGGGGTGACTCGGCGAGTTGAGTCGCGGATTGGGGAATTTCTGAGCAAGGGGACTCGGCGAGTCATCGGGTTGACTCGGCGAGTAGAGTCAGTCAGGGGTTGACTTTGACCAAGGGTTGACCAGTGGTTTCCAGGGGCAATTTGGTAATTGTTGGATATTGTTTTGAGTATAGTGCCTTGGTGGTTGTCCAGTGGTGGAGATCATATCAGTGATCGGAGCAGCTTGGGTTATCTGTTCAGTCAGCAGTTTCGAGGTGAGTTATCCTCACTATATCAACAGGGTCTAAGGTACCATGGCCGGCCCTTATCGGATTGAGATCTGGGTAATTGTTGTTATGTTGTTGCTTTGATATGTTTGCATCCTGGTAGCTAGGATGGTATATGTTAGAGACCTGATTGAGATCGGTATCCTGAGAGATAGGGTGATGTTATGCTAGTGACCGGTTAGGTCGGTATCCTGGTTAGGATGATGATATGTTATGTGATATGTTTGATCTACTTGTTGACTGTGAATTGCTATATGATTGTATGTATATGTGCACATGTTTGTTTGGACTGGAGTTGGGTTGAGGCGGGTCCTGCTTTGTGTTGTAGGCCAAGATACCCAGGGCGGACCGGTTGTCCCGAAGGCCTAGCGAGCGGTCCGGATAGGCTGTAGGCCCCAAGAGGGCGGACCAGACGTGCCGAGGCTCGGAGAGTGGACCAGGCCGACTGAAGGCCCGGTGCGGGCGGACCAGTCATACTATAGACTCAGAGAGTGGACCAGGTGGATTGAAGGCCCGGTGCAGGCGGACCAATCATACTGCAGACTCGATGTATGTGGTTAGATTCGGAGAGTGGACCAGGTGGATTGAAGGCCCGGTGCGGGCGGACCAATCACACTGTAGACTCGAGGTATATGGCTAGACTCAGAGGGTGGACCAGGTGGACTGTTGGCCGGTGCGGCGGACCAGTCCCACAGTAGACCCGAGGTGCATGGTTGTTCTGTGATCGGATATGTATGGCATGTTATGCGTGTATGGTATATGTGGTTGGTATTTTGGGGATATCTCACTAAGCTTCCGGGCTTACAGTTGTGGCTTAATGTTTTTCAGGTTCTTCAGGAGACCGTGGCATGGCGAAGGCGTGATCGTACCGCTCCTCGTGTTTATATTGTGATGAGATTCTGGGAATACTTAAAATAAATTATATTGAAAACCTTTTTGTAATAACTTTAATGGAATCGGGTTGTTTTCGAAAATTTTAAGTTGGTTGAAATTTTTGGTTGTTACATTGCGGCTCAAGGCGTCGGCCACTACATTGGCCTTCCCTGGGTGATATAAGATCTCATAGTCGTAATCCTTCAACACATCTAGCCATCGCCTCTACCTCATGTTCAGATTCGGCTGATCCATGAGGTACCTCAAGCTCTTGTGATCCGTGTAAATGGTACAATGGACCCCGTAGAGGTAATGTCTCCAAATCTTGAGGGCAAACACCACTGCCCCCAACTCTAAATCATGGGTAGGATAATTAGCCTCGTGAGGCTTCAACTGTCTCGAGGCGTAAGCTATCACACGGCCTCGCTGCATCAACACTGCTCCCATACCTGTGATCGAAGCATCACAATAAACCACAAAATCCTCTACTCCCTCTGGCAGGGTAAGAATCGATGCCTCGCACAATCTCTGCCTAAGGGTCTCAAATGCTGGTTGCTGCTTAGGCCCCCAGTGAAACACCACCGACTTCTTAGTCAGTCATGTGAGTGGTACTGCTATCTTAGAGAAATCCTGAATGAACCTCATGTAGTACCCTGCCAAAACTAGGAAGCTCCGAATCTCAGATGGAGACCTCGGGACCTCCCACTGCATCACGGCCTCTGTCTTGGCCGGATCTACCAAAATACCCTTCTGGTTGACGAGGTGTCCAAGGTCCTGAAAGCAGTTTTCTGCACATCCTCATCCCTGACTCTCATCTAATGATACCCGGAGCATAAATCGATCTTGGAAAACCAAGACGCTCCCTGCAGCTGATCAAACAAATCATCTATCCTTGGGAGTGGGTAACGGTTCTTCACCGTTACCTTATTCAACTCCCGATAATCAATACACATACGGTGCGACCCGTCCTTCCTCTTCACAAACAAAATCAGTGCTCACCAGGGCGAACTGCTCGGCCTAATAAAACCCTTCTCTAACAGCTCATGCAGTTGCGTAGACAACTCCTGAATCTCTGGGGGAGCCAACCGATATGGTGCCTTGGCTATCGGAGCCTCACCAGGGATTAGGTCAATCCCGAACTCAACCTGCCTCTCGGGAGGTATTCCAGGCAAATCCTATGGAAATACATTCGGGTAGTCTCGCACTAAAGGAACATCATCAACTGTTGTCTTGCCCTTCTCCCGGGCATCTAAACATAGGCAACATAACCGACACAACCCTGCTGAAAATAGCGCCTCGCTCTCGCCGCTGAACATAGAACTGGTCCGCGATGTGGCCTCTCGCCCTGAATCACTAACTCTCCCCCACTGGGAGTGTGAACCCTCACTAACTGCAGCTCACAATCTATCACCGCCCCATTGGGGCTTAGCCAATCCATACCTACTATAACCTTATCCCTCGCAGGGGAATAAGGACCAAGTCCACCGGAAAGTGCTCATTGAATAACTGTAGAGAACATCCTCTGTATACCCTTGCAACCCTAACGTTCCTATCAGCTGTTATCTCAACCTCAAGTGGACAATCTAGCTCCCCTTGAGCTCTGCTAAACCTCTTGCTAAGCGCAAGAGAGACGAATGATCGGGTAGCCCCCGAATCAAACAATACGGTAGCTGATATGTCGTTCACTGAGAACGACCCTATACAAAACATATAACCATAAGAAACAATCAATAATAAATGCAGAGGTACGGAGAAAAATACATAGCCGTCACCACGTCAGGAGTCGCTCGTGCCTCCTCTGCTGTCAGCTGAAAAGCCCTACTCTTTGTCACTGGCGTCTCAGCTCGGCCCTGACGGCCATCTGTAATCCTCAAAGTAGCAGGAGCAGGTGTTGACACCTTCCCTGCAGCAGCTAAACTCGGACACTTGGACTTTTTATGTCCCCTCTGATTGCAATGGAAGCAAATCAGATCTGACGCCGCAACGGCGGTAGTAGTGGCTGTACAATCTCTGCTCATATGCTCAGTCCGACCGCACTTGTAGCAGCCGGCACTCCCTGCTTTGCACGCCCCATCATGCAATCTCCCACACTTGCCACACCGAGCGTGGCTCTTCTGAATCCTAGCTCTGTGATCTGAACCCTTGGGCTTTTTGCCCGAACTCCCCGAACCTGGAGCCGCCTCCGGCTTCCTCTTTCTCTCCATCTCAAGGTCAATCTCTCTCTCTCTCTCTCTCGAGTAATAGCAATCATGTCATCCAGCGTCTTACAGCTGGACCGGCTCACGAACTGGCGGATATCACTCTGCAGCATCTCATGATAACGGGTTTCTTTGTTTCCTCATCAGTTGCATACAGAGGAACAAGAAGAGCCCTATCCCTGAACATGGCGGTAATCTCCGCCACTGTCTTTGTAGTCTGGGTAAGATCCTGAAACTCCCTAGCTAACTGCTGCACCTCAATGACCGGTGCGAACTCAGCTCTGAACCTGGTAGTGAAATCAGTCCAAGTCATAGCATCCAAAGCTGTGTCATCCCCAATGGCATGACCAACCTCCTCCCACCAATCCCGTGCCCTGTCCTTCAGAAGACAGGACGCCAATCTGACCTTGTCCCCCTCGGGACATCTGCTAGTGTGGAAAGCGTTGGCCACATCTGCCAACCATCTAGTACTCGCTATGGGGTCCCGCTCCCCGTGATAATCCGGAGCTCCGCATGCCCGGAACTCCCTAAAAGTAAGCGTGCACGACCCCATCATGGCCGCCACCTCAGCACGGAAGGTGCTCAACCTCTCATCCATCAACTCTAAGATACCCTCCTTGATCGAACCGAAGATCACAAGAGTCTGCTCAAGTATGGTGCGAGTAATCTCTGAAGAGAGAAACTCCCTAGTCTGCTCATCCAACTGCCCGGCCTCCGGGCCTGGTCCTGATCCCCCTCCGGCACCTGAACTGTCGACTGCTGGTCTAAGGCGTAATACCACCATTCTGAAACACATAAAAAACATCAGGAACACTGATATATCTCGAGGAATCACTACTACCACAAGCTTCCTGGTCTCATCTCGGCTTTCCTCGATTCGAGTACGAATCCTCTGCTTTCAGTAGTACGGGCCCATACTACCTTCCACATCTATCCGTACTTTCCTCAAGTACTACCTCGACTCCACCAAGTCACTTCTACGACTACTGATCTCTGCTACTCTCATCCTAGGCTTGCCCTAAGGAAAACTCCGACTCAACCCATCCAGTCCTTAGCTGCTGAAGGCCTCCTTGTAATGCCAATTAACCTTTACCTGAATACCATCACATGTGGCGAGGCTCAAATAATCCTTCGAGTAAAAGACTCGTCCTCACAACAGTTAGACTCAAACAAGAGCTGCGCAGCAGGGACAAATCCAACACTCTGAGATTATTCAACCCTGATCCCATGTGACGTGACGTATTCACCTAATGGCTAACTCCCATTATTCAGAGTCCCACAAAGCACAAAGCAAGCAGCATTCGGACACAGGAAACTACTCAAGCAATTCTATCCTCATAACGATAAATTGTACTAGCATGCAATTTGTGAGCTCATACTATCAAGCATAACCTAAACAGGCTATCCTACTGTTGTCTACTCAATACTAGCATGCAATTCTCATAAAGCTGAATCACATATAGCAGGCACATAAAGCATCCTCCTAGATCCTTAGCCCTATTCTAGCATGCTGTTCTACTAAAACTGATAACTCATAACATAAACTCGTATGGGTAATTTGGGAGTACTTACTTGAGCTCGGCTGATCGCATGCACCACACCCCTTTTCTTTTTTCAAAGTTCTTTTCTTTCTAAAAATTATTTTCATTTTTCTAAAACTCTTTTCTTTCGAAAACATTTTACCACCTCCTTAGTTTGAGTTCAGACACACCCGAAAGTGTGCCCAAATCCCTTAAACCAAGGCTCTGATACCAACTTGTAACAGCCCTAAAATACGACCCAAAATTTTTTGTTTTAATAATAATAAAAATCATATTCTGATCGTCGCATCATAAAACCATGTGTCAATTATCTTAACCCATAATAAAATGTCATGAACATTTGTGCCAAATCAAACAAACTCCCAGGAAAAGACTGAAGCTGTGGTGTGTGCGATGTCATCATCCCGAGCTCTTCCCTTTACTTGCGGAAGTACCTGAAACCAAAAATGAAACAGTAAGCACGAAGCTTAGTGAGCTCTCCCAAACTACCACATACCATACAATAACATGTAAACACATATTGGGCCTTGCCCACTGCATCGGACCAAAGTCCGGAAACTGCATCGGGCCGAAGCCCGGACTAACTGGGGCCTTGCCCCCTGCATCGAAATGAAGTCCAGAAACTGCATCGGGCCGAAGCCCGGACTAACTGGGACCATGTCCCCTGCATCGGACCGAAGTCCGGAAACTGTATCGGGCCGAAGCCCGGACTAACTGGGACCATGTCCCCTGCATCAGACCGAGGTCCGGAACTGACTGATCATAGCATAGCATAAACACATATCAACTAGTATAAACACATATACTGCATACTGCATCGGACTGAAGTCCGGAACATATAACACATAAACATGCTTGAATCACAGAGACACCAAGCACACTAAACTACTGCGTCGGACTGATGTTCGGAACTACTGCTAACTAAACGGGCCGGCATTGTGGCCGTAGACCCGTTCCTACTGGAAGGAAACTCACCTCGCAATGCTAACTGTTGAACACCTGAAGATGGAACCCATGACTGTTGCTCCGGCTGCTTCCCGACTATCATGGACATATAAAAACACTGAATCAGAATAGGGATTCCTCTATGGGTAAAATGAACATTTTACCCCTACTATGGTGTGGGTCACAAACATGGTCCAAACCCTTAATTCCTTCTAAGTCCTCCAATGGCCTACTAAAGGTCCACTAATGGCCCAATTTCCACATTGGGCCAAATTCTCTTTATTGGGCCTCACACTAGGCCCACACCCATACTTGGCTTATACACACTGACTTCAGATGGCCCCTACGGCCCAAAAAGGCTCTAAGTCCAAAGAACAGCCCGCACCGAGACCCAAATGTTCGAAGCCCAAACGGACCTGGTACGCAGGGCGTACCTCTAGGTACGCTGAGCGTACTGGCTGTTGGCTAGTACGCCGTGTATACCTCCTCGTACGCCCAGCGTACAGCCTTGATAAACCAACTTCCATTAAGGGCTTATTCCATCGATTCAGAAGCTATAATTTCAGATCCACGACTTATTCTTTGTCCCAAGCCATAAAGTTGCTTACTTGATGGCTTGGATGACTCACAAAGGTTCAAATCTCAAAAAGTAATGTCCTAACTCCATAGAAATCGCTAGCTCTCTTGCATGACCACATGCAAACCTCCAAGATCAAAACTTTATTCCTAAAGAGGTGCTTTGAGCCTAGAGGATGGAGATCCCATGCTCAAAAACGGATCTCTATGATAAAGGTCCAACCTTTGGGCCCAAAATGTACCAAAAACTTCCACAACTCTAGATCTAGCATATGAAGAAGAAAGTTCAGTGCTTTATACCTCTTTTGGATGCCAAATGAAGAGGTAATCCCAGATCCTTGAGCTCAAGATACTCAAGTTCGTCTTCTACCACTTCTCTTCTTCTCCTTCTTCACAAAATAAGCTCAAAGATCAAGCACACACAAGCAAAGAGCAAAGGGGACGAACTAGGGTTTCTCTGGGGTGAATGATAAGAGAGGAGGCCAAATGGGAGGCTATAATGGGGTTTAAATACGTCTCAACCCTTAAAATTAGGGTTTGCCAGTTGGTCGCGTACACTGGGCGTACCATATGGTACGTTGTGCATACGCTCCTCCTCCCCACGTTTCATTTAAGCATTACGCCCAGCGTACTAGGGGGGGTTACGCCCCGCGTTCGGCTTATGGGCTGCTTACCCTTCGGCCCAAAATGCGAGTCCAAACCAACCCAAGGTGCAAATTCCTAATCATGGCCTAAATAAAATTCGAGAAATCAATTAAATTAATACCTCCAAAGTTGATCGTTACATTATAACACAATTAATTTTTATGTCATCATTTTTTTCTTTTTTTAGGTTTGTTTTTAATATTTTTAAGATGAAAATTAATTTAATAAAGCATCTTATTTAAATAAAAAATCGTTTAATTAAACATAACATTTAAAAAAAAAAAAAAAACCATTACAACAAAGAAAAAATAACATTTTATAACTAAAAAAAGACATTAAAAGACGAATGTGGAATATGCAGGATATATTTCATCCATAAGGTAATAACTAAACTTACACTCATTTCATCACACTGAAAGGATCTGTTGCCTTTCATGAAAAAAAGATCATTGAATATTGGTAACTGATCAAAAAACATTGACGTCGTTGTTGGAACCCACAATCCCGAAATAAGCATGTCAAATCCATAAATCTTACGAAGCAACAATCTCTAATACCAACGAAGGCGCTCCATGCAGGCCACTTGCATATTGGCCTTTTCATGCCACGGGACAATTTCCCCATTTTCATTGTGTCCAATCAATGCTTCCAATCATACCCGGAAAACCATGTCTTTCTTCATATACCACATATAGCACTACAAGAATAAGCATCTATAGAGACGGGAGCTACAGAGACGGCATATGTCGTCGCTATACACGCTCTATCGGGACGACATGTCGTCTCCATAGAGTTGATTTTCCTTTTACCCCCCACACTTACAGTGTTCTCAATATGTTATGCGGGAAAAAAAGTAGGTAAGGCGCGTTTTTGGGGAAGGCTATAGGGACGACTTGTCGTCCCCATAGCTGCCTATGCCTTAATTCAATAGAACAACCTTCTTCATTTCATTCACGTACACTCAATCATCAGTATCACTCTCGAGAGAGAGAGAGAGAGAGAGAGAGAGAGAGAGAGAGGGAGAGAGATCATAGATTCTCCCATCTATAATTTCAGTCATTATCTTCTCCTCCAGTGATTTCCTCACCTCCCACTCCCTGTGATTGTTCTTCCTCTCTCTCCATCGATTATGATACTAGTCGCGGAACACAATCGTCGGGCTCAACAACGACGATTAGCTTCAACACCGATGATTTTGACTACCGACTTCCTTTTCACATCCGATTATGAGTTCTATCGAATATAGACCCCACTCCCGCTATCAGGTTACTAATTCTCTGTTTATTGAGGTAAATGTTAGCAATTATGTGTTTGAAATTGGAATTGGGATATAGGTTAACGATGATGATAATGACAAACTCAAATTCGATAACTATTTGGTTTTAATATTGCGATGTTGTTTCAACTTGAACTTCTGTTAGTTCCATTTTGTAGATTTTTGCAGATCTGTTGGTTGATCCACAACGAATGTTAATTCTTACTATTGCAACTGCTTTGAGAACAATTGAATATGAAATTGAGGTAATTTTGTTGTTCATGAGACTCTGGACTTCTTTAATTTCTATGATTTTAATTGCGTGGTGATGAAAATATTTAGAATAAATTCAAGAAATTTTATGTCTGAAAATGATATGACTAGCTTGTCTGTATGGCTTATGAAGCACTAGAAAGTTGTATGTCACTTAGTTAAGAACCATAACTCAATTAGAAATAAGAACTTATCTTATTCATATGTGATTTGGCTTTCTTTGTTGTTACTGAAGGTTTTGTACATTTTGTTAGCAGTCATCAAACTTTAAACCTTATCAAATTATTCAATGGTTTCTTGTAATTTAATCTTATGATATATTATGATTTCAAGAGATTTTGACAGTCATCATTGATTGTTTTTTTACATGTTTACTCACTTGAAGAGGGGCCTGTGTATAGTGTCTGAATATTGGAGCTCTTGTGAATATTTTGGAAGGTAGTGGGGGTAAAAAAAGACTATAATTGACCGGCTCAAGTATGTTTTTCCTTTTTAATACATCACATTTATGTAACACAAAAAGTTTTCTTTAATCCATTATCTTGGAATTTAGTCTCTTTTACTCTTTTGCATGATCTTTGCAGTTATGATGCCATACTTGTGAATTCTCTTCAAGCAAAAGAAGCAAATTTCAGGGTAAGTTTAAAAACCATATTAGTTTCACATTTTGTTATAAACTTAATAAGTTTAGTTATCACAGCCTTTTGTAGGAACCCTTTAAATCTTTAACACTTATCTGGAGTATCCATGAAAAAACACTTGCTACCAGGTAAATTAGTATGACATTGCTTCTTTTTCCTCTGCCTCTTTCTCTTTTTTGACATTGTATTATGAGTTGGAGTTGTACCTGAACCCATTTCACCATTGACAACTTTTGTCCCCTCTTCTCTTTTTGCCACTATCTTTGCATCAGGAGTTGCAATTTTATCTAAGATAATCTTGTTACTAGAACTTTCCATATGATCTTCTCTTTTCGACCCTGTATTTGCATCACTAGACGTTGGAAGTGATGCTACAGGTTTCTGATCAACATATGCAGTTGTACCTAGGCTGCAATTTGGATTATCCTGAAGGGATGCAATTGTACACATTTGCTATCAGGATTTTCAGCATTCAACTTGACCTTTTTTTTGTCTCCTTTTTTTTATTTAGTTAGCTTAGCAGAACCATCATCTCCACCATTTTCCATCATTAAACACTCCCAAATGTATGTTTTCAGACGTAAAGGTGGTGATGCAAGTAAGTAAACAAATTGTATGAAAATTTTAAACAATTTCAGATTATATAGTATGTTTTGATAAACAATAGTATAAATATTCAAATGTTTTGATATTGTATGATAGTTTAATGTTTGGTAGTTAAATTTAGTGTTTTTGCTTTTATATATTTGAGTAAACTGGAAAAATAAACATAAAACAGAAGCTGGATGTGAATTTTGTACAACACCTATTGGGACGACATGTTGTTGCTATAGGTTTAGCTATGGAGGCGACATGTTGTCTCTATAGGTCCAACAATGGAGACGACAACCAGAACCAACAACGACGATATGTCATCTCTAAAGCTATCTATGGCGACGGATCTATTGCGACGACAAAAACTATCTATTGCGACGGGGCTATAGCGACAAAGGCATATAGGGACGACTTGTCCTCACAGCCATCTATAGGGACGACTTTCTAACCTATAGAGACGACAATTGTCGTCGCTAAAGGTCCCTTTTCTTGTAGTGATAGTTGTTGCATATAATTCAATGAAGGTTTTCTCAAATACATGTCACCGAATGTTTCAACAACACCTCTTCCAATCTATACAAACTTTCTATTGCAGTTCTCTCAAATATCCTCATATAATCGTCAATAGAATCGCGCGACTCCCCTATAGCCATCAACTTATTTGACGCGGCACATTTTTACAACCCTGGGAATCTCCGTCTACCTCTAGCATCATATCTCATTTGGAAAAATTCATACCTAAACATATATTTAAAAGATAAAAAAATATATTTATTTTACCTAATAGCTACATTTAAAATATATAAAATTTGAAAGAAAGGATACCTGCTTTCCAAGGCGTTGGCTATCCGTAGAAATACACTTTTTCGCCAAAGAAACCTTCTTTTGAAATCACTTAGTTGGTAGACATAATTTTCCACAAAATAATCATGAACCAGATGTTTGTGTCCTTCGCGATCTATGTTTAACATCACACATCTTGTTAGTATATGAGTTGGGTCTTGTAGTAGCACGTCCCTGTAATATTCATACATCGTACTGACGAAGATATCATCATCATCATCATCATCATCATCGTCACCGTCGTCGTCGGATAGGTTGAGTGGATCCATTTTTTAGAAGTATTGAAATTTTATAAAATATAAACAAATAAATGAATGGTGTGAATGAGTTTGGGATAGAAGGTAACTATATATAGGTAAAAAAAATTTGAAAAAATGCTCAATAATATGGTTAAAAGGCCAAACTAAACTCAATTTTGATCGTGAAAAATACACGTTTCAAGGCGTTTTTATTACCACGGATGATAACTTAACGGCATGGGGGCGGTGTTCAAGCCATTACCATGGTGTTAAGAGCATCCACAATGAAGAGTTTAATGAAAGAGTTGAATGAGGTGTCATACATACTTGTCATTCAATGGATACAACTCCGCCATTGTAAAATGCCACCTTGGCATTCAATGGATTTGGAGTTCCATGGCCACTGAACTTTTCAATGGGAAAAATGAAAATATTTAAATTTTTAAATAAATATTTTTTAATATGTTCCATTGAACTACTAGAGTTTAATGCATTATAGAATAAAAATGAATAGAATTGTATGAAATAATGAATGGTGATGTGGCACTCCATTGAACTCTATAGAGTTCAAAGCATTGTGAATGCCCTAAGCCATATTCTTGTCGGCCTTAACGCCCAAATAACATGCTTGTACCCTCTAGTCTAATAGAACTTAAAACTATCCTTCTAATAATCAAATGTTTGCCCTTGACCAAAAACAACCAATTCATTAAAAGACATAATTTAATGGGTTTTAAACCATTCCAATTTCTTTGATTTTTTTTCCACCAAACACAATTTTATTAGAATTTACATTCTAATTCCTCCAAACTCTTACGAAAACTGTGAACGAAATACATTCTTACCATATTAAAACCCTGTCCAACTCAGTTGCCTCTCATAATCTTGTGATATATGAGGTGCAACTTTTTGTCCTTCCTTGTAATGAATATTCGTAAGAAACGGTGCCCAATTTGGATGGGTTGGGTGGTGTTGTAATTCTTTTTATTAAATGATCTTGTTTGTATCCCGAAAATTCTCGCTAGCTTTTTTTCATAAAACTCTGGCTGTTCTACACAAATTGTTTAATTTCTTCGGTGACTTTATTTTTGTGGGTGGATTTCCTGCTAGTCTCGCATATGATTGTGTCAATCCCTATTCCGTACACCATGTAAACATTGTGTTTTCTTGACTGAAAAATAAATAAATACCAATGTTACAAAAGTTACCTCAGAATCACACCCCATTATATCATTATATATATGACTGCAAATACATCAGATCAGAGAATGGTATTTGGTTTCCTTCACATCCTTTCCAAAGTTGATATGTAATGCGATGAACAGAAACAGATAACCACAAAAGAACAGAATTTCAGGAAATGTTTTTACAAAACATATTTCCAAGAAATAAAGAGATTGAAGCAGGAAGTTACATTCTTTTTATGTTAACAATAATAGCCTTTAACTATACTAGTAATCTTTAATAAGAAGAGTAGAGGCTTGCATCAGATAATCTTTGAGAGGGTACAGCTATTAGTGGCTTCCTTTTCTTTGTCACAAGTCCAAACTCATCAGAAAGCTCAAACTCTTCATCTTTTGGCAAACTCCACTCAAACGAGTGCAACAACGATGCTAATATATACATCAACATCTTCTCCCCAAGTGAGATCCCCGGACATATTCTTCTCCCTACTCCAAATGGCAAAAACTTTAAATTATTTCCATTGTAATCCCATTTGCTGTTCAAGAATCTCTCCGGCTTGAACTCCAATGGATTAGGCCAGTTCTTGGGATCCCGATGGATTGCCCAAATGTTAAGATAGACAATACTACCCTTTGGAATGATGTATCCACCTACCATGCAGGATTCATCTGGGCATCTTTGAATTAGGAGAGGAAGTGGAGGGTGTACCCTGAATGTCTCCTTGATGACTGCATCCAAGTATGTCAATTTGGGTAGATGAGATTCTTGAACAATGTTCATGCCGATTACCTTTGTTAATTCCTCCTGAACCTTTCTCATTACATCTGGATTATGCAAAATTTCTGCCATCACCCATTCTACCATTGTTGATGTTGAGTCTGTTGCCGCAACCACTATGTTCTGTTATATAGCAATTTCTCTATCATTAGTATAAGTTCGTTTTAGAAAGAATAAAACCAAGAGAGACTTACAATTAACAGGGCCTTAATTTGAATGATGTTGATTGCCTTTGGAGCATCTTTCTGCTCTTTAAGCTCTAACAACATCTCCACAAAATCCTTCCTTCGATCTTCATCAACATCACCCTCGATTTTACTGGACTTGGCTTTGATTCTTTCTTGGATAATCTTTTCAAATATCCGATCAAAATATTCCAGTTGCTTCTGCATTTCTCGCTGCCTTCCTTGTAGATCAAACCACGATAACATTGGAAGAAAATCAGATATGTTTGGCGCTCCTATCAACTCAATGATCTTGAACTCAACTTCTCGAAACCCATCTCCAATATCACTAGAATCCTTCGCTTCACCAGATTTGCTACAACCCCATAACATGCTTGTCACCACGTTGACCTCAGTCATGAAAGCAATTTCATTAACATCGATCTTTTCACCAAGCTTAGTGTAAACTTCGTTCACAGTCTTTCTCACTTCATGTGTTCGAAAACTCTGACATGAATTGACATTTGCACTGCTCAACACATGACTAACCAAAAGTTGACGCATGTTACGCCAGTGTTTGTTGTTGTTGGACCATACAATATCGTTCCCACCATAAGTGATGGTCAACGCTGTGAGTGGTGGGCTGCGGTTAGCAAACGTCTGGTCAAGGTCATGACCCACGACCTTTACAAAGTCAATCGAGTTCACCACAACATGAAGCTTTCTTCCAAGCCGGAGACTGAATATGGGTCCATATCGGTGAGCCATCTTTGTGAATCCTTCATGCAAATTGGAGCCAAGAAACGGGAGGTAGCCTACAACAGGTAAGCCGAAGGGACCTGGTGGTATGCGCTTTCTGGAATACGAAACTTTCCATTTGTACCATAGAATTAGTAGTGTCGGAACTGAAATGGTGAGAACTGTGCGAGCGAGTTCGTCTCTTTGGTTCTCGACTTCCCACCACCATAACCAGAAGGTGCCGATGGTGAGATAAATCTTATATCCAAGTTCTAATATCATTTTTGCTACAAATGATCATATGTAACTTATGAATTGAAGAACTTTGCTAATCATTATATATTTATATATAGATGGTGGATTGTGGTTTGGTTAATTTACCAACCTTATATTATTTAGCGGATAACTTAAAACCAATAACTTTGCATGTTTGTTGATCCTGTTGATGAAGTGAATGAATAAATGATAATATATACTTTGTCAATAAAAAAGTTTATCAAAGATTAGTCTCTTAATATATAATAAGAAACACATGTGCATCAAGTTGTTTCAACTTAGGCTCGTGAGGTAATTATGTTCATATCGGGCATTTCATTAATTTACTTTTATTTGATAAAGATATACATATATACGAAATATTGTAGTTAAAACTCGATTGATTTATGCTACAATGTTAAGACTTTTTTTATGATCAATTTATATATCGAAAAAAAAAAATAGTAATTTATGTAGCATTTTTTTCATGAATTTGTACAATAATTTTGGTATTTTTTATCAACTTTTATTGGTTTGTCCAAAAGCTGATCTTAATTACTAAATACATGAATTGGTAAAATATGATTGTCTAAATTAATAAAAAATCTGTTTCTTACATATCTTGATAAAATCTATAATTTGCTTACACAAACTAGTTATGGACCCTACGTTTTATCCAAAATAAAATTCAACATACAACTTGTAATTTCTTTAATTTATTCTCACTATATAATGACTCTTCATTTTTCTAGTGGGCCATTGATATATGACAATCATCCTGTGTTCAGGTTTGTTGGTCTTGAGTTGGTGGATTGACCCGTGAGAAAACATGACCCGGACCCGAACCGTATAATTAAACGACCAAACGTGTAACCTTTAATTATACGGGTTTAAAAGTCTGCAGGTCATGCATATATAATCGTGTTCATGGGTGACCGTATTCGAGTTTACAGGTCATATATATAAACGAGTTTGCGGGTCATCATCGGGTTTCTTTGTCACTGTCGTGTAAGAGGAGTATGTATATATTACTTTTATTTATTTTTAACATGTTTCATAATATTATAAAGTTATTTGCCTCTATTTTTAATCAATAAAGCTTGTGTTTATAAGTAAAATTTTTGGTAGAATATCTTATTGAAAAGACGTCAAACATAATTACTAACTGAAATATATTATCAAAATTGAAATAATATTTACCGTTACTCTTATACCAAATAAACTGGTTGGCAAGTCAATCCAAAAATAACCTGAAACCGTTTAAGTACAACTCAAACCTGTTTATTTGCACATTGGGTTCGTGTGATGTTTCATATCATATCGAGAATTGTCAACCTTAATATATACTCCTTTCATCCCAAAATTATTGTTTACGTTTGACTTTTTAAGTCTCTTTTGTTCAACTTTGACATTAAATAATTTATGTTTTGTTATATAGTTTTTTATGCAAGATATTTGAATAAATTGTTTTTTAAATGTATTTCTATTGTTATAAGTTTCATCACAAATTATATAACACAAATAAAGTTATTTATGGTCAAAGTTGACATGGAAAGACTTCGAAAGTCAAACCCGGACAATAATTTTGGGACGGAGGAAGTACTATTTACATAATCAAATTGGAACGATAGATTAAGATTTCCCGATTAGTAAAAGTAAAAAAGGAAATACCTAAAATTAGTTTTATATATAATATGTTATTTTATATGTTTTTTAAAATATTGTAACTACAAGCAATTTGATTAAGTAACATATGATATGATTAGACAAATAATACCAAAGTAAACAATATTTGAATTCCTTGATTTTAAAATATTATTTGTGTTGGTAAATCACATTAAGGGGTAATTTGATAGTTGTTAAATGAGTTAGAAGGTGACTGGATTAGAAGTTCTGACTGAATTAATTTCTGACTGAAACTTGTTTGATTTGTATTTGACTGACTGTGCAAAATAACTATATTATTTTCAAACAACATGTTTTATAATAATTCATTTAGAGAACATTATATGATTTTTTCACTTTGACAATATGTAAACATATTATTTTAAGTTGACAAATATCATTTCAACACAAAGATAAAATATGATAGACCAAATTAAATTGAATCCAAATAGGAGGTAACATGTTTTTGCCTTTGTCACATTTGACACATTTTTGGTTGATCTCTTTTACACATTTGACACATTTTTGGTTGATCTCTTTTATCCTTTTTATGGGCTTTGTTGGCAATAGTTATGACATCTTCTAATTGTTTTCCAACAAAAATTAATCTCCCTTGGAACACATCTCACACAATCTTCACCATCCTCCACCAAATCCTAGTAGTATAAACAAACACAAATCTTAATAGTCAATAATCCATAATACTTTTATATATTTGGCTCATGACAAACAAACACATAAGAAAAATAACTACTATAAAAAAATCCAATTTTAGAGATAAAAACAAGAAGCCTCTTTTTTTATTGTGCTTATCTAACCGCATATCCTTAGAAGCATCGTCTGGTCACTCGATGCATTTAGGAGAAGAGAAGATTTAAATGATGAATCTTCTTCATCATCATCATCCTAGCACGATGATTGGTTGATATGTTACATTATAATGGAGTCTATATATTTCATTCTAATAACCAATTATTTTCATCGAAACTAATATATAAAGAAAGAAATCAAAATGAATGTATGATGAAAGAATCAACATCATGACCAGAACTCAAAAGCCATAGCAAAACAGAGGTAAAAGTTGTTTAATTAGAGCTCACAAATAGTTTAATTTCATAGTAACTAAGAATAATTTCATAGTACCTTCCGTGATCTATGTTCAAAATCAGTGCAAATCCACAAACTACAAAGCTCCAAAAAAATCCATGTTAGTTCTAGTGAATCTGAAAAGTTGAGAGAAATAAAGGGAGAAAATCATGAAGATGGAAGAAAGTGAGTTGCATTAAACAGAAGAATGATAGTTTACCGTCGGACTTGGTGAGATCGTTAATTGCTAGATAACGATAGCGAGCACAGGAGTAAGAGAAAGTTAATGCTGAAGAACGAGAGTCGTCGTGTTTTTTTTGGAGGAGCGATCTGGTCGTTCATTAAGGGAAAGAAGAAAAGAAAACTTGTTTTTGGAATGAGGATGGGTGGTGGTGGAAGGAAAAGCTTCATAGATTGATTCAAAGAGATGCAGTGCCTGCGTCAAGGGCAAGGGCAAAACACGTCCATTTTCTAGTCAACTTTTTTTTCCAGAGAACCAAATCAAAGCATCATGGACAGACTGTGGACCGAGTAAGATATAAAATAGATGGTATCAAACACACTAACCGAACCAGGTCAGCAAGAAATCAAACAACCCCTAAAAGAGGTTTAGTATCTATTCCAATATCTATTTTTGAGTTATGGATAGTATATTGGGAGTAATAATTAGTTTAATAATTTTTTTAATTACATAACAAAATTAGTCAATGTTGTTGCTCGTTTTCAACTATTAAAATTGAAAATTAAAAAGATATTGGTATGTATTTATTATCAATTTGTACCAACTAAACTAGTTGGCATCATATTTGGTATGATAGTGGTATCAAAATTTTTGTACCAAAGTACCATGTTTACCAATCATTCTTTCAATTTTTTTGAGTAAGAAAACAAAAACACTAACTTATATAACTCTCATATCGAGAGTTATAAATTAATAATGGTAAACTATATAAATGTCATTATTTTTTGTTTTTTTAGTGATTATGACACTTTTTTTTTAAGACACTGGGTTTCCATATTTGTACTTTTCTTTTGAGTCTCACGATACATTGAGGGTTGGTCCATATTTTGGGTTTCTTCCCCGATATATTTTTAGGTTCGAGGTATGAGTTATGTTTCAAGGCTTTCATTAGTTAATTTTTCGTTTTGGGTTTGACGGAATTGGCTTTTGAGAATGAAATTTGTGATTTGTTAGATATATTAAAACTTGGCTAATTTGAGTTGAAATTAATTAATTATAAGAATATTGTATGGGAAATTGAGAATATTATGGTGAAAATTGTGGATATTGTGGATGATTTGAGAATTGAGTTTCAACTTTCAAGAATGAAATTTGGAAATTCTAGCGAACATCTTTCACTTCTACAACTTGAACCTATATTTTTAGATGGGCCATGTTAATAAAACATCCCTTAGACACTTTATTGACCATTTTATAAAAAGTCAACCTATAATTAACTACTAATAATCAGTTTTCTTGAAAAACAATGTAATTTCAACCAATAAAAATATTTCAAAATTCAATTAGGGTGTCTATATGGTAATATGGGGTGTCTTTTTAGCCAAGCCCTTTTAAATTTGTACTAGTTAGAATCCACTTAGAATGGAATATGGAAGGTTGGAAAGGAAAAGAGAAGGTTTGGATGGAATATGTTAAAATTGGAGAGAGTTGTAGAACTAGGTGTGATTTTTGAAGAGGTTGAAAGTGGTTTATGAATGTAATAGGTTTAAAAACAAAATAGACATTCAATGACAATCAATAGGAAAGAGAGAAGGAGCATCAACTTGAAGGAGTGGAGACAGGTTCAAATTGGTTGGTACTGGCCACAACAGAACTGTGTAGCCGATGGTACTCATGTGAAGCCGGCTAACCCGCCTCCACTCTGTGCACTCTAATAAGGCATTCATTGCATTTACTTATAGACTTGCATTTATTTCATTGTTGTTTAATTCTATTTATGATTACTTGAATCATCAATCTCAATAAACGAGTACATCACCTACTATCTCCCTTTTAACACATACAAGTAATGATGTATACACTTGCCCTCATATGGGTGGCGATTGGTTAACACAAGTCATTATTGTCGGCTAATTATGACTACATATTGTTGGCCAAATCTTTTACCAAAATGTAAAGATAAACTTATATTGTTTGTCAAATTAAGGGTCCAATGATATGTTAAATTACCCACTAATAAGCAATAATGCCTATTTCTTTAATATTATTTCAATTTGAGTGACCAGGGACAATAATTATCAAGCATCATCGATCTCCCCTCTAATCCCAAGGGACTATACAATAAAGTTTTTAAGAGTTAAGATCTTAATTAAGTCCACTTAGAATATCTTATTTATTTACAAATATATTATATCATAAGTAGAGGCTTTCATCCGATAGCCTTTGAGAGGGTATAGCAACAAGGGGTTTCCTTTTCTTCGTCACAAATCCAAACTCATCAGAAAGATCAAACTCTTCATCGTCTTCCGGCAACTTCCACTCAAATGAATGCAATAACGATGCCAAAATATACATCAACATCTTCTCCCCCAACGGAATTCCCGGGCATATTCTTCTCCCTGATCCAAATGGTAAAAACTTCAAATTGTTTCCATTGTAATCCCATTTTCCCTTCAAGAATCTCTCAGGTTCAAACTCAAATGGATTCACCCAGTTCTTAGGGTCATGATGAATCGCCCAAACATTAATATAGACGATACTACCCTTTGGAATAAGGTACCCACCCACATTGCAAGTTTCATCTGGGCTTCTTTGGATTAGGAGAGGAAGCGGTGGGTGTACCCTCATTGTCTCCTTCACGACTGCATCTAAATATGATAGTTTTGGAAGAAGATGTTCTTCGACAATGTTCATGCCGAAAACCTCTGTTAACTCTTCTTGAATCTTTGTCTTTACCCCTGGATTATGCAAAATTTCAGTCATCACCCATTCCACCATGGTCGATGTTGTGTCAGTTGCTGCAGTCAAGATATCCTGTTTTGAAAAAAAAAAACAATTTTACTATGAATATTTGTTCTTAAATAGTTACAAAAAAAATAATAATAATAAGTGTATATAAACACGACGTACAAATAGAAGGCCCTTTATTTGATCCATGTTAAGTGAGGTTGGAGAATCTTTTTGATCTTTAATCTCCAACAAGATTTGCAGAAAATCTTTCCTTCCAATTTCCTCAAGTTCTCCCTCCATTTTAGCTTTGATTCTTGCTTCCACAATCGTGTCAAAAATCCGATCAAGATGAACCTTTAGCTTCTCCATTTCTCTCTTCCTTCCCTGTAGATCGAACCATGACAACATCGGGATAAAATCAGATACATTTGGTGCTCCAAGAAGCTCGATTATCTTGAACTCAACTTCTCGGAATCCATGTAAGACACCACCGGGATCATTCTCTTTACCGGACTTACTCCGACCCCATAACATGCTTGTCACAACTTCAAGTTCTGTATCGAAAGCAACTTCATTAACATCAACCTTCGTCCCAATCTTGGCGTAAACATTTCTAACTGTCTTTCTCACTTCTTCTGTTCGAAAAACCTGACATGAATCAAGATTTGCGTTGCTCAAAACTTGGCTCACCAAAAGCTTACGCATAGTACGCCAGTGAGTGTTGTTGTTGGACCATGCTATATCCAGTGCACCGTAGGTGATGGTTAGGGCGGTGACCGGAGGACTCCGGTTAGCAAAGGTCTGGTCAAGATCACGAGCCACGACTTTTGCGAGGTCTACGGAGTTCACCACTACATGGAACTTTCTTCCGAGCCACAGGCTGAATATGGGGCCATAACGGTGGCTCATGTCGGTGAATCTTTGGTGTAAATTGGAGGTGAGAAAGGGGAGGTAGCCTACCACCGGTAAGCCGGAGGGACCTGGTGGCAAGGGAAGTGTGGTGTTTCTGTTGTAGGATGACGTCAGTTTGTGCCATAGAAGTAGTATTATCGGAACGGAAACTGTGAGAATATTCCGGGAAAGGTTGTCTCTTTCGTTGTCGACCTCCCACCACCATAACCAGTAGTTAATCATTGTGTTATAAATGAATTGAAATTATCTCTGGTATCTTATATGGACCTTATGAAGCTTGTTATATATATGGCAATAAATAAATAGTGGATTTTTGACCACCGGTATGAGGTGTCCCTAAAGTATACGACACTAATAAGGTGGCAGCAAGTCCAAATCAACTGGACTGAATTGTAGTTTTAATACACGTTACGTGAAGATGAGAATTTTCTTTCTTTGTTTAACGGTAGATGCATGAAACAAACAAAAATGGGAGAATCTATCTACAATAGATATGGGGATGTTTTTATCTTTTCAAAAATGGGAGAATCTATCTACAATAGATATGGGGATGTTTTTATCTTTTCACGTGAAAATACATTGATTTTTTTTATTGATAGAGAGCCCAAATTTTTTATTAATTTGAATTTTATATTCCTTTTTTTTCATTCAAGAACAAGAAGTTTGACCCCCTTCTAATTTTTCATTTTTTTCTTATATTTATTTGGATTTTGGGGTAAAATGTAAATATATGCTATAGAAAGTTTATCTTTGGCAAGTTATAATTAGTTATTTTTTTAAAGTTTTTGGATACTCATGAGTGATAAGAGGAAAAAAAAAATAGTTTATAAGTTAATATTTTAAAAAAATATATATTCAAAATAATGCTTTAACCAACTTATTATTAAATTCTCTTAAATATACCATATATTAATTATAAAAAAACTTAATATTCTAAATATATTTTTATGTCATTTTACATATTTCATATAGTTTTATCGGACGTTATTTTTACCAGACAGTGACAGTTTATCGGTTAAAAACTAGTTTTTTACTAGTCTATGGGTCATCTCAAGTAGTTTATTAGTTTATAAAATATGATAGGCTATTTTATGGTCTCACTTAATTAACACTAATTAAAATGCAATGAGCACAAAGAATAAGTTAGCTTAAGACTATTCAAAGGTTTTATATTATTGTTATAGTTTTTTTTTTTTTTTTTTTGCCTTATATTTAACCTATCAAAATGTTTAAATATAAATTTAAAATCCACAAAATGGTCATTACTATTTAGTTTGATTTATAGGATAGTGACATTCTTTTAATGATAAAAGCACGCTTATGTGTAGGTGACAATTTCAATTTGATGTGGTATTTGACAATAAAGGTACATGAATTGAACTCTCGCAATTCTAAAGGCTCCATTGAAAAGTTCTGTCTATTTCTTTTGTTTGAGGTTCTAAACAACATAAAATACGTATTTTATTCGACACAAAGTTGAGTTTTAATAGACTTTGGCTTACAAATATACTTTGTCATCTTAATGATTTAATCTATTAACGCTACATACTTTTCTTTTGGTTTTTCTCACCATCTTAACACTTTCTTTATACTAACACCATTTCTTTTTGCAAAGTATTATATCATTAGGACCTCTATTTAACAACCAAGTATTTTGGTGTTTTTTGCTTGTGAGCACGTGTGTTTGTTTGTGTGTGTGTGTGTATATATATATATATATATATATATATATATATATATATATATATATATATATATATATATATATAAAGTTGGATCGGGTGAGGACACAAAAATAAATGAAGACTGTGAAGACAAATTTTGGCCGCTTGTTGATGAAAATTGATGGTTGAGATATAGTTACACTATAAGAAATACAGTCTTTATCGGCGACACCACACTAGTACAGAAAACATTTAATAGTGCGGTGAAAACGATTAATTAGTGCGGTTATTGAACCGCCTCAAAAGATATAGCATCAAAAAACGCCTCATTTAATGATGCGGTTTAAAAAACCGCACCTAAAAATCATAGCAACCGCATCAAAAAAAACAAATAGTTATACCCATTTAATTCGCACCATAAAAAATACACCACACCATTAAATCAAATAAGTGCACCAATGAAAGCAATGTTGTGGTTTTGAACTAAATGTGTCGATAATTGCAATAAAAGCAATTTAATGCTATCTTTCCAATTTCTTCACCTCTTTTCGTTTTAAGATATCAAAAAGCTAAACAAGTTCATACTGTTGGGGGTTGGAAAACTCTTCTATTAAACACTAAAATAGAATTACAATAGGAGGAGCAACTCTCACACTCAACTATTACAAAAAACCAACCCTCTCACTAACACTCTCACTCTAAGTGTTATACTATCTATTTCTCTGTGTTTGGGATGCTTACAACTAAAGAATGAAGCCTCTATTTATAGTCTTGGCAGCCACCATTGTAGTTGCCTTCATTAATTGTGTTCATCATAGGGTTGGAAGACTTTGCCACCCTAGGTCTCATTTTGTCAATAAAGGTGGCTACTGTAGCTTTGGAGGCTGGAACACAACAAATCTCCCCCTCCAGTCTCCATCCAACAATCCTCATCCCAACTATGTTAGCACATAGTCTGTGTTTCTCGTGTCACCACCTTTGTCAACATGTCTGCAGGATTGTTATTGGTGTTGATCTTTAACAACTTTAATTCTCGTCCCTCAATTGCTTCTCTAAGCTAGTGATAACGTATATCAATATGTTTTGTGCGGGAATGGTACATCAAGTTCTTACTCAGGTCCATAGCACTCTGACTATTGCAATGAATGATGTACTCTTCTTGTGGAAAGCCTAATTCTTGAAGAAACCATTTCATCCATATAAGCTCCTTCCCAGCTTCAACGGCAGCAATATACTTGGCTTCTGTTGTTGAAAGTGCGGCACACTTCTGTAGCTTGGATTGCCACGAGATAGCTCCCCCTGCCAAAGTAAAAATGTAACTTGATGTAGATTTCCTACTATCAAGATCTCCGGCCATATCGGCATCTGTATAACCTTCCACTATTGGCTTTGCTCCCCCGTAGCATAAACATAGTTTTGAACTACCCTTCAGGTATCGAAGTATCCATTTGACTGCTTCCCAATGTTGTTTTCCCGGATTAGCTAGATATCTACTCACAACACCGACATCATGAGCAATATCTGGTCTTGTACACACCATTGCATACATAAGACTTCCTACGGCTGAGGAATAGGGTACAACCTTCATCTCTTCTTTTTCTTTCTCAGAAGATGGATAATTTTTTTTTACTCAACTTGAAGTGGTTAGCCAAGGGCGTACCAACGGGCTTGGCATTTTCCATGTTGAACCTTTTGATCACACGTTCAACATACTCTTCCTGTGATAAGAACAATTTTCTTGATTTTCTATCACGGATAATTTTCATGCACAATATCTGTTGTGCTTGGCCTAAGTCTTTCATATCAAAGAACTCAGACAAATCCTTCTTCAAGTTGTTGATCATCGTTGCATCTTGGCCCACTATCAACATATCATCCACGTAGAGCAAAAGGATAACAAATTTTCCATCTGGAAACTTCTTCAGATAGACAAAATGGTCTGCAATAGTTCTCTTGTACTCATGATTCATCATAAATGAATCAAACTTCTTGTACCACTGCCTTGGGGCTTGCTTAAGAGCATAAAGGCTCTTCCTTAATTTACAGACGACGTGCTCTTTCTTTGGGACTTTAAAGCCATCAGGCTGCTCCATGTATATTTCTTCATCCAAATCACCATGGAGAAAGGTTGTTTTCACATCCATCTGCTCAAGTTCAAGATCTAGACTGGCAACTAATCCGAGTACAACTCGAATAGACATCATCTTCACAACCGGCGAAAAAATATCATCAAAGTCGATTCCTTCTTTTTGTTGGAAACCTTTGACAACGAGTCTTGCCTTATACTTCATAGTATTTCCCTTTCCGTCTTTCTTCAACTTGAAAACCCACTTGTTTTTCAAGGCTTTCTTTCCTTTGGGGAGTTTCACCAACTCATATGTTTGATTCTTCTGCAAAGAAGTCATTTCTTCTTCCATAGGCTTCTGCCAATTTGCTTTATCAATATGAGATTGAGCTTCTTGAAAGCTCTCTGGCTCCCCCTCACTAGTAAGAAGGATATAGTTTGAAGTCGGATATCTTCTTGATGGAGCACGGACCCGTTCGGATCGACGAAATTGAGTTCCTTCATTTGCAACTTCTGGCAGTGGATCTGAATTATCCAGGGGTGGAAGCTCCCCCTGCTCAACACTTTCTTGATCTACATCATCGAATTCGTCATCCTCTTCTTCAGTGGAAACATCATCTTTATTTTCAGATATTATATCTGAAAATTTGGAGCTTTGTTGCTTGTTAACCGGTGCCTTGAAATCATAATACTGGTTTTCATAGAAAACCACATCTCTACTTCAAATAACCTTATTTAGTTCTGGGTCCCATAGCCTGTACCCGAACTCTTCATCTCCATATCCAATAAAGATGCATGGAGTGGATTTGAGGTCCAACTTCTTCCGCAATTCACTTGATACATGTGCAAATGCCTTGCACCCAAATACTCTCAAGTGAGAATATGATATGTCTTTACCCGTCCATATCTTCTCCGGAACTTCAAAATTTAATGGAGTGGAAGGTGACCTATTTATTAGATAGCAAGCTGTCAATACAGCTTCACACCAAAATGGCTTTGGGAGTTTAGTCATGTTGAGCATGCATCAAACTTTCTCAACAATAGTGTGATTCATCCGTTCTGCTACACCATTGTGTTGTGGGGTTCGTGGGACGGTCTTTTCATGTCTGATACCATGTTCCGTGCAGTATTTAGAGAACTCATGAGAATAGTACTCGCCTCCATTATCTGATCGGAGACATTTTAGCTTCTTGCTTGTTTGTCTTTCCACCATTGCATGAAAAGCTTTGAAGCGGTCCAATACTTGGTCCTTTGTCCTCAAACAGTATGCCCATACCTTTCGTGATGCATCGTCAATGAATGTCACAAAATACCGGCTTCCACCAAGAGATTCTACTTCAATGGGTCCACATACGTCGGAGTGGACAAGGCTCAACAACTCAGAGCAGTTCTTTCTTGTGGAGCTAAAGGAAACTCTATGTTGTTTCCCAAATAGGCAGTATTCACAGGGATCCAGGGCAACGTCTTTTGCCATTGAAATGGACTCCTTCTTTGCAAGAGTCGTCAATCTCTTTTCGCTCATGTGGCCTAGTCTTCTATCCCACAAGTTTGGTGATGTCTCTTCGTTAACAACATTGAGACATGGTTGAAGCATCTTTGCATGGCTTTTATAAAGAGTACCATCAAGTTGTCCCCTTGCAACAACCATAACACCTTTTAACAACTTCCAAGTGCCATTTTTGAATTGATTATCATATCCTTGGACGTCAAGAGCTCCAACTGAGATAAGATTCATTCTTAGCTCTGGGACATGCCGAACATCTTTCAACACCAATGTACATCCAACATTGGTCTTTAAATGCACATCACCAATACCAGCAATGCTTGAGAAACTGGTGTTTCCCATCTTCACGGTACCATGGTCTCCGGGTTTATAAGTAGTGAATAAATCCTAGTTTGGAGTCGAATGATATGATGCAGCGCTATCAATCACCCACTCATCATCATGAGTTCCAACATGTAGGCATGCTTCCTCCTCGTATGTAACAAGGGCAACGTCTTGTGTTATGGTGACCATGGTTTCACCATTCTCCCTGCTTGGATTCTGACTTGTCTCGGGCTGCTCTCGTAAGAACCTACGGCAATCACTCCTTTTGTGGCCATAATAATTATAATGATTGCAATAACCTTCGAACCATGTATTTGAAGATTTACCTCGCTCTCGCGATTTCCCTCGATCTCGTGATTTCCCACGATCTTGGGATCTTCCTCTTCTTTGATTATGTCTGCCTCTACCTCTACCTCGACCTCGGCCTCCGATTCTGCCCCCGCCTTTTTCTTTATTTTCTGACACGAGGGAAAAATATTGGTCTGTACCAGCTTCTCTCCTTCTGGCTTCCTCGTTCATTAGGGCGTCTGTGACCATCTCCATTGACACTTTGCCACCAGGGGCAGAGTTCCTGAGAGTCACAACAAGCGTCTCCCAATTATCTGGTAGAGAACTCAAGAGCAATATGGCTTGTTCCTCGTCTTTGAGAACCCAATCAGCAGCACCGAGCTGGTTTACGAGATCCTGGAACTGACTCGTATGCTCGATTATGGACATACCACTTCGTAACTTGTGGTTTACAAGGCGCCTCATCAGCAAGGTCTTGTTGCGTGCCGTCTTTGAATGATACATATTCTCGAGCTTCTCCCAAAGTTTGTACGCGTCTGTCTCTTGAGAGACATGGTGAAAAACACTGTGGTCGATTGTTTATTCTCGTCCAAACTTCGTCTGTCTTCGTGTCGGGTTTGACGCCTTGCTTTTCTATAGGCTCTGCTAAATCTTTCAGATTAAGCAAATCTTCCATCCTTGGCTTCTACATGTTGTAATTTGTGGGCGTAAGTCGAACCATCGTAATCGTACTTGTAGATTCCATCGAAAATAATTGCAAATTTATTTTACAAATATTTCGAGGAAAAATTAGATAAAACCGAGCTCTCGGTTGGATTCGGAAGCGTCAAAAATGGCGGGGTAGAATTTTTCGGGGTCAAAATATACTTTCTTGAAAAGTTATGTGCTAATTTGTAACTTTTCGGAACTATAGGGGCTAAACCGTAATTTTCGAAACTTATAGGGGCCAATTTGAAATATTTCTGCCAACCAGGGACTTTTCTGAAACTTGTCAGAACTCCAGGGACCAAAACAGAGGTTTTCAGAAGAATAGGGACCAAACTGCAGTTTTTCAGATACAAAGGGACCTTTCTGCAATTTTCTGGAACTTCAGGGGCTAAAACGCAACTTTTATGAACTTCTGGTCAATGATGACATCGGCGCTGACGTCACTGATGACGTCACTCGTCTTCTCCGGCGAAACCTCTCCGACGACTGGTTTTTCCGGCGATATTTCCGGCAACTTTGACCAATCTTTGACCGGCATTTTGGAGGTCTTCCCGTGGTCAAAAAATCACGAAAAATATATTTTCCGAATCCTTGAAACAAGCCCTTTCCAACGGTGTACTCAAAAATGGATTTTGAGACAAAAAAATTTTGACGAAAAAACAGAGAAATTCGTAAAGAATTCCCTGGACACCAAACGGGGCTCTGATATCAGTTGTTGGGGATTGGAAAACTCTTCTATTAAACACTAAAACAGAATTACAATAGGAGGAGCAACTCTCACACTCAACTATTACAAAAAACCAACCCTCTCACTAAGATTCTCACTGTAAGTGTTCTACTATCTGTTTCTCTGTGTTTGGGATGCTTACAACTGAAGAATGAAGCCTCTATTTATAGTCTTGGCAGCCACCATTGTAGTTGCCTTCATTAACTGTGTTCATCATAGGGTTGGAAGACTTTGCCACCCTAGGTCTCATAGCGGCGACATATGTCACCGCTATTGGTGTCGCCGCTAAAGGGCCATGACATGGATTCGCAATTTCAAGTTCTGGTAAACTAGAACCGTCCGATTGTGTTTCTAATCCAACAGCTAGGGTACTCGTGGAATGCACAAAAGCAATATCGGCGAATCTAGTTGCCGCTAAAGATCGAATAAATGACGCGGAAATAATTTCCTCCGAAGTGTCGCCGCTATTGATAGAAGTCATCACTAAAGCCTCACACGTCGTCGGTAAAGGTGTCGCCACTAAAGGTCAACACAGATAACCCAAAAAAATCGACGCCTTTTCCTTTTCTCTTCTGTTGACCCCATTGCTGCTCTGTTTTTTTTTTCTCTGCATATCATACGTCGATTCACAAGTTCCCTTGTTAGGCAAAACCGAGATTAAGAAATTCCTGCCACATAGAAGAAGATACCGGCGAGTGAGTCTATTTTCCAGTGAGGACCAATTTTTCCAGCGACTTTGAGTAATTCCCGAAAACTGAGAGGTATTTCCAGGTTAGTTTCCTTACCCTTTTCTCTTTTAACATTGATTTTAAGCTTATTTTAGTGGTTAATTGCAAAAAATTGTCAATTTCAGTATTTGATTTAGATCTCGGCCACCACCCGCGACTACCGTCACCACTGTACTGTTTTCGTTGATTCACCCCACTGCAGGTTGTATTTACTTCTATTTATTATGAAATTTGAGTTTAATTGCAATATATGTGTAGTTGTATAAATTATGTGAAAATTCGAATATGTGCGTATATTTCATATATGTATGTGAATCTATGTAAATTTGGTGTATATATAGTCAATGTATGTGTGTTTAGTATAAATGTGGTATATAAATGTGAAATATATGTATTTGGAATAAGTAGGATCTTATTATCTATATATATATATATATATATATATATATATATATATATATATATACATATATATATATATATATATGTGAAACTATGTGTATTTGGTACAAGTAGGATGTTATTATGTATGTATGTGAATGTATGTGTGTTTGGTGTATATGTGGTATATGAATGTGAAATTTGTGTATTTGGTATAAGTAGGATCTTATTATCTATATAATTGAAAGTATGTGTATTTGGTATAAGTAGAATGTTATTATATATGTATGTGAATGTATGTGTATTTGGTGTATATGTGGTCTATGTATGTGAAAATACGTGTATTTGATGCTCATATGATTTATGTGAAAGTATGTGGTTCTAGTATAAAATGATGCTATAATTGGAAAAAAAAAAAAACAAAAATAATATGTTATAAAATTGTTTAAAATACAATGTTATAATTGGAATATATATATATATATATATATATATATATATATATATATATATATATATATAATGGAGAAAAGCTAATCGATAAACATATACCAAATTACTAATTTTGATTTATTTAATATAAATATTTTTTTATCGATATACCAAATTATTAATTTTGATTTATTTAATTTTTTTATTCAATAAAACCTAATCGTTAAACATATTAAAAGAAACAAACAATTTTTTTTCAATAATTATGTGTATGTTTTTACATCTACTATAAATAAAACAAACATGTGGAAAAAATTCGTTAGATCTTTGACCTTTTTATTTAATACTTACAACTTTTGTCTATATAAATTACCAGTAATTGTAATTATAACTATTTAAAAAAATGCATAACTAAAAAAATTTAATTTTTTTTTTTAAAATGTAATATCTACTTTTCTGAGTCACATGTGTATTTTTAAAACAAAAGTTAGAAATTGTTACATTTTCATTTAATTTTTTAATTTTTTTAAATTAATTACTTGTAATATATATATATATATATATATATATATATATATATATATATATATATATATATATATATATATATATATATATATATATATATATATATATATATAAAAGCTGGATAGGGTGAGAACTCAAAAACAAATGAGTATTATGAACACAGATTTTGGCTGCTTGTTGATGAAAATTTGATGGTTGAGATTTAGTTAACTAGCCAAAATTAAATAAATTTTAAAAGCCAAAGGTTTATTTTGTAATTGTTTCACAAGAAAAGGAGCTCAAATTTTAAGTTTTGAGGGTAAAAATGTAAATGTCAAAACCGAACATGCAACAATTTGGTTAGGAGACACCGAAAACATGCGCCCAAGAGTAACTTCAACCATACTATTAAAAAAACATTAAATTGGTATATTTTTAATATTAAAATATTTTTCTACTCCAACCACACATTAAAAATTTACATAAAAAACATATTTTAATATTATAATATAAACTATAACAATTAATAAAATTGTAATAGTTATAAAAACTAACTAAAATAGTATTAAACAATTCAAAAAAATGTTTTGGTGTGATGAATAATATTACACCAAATATAGATGTCTCTATTCAATCACATAATTTTTGTGTTGAGTTTAGTGGTTCATTGAAATATATTTTCACACCAAAACACTAGTTGTTTGTATCCATTGGAGTTAGTCTAATCATGTCACCATGTGGTTTAGTGAACGCTGTGAAAGTTGTTAATAATTCTCTACATAATGAGCACAATTATGAAAATTTGAAAATAAAAATATCTTTTTATTTTTTTTATAAAGAAACACTCAAAACAAAATAATAAAAATTTAAATGATACATCTACTCAATATATTAGTTACTTTGTAAAAAGATATTTTCAAAAATAAGTTTTTGAAGTATTTATTTTTTAATTTTAAAAAATATTAGTTTTTAAAAAAAAATATTGAACATAATATGATCCAAAATATGATGATTTAAAACATCTATAATTTAAAAAAAAAAAAAAAACTTTTGATTCAACTTGTTTTTGATTTTTAAATTGTTATGATCCAAAAATATTTAGATTCAAATATTTTATAATTCTTATTTATATATTTTATAATTCAAAATGTATAATTATCTGTAATTTTAACAAAAACTATATTTAATTGAATATATTATTGATCCAAAACAATATGATTAAAATTACTATGATTCAAATTAATTTGATTTAAAATTTTATAATCCAAAAATAATATGATTCAAAAAAAATATAAATGGAAAATATTATGATACTTAATATTCTTTTTAGGGAAAACTGCAATAAAGTCCTTACATATTGGCCTCATAATCGATTTAGTCCTTATGTATTTTTTTTTATTCAATTAAGTCCCAAATACCGGTAATCGTATTCAATTTAACCCTTTGACCCGGTCAACAGGTCATCCAACTTTCAAAAATTACATTTTTGGCCCAGATTTCAAATTTTATTATAAATTTGGTCCAAAATTTACACTTTTGGCCCAGATTTTAATTTTTTTTTTACAAATTTCGTCCAAAATTTACCCTTTTTGCTCAAATTTTAGAATTTTATTATGAATTCATCCTAACTTTAGTTTTTTTTACAACTTTTTTTCTCAAAAATTTGTTTCTAATATGTTTTTTCTTTATAAACTCATATTTATACAAAAAAAGATATTTTCACATAAAAATCCTATTTTTTCTACATAAAAACTTTTTTTAAAAGGTTTTTTGTATATAAAATATCTAGTTATAAAAATAGGTTTGGACTATTTGTGTGATATCTCTTAAAAAATCAATTAAGAAACTAAAAGCAACCCTAAATTATAAAAAAAGGTTTGGATTATTTGTTCTTTAATCACAATTATATGAAAGTTTAAACTAGTTACATTATATATGAAAGTTTAAAATGTATATAATATAATAATATTATATTTTATTCGTAAGAATTTTTTTAAGAAAAAAATTAAAATCATAACTTCGATATATTTTTTTATAACTTTTTAATAAATATATTATCTAAATAAAACATATTCATTCATGGCACGTGTCCGATCTAGGTTTTGATTTTTTATTGTCAACCAACCTTTTCTTATTTGGATTATTTATAATCTTGTATTTCCTTTATTATTTAATGTATGTTATATGAAATATCCGTCGCAATTTATTATCGATAAACATGTTTTTAGGGGAGTGAGAAATGACCAAAAATACAATAGCAACATAAATATATAAAATATTATAACTATCAATAACACAATATAATACTTTAACTAAAGTTCTAAAGAATTTACACATAAGTTTGGTTAAAAAAAATTACTCAAAGACCTGAAAAATGCTTGAGTTGAGCTTCACTAGGAATTTTTTTAACCAAACTCATGTGTAAATTCTCTAGAACTTTAGTTAAAGTATTCTATTGTGTTATTGATAGTTATAATATTTTATATATTTATTGTTTGCTATTGTATTTTTGGTCATTTCTCACTCCCCTAAAAACATATTTATCGATAATAAATTGCAACCGATATTCCACATTTAAAAAGAAAGGAAATACAAGATTATAAATAATCCAAGTAAGAAGAGGTTGATTGGCAATAAAAATCACAACCTAGATCGGACACGTGTCATGAATGGATATGTTTTATTTAGATAATATATTTATTAAAAAGTTATAAAAAATATATCAAAGTTATGATTTTAACTTTTTTCCTAAAAAAATTCTTACGAATAAAATATAATATTATTATATTATATATATTAAACTTTCATATATAATGTAACTCGTTTAAACTTTCATATAAATGTGATTAAAGAACAAATAATCCAAACTTGTTTTTATAATTTATGGTTACTTTTAATTTCTTAATTGATTTTTTAATAGATATCACACAAATAATCCAAAGTTATTTTTATAACTAGATATTTTATATACAAAAAACATTTTAAAAAAAGTTTTTATATAGAAAAAATAAGATTTTTATGTGAAAATATGTTTTTTCTTGTATAAATATGAGTTTATAAAAAAAAACATATTAGAAACAATTTTTTGAGAAAAAAAGTTGTAAAAAAAACTAAAGCTAGGATGAATTCATAATAAAATTTTAAAATTTGGGCAAAAAGGGTATATTTTGGACCAAATTTGTAAAATAATTTAAAATCTGGGCCAAAAGTGTAAATTTTGGACCAACTTTGTAATAAAATTTGAAATTTGGGCCAGAAATGTAATTTTTGAAAGTTGGATGACCTGTTGACCGGGTCTAAGGGTTAAATTGAATACGATTACCAGTATTTGGGACTTAATTGAATAAAAAAATATATATAAGGACTAAATCGATTATGAGGTCAATATGTAGGGACTTTATTGCAGGTTTTCCTTCTTTTTATTTAAAATTTTATAATTGTTAAGCATTAAAAAATCAAACCGATATTTAGTTTAAGTAAACAAAAGATAATAATAATAATAAGTATAAAAAATCAAAAAATAAAAACAAAAACAAAGAAAAACACTAGTATCTTCATATATGTAGTAAAGTTATTAAAAAAATAAAAAAAAATGAAAATAATAAAAAAAGTTAAAAGTGATATATATATATATATATATATATATATATATATATATATATATATATATAATACTTTTTTTTAATTAAAAGAAACAAAAAACGAAATAAACGAAAATAAATAATAAAACACACTTAAACAATGTTCCATTGACGTTAGCCGCACGTGATTAAAATTTCGAGTCCGTATTAATTATCACGGACGTGGGTCGCAGGTGAATGCACCATGCCCAAGTATTTTGGGTTTGATGTTTGTGTCTTTGAAGAAATGGATAATGGAAAATTGTCTTCACGGTCGTTACCAATTTTTTAGTCATAATTGGAACCGGGCTATATATATATATATATATATATATATATATATATATATATATATATATATATATATATATATATATATATATATATATATATATATTCGTTCTCTCTATCATCTTGAAGCTAGATCCGGACCGCTGCCGGTACCACCGTAACGCCGCCAGAACTACCGGATCGGATCCTCTTCGCTTCTTCTATGTTTACTTGTTTGTCATCTCCCTTCATCTCCAGTTTTTGGAAACCACCTCTTCCGCCTCTACACTTACGAACACCTTACTATCGTCGGATTCTGCTTGCTCACCACCTCCTACCATTGACTTGTTACCAGATCTTGTTACAACAGCCAACGGATCACGTTTAGCAACTATCAGATCTCGATTCGCCGGATAACACTATTCTCGCTTCCTCCTTTACCTAACACCACAGACTCCGGCTCTTCCTCCTTATCGCCATCGGGGTTGCTGCATCATTTCCTCTCTCTCTCTCTCTCTCTCTCTCTCTCTCTCTCTCTCTCTCTCTCTCTCTCTCTCTCTCTCTCTCTCTCTCTCTCTCTCTCTCTCTCTCTCTCTCTCTCTCTCTCTCTCTCTCTCTCTCAAACGATGGTTCTATATGGTGTGTTTTTTGATAAATCACTTTCTAAGATGTAATAATAACAAGTTTATGCTTTTTTGCTAAGTTGACATCAGTTTTGTTGTAAAATCTCATATGCATTCATGTGGGTGCTTCATAATTTTATTGAAATAAAAAACTAATTTCTGGCATAGTTTTTCAAATTTTGGGTTTTTTGTTTTTGATTTGATTTTGTTTATGATTCATGAATTATTAGCAATTCAATTCTTCTTCGGTTTTGGAATTTGGGTGATAGGCAAATTTGAACTTACTATGTATGCATCCCAACCATTCCATCAAATGCCTTAACTAAAAATTTTATATGTGAGTAAAACATTATTACTGGGTCTGATTAAAAAAAATCTACATGTATTTTTGTTTCGAATTTGTATTTATTATAACCGGCAAGAAGCATGATTTTTTTTTCTTTTTCTTTTTGGTAGGTTTGTGTTTAACTCCAATCCAATTCTTATCCCTTGTTGTAAGAATAACCTATTATTCTTATTCTTATATGGAAATATATGGTTTTCGAATGTTTAATTTTTTTTTATTTATTAAGCATTTTAATATTTCATCGTAATGTTACAACAAAACATTAACGGAAGAGGTGTTTTTTGATGTTTTTTGGGTTGAATTTGTTTTTTTGATATATTGAATAAAGAAATACATTTCTTTTTTATAGTTTAGACTAAGCAAGAAGGCTTGTGCTCAACTAAAAGTTTCAAAAAAATAAAATGTAACTGTATAAAAAAAACGTAAAGCTACAATAAGGTGATAATAATTTATATCTCCATGATATCCACCAAAACTAGCATAGGGTGATAGGGTATGTGCATCCATAGCATATAATCTATCGCCATGTTAGGAATAAACAAATGGCAAAACAATTTTTTGACAAAAAAACGGTTACAAGATGGCAAATAGACACTACAAGAAAAGAAAACATAGTTTGCATTACATTGGGTAGAAAATTCGCACTTAAACAAAGAAAAAAACCCAAATTGATGACATAAATATAAATACAACTGACAATTTATACACACAAACACAAAGTTATTTATTATTATTATTATTACTATTATTTATTTATTTATTTATTTATTTATTTATTTATTTAAGACTATCAAATTAGCGTACTCCATCTAAAACACACGTCAAGGAAAAAAACAATGAAACACAATTCAGTAATGAACGAATCCGTTTACAAATATATAAAAATCACAGGTGTTCAAATAGACGAGAATAACTAATGGATCAATAACACGAAAACAAGTATTGTCCACATAAATCATATGTGATTACATAGATATAATCATGTGTGATTAATTACACGAAACTAACTATTTAACTGAAAACGTTAAAATGAAAATTGCACTAATAAATCATATATGATTTAATACATATAATCACATATGATTCATATAGACAAATTTATTTTTTGCGTTCTTGATTTAATATTATTTCTCTTGTATTTAATCACATGTGATTATATGTATCTAATCATGTTAGATTTATATGAACAAAAATGAATTCTTTCCATATGAATCATATGTGATGAAATACATATATAATCACATGTAATTATATACATGAGAACAATTATTGAATCGAAAACACAAAAATGAATATTGTCCATAGAAATCACATGTGATTCAATATATATAATCACATGTGATTATATGTACCTACTCACATATGATTTTTCTGGAGAAGATTCATTTTCATATATTGATTAAGTAGTTTTTCTTTAGAAACTTTAATCATATGTGATTAGATTATATGTACTTAATCACATATGATTTATTTGGACAACATTCATTTTGCGTTTTCAATTCCAATATTTGTTCTCGTGTATTTAATCACATGTGATTATATGTATCAAATCACATATGATTTCTGTGCACAAATTTTGATTATGTATTCTTGATTCAGAAATTGGTCTTTGTCCATATTAATCATATGTTATTAGATACATATAATCACATATGATTAAATACATGAGAAAATTATTGAATCGAAAATTTGAAAATGAATCTTGCATATATAAATAATATGTGATTAGATATATATAATCACATGTGATTATATGTATTTAATCACATATTATTTATATGATTATATGTATATAAATGCACGACATCAAGTTTTGAGTCACATATGATTTATGTGGACAAGATTCATTATCGCGTTCTCGATTCAATAATTGTTCTTTGTCAACTTTAATTATATGTGATTAAATACATCTAATCATATGTGATTATATGTATAAAATCACATATGATTTTTATGACAAAAGAATCTTGTGTATATAAATCACATGTGACTAGATACATATAATAACACGTGATTATATTTAATAAAACAACCTTTGAATCAAAATAGCAAAAAAAAATGTATAATCTTTGTTCACATTAATCAAACTATATTAAATACATATAATTAGATATGATTAGATACATGAGAAAAATTATTGAATGAAAACATAAAAATGAATCTTGTTTATATAAATCATATGTATTTAAATACATATAATCACATGTGATTATATGTATTTAATCACATGTTATTTATGTGATTAAATACATTTAATCACATATGATTTATGCCATTATTTTCACTTAATCACCTATGGTTTAGTGGTTATAGGTACTACATGGTGGTTGTATGGTGGAGATGAGTGGTGGTAGAGGTGGGGAAGGGTGGTGGGTAGTAGTGACGGGGTGGTGATGGTGGGTGGTGAGTGATGGGGGTCGTGGGTGATAGTTGGTTTGTGGTGGTTGTGAGTAGTAGTGGGTGGTGGTGGTGGTGGGAGTGGTGGTCATGATGCGTGGCAGATGGTTTGGTGATGGTGGTTTTGACGGGCGGGTGATGGCAGGTGGTGATGTTTGGTGTTGATGGTATATGGTGGAGGTGGTGGTAGGCGGTGGGTAATGATGGTGGTAGGTGGTGATGATGTGGGTGGTTAGCGGTTGGTGGTGGAGATAGGGGTGGCGGGTAGTGGTGATAGGTAGTGGTGATAAGTGGTGGAGGTGGGTGGTGGTGTTGGGTGGAGGTGGTAGGTGGATGGGTGGGTGGGTAGGTGGTGGTGGTGGTGATGATAGTAGTGGGTAGTGGTGGTGGCGAATAGTAGTGATAGGTGGTAGTAGTGGGTAGTAGAGGTGGGTAGTGGTTGTAGGTGGTGGTGGTCGTGGAAAGTAGTGGTGATGGGTGGTGGAGGCAGGTGGTGGTGGTGGATAGTGGTGGGTGGGTGGGAAGTGGTTGGTGGTGGGGTGATGGTGGTGACAGGTGGTAGTAGTAGTGTATGTGTTTTTTGTGGGTGATGAGTGTAATTGTGGTGGGGGGGAGTGGTGATCGCTGGTGGTTGGGGGTGGGGTGGTTGTAGCAGGTGGTGGTGATAGGTAGGTGTGGGTGGTAGTGGTTATGGGTGGTTGAGGATGGTGGTGGTGGTGGGTGGTGGTGATGGGTCATGGCTGGTGGTTGGTAGTAGTCTCGGTTAGCAGTCATAATGGTGAATGGTGGGTGGGTGATAGTGATGGGTGGTGAAGATGGGAGGGTGGTGGTAATAATAATGGGTGGGGGTGTTGGTAGCGGGTGGTGGTGGTCGGTGGTGATGGGTGATGGTGGTAAGTGGTGCGGGTGGTGGTGGGTGGTGGTAGTGCCAGGTGGTGGTCATAATGGTGGGTGATAGGTGGTTCGTAGTGATGTGGTAGAAGTGGGTGATGGTGGTGGGTGGGTGGTGGGGGTGCTAGTGGCCGATGGTGGTGATGGGTGGTGGTGGTGGGTGGTGTTGTTTGGGTGGTGAGTTGTGTTGGTCAATGGGTTTTTTAAATCTTACTTATTTTTTATTTATATTAGTATTATTTGATGATTTTAACTTTTAAAAATTATGTGGTTCAAATTTGTTCTCAAATGTTATCGCAATAAGAAATGTTCTCGTTTGAACGCTCCCCTATATATATATATATATATATATATATATATATATATATATATATAGATATATATATATATATATATATATATATATATATATAGATATATATATATATATATATATATATATATATATATATATATATATATATATATATATATATATATATAGGGGATAGTGAATATACCCTTATGGGTATATAAGATTAGGAACCCAGTAATCGAAACTGCGTCGTTTGACAGTGTTTGTGTAAGAAAAAAAAATCGATACGTGAATACTTCCTAAAAACACTGAAAACTATTGTATCCTTACACTAAAAACACTGAGTTTCTTTGATTTCTTATTTTTTCTGATTTGCCATCGATTAACCATTATATAGTTAATTCTGGTTCCATGAGTTCGACTGATTTCTGGAGGTGCTCTGGTTCGTGAGTTTTGTTGATTTTGGATGTCTGGTGAATCCTTCAGTAGTTCAGTGTTGGAGTTTTCTTATTGCGTATATGCATCAATTCTTCCCAATAATATTAATCACGAAGATTAATAAAGCAAACCTATCTTATTTAGAATCGATTGGGGTGTTTGAACAATACCAGGTGGTAAGTTGAGACATTTTTTGATTTCATCTTCTTCAATTATTTTTCTTGGTGTGCATTAGGTAATTTCTATAGATTGGGGTGTTTGAACAATAGCAGGTTCATCTATGGTGATTAGTTTCTGTGTATTTTCTTTTCAAATATAATGTCTCTAGAAATGTACAGTAATGTACACCAAGTGTTTGATTAAATGTCTTAGTGAAATGTTGTCCCGATATGTTGATTCTTTTGCTGGGAAAAAAATGCAATTTCGGGTGTTGATTGAATTAAGTGACCGTGTTACTACAAAATTTGAAAGAAAGTAGTTTGATCGGGTTTTTAGTTCTAAACATAAAGTTTTTGTTTCTATTTCCGGTCTCCGATTGAATTTGAGAAAAAAGATTGATGATGTCTCTTTCTTGTTGTTCTTCACTTTCTGATTTTATGGTTAAATTGATAACTCGGACAATCCAACGACTTCATCTGCTTACAAAAATTACAACATTTTATCATATTCTAAATCTATAACACGTTTTTAATTGATAGTCACTCAGATATCATAGTTACTAGGTGATACAATGAGAAAATATCTAGCTTTTGCTTTATATCTGACAATAACTAGTATCTTGAATATTATAGAGTTTAGATATGTTATTTTTTTTATGTAGTTTACACTTTTTGGTGATCAAATTCACATAATCACACTCTGGAATGTGGTTTGTAGTAAGGCTTATATGAACATATGAGGGTAAATTTGCCATCTTTTTTTTTTCTTTCAGGAAATTATCATTCAATCACACGAACACTCCAAACAAAGTTAAATTGATTTCAAGGCAATTTACTAGAAACCTGATCAACTTTCTTCTTCTCGATCAACGTTACTACATGATATATAGAGATATTAATAAAGGTGAGGGCAAAATGGTCATCTTTTCAGGAAATATCATGGTAATGCTAAGGAAAAATTTGAAATGCAGGAAGAAGTATGCTCTGAATTAGTTATCTTTGTTGGAGATTAGATGGGAATAGTTGAAGAATCTTCAATTTAAAGAATTGTATGAAGTCTAGAAAAAAGTTTGGGTTGTTGTATAATGAACCATGTATATGTTGACAGAAAGTGTATAGAACAAAAGTATTGATATTGTGGATTGAGCTGGAATAGCAACCCATTTTTCATATTTATCTGAAATAGCAATGCACTTATCGTTTTTTAATCAATATTAGCAATGTATTTATACTTAGGAGAATTTCCGAAATAGCAATGTACTTATCGTTTTTTAATCAATATTAGCAATGTATTTATACTTAGGAGAATTTCCGAAATAGCAATGTACTATTTTTCCCTTACATTCTCTGACTTTTGATGGAACCAAAATATGTTTCATTTTGCTTTACTTATATTATCGATTTGTATCATAAGAGAACTTGAAATGCAATAATGTGTGAACAACGAACAATATAATCAACATTTAACCAAGATTGGAAGGATTGATAACACAACAATATATTCAGGTAACTTATGAATTTAGCAACCTGAAGGCTACAAAATAAACAACAACAACAACAAAGTAGGCCTGGAATGTCTCTAAACCTCATTAGGGGTAAAATGATCAATGGTAGGAATGGACAAATGTAGGTGTTCTTCAGGAGATCTTTTCATCCATTCCTGTAATTTATTTACATGTATGATATTAGGCTTTAAACAATTTTGATTACAAAGTCAAACACATGTTAAGAAAATTCAAAGTAATACTTGACATTTATTGGTGTAGGCTTATTTAGTACAAACTGAATTACTCCAGGGGCAAAAATGGAAAGTAAAGATGATCCAACTAGCAAATCTTTTGAAGGGTATTATTGCAATGTAGTTCAAAATAAAAATGATTATTCAAATAAGTAATCTAAAACAAAAATATGAAACCAAGGTGCAAATACCTGTATATTTGATACAACTGATACATAAAGTAAAACAATCCTTAAGGACTTGGACATGAAGATGCTCAAGGGTAAAATCATCAAGACCCGGACCAAAAAAACGACAAACTATGCTTTACTTGGAATGAGTTTTATATGAGCCATTAAACTCGACACCAACTGAAAAAAAAATGAGATTTTTGCTTTTGAAGAAGGTCTGATTGAAACCAATTATGTGTGAATTCTGATTTCTATGAATTTCGTGAATACAATTTCGATTTTTATGAAATCGTGTTTGTTGAATTCCGATTTCTATGAAATCGTTTTTGGTGAATTTCGATTTCAATGAAATCGTTTTTGGTGTAGTCAATCTATGTGAATTCGATCCATATGAACAAAAACCTATTCTTCTTCACAACGATGATCATCAAATTTTTTGAATGAAGGAAATCAGTAGATGTGATCAGTCAGTGTGAAATCTGATTTCTTGAATCAGAAATGTGACAACAACCGAAAGACCGATTTCATGAACATTTGTTTAATATATGATTTATGTGATATCCAATTCGTAGAACCAGGATGTCAATATGTGTTTTTTTCTAAATCATTGATCACCGAAATACAAAAATTAAGGAAATAATCACGAAATCATGATGAATCAACAAAAATGAAATAATCAGTGAAACTCTGACATTGATGGAAGAACTGATGCCAAAATCAAGAGTCGGATCCTTTTGCATAAGATTTAATCGATGGTGAATCAACAAAAATGAAGAAACGATGGAACCTGAATGTTTTTAGGAAGGATACGGTAGTAATTCTAGGAATGAAGTTTTTACGCAACAATTTTTCTTTAAAATGAAGTCAATAACAAAACGACATAGTTTTAACCAGTGGGTTGCTAATCTTAGGTACCCTTCAGGGTATATTCACTTTTCATATATATATATATATATATATATATATATATATATATATATATATATATATATATATATATATATATATATATATAGGGCTGACAATTCTCGACACGACACGCGACACGACCCGCGACACGACACGAAATAAATGGGTTTGGGTTGAGTTTTTCAACCCACCAACCCGCTAACCTGCCAACCCGCCAACCCGTTTATTAAACGGGTCATATATGGGTTTCTCAAAAAATAAACGGGTTGACCCGCCAACCCGTTTATATTCTTAATAAAAAAATTATTTTATTTTTAAATGTATTTATTTATCAAGTATTAATATTTAATAAGTATTATAAAAATATACCATTTGACTGTTTTGACATTATGACTCTTGGTGAATGGTCTAATGTCATAAGTCGTAACCTATAAGGCTAAGTTTGTAACATGTTTCTATGAATGTTTTTAATTTTCATTTGGATGTTTAACACTTAAATATATGTAAAATTCGGACCCATGAACCAAAATCTGACCCACGAACCCGCCAACTTGTGAACCCGTTTAAATAAATGGGTTGGTGGGTCATATATGGGTTTATGTTCCAAACCCGCCAACCCGTGACCTGTATATTTAAATGGGTTGTGTTTGGGTTGACATATTTTGACACGCCAACCCGCCAACCCGCGACACGCCAACCCGAACACGACACGATTGCCAGGCCTATATATATATATATATATATATATATATATATATATATATATATATATATATATATATTGAACGGGCGACGACTTTATTAAAAACTAGAAAATAGTTTGATAAATTACAAATAGGAAATTAATTTAGGAAATTAAATATCCTTTTATATTTTTTTTATGTTATCTTTCTACCAAAATTAAATTGTGACAAATGAACTAAAATATTATCAATTTTATTAAATATGTACTTATATATGACACATGTCTATATTTAATATGGTAGGATGATAATGAAAAATAAAATATAGAAGGATATTTAATTTCTTTTTTATTTTATTATAGTTTTGCAACCAACTTATTCATTTAATACAAAACTTAGTATTCATAGTTGTAATCCAATGAAACGATTGCGAAACAATAGAATCCAATAAAACCACCTTCTTAGGATTCTTAATGTTAAAAGGCAGCGATGTAATATTAATGTATACTTTGTTTTGCTAAAAACCCTTAAAGAGCTTTGTTCTATACAAGATTGTGCACTTAGATAATTAACAAAATATAGGGATAGTAGCACAAAAAATGGTTTGAGTTTATAGGTTTATATTTTCTATCTTAAAATTAGAGTAAGTTATAGAAATGGTCCTTGTAGTTTGGTCGAATTCTCAGTTTTGGTTCGTACGTTTAAAATTTGATAGGTTACATATTTGTAGTTTTTGAAAATTACACTGTTGGTCCTTGGTTCAAATAAAAAGACCAAATTACCCTTTCTTTCTTCCTTTCTTTTTCTTTTAACAATTTATTATATGAAGATAAACGAACATATAATATGATAACATAATAAAAAAATTTGAACATAAATGAGTATAAAAAAATTAAACAAACGAACATAAGTGAACGAAAACGAAGATCATAAATGAACGTTCATTAACATATATGAACGAACGAGACCATTATTCATGTTCGTTCATTTAACTAAACGAATGATAATTTTTATTCATGTTCGTTTATTTATTAAATAAAAAAAACATAAACAAATTTCCCGTCGAAGAGTTTAAGAACAGTTATTCGAACATTCAGTTAGTTTACAGCCCTACATATATGTAAATGATGTAAACAAAAACCACATAGAAAACAACATTAAATAATTATATTAGACGAACAAAACGTCAAAAAAACAGCATTAAAAAATATATTTAAAGAAAACGTTAAAAGTATTAAAAGAATTTTAAACCACAAAAACAAAGATAAATAAATAAAGAAAATAATAAATAACAATAATATGATTTTATATAATTTAGATAATTGATTTGAAACATAAAAATAATTTTATAAATAATATATATTAATTTTATTAAAATAATGATATATATATATATATATATATATATATATATATATATATATATATATATATATATATATATATATATAATAAATTGTTAAAAGAAAAAGAAAGAAAGAAAGAATAATTTGGTCTTTCTATATATGGACCAAAGACCAACAGGTCAATTTTAACAAACTATAGAAATATAACTTATCAAATTTAAAATTTAAGGACCAAAACTGAGAATTCGACCAAACTACAAAGGATTTACTTTTCAAATTATAAGCAATCAAATATTTTAATATACATAGTTATATAATTTATATCGTTTTCATGATTGCAAGTTGCAACATATAACTTTAAGCATCTAAATATCCAGCAGCTGATAATGACTTTCTTTCAAGAGATTGACAAACTAAACTTCATTAAACTTGACCTTCATTTATATATTAAATATGATGATAAAATGAAGATAACATAACTAAAATTATATGCTTACAAAGATACAGACATTCCAATTGATATGTTAATTTATTAAATATGACATTTTATATCAATTAATCTACTTGGATATAAAACCATGTCAAATGTAGATCAATACCCAAAGAGCCAATAGCCTAGTGGTAAGGAGTGACTCTCTTATATAAAAGATCATGAGTTCAAGTCTCGGTGGAGACATGGATGGTTATTTAGGAATATGTTAGTTTGTGTTTAAAAAGATATGGATCAACAAATAATATTTGTGTACTTTAAGATTAAATATGTATTTGTGCGCTTTTCAAATAGTATGGTTTATTATAACTTTCTAAATTAATTCTCCTGGTCAATTTAGAGAATGTTCTGATGAATAGTATATTATATCAACAATGGCTCTTGATAAGATTGGAGAAACAATCATTCACAAAAACAACCATTAATCGTATGACTATATCCGAATTATAACAAAATAACTAAAGTTAGTCCAATATTTGAATGAAACCAAGTTATTTAATTGAGCAATTTGAATTAGATAATATGGTTCGGATATTTAGATATTAAGATTTGTTATTAACAAAAATCATTTTAGAAGTAATATATTTAGAATGTTTTTTTTTGTTTGGAACGGCTGAAATTTATATTAAAAGCTAGCAAGAAGGTAGAGAGAAAAACAATTACATCATAATAATAACTAAAGAGTGGTTATGAAGTCAGTCAGTCCAACGTAACTTAACTTTATTACGTCTATTAGAAACCCAAAAGAAAGACTTTTCATCAACTTCATCAAAAAGCAAAGACTTCTTTTTGAGAATCGTTCAAAAATAGCTATATTGCGAAATTTTCATATGCACCAAAAAGAAGTGATAATGACCGCATCAAACACCTTCCTTTGACCCTCCGCAACATAGCATCATCCGGCCAATTGATTCAAGACTACACCGAAAACTGACTCGGAAGAGATAAGCCCCACCAAATAGCGATCATGGCACATAATTGAGGGAACATAATGCCTCTATTAGATAATCTCTCATTCGTAGGAATACTAGAAAGCTAAACCCTCCAGATTAGAATATTGAGTTTAATAGGGACCCAATTATTCCATCTAGTAACCATATCTCCCGAGGTGACCAAACCACTATCTAGAGCATAACAAGCCGATGAAATAGAGAAAGTGTCAGAAATATCAAGAGACCACCCCAACCTATCCGGAATTTGCTGAAGCTAAACATCTTGCATCAAATCTAAAAACGAATCCCACTGAACTTGCTCTATACCTCCTCTAGGAATACGTCTAAGCTCTTCCATATTCCAACCAATTAGAAAACGATCCATGACGAAGGTTATACGGTGATTATCCAAATCAAAACACTCTATGGAAAGAAATAGCAAGATGATTATCACCCTTCCAGGTGTATCATGCCAAAAAAATGTATAAGCCTCATCACCAATTCTAATAGGAGATAAATTATGGAAATCAAAACCCCAGTCTTTAAGATTATCAACCATCCTTGTAATACCATTCCAAGGATCCATCCAAGATCTCCTTGTGATCAAAGGAGTCAAGAAATCACCCAACGCATATAAAACTTGGACCAGCCTAACCCATAATAAATTTGGATTATGGAAGAAACGCCACTTCCAATGGAGCAGTAAAGCCCTATTAAAGGCAAAGAGACCACCAACTCCCAAGCCTCCAACTTCTATAGAAACAAGAACACTCCCATCTAATCCAATGCATACGACGATCATCCAAATCAGCTCCCTAGAAGAAAGAAGATCTCGTTCACTCCAGATGATTTATAACTTAGCCATCCAACCCGCCAATCTGTTCCAGAAAGAATCAGTAATAGCAACCTAAGAATCAACTTTGGACATATTCTGAGCAATAGGAACTCTCAAATGCGTAAAAGGGAAAGAACCCGAAGAACATCCCATACAATTAGCCATAATGGAGACTTGATTAGCACAAACCCCCACACCATATATCTTACTTTTTAGAAGGTTTATTTTCAACCCTAAGGCCAAAAAGAAGCAGCGAAGAATATGAACAATATGGACAGCGTTCTCCTGATCCCACTTTGCCATCAAGACAACATCATCAGCATACAGAACATGGGAGATGGCAATACCCCCAATCGTAATTCCCTTGTAAGTATTGGCCAATTGGGCCCGAGTCAGGGCCACATGCAAACCCTCCATGGCCAAAACAAAAAGAAAATGAGATAGAGGATCACCCTGCCTTATGTTTGATTAATGTGTCTAAGCCAATAACTAAATTGGTATATTCTTGTTAGTTTATTATATGAATAATAAACTAATTGGAAATTGAAATATATGATTTATTAATATATTATATGATTAATATATTAATTGGAAATAGTTATGATTAATTGATTAATTAGAATTGATTTGGATTTAATTCTAAGATTAATTAGCATTAATCATTCAAAGGACTCATTGGTTTCCATGGGAGTTTCCTTAAGAAAGTATAAATAGGACACCATGGATGCCATATTTTCCACACACATACACTTGCTTTCATAAATCCGAATTTATGCTCTAGTCTCCTCTCTCCTCAAGTCTTCTTGCTACTAGAGTTTTGGGTACAAGCCATTGGAGGCATCCATTACTTTGGTGCTAGCTTTCCAAGATCTAGAAAAAGGATTCTACTTTGATTATTTACAATAATAATCAAAAGGTATGTAACCCTAATTTTATGTATGAATTTCGATTTCATAGCCTCTATCCTAGGGTTTTCTTGATATTCATAGTTAGTTTTGAAGAGAATTGTTTATCGAGATTATGAAAGCAATAATGATTTGAGTGATTGAAAAGTAAGAACACGAAGAGTAAATATTAATCAGATCTTATATTGATAAAGACTGATTACAAGAATAAGCAGAATGGATATTTGAGTTCCAAAAGTTATCCTCTACTTCTAACCTCAGTCCCTATTTATAGGGAACCTGAGTGTACAAAAAATATACTAAGTCTAAACAATACGCTTCGCATAAAACTGACTTAGTAAAATAACTAAAAATGCGAAACTAAACAAATACACAATTCGACTTTTACAATTTAACCTCTACAATCTCCTCCTTTGTAAACAGTTGAAGCTATTCAGTCCATAAGCCTTTGAACAGCTGAGTGGATTCTCTTTCGCACTTCTCCATACTAGGAAATCACCTTCTTGAGCTCCTTCTTGAGCTGTAATGAAGAGCATTTCGTTAATCGGAAAATCTAACTGACAATTGTCTGAATTCGCAATATCATAACTTCTCTTTGGCTTCTTCTCGAATTCATACATTTCCCTTCCCACAACTTTTGACTCTATATATTCATAAGAGTACAGCTTCGCAGGATCTCCTTTGTTCATTGTAGGAGGATCACTTGCCCTTTGCCTCATAATACTTTGGACTTGTCTCATTCTTTCTAACTCAGCCTCTGCTTCAGCTTTCTTCTCCTCCTTCGATTTTTCGTACAAAATTCCTTTTCCTTTTCCCATAATATCAGTTTGAGGTTTCGTACTCGAACTTCCTTCTTTTTCCCCAATTGATATTCCTTTGGCAATTGGTCTTGTAGTTATTGTTGTTTAGGAAATTGGCATCGTAAGTATTGGAAGAGTAGATTGGAGCTGAGTAGATATTACTTTTCCCACTGTCTTCGCATCATCCTCTTTACTTAAATGTTTCTCTCCCCCTTTCACCCCTGTGAAAGCAGGTGGGGCACTCTTTGGTAGTAAAGAGGTAAAATTGGCGATTGGTGCAAGAGCCTTCTGAATTGTTTGTTCCAAAGTATTAACCTTTAGAGACAAGAATTCAGGAGTGAGAATTTGCTGAGAAGAAGATTGCGAAACCACAATTTTCAGCTCTGTCACCAACTTGATCAACTGATCAAACTTTTCCTTGGTTTCTTTGTGGTTAGCTTCAAGGATAGGGGTAGCAACAACATTGTGCATTGCTGTAGCAACCATATCAACCCGCTTTTGGACTTCGATATGTTGAGAAGTAATATCCTGAAGCTCCTTCGCAATTTCAGTTTTCAACTCTTCAAGTTTAAAGTTGACATCCTCCCTCACTTTTTTCACATCTTGTACAAACAGAACATGTCGTTCTTTTGCTACGGCTTTTAACTCTTGGATCACCCCTGAAAAATTACTTCCTTGAGCTTGAATGTGAAGTTCAGTGTTTTTATCTGTCTGATCAACCTTATGCAATATTCTCTTCTCAGCAGCCTTAAGCATAACATCAACCTCCATTGCTGAGATAGATGATATTCTGCCAGAATCAGCTTGTGACTGAATAATGGCATTCATCTTTTGATTCAGGATTTTGAACTGCTTTCCTGTCATAAGCATATGATCAGGTATATCCTCCTCCTCTGAATCAAAGTGAATATCTTCAAATACTCCTCCAAAAGCTCCTCCTTCGGTTTCATTATCAGACATGGGTTGCGAAGGTTGAGGAGTTTCAGGTGATTGTGAGGGAAATAAGGTTGTAAATGGGTTTTGTAGAGGATGATAAAAAATGGATGAGGTTGTGGATAGTGTAGTAGATGGAAACGATACAGGTGGTAAAGAAATGGGTAAGGTGATTGGTAGGCTTATTGGCAAAGTGGTTTCAACACTTGTGATAGGTGCCCCCGTATCAGATACGTTGACAACTGTATTGAAAATAGGTACTGCCTCAGAAACTGATTTGGTAGTGACTATTTCAAGTGGTTGTGGGGAAATTTGCGAAACTTGAATATTTGACACAGGTGGAACAGAAATGATTACCGGTGTAGAAACTAGTGGAGTGTCTGGAACCACCTCGTCATCGGAAGACTCATTGCGAATAATCAGCTTTCGCTTTTTCAACAATGTTTATTGCATTTGTTTCGCAACATCTTGAGCACGTTGCCTCTTAGATCCTAGAAAGACAGGAGCTGGAATATTGCGAACTGTAACCTCCTTACTACTCACTTCGGTCTTGCGAATCTTTTTCAATACCCCTGATTTTGAGGGTATTGTTTCCTTCGTCGATTTTGGCGAGGTTTCCTCTATCCGAATCTCCTCTTCTTGACCTTGTTTCGAAGATTGAGCAGTTGCATCATTCTTGGTAGCCTTCTTCTTCTTCGGGGATTTGGCAGCAACTTCATGTATCGTATCAACACCTTGTGAGTGGATGATACTTTGCGAAGCATCGCATCCGGAATGCAAGCAACATGAGTAAAAATATTGTCATCCTCCTCCACCTCCTTAGGAAATTGATATAATGAAAATTCTGCAACCTCAGCATCCACTGGGACTGGAATGCCTTCTTTTTCGTATACCTTTTCAAGAATCAGGTTCCAATACCTTGCACAAGAAATTCCTTTTTCTGAATTCGTGTTTTCCAGACTCTTAACAAACTCCTTCCATAACTGAGTTGCATAGTCCACAATAATATCATAGTACAACCCCATTACCATGGCATAAACTTCCATACGCCCCCTATCAAGACCAACTGTGCGTCCTGTTAAGCATCTGAGAAAAATACCAAACATAAAATTCCACATACACGGTAATCCTGACTTTCTGAAGTCATTGATCTTCTCAAGTGTTGGTTGATGGCCCATTTCGTTGAACATGTGGAGGATTTGGGAATTAATGGGTTTGAAAAATGGAGGGTTGTTAGGGATTTTCAAGAACTCAACGAACATCTTCTTAGTAAGTTTAACCTATTTGTTGTTCATCATGTTGAAGGTTATCACATTAGTGGTGTAGCTATGTGAAGCCGATGAAGCTGCCAATGACAACCATGTCATCGGAACTAAGAAAGAACTGAACATGGCGGTGGACAGGGGTGATTGTTTCAAGGCAACTATAAGCATCTTCAGTCCTTCGGGATAAGAAGATACATTCGGATCAACTTGATAGTTGGTGCTTTGGATTTTCATCAGGGATTGAGAAAGAACTTCATCAGTGTTTGATTGAGTTCCAACCATTGTTAGGATTTGAAAGAGATGAAGTTGAAAAAGTTTGAAGCTTTTTAGGATTGTGAGAGTTTTGTTCGCGTAACCATATACAATGATCTTGATCCCCCATTTATAGGTTACCCAAATCGATTTGAAATTAAAGCGGGATACATTTAATGTTATCCGATGTGGCACCTTGAAAATCGAATCATGACTGTAAAAGATAACCATGCTTCAAAAAGTAACTGTCACATCTCCTAGAAAACCGGACATAATACCAACCATCTTGAGTACACAGCCTATCAATTTTCCCGTTATAGAATTTGTACCGTTAAAACCCTTCGCATGGAGGCAAGGCTCTTTCACTTTTGGGATGTAAAGTGAAGTCATATGACAGATTTGCGAAATCATCAGCCTGAGTTGGTATTACTCAGAACCTCAAGGATTGTGTGTGCATTGTTCCAAAGAAATAAGATGAGAATGAATTAATTTTTTTTTTGAATTCTATGATGTCAAAAATTCAATTTGACACGAATGCAGTTGAACCCCAGGCATAGGTTGCTTCGTTAGTCATCAAAAGAGATGATCAACAGCTTGTGTAGTTTCCCGTGAATTACAATCAAATACTTTTTGATAAGTATCAAAGGGCTTCTTTTTAAAAGATACTTTTGGGTTGGTTTCAAATTTCATTACATATCAACCTTAACATAAGGTGAGAAATTGTAAATGAAATTACTTGTATGACCAGTGTAGTCAGTGACAACTTGGCTTTTGAAAATATTTATCATGACTAGGATTTGCGAATAAAACTCACACAGAAATCATATTGATAAAAAATTTTTGTACTGGATCTTGTTGGGTAACAAACATCATGGGTTGCGAATGTTTGATCAAGACCACACATGCGAATTGAATATGATTTGGAGTTTCGAAATTTTGGTACTGAAACAAAAGTTTCGTTAAAATCTGGAACTATGTTCCCCGTCAATTCCTCAAGGTTTATGATGTTTGGGTTTCACTTCCATCACGGACTCATGATGTCAAATCATAAACACATAATTTTTTGTATATCTAAGTCTCGATGGGTTGAATCAGAGACCTCTGGGATATACGTCTTTGTGTGTGATTTGTCTGGAGAAATTTTGAGATGAAAAAGATTGGTTATTAGATCGAATGTACCTCTGTTATATATGGACCAAACAGAAAACTCTTAACTCATATGAGAAGTGTAAGGTAGCTCTTTTGACTTATGCGAATACAACCATTTCGGGAAGAAATTTTCATGTGATAATTTCATTAAGGCTTTCTTTTCTCACACATAGAGTCATATGAGGCTTGAGTCAACATGCTGCAGCATGCTTCTAGGGACATCCTAACTAGTTCAAAAATAAAAAAAAAATTGATACCTTCCCATAAAAACATATAAGCATGACCTCTTCGCATTAAGCCCTAGACTAAACTCACAACACACAATGTTTAAAGAACAAAGAAAACAAAAATATTTTTGTGATTTTTGAATTTTTCAAAATTAAAAACATAACAAAATAAAATCTTTTTGGATTTTTAATTTTTCAAAAACAAAAGTAAATAAACATAAAATCTTTTTGGATTTTTGATTTTTCAAAAACAAAAACTACAAAATGAATCGCAAACCTAACCTTAGTTGTTATGATCGCAAATGCGAAGAAATGTGGATGCGAAGCCTCTAGATGAACAGTAACATCTGAACAATTCTGACTCATAACTGCTGAATGAAACTTTCATGCTTGATATTTTGGAATTGAATTCGCATCAATCATCCCCAAACCTGCTAAAATTCTTACAAATGATTTTTCATCAAGAGGTTTAGTAAAATGATATCAACAAGTTGTTCAATTGTTTTAACAAAATGAATTTCAATATTCCCATCTTCCACATGATCTTTAATAAAATGATATCGAAGAGCAATGTGTTTTTGTCTTTGAATGTTGTACTGGATTATGAAAAATGCGAATTGCACTTTGTGAATCACAATACAAGGGAATCTTTTTCATGTTTATTGCATAGTCACGGAGTTGACTCTGAATCCAAATAATTTGCGAAGTGCAAGCAGCAGCAACAATGTATTCAGCCTTAGCAGTTGATATAGCCACACAAGTTTGCTTCTTCGATTGCCAACTTACCAACTTCCCATCCAATAGTTGACATCCACCAATCATACTTTTCCTATCCAAAGTACATCCTCCTAGATCAGAATCTGAAAAAGCTTGAATGAAAAATCCCGTTTTTGAAGGATACCAAAGTCCTAATGAAACTGCTCCCTTAAGATAGCGAAAAATATTTTTCACTGCAGTCAAATGAGGTTCTCTGGGATTAGCTTGATATCTAGCACAATTACATACCGAAAACATAATATCAGGTCTACTTGCAGGTAAGTACAATAAAGACCCTATCATGCTTCGATAAAGTGTTAAGTCAACAGTAGGAGCATCTAACGAAGGAGTTAATCTTGTTCCCACTGCCATTGGTACTCTCAATTTCGTGTTGTTAGTCATTCCAAATTTTTCAAGCAAATTCTTCGTGTATTTTTCTTGATTGATTAAAATTCCATCCCTGTTCCGTCTTATGTTCAATCCAAGAAAATTATTAATTTTTCCTATCATACTCATTTCAAATTGACTCTTCATTAGATTTTCAAATTCAATTGACAATGCTGGGTCAGTTGAGCCAAAAATAATATCATCAACATAAATTTGTACAAGCATTAGATGATTCCCAACTTTCTTGCGAAATAATGTGGGGTCTACTGATCCTTGTTTAAATTTAGATTGTTTCAAGAAGTTTGTAAGTGTTGCGTACCAGGCTCTTGGTGCTTGTTTTAATCCATACACTGCCTTGTCTAGAATGTAAACATGATCAGGATGTTCATTATTTATAAATCCTGGTGGTTGTTCAACATAGACTGTTTCTTCAAGTTCTCCATTTAAGAATGCACACTTAACATCCATTTGGAAAACATCGAAGTCTTTGTGAGCTGCATAAGCTAGAAATATGCGAACTGCTTCGAGTCTTGCAATAGGAGCAAATGTTTCTTCATAGTTTATTCCTTCTTGTTGCGACTAACCTTTAACCACTAGTCTAGCTTTATTTCGAATAATATTGCCATCTTTGTCGGTTTTATTTTTAAAAATCCATTTTAATCCGACAATTGAAACATCAGAAGGTTTAGGAATTAATCTCCAAACCTTGTTTCGTTCAAATTCAGCCAGTTCAGATTTCATAGCAACAACCCAATCTGAGTGTTCCATAGCATCCTTTACTGTCTTTGGCTCTATTTTCGAAATAAAGACATTAAACATGCACAGTTCATGGTTCGCATTCAGTACGTCATTTTTTGCACGAATTTGAGCTCTTGTCAACACATCATCTTGTGGATTTCCAATTACCTGTTCGTTTGGATGATTTCTTGTCCATTTCTCAAGTGGTGGATAATCAGGATTAAATTCCAATGGTGCATCTTCATACATATCTTCATTTTCAGATCCTGCAACAGAAAAATTATCATTTAGTTCATGAAACTCATCATTTTCATCAAGATTAATTGTCTCTGTTTCATCATGCTCCCCCTCAACATGATGTTCATCTTGATGCTCCCCCTCAAAATGATATTTCTGTTGACTTTGCGAATGCTCCCCCTCATCTTGATGATTCATATTTTCATTCTCCCCCTCGAAAGTTTGCATTCTGAGTTCATTGTTAATCGTATGCTCCCCCTCCATATGAACTTCATACACACTTTCGCATGATTCTGAACTTGTAGTGATTGTTGAATCATCAGTATGTTTTGAGGATTCTATTGATTGATTATGAGGAGCATTGTTTTCCGCATCAATTGCCCTGTCAAGAATTCCAAAAATTAAGTCATAATCAAAATCATTTATTTCAGAATTATCAATTTGTGTATCTGAATCAACAAGAATTGATTTATTCTCAAATTTACTATCCGTTTGTTTAATATAGTAATAATCAAAAGTTAAATTGAAAGTTTCTTCAACTTTTCTTGTTCGCTTGTTTAGCACCCTGTATGCTACTGAATTTTGCGAATATCCTAAGAATATGCCTTCGTTAGCTTTAGCTTGGAACTTTGTCAAATTATCTTTGAGATTCATTATGAAGCACCTACAACCAAAAACATGGAAAAATTTGACATTAGGTTTTCGATTGTCGATGATTTCATATGGAGTGATATTGAATCTGCGATGAATGAATGATCTATTCTGAGTAAAGCATGTAGTTGAAACTGCTTCAGCCCAAAGATATTGAGGTAGATTTGCATATGTTAACATTGTTCTGGCTGCTTCACATAGAGATCGATTTCTTCTTTCAACAACACCATTTTGTTGTGGAGTATATGGTGAGGAGAAATTATGCGAAATTCCTTTGCCTATGAGAAATGAATCAAGAGTTTGATTTTTAAACTCAGAACCATTATCACTTTTAATTTTGCGAACATTCTTTTTAAGGCTAATCTCAATCAATTTGATAAAATCAATCATTGTCTGAGCAACTTCAGATTTTAACTTGAGAAAAAATACCCATGTGAATCGAGAGAAATCATCAACAATAACTAAAATGTACTGCTTTTTATTGATTGTAGCAACAGTCGACGGTCCACATAAGTCAATGTGAAGAAGTTCCAATGATTCTACGATTTTTGAATCTATCACAATCGGATGACCTTTTCTATGTTGTTTTCCTTGTTCGCAAGCTGCACACAGAGAATCATTGTCAAATTTTAGTACAGGTAAACCTCGAACTAAATCTTCAGTGACAAGTTTGTTAATATTGCGAAAGTTCAAGTGTGACAATCTTCTATGCCAAAGCCAACTGACATCATTAGATGCCTTTGATAATAAACACACAGCAGGTTTTCCCACGATTGGTTTGATGTCCAGTGTGAACATATCACCATATCTTTTGGATTTGAGAAGTACTTCATTTGTCTTCGCATTTGAAATGATACTTCCTTCTGGTGTGCCCGACCTACCCATGTCAAGCCATTATGGGGTGCTAACCCGCCCAAGTCAACCCATTATGGGGTGTTGACATACCCGTGTCATGCCGTTCTGGAGTGCCTGCCTACCCTCCAATCTATCTCAACCAGCCACGAGGACTGTTTCACCCCTACCACTATCCCATAATAACATATCATAACCATGCTGTCAGACATATCTAGGGTGTCCGACCTACCCTTTGGTCCTAACGACCGAATCAAGAACGATTCCCCTCCTACTACCACTATCGCATATAACATATCATACTAGCATATAAAACACATCAGATAGTAGTCAACCTAGACAATTATTACAAAGACAATCATCTCAACTGTAACTCTAACTAGTGAGCCGACCTTTGTGCTTTAGACCCACATCTACTGGAAGGTAACTCACCTCAATGTTGGGTGGTGTCTGCACTGTCCTTGGTATGAAAATCGACTCTTCTAGACTGCTCAATCGCTACACAACATCCTTTCTATATTACCATTTCATACTAATAACCCTTATAGGGGTCACACAATTCCAAGTCAAAGTCAAGGTCAAAACCCTGGTCAAAGTCAACACATGGTTGACTAGACTCACTGAGTTGGTCCACCAACTCGTCGAGTCCCCATGTCCTCAAAATGCCACAACCCCATCATTACTCGTCGAGTCTAGTAAGAGCTCGACGAGTTCTCCTTTAACAAAACATCGGGACTATCTTTAACCGACTCGTTGAGTTCATCCTTGAACTCATCTAGATCAACTTCATCTGTTTGAAGGTGTTTAGTATATGACTCGTCGAGTTCACCTTGAACTCGTCGAGTCTGTCTTCATGTGGTTGGTACATTGCCTTGAACTGTCCGAGTACGTTCATACACTCATTGAGTTCCATGATTTCCAGGTCCCTAATGAGCCTAGAGAACTGAGTGTTCTTCTATCTTAGCATCTGGTCCATCAACAGAAGGATTTGAGGGAAATACGACCCGACTCTCTGAGTCCCAAGAACGAATCGCCGAGTCCCTCTTTGTCCAAAAATATACAGTCGATTTTAGTGGGTTTGAAAGCATCTAAACCATAGATCTGACCTCGTAAGGTCCATAATACACGTAAAGTTACAAACTTTACGTTCATGCATGGGCCATTTAGCTCAAAAGGCCCTAAAATGGAGTCTTCAAGATGCATGGGGTTCTCATGGCAATAAAGTTGGCACCTTTATGCCATGAGAACCCTCCTAGGTTCCAGATCTAAAGTTATTTCTCTACAAAATGTGCCAAATAGAAATGCCCCCAAAATGAAAAGATTCAAGCCCTAAAGAGGATCTAACAAATGGAAAGTCAATGTTGAAGCTTTTTACCTCAAATGAGCTGGAAATAGAAAACAAACTTCGGATCTACTAGCCTCAAGTTGAACTCCCATGCTCATTCTTTCTTTGTAAGCTTCATAACCATAAAAAGTTCACAAAAATGGCTCAAGAACCACTCAAACAAGGTTAGGGTTTCGATTTAGGGTTTTTTTGACTTGGGAGGGACGATGGAGGCTGGGTTGAGGCAAAATAAGTCGTTTAAATAGGGTGCAAACCCTAAATATTAGGGTTTCATCCAGACAGCTTCTACTCGTCAAGTCGGTCCCCCGACTCATCGAGTAGGTCACTAAACCTCCTGGTCAAAATCGAGTCTACTCGACAAGTTGGGCCTCCAACTAGCCGAGTCCCAGAGCAAAACATGAAAATACTTGAATTTAAAAACGTACTAGGAACCGGGTGTTACAAATCTCCCCACTTATTTTAGACTTCTTCCTCGAAGTCTGCTGTTGAATCCGGAAAAAGCTCCGGGTAGTGCTCCCTCATCTCGTCCTCTGGTTCCCCGGTCCATTCTGAGCCCTTGCGGTGCTGCCAATGCACCTTAACCAGCTCCACCCTCTTGTTCCTCAGATCCCTCAATTTCCTGTCGAGGATAGTTGCTGGCCGCTCGATGCAGTCCAGGATGTCATCCACCTGATTGTCATCCAAAGGCACCACTACTGAATCGTCTACCAGACACTTCCACAGCTGGGAGATGTGAAAGGTATTGTGAATCTGACTGAGTTCGGCTGGCAGGTCCAACCTATATGCTACCTTTCCTACCCAAGCTACAACCCTGAATGGTCCAATGTACCTGGGGCCTAACTTTCCCCCCTTCTTGAACCGAATGACACCTTTCCAAGACGACAGCTTCAGGAGCACCATATCCCCGACCTGGAACTCCAGCTCCGAACGACACTTGTCGGCATAACTCTTCTGCCAACTCTGAGCAGTCTGAAACCTGCTTCGAACCTATTGGGTCCTCTCTGTAGTCTTGAGTACCGCTTCGGTACTCCCCATGACCCTCTGTCCAACCTCACCCCAACATATCGGGGGTCCTACACTTCCTCCCGTATAACATCTCGAAAGGAGGATGGTCGATACTCGCATGCTAGCTGTTATTGTAGGAAAACTCTGCCAATGGAAGGTACGTATCCTAACTACCTCCGAAGTCTAAAACGCATGCCCACAACATATCGTCCAAAGTCTTGATGGTCCTCTCGCTCTGACCATCCGTCTGCGGGTGAAAAGTGGTGCTAAAGTGCAGACGAGTACCCAGCTCGTCATGAAACTTCTTCCAGAAGCTGGAAGTGAATCGCATGTCTCTGTCAGATACCACCGAGACTGGCACCCTGTGTCGAGCCACCACCTCTCTGATGTAGATCTCGGCCAACCTTTCGGTCGAAATGCTCTCCTGAATCGGAATGAAATGGGCGCTCTTGGTCAATCGATCCACGATGACCCAAATCGAATCCACTCCCCGCGCAGTCCTGGGAAGCTTCGTGATGAAATTCATAGTGACATCTTCCCATTTCCACATCGGGATATACAATGGCTGGATCTTTCCGTGAGGCCTCTGGTGCTCAGCCTTGACCTTCATGCATGTCAGGCATCTCTCAACATACCAAGCTACGTCCCGCTTCAAGAAGGGCCACCAATAATTAGGACGAAGATCCCTTTACATCTTTGTCGCCCCGGGATTGATGGAAAACCTGGATTTTTGTGCATCCTCCATCAATACCTAGCGCAAGCCTCCATGATATGGGACCCACACCCTACGGTGTAGTGTTAACAACCCACTGCTGTCATAATCGAAGGAGGAAGCCTGACCCATAATACGCTCTGACCATCCGTCTGCGGGTGAAAAGTGGTGCTAAAGTGCAGACGAGTACCCAGCTCGTCATGAAACTTCTTCCAGAAGCTGGAAGTGAATCGCATGTCTCTGTCAGATACCACCGAGACTGGCACCCTGTGTCGAGCCACCACCTCTCTGATGTAGATCTCGGCCAACCTTTCGGCCGAAATGCTCTCCTGAATCGGAATGAAATGGGCACTCTTGGTCAATCGATCCACGATGACCCAAATCGAATCCACTCCCCGCACAGTCCTGGGAAGCTTCGTGATGAAATTCATAGTGACATTTTCCCATTTCCACATCGGGATATACAATGGCTGGATCTTTCCGTGAGGCCTCTGGTGCTCAGCCTTGACCTTCATGCATGTCAGGCATCTCTCAACATACCAAGCTACGTCCCGCTTTAAGAAGGGCCACCAATAATTAGGACGAAGATCCCTTTACATCTTCGTCGCCTGGGGATTGATGGAAAACCTGGATTTTTGTGCCTCCTCCATCAATACCTAGCGCAAGCCTCCATGATATGAGACCCACACCCTACGGTGTAGTGTTAACAACCCACTGCTGTCATAATCGAAGGAGGAAGCCTGACCCATAATACGCTCACTCTTACGATGTTCCTCTTTCATAGCCTCTTGCTGGGCCTCTCGAATTGGCTCCAACAACGGAGTCACCACGGTCATCCTCAAGCAGATATCTCTGATCGGCGTCGCCTTACGGCTAAGCGCATCAGCCATGACATTGGCCTTCCCCGGGTGGTATAGGATCTCACAATCCTAATCCTTTACCACATCTAACCATCGACGCTACCTCATATTCAGATTTGGCTTATCCATGAGCTACCTCAAACTCTTATGGTCCGTGTAAATGGTACAACGGACCCCATAGAGGTAATGACGCCAAATCTTGAGGGCGAAAACAACTGCCCCAACTCCAGGTCATGTGTCGGATAGTTCGCCTCACGAGGCTTCAGCTGTATCGAAGCGTAGGCGATAACATGCCCCTCTGCATCAATACCACGCCCAAACCCAAGATGTACGCATCAAAGAGTAGGCGACAACATGCCCCTCTACATTAATATTGGCGCCTCGCACAATCTCTGTCTTAGCGTCACAAATGCGGCCTGCTGCTCTGGCCCCCAACGAAAGACCACGACTTTCCTTGTCAACCGGGTCAAGGACACGACTATCTTGGAGAAGTCCTGAATGAATCTCCAATAATAACTTGCCAGTCCCGGGAAGCTAAAGAATATAAGATGGAGACCTCGGAACCTCCCATCTCATCACGACCTCTACTTTGGCCGGGTCGACCGAAATCCTGTTCTGGTTGACAAGGTGCCCAAGAAAATACACCTCGCACAACCAGAACTCACACTCTGAGAACTTGGCATAAAATCTCTCCCTCCTCAGAGTATCCAACATCTCTCGCAAGTGCTCCTCATGCTGCCCCTGCGTATTGGAATAAACCAAGATGTCATCAATGAAAACTATCACATACCGATCCAACATTGGTCTGCACACGCGGTTCATGAAATCCATGAACGCGGCAGGAGCATTGGTGAGACCGAAAGGCATCACCACGAACTCATAGTTACCATATCGTGTCGGGAAATCAGTCTTCTGTACATCCTCCTCTCTGACCCTCATCCGATGATAACTTTAGCACAGATCAATCTTGGAGAACCAAGATGCTCCCTGAAGTTGGTCAAAAAGATCATCAATCCTCGAGAGTGGGTAACGGTTCTTCACCATTACCTTATTCAGCTCCCGGTAGTCTATGTACATCCGATGCAACATGTCTTTCTTCTTCACAAACAGAATCGAGGCTCCTCAGGGTGAACTGCTCGGTCTGATGAATCCCTTGTCTAACAACTCCTGCAGCTGTATAGAAAACTCCTGCATCTCAGGAGGAGCCAACCGATATGGTGCCTTGGCTATCAGAGCCGCACCAGGGATTAGGTCGATCCTGAACTCTACCTGCCTCTCTCGAGGTATCCCATGCAGCTCCTCTGGGAATACATCCACGTACTCTCATACCACCGACACGCCACTCACCATCGCCTCACCCGCCTCCCAGGTATCCAACACATATGCGACATACCCTATGCATCCCTGCTGTAGATAGCACCTAGCTCTCGTTGCTGAACATAAAGCTGGTCCACGTTATGGCCTCTCACCCTGAATCACCAGCTCTCCCCCATTTTAGGTCCTGTCCCAGACTAAGTGATGCGCGCAGTCGATCACTGCCCCATTGGGGCTCAACCAATCCATGCCTATAATAACCTTGTTCCCCCGCAATGGTATGGGAACCAAGTCTACCAGGTAGCACTCCTCAAACAACCTCAAAATACAATCCCCGAAAACCTCTGATGCTCGCGCTGATCAGTCATCTGCAATCTCAACCTCTAGAGGGCAATCTAACATGCCTAAAGACTCAGAAAACCTCTTGCTAAGCGCAAGAGAGACAAATGATCGGGTAGCACCCAAATCAAACAACACATGAACTAGGATACCGTTCACATGGAACGATCCTAAACAAAACATATAACATAGCACATCAATATCACAAGCGACATATAATAAAAGTTAGAGAGAAGAAACCATACCTGTCACCATATCAGTGTGGCTCGTACCTCCTCGGATGTCAACAGGAAAGCTTGGATCCTCACCACTGGAGCCTCTGACTTGACCTTCCTGCCATCTGTAAATGTAGTCGCTGGAGTTGGCGCCACCACTGGCACCGTTGCTGCTGCCAACCTAGGACAATTGACCTTTTTATGGCCCCTCTGATTGCAATGAAAATAAATCAGGTCTGATGTCTAAACAGTGGGGGCAGGGTTAGTACAATCCCTGCCAAAGTTCCCCATATTTCCGCACTTGTAGCAGCCCGATGATCCCGCTCTACAAGATCCCTCATGCGGCCTGCCACATTTCCTGCAGCGGCTCTAGCCCGGCTGGCCCTTCGACCTAGTGTCGGATTCCTTAGGTTTCTTCCCTGAAACCCCAGTAACCTGCTCTGCCTTTTCCTTCCTCTTCCTAAGGTGCTCTAAATCAATCTCCCTCTCCCTCGCCCTGACAATCATGGAGTCCAGGTTTGGGCAGGCTGAGTAGCTGACATGCTCCCGAATGTCATCGCTCAACATGTCATGATAGCGGGTCTTCCACATCTCCTCTTCCCCTGCATACTGAGGTACCAACAAAGACCTCTCTCGGAACTTGGCAGTGATCTCTGCCACTGACTCCGTAGTCTGTCTCATATCAAGAAACTCCGTGGCCAGTTGCTAAAGCTCCACAGCTGGCACAAACTTAGCCCTGAACCTGTTCACAAAGTCTGACCAAGTAATGGCCTCGATGGATGGGGATCCTAGTGATTCATCAACTAACTCCCACCAATCCCTAGCTCTGTCTCTCAAACAAACCCATGGAAAATCAGACCTTCGACCCTTTCAGGCAGAAGCTCGTCAACTGCACATAATCGATATCTATGATCCATCTCCTAGCAGCAATGGGGTCCTTCACCCCGCAAAAGTTTGGTGCACCACTCCTCCTGAAGTCCTTGAAGGACAGTGTGCGCTTGTGACGTGCCTAAGTCGGAACGGAAGAGTCACACCCGCCCAAGATACCTGGGGCTCCAGCCGAGCCAAGAGGAGCGGGCTCAGCGCCTGCCAGTGCCCCTAAGAGCAGGGCGCCCCTTCAAAAGGCTCCCGCCCGCCAGAGGCACTCCCAGTGTCAATACAAAGGATACGGTCAAGCGACAAGGCAGAGAGTCGGAGCATTACCGCCAGAGCCAATGGCAGTACTCTGACATAAAGAGGCGCAAAACCCTCCAATCAGCGCCTCTGACCTTGTCCCCTAAAAAGCAACTTGTCCCGTACGGACAAGCAGGATCGTTAGGTATAAAAGGGCGCACTCAGGAGCCCTAAAGGTAATCCATCCTTTCTACGAACAATTTCCTTAAAAGACACTTAAAACACATCTAACTTGACCGTCGGAGCGTTCTTCCGGGAGCCTCCTCCCGGGAAGCGGCTGACGGCTGTTCTCTTGTGTGGCCTTGCAGATACCTTCTAAAACTGTACCGGAGAGCGAGCAGTAGGTCAAGGTCAAGGTCGCATCATTTGGCGCCATCCGTTTTGTGTGACAAAGAACGAAGCAAAAACCACTGTTTCAGCGATATCAATTGCATCTGACGCCGGTGACGGGGTTGAGGGAATCCAGAACAACCCTATACGCTCCATGACACTGTTGGACGACGTACTGCCACCCATAACGGCGAAGGAAGATCTATGCTAACTACAACACCCCTGATAGTCCAACCACCTCTTTTGTTGTCAACAACAAGCATAGAAGCCATCATCCCGTCGCCATCCCGACAAATGACGCCACCTATGGGGATGGTACCACTAGCTAAACCCTTGTCGATGCCGTTAACATCCCAACCAACGACAGCACAACTCTTAGTAAACCAAACGTCACCCTTTTTTACCCCGATGGTACAACGCCGACTTCCTCTTTTTTCAACGACGATGCCAGCAAGCCAAGCACCAAAAACTCAACCGTCACTCCACGTGTCACCACAGAGCCAAATACCAACGAGCACACCCCTGATGCTCCCGCTGCTCGCGCAAACTGTGATGGCACCACCATTGTTTCCTCACCTCTCACATGGGGTGATCCTATAGTGACCACCCACACAAGTCAACAACAGCCTACACCAACGCAATCGGTGGTTCAACCTCAACTCATACACCCGGGGTACTCGCTGCAATTGCCGTTCCAACAACAGGCCTTCTATGGCCCTAACCCAGGATACTAAGTGTTCTACGGTCACCCCGATGCACATTCCTATAACACGCCCCACCAGTATAATGCATAGGGCTCGATGACCATCCCCAATCAGGACTGCCTGTCACAGAGTGTCACATCTCCATTCGCCAGGGAACTACTAGATTACGAAATCCCAAACACAGCAAAGCTCCTTAACTTGAAAACTTACAACGGAGCCATCAATCCGGAAAGTCACATTGACACCTATGAATGGAAAATGACGTCGTTAAAGGTAGACAAGCGTTTCTGGTGCACATACTTTCCAACGATACTAGATGGAAATGCGGGCACGTGGTTCATGACGTTGCGCACAGGCAACATTTACAACTTTGTCCAAATCAAGTATCTTTTCCTCACCAACTTCATGAAACTGCGAAAGTACAAAGTCAATTCCCATTCCATCATCGGGTGTAAGAAAAAGGAAGGGGAAAGCGTAAGAGAGTATTTCACATGGTTTACAAATGCCACGCTAGATGTGTCGGGTCATGACGAGGGTCTTATAGTCGGCGCCTTTACATGCAGACTTCTCCCCGGCCCTCGGTCACAAAAACTCATGGGCAAAAAACCACAGACAAGATCTGAGTTAAAGGAGAGGGTGGAAACATATTTAAGACAGGAGGAAGGCGAAGCAGCAAAAAAAGCATACTTAAACGTCATGACTGTCAAGCGTTCTAACCCATCCTACTCAGAAACATCAGGGGAGGCAGGCACTTTGGACGAGGGAAGAGACCACTATGCCACTTCAGGCTGTTCGTTAAGGTTGACAGACGGGGTCGTCGTCCATATGTATATGTAGTCGCAGACAAGCAGCAAGAGAGAACCCCAAAAGGACGGTACTGCGAATACCACAAAAGCAGAACACATGACACTACCAACTGTTCAGCCCTTAAAAAAGAAATGGAGGAAAAAAAAAGATCAAGGGAGATCTTGTGGAGGTAGCACATAGCCTGCGTGCCAAGTTTGACATAGAAAACGCCAAGGGAGCTCCGAAAGAAGGTACCCAACCCAAAGAAATATTCATGATTCGAGCCAAGAGAAGCAGACATGAGGGAACTGCACATCAGGAGAACCTCACGCCCATGACACAGGAGCACACATTTTCAGCACAAGATCCCAGACCCGAAGGTTGGACAGGTGATAACCCTCTCATAATACAGACCTCTATTAAATACGTGGTCATACACAGAGTATATGTCGACACAGGTAGCTCCGTAGACATTATCTACGATCATTGCTTTAGACTCCATCCAGACAGGTGGAAAAACGGCTTGAGACCCACAATGAGAAGGTTGGTTGGATTCACGGGACACAGTTTATGGCCGCTAGGCATGATCCACCTCCCCCTTACGCTGACTAGTCATGACAAGCAACGAAGGAAAATAGTCCTAGTCGATTTCGTCGTAATCCGACATTCAGCAGAGCATAATATCATTATGGGAAGGCCAGCCTTGCTCAAATTAGGCGCGATTCCGTCCACAATGCATGGGATAGTGAAGTTGAACACTATCGGAGGCCCGGCCATGATCCTGGCCACACAACCAAGAAAGCTACAGTGCTTTACGATTATGCAACCAGCCGAGATAACGAGAGAAACCAAAAAAGCACGGGGCAAATCGGCATATGAGAAAGAAGTGATGAACGATGAACACTCTAATCAAACAACCAGCATCGGTGGCAACCTTCCAGGGCACACCAGGCGTGCACTCATCGACCTCCTCAGGAGATACAAGCACATATTCGCGTGGACTCCCACAGATATGGTAGGCGTAGAGCGGAAAATCATCAAACATAAGCTCATGATTAAACCAGGTACAAACGAAATTAAACATAAAAAGCGTGTCCAGGGGGAGATCGTAATAGGGCGATTAATGCGGAGGTGGCAAAGCTGACAAAGGCAGGGATCCTGAGGGAAGCAGTCTTCCTAACTTGGATAGCCAATCCTATCATGGTACGAAAGCATGACGGATCATGGCACATGTGCATCGATTTCTCCGATCTTAACAAGGCATGCCCTAAAGATTGCTACCCCCTCCAGGAAATTGACTAGAAGGTAGAATCACTACAAGGTTTCAAATTAAAATGTTTTCTAGATGCATATAAAGGGTATCACTAGATCCTGATGAATAAGGACGATGAGGAGAAAATAGCCTTCTACATCAACCATGGGACATTTTGCTATACCAAAATGCCTTTTGATTTAAAGAACGCGGGGGCAACGTACCAACGTCTGGTCGACTCCATGTTCTTAAGCCAAATTGGGTGGAACATTGAAGTGTATGTCGACAATATGGTCATTAAAAGTGAGGATGAAGCAAAGATGTTATAGGATATCGAGGAGACTTTCAAAACCTTGGAGAAAGCAAGGATGAAGCTAAACCCGAGAAAGTGTACGTTTGGAGTGGAAGAAGGCCAGTTCCTAGGATACTATGTTACCAGACAGGGAATTCAATAGGTTCATTTCAAAGTCATCTGAAAAGGCTATGCCACTATTCAACACATTGAAAGGTTGTATCGAGAAAAGTAATTTCCAGTGGACAAAGACGACAGAGGTAGCACTCCAAGGAATCAAGGAAGCTTTACACAAGCTACCCACGTTAGCTATTCCCATTCCAGGTGAGATATTGTAGGTATATATATCGACCTCAACCCAAGCCATATCCTCTGTACTAGTTGTGGAAAGAGAAGGGGAACAGAAGCTAGTGTACTTCGTGAGTAGAGCACTACAAGGCCCTGAGCTTAATTACCCCACTCCAAAGCTGGTGCTAGCACTGATCTATGCTGCAGACCCACCAAATAGAGGTCCTGACGAATGTTTCGATTAAACAAATCTTGCTCAAGCCCGAAACCTCAGGAAGGATCACAAAATGGGCAATCTAATTGGGTGAACATGATATTAGATACTGGCCAAGGACACACATCAAAGGGCAAGCACTGGAAGATTTTCTACTTGAAGTTGCATGGGAATGAGATATAATCAAAAAAGGAATCATGGCGGTGAAAGAAATTCTAGGGGAAATAGAAAATGGACGTTGTATACCGATGAAGCGTCCAGCAGGGAGGGCTCGGGGGCTGGCCTAATCTTAACCAGCCTAGAAAAGAGAAAAGGTTACGTATGCCCTCCGTTTCAACTTCCACACCTCAAATAATGAGGTGGATTACGAAGCACTGCTCGCCGGCCTACGCATGGCCAAACAAATGGGGGTGGAGGTCGTAGCTGCGCTGACAGACTCAAGACTGGCTGCCAACCAGGTTAATGGAAGCTTTGAGACAAGAGACAAAAGAATGGAAAGATATGTTAAGACAGTGCGACAACTTACCAAATCCTTTAAGGAGCTTACCATCAAGTAAATCCTAAGGAGCGAGAACAGGAGAGAAGACGCCCTAAGCAAACTGGCGTCGACATGTTTCGATCACGTATCAAAGAAGGTTTTGGTCGAGGTGCTCAAGGAAAGGAGCATAGAAGAACGACAGGTAGGCGCACTCATGATAGCGGGACCAAAATGGATGACCCCACTAATAGACTACTTACAGCAAGGTGTCCTACCTGATAGTCATGAGGAAGCCAGAAATATACGCATAAAGGCACCTTCATACGCTCTAATTGAGGGGGAGCTATACCGGAAAAGGTTCACAACCCCATGGCTAAGATGCGTGGACGACATTAAAGGGAAATAGGCGTTGCAAGAAGCACATGCAGGTCAAGCAGGCGCACATGAGGGTGCACGAGCTCTAACGGGAAAGGTGCTTCTGATGGGGATCTACTAGCCCATCGCGCATCAAGACACAACAGAGCTGACGAAAGCATGTGGGGAGTGTCAAGCGTTTTCCCCGGTCCAAGCGAATCCTTCGGCACCTCTATCCAATATATGCAGCCCTGACCATTTTATCAATGGGGAATAGAAATTGTGGGACCATTCCCAGAAGCACCAGGAAGGTTAAAATATATGGTTGTGGTTGTGGACTATTTTACAAAATGGATCGAAGCAGAACCGTTGGCATGCATAACAGGAAGGCACATGATCAAGTTTGTGTGGAAGAATATCATGACTAGGTTTGGCACACCTAGAACACTAGTATGTGACAATGGGCTTCAATTTGCTGAAAACCCGTTCAAGGAGTGGCGTGCCAACAAGGGGATAAAACAACGATTCACGTCAGTGGCACACCCACAAGCATACGGACAGATAGAAGTATCCAATAGAACCATTGTGAACGGGATTAAGAAGCGGTTAGGAAAGGCTAAAGGAAACAAGGCAGAAGAGATACCGACAATGCTATGGTCGTATAGGACCACCCCGCAGACAGGCATGGGGGAGACCCCATTTGGTTTGACATATGGAGCAGAGGCAATGCTTCCAGCGGAGGTGATGATAGGCACGCTAAGGACAAGCCATATCGATGAAGAAGCCAATTCCCAAGACTTGAGAATGAACCTAGATACCCTTGAGGAAAGGCGAGAGAAGGCAAGCATACGCCAGGCGGTATACAAGCGCGCAACAGAGAGATATTACAATCAAAGAGTCAAGGAAAAAGCATTCAAAGTGGGAGAGTACGTACTAAGAAAGAACGAGGCAAGTCTGGCTCAGCCTCAGGGTAAGCTAGAACCCATATGGGAGGGTCCATAAAAGGTTGTAGAAGTAAACTTGAATGGGGCATACACATTAGAAACAATGGAAGGAAGGGAGATTCCAAGAACATGGAACACAAGGAATTTGAGAAAATTCTACTTCTACAAGAAAGCCCCCACCCGAAAGCAACGAGGTTGGAGTAAGTACCAGTGAATAATCCAAGTGTCTAGGTGCAAGAAGGCCGGACCAAAACCCGGGCTCGTGAGCACTAAAGAAGGTCCAGATACTCGATGTGTTTAAAACCTTGTACTCAGTGTACAAATTTAAGCAATTAAAAAGATGAAATTTGTACTGAGTGTACTGAACTCTTAAAGATTAGCGCGCGTAATGCTTAGTGCATTTAAGTTTTAAATTTTGGCATAGTAAAATACAATGCTTAGTGCATTCAATGATAATACTTAGTGTATTAAATACTCAGTATATTAAAACCCAGTGCATTCAGCCTTAATACTTAGAGTATTAAGCCTTATAGCCAACGCATATGAGGCTCGACACACTGGCTCATGTGGACCTTAGTGCGCCGAATTAATCGAGACATCACCTTTATGCTCAGCACAAAGTCGATCGCTTAGTGTGTAGACATATAGCATTAATAAATCTAGCAACTAACGATATATGGAGTAATAAACACATAGCGATTACATATATCATCAAAATGTCATAGCAAAGATAACATCGCCAACACAAAAAAGAGCCAAAATAGCCACACACGAGAGTTCAAGACATAACCATCAAAAAAACAAATAAACAAGAGTTTTCACGCCCCATAGGTGTAGCACACAAAACCTACATCATATCATCACCATCATCTCTATTCCCTTCGGCATTAGCGCCGTCACCTCCACACACAACAACATCTTCTACACCTCCAGCGTTCTCAACAATGTCATCAACACGACCCGGCTCAGAAACAACATCATTGCACTCATCATCCAGAAAAACATTGGCTATTTTCAGTGCTCTTACCACGATCAATGCCATCATTGCCATCCACTACATTTTCAGGGGTACCATCAGAACCAGAGAAAGCACAAAGATCACGAACCCCGTGTATGTCCAATTCTCCTAACCCTAGCAGTAAGGCGTGATCCATACTAGAAAATGCTAAAAGAACGTCGTTGACAATGGTAATGGGGCCAGCAGCAAGGGTATTCGTAAGACCTGGGTGACCAGCAGTGACCAGAGCAGCACACACAGATTCTGCTCCGGCAAGAAAGGCGGCGTGGTGGATAAGACTCACCGCCCCCATAAACTCCGGATGCTCGATTAGATTATCAACAACACGCACAAGCCCCACTTGTAATAACCAGTTCAGGTCAGGCTGTGTGGCAGGCACATTCGATTGCAAGTCATCAACCAACCTATCATGATCGACTACGTCGCGTTCAAGGCTTTCGACCTGAATCATTAAACCCTCGTTAACCTAAGAAAGAGAGTCAACTTTTGCTTCCAAACCGGACCTGAGTTCCTCCATCGCAGCTTTTTCGGAAGCCAGAATTTGGTACCTTTGTTCTGCACGCTGTAGATCACTAGCAAGTTCTGAAATACACTGCTCTAACTCAGTTACACGGGCCCCACAACCGTCATGCACAACTTCCATCTCGTTAAGCTTCTGAATACGACGAGCCCCAGGAACAAGATAAAACATGGCTTGCGCAGCGACGCAGGTCTTGTTATGGGACAGGGTAGGACTGCCCATAGCCTCCATATCAGCAGCAGTGGCAGGAGTAAAGGCATCTCGGGAAAAATCTAAAGCATTAGCACGAACGGAGAGACGAGACTCGTTGTGAAGATTCCAAGCTGGGACAAAATAAGAGGGTCCTAAAGAACCTCCACCTATGTTCTTGATGGGAGAAACATGGGTGGTGTCCGGATCACAAAGATCCTTTGGAGGAGAAGAACTAGAAGAAACAGGGTAAACAATTGAAGCAGGAACTACGAGCTGTTTATGTTCCCCACCAATCCCTTCAGACTTTTAAGCATCATCATCAACGATAATGACAACGGGTGTCAGTGACGAAGAGATCGAGCTTAGAAGGTGCGAGAAACTACGTCTAGTTTGAACTCGCTTGTCGACATTAGGTGCACTGCTCATAGTCACACCCATGGCCAGAACGGCCTTCCGCTTGGCCTGTAGTTGCCGAACATCAGCAATGACGCCATCTTTGCTGTCTTCGTCAGCCTCAGTGGAAGTAGTATGAACGCCACCCAAAGGCATAACAGAGGAAAGTAGGCGAACACCAAGGGGATCCATCCCGACAGACGGCGGATCCACGGCTGTCGTCGGAGGAGTAGGCATAGCGGCAGTAGGAGCAAGCTGGTCCAAACGGTGAGGGGGGGGGGGGGAGGGAAGACGATCGACTAAATATGCTTCCCGATGATCCAACTTACCCTTGTAGCATTTCCGAAGCATCTCATCCATAGACAAAGAAGACTCGTTACCTGGGGAGTTTAAGGTATTCAGGAAAGTCAAAAAGGGGAAGATTTTCTGAGAAAAAACCCTAGCATCAATGCACAAAATGAGAACGCAAACACTTACCATCCACGACGCAAAAGAAAACCACCATTTTACTATGATGCCTCCAAGATGGGCTCATTCCTACACCGGAGAGAAGGGCCTCAGAGTAGTCCTCAGGGGACATTTGGATGTTGCTGATAAAATTAGCCACACCCTGGTTATGGGGAAAGAGTTTAGGGTTAGTATCAACAAAAGTGTTGGCATGGTAGCGTCCACTACCCACCAAGCCATGATTAACCCAAAACCACTTATCTTGCCAATTTTTGGGCGTTCGGCCGTCAGGCACTAGGGTATGTCCTCCCCGGCGAACGGAAAATGTGAACTTATCACCGGTGCAACAAAAGCGGAAGAAGTATTTAAACACAAAATAATCAGGAAGATAACCGTTAGCCCGACAGATCATCTCAAAAGCAACAACCTTGTTTATGGCATTGGGTGTTAGCATTTGAATGCTACAACCATCTCTCTGGAGCACCTCCTCCTAGAAATCAGTCAAAGGGAGACGAAGGCCGACATCTTGGGTTTTCTGGTAGATCCTGACTTTTCCAGGAGGGGGGAAAGGATAGAAGAACCTGGCGAAGGAAACTCCACACCATCGAGAGAAGTAAGGCCATAAGTGGTTTCGAGAAATGAGTACTCAAAAGTAGAGGGCACAATGCTTGGGGGACTCGCCGTGTAAAGAAAGGAGAAAAAAATGCAGTTGAGGAAGAAGGATAGAAAGAAAGAAGAAACGTAGATGAGAAGGCATGATAAGTACCCTTATAAGAAAACATAAAGGACGGGATGTTCAAAATGTTTGACACGCTGACGTAACTGAGAGCCATCATGAGCGGTCACGTAGCCACTAAAACCGAAACGACGAATGAACCGGGAAATAACACGTGTAAAGTAATCAAGACCAGAACGTCGTATCTAGTAGCAGAACGCTACGCCTACTGGATTGGGGGACTTGATGACGTGCCTAAGTCGGCATGGAAGAGTCACGCGTGTGCAAGATACCTGGCGCTTCGGCCGAGCCAAGAGGAGCAAGCTCAACGCCCGCCAGCGCCCCTAAGAGCAGGGCGCCCTGGCAAAAGGCTTGCGCCTGCCAGAGGCGCTCCTAATTTCAAGACAAAGGATACGATCAAGAGACAAGGCAGAGAGTCGGAGCATTACCGTCGGAGCCAATGGCAGTACTCTGACATAAAGAGGCGCACAACCCTCCAATCAGCGCCTCTGACCTTGTCCCCAAAAAAGTGATCCTGTCCCGTACGGACAAGCAGGATCACTAGGTATAAAAGGGTACACTCAGGAGCCCTAAAGGTAAGCCATCCTTTCTAAGAGAAATTTCCTTAAAAGACACCTAAAACCCCATATAACTTGACCGTTTGAGTGTTCTTCCGGGATCCTCCTCCTGGGAAGCGGCTGACGGTTGTTCTTTTGTGTGGCCTTGCAGATACCTTCTAACACCTTACCGGAGAGCGAGCAGTAGGTCAAGGTCAAGGTCGAATCATGCACGTACCTGACTGGCTGGACGCCAAGTCACTCCTGAATGTCTGGAGGCGATCCTCCATCGACTCAATAATCTCCTCCTTGATCGGCCAGAAAATGACCGGGGTTGCTCAAGGATACCTCACGTGATCTCAGACGCGATGAACTCACGTAGCCCGTTATCAAACTGCTCGGATCTTGCACCCGAGCCTGATCCTGATCCTGATCCAAACCTTGAACCTCCTGATCCATGACATGTAACCACTGTTCTGAAATACAACACATAAACGCCAGGTTCATTTATACTCTTGAGACGTCTCACACACTCTCCCAGTTCCTTGGATCTATCTTAGACCTCCTCGCCTCGAGTACGGATCCTCTGTTTCCAGTAGTACGGGCCCATACTACCTTCCACATCTATCCGTACTTTCCTCAAGGATTGCTTTGACTTCACCAAGTCCCTTATGCTAATACTGCTTTCCAATCTAGTCCCATCCTAGGCTTTTCCTAGGATACTCTCCGACCTACTCCCCTCCATCAACTGCACAAGGAGTCCCTTCCACACTTCCCTAACTAGCTTGCGGATACTATTACATGTTCACTTACTAGTTAGTTAAAGCTAGCTAGAACCCCTATAAGCACAAAGCAAGCAGCATTCATGCATCGAGTAACCATAACCAAGCATAACCTAATCAGGCTATTATACAGCTGAGTAACCAACCCTAGTACATAGCTTAATAAGCTCATACACTAGGCATATAAGGGATCCTTCCTAGATCCTTAGCCCTAATCTAGCATGTAGTTATCATGATCACATAATAGGCATACAAGTCATCCTCCCTAGATCCTTAGCCCTAATCAAGCATGCAGTTCTAATAATCATATGGTATAACATAACGTATCATGTATGCGTATCTTGGGGAAAATTTACTTGAGCTCGGCCTGTTGCACGCATCATACACCCTATTCTTTCTCAAAACTCCTTATTTTATATTTTAGAAAACTATTTTCTTATAAAAATATTTCAAGCCCTCGATTTGAGTCTAGACACTCCCAAAGGCGTGCCCGAATCCCTCAAACCAAGGCTCTGAAACCAACTTGTAACGTCCCAAAAATCGAGACCAAATTTTTTTTAATTATATTTCTTATAAAACTTGTTTGAGGAAAGCATTACTGATATGATATTAAATCATAAACCATAGTTACATGTCTCAAAACCATACTATCAACTAGTAATATTGTCGGAGTACAATCCCAGAAATCTCAAATGCGGAATCATGTGTGTACGATGTGTTGCTACCCTGCCGGCTCCTTCCCCTTCGATGAAGAGCTACCTGAAACCAAAACTGAAAACCATAAGCACAAACCTTAGTGAGTTCCCCCATCATACCACATACCATACAATCATACATACTACCGGGAAATTATGGGGTGTCCGACCTACCCATGTCAAGCCATTCTAGGGTGCTGACCTACCCATGTCAAGCCATTTTGGGGTGCTGACATACCCGTGTTAGGCCGTTCTAGGGTGCCTGCCTAACCTCCGGTCTATCACAATTGGCCACGGGGACTGTTTCACCCCTACCACTATCACATAAAAACATATCATAACCATGTTCTCAGACATATCTGGGGTGTCCGACCTACCCTTCGGTCCTAATGACCGAAGCAGGGGACTATTCCCCTTCTACTGCCGCTATCGCATATAACATATCATATTGGCACATAAGACACATCAGATAGTAGTAAACCTAGACAATTATCACAAAGACAATCATCTCAACTATAACTCTTACTGGTTGGTCGGCCTTGGTACCTTAGACCCACATCTACTGGAAGGTAACTCACCTCGATGTCGTGTGGTGTCTGCATTGTCCTCGGTATGAAAATTGACTCTTCTCGACTCCTCAATCCCTATACAACAACCTTTCTACATTACCATTTTATACTAATAACCCTTACAAGGGTCACTCAATTCCAAGTCAAAGTCAAGGTCAAAACCCTGGTCAAAGTCAACGTTGGTCAAAGTCATCACCTGGTTGACTAGACTCGCCGAGTTGGTCCACCAACTCGTTGAGTCCCGACATCCTCAAAATGCCACAACCCCATCCCTACTCTTCGAGTCTAGCAAGAGCTAGACGAGTTCTCCTTCAACAAAACATCGGGACCATCTTCAACCAACTCGCCGAGTTCATCCTTGAACTCGTCAAGTTCATCTTCATCCGTATAAAGGTGTTCAGTCTATGACTCGCTGAGTTCTCCTTAAATTCGTCGAGTCTGTCTTCATGTGGTTGGGACATTGCCTTGAACTCATCGAGTCCGCTCATACACTCGCTGAATTCCATGATTTCCAGGTCCTTAATGAGCCTAGATAACTGAGGGTTCTTCTATCTTAGCATCTGGTCCATCAACAGAAAGATTTAATGGGAAATACGACCCAACTCGCCGAGTCCCTCTTTGTCCAAAACTATACAGTTGACTTCAGCGGGTCTGAAAGCATCTAAACCATAGACCTGACCTCCTAGGGTCCATAATACACGTAAAGTTACAAACTTTACGTTCATGCATGGGCCATTTAGCTCAAAAGGCCCTAAAATGGAGTCTCAAAGATTCATGGGGCTCTCATGGCAATAAAGTTGGCACCTTTATGCCATGAGAACCCTCCTAGGTTCTAGATTTGAAGTTATTTCTCTACATAATGTTCCAAACCCGAAGGTGACTTAGAAATGCCCCAAAAATGACAAGTTTCAAGACCTAAAGAGGATCTAACAAATGGAAAGTCAAGGTTGAAGCTTTTTACCTCAAATGGGTTGGAAATATAACACAACCTTTGGAATTACTAGCCTCAACTTGAACTCCCAAGCTCCTTCTTCCTTCTTAAGCTTCACAACCACCAACAATGCACAAAATGGCTCAAGAACTACTCAAAAAACGTTAGGATTTCGATTTAGGGTTTCTCTAAGTTGGGAGGGGCGATGGGGGATGGGTTGAGGCAGAATAAGTCATTTAAATAGGATGCAAACCTTAAATATTAGGGTTTCATCCAGACAACTTCTCCTCGTCGAGTCGGTCACCCAACTCGTCAAGGAGGTCACTAAACCACCCAGTCAAAATCGAGTCTACTCAAAGAGTTGGGCCTCCTACTCGTCGATTCCGAGAGCAAAACATGAAAATACTTGAATTTAAATACGTACCAGGAACCGGATGTTCCACCATACTATAAGGGGGTATAAGGAAGTGGCCTATACATTACTTTTGAATGGGTGTCCACTCTCACCCACCGCTCCCTTGTATGGTGGAGGGTCATTAGCCGAACGGATTTGATAGGACATAACCTCTTAAAAGTAACTAAACCTTTTATAAATGTCACTCTATTTACCTAGGAAAAATGTGAAATTCTATGCCAATCCATGAAAATGCACATTGTTTCCTTATGAATCGTTAGTGGAGCGTGTGTGGTTAACCGACATAGTAATTTGGGACTAGAAAGGTGAAATAGTGAAACAAATCATGTTTATGATTGTTGATGGAGCATGTGTGGTTAACCAACACATTAATGCAAGATCATAAATCGGTTGAGGGTTTTTGTGTTGGGTTTGGAGCATTCTAACACTCCTATGGTGTACATGCAACCCTATAAACCTTGGATATATGTTTTCTCTATTATACATGCAAATATTAAATATTCCAAGGTTTCATCCAAACTGGCATATTATGAAGCACCTATACTACAAAGTTCTAGTTAGATGACATACCTTTTGATGTAGCTTGATGTCTTCAAGCTTTAAGAGCTTAGCCGCAATAGTGTGGAAGCCTCAAGTGGAATCACAAATCACCAAAACACCTTGGAATAACCATGAGAATAAGGATACTTTGTTTCTCTCTAGTGAAATTGGCTAGCCCTCTTAGTGTACCCACACTAGTGCCAATTTCACCAACCAAGGACATCTTTACATAGTGTGGAGACTAGGTTTAAACCCATGACCTTTCATTTCATATGACACATGGGTTAAACACTCCATGGATTATCCATGAAAGCTTAGCCCAATCTAAATGAACTTGGCCCATCACTCACATATATCTAAGAGTCCATATTTAATTAGTTCATTTTGATCACTTAGTTAATTCTAAATTAATTCTTGATCAACACTAATTAAATAATATGATTCCATATAAATATATTAGAACTTATAATATATTAATATAATCATAAATATACTATTCTCAAAAGATTATCCATATAAATTGTGTCGGTGAAGTGCAACCCAAATGGACCATGCCTGGTCGGGTCAAGTATATATCAAATATAGTTATGGACTTAGAGATTAATCCGACAGTCTCCCACTTGGATAAGTCTAAAACTATTATTGAGTATGACTTGAAAACCTAACTGGCAATCGTAGCTCTTAAAGCCGCTGTCGAACTCTGATCTTGTCAACGAACTTGTCCATTAGATAAGGGATCATATATTCCTCCATTCTAGATATCATATGGACTGAGACATGGATTATAGTCATTCTCTCTGTCCATTTGTTGTTTCCCAATTTTCGATTCATGACGACTGACTGGTTGAACAACTCAAATCAGTCCTGGCTTGGCCAAGCACTCACATGTGTCATCATTAAATCATCGAGGGGCCCAAAGATATAGTTTTTATCCTGAAGGTAAAAGGAATGGATAAACATCGACTCATATGGCTTGTTCTACTACTTGTTGAATTATACACAAAGGCACGTTTTATAACATCGAGTTACCAATGCGTTTTCGTGCAATCAATGTATAACCAACTCATAGTAACAACTCATATCTCTAGGTTTGAAGAATATAAGATATTATCGTCTCATGATCACTCGTGATAAAATCAATGAAGTGATTCAAATGAGTGTGGGTTGAATCCAATACTCAGAACTTATGAGCACTCATGAGTGTTGAAGCACAACTTTGTCCACCAACTTGGACCTCTACAAGCCAACCCATGACAGTCTTGATTCATATCTACTTCTAACATATGACCGACTGTGGATGGTTTGAATAGCTTAGTCATTCCTGAAGAATAACCTAGTTATTATGGAAGTCAAAACATGCAAAGTGAAACACAAGAATAAATGAATCTAATATGGTATCAAAACCTATGAATATAAATAAAACACTTTCTATTTATCACCATACTGATTACTCATTATTCATTGTTTCGTTTTTATCAACTTTATACTTGAATTAAAACACTAGGTGTCCCATGCTCCAAGCATGTACACTATGTTTTCTAAACAATAGCTTTTCCATACACCAAGTATGAACTCTATGTTTGTCTATGATCCTCTTCTTTGTGAACTAGATCAATTGAACATAATTTCAATGATTCTCTTTTCACACTCCTAAATCCTTATCGTAAATGTAAGAATTCCAAATCCCTATCATTTATCAAAATCTGTTTAGATTTCAAACTTATATGCATTGTTCCTCTTGTAACGATTATGCAGAAAGCAACAAAGGCTTGGCAACAATCATTACAGAGTATCCCAATGGAAAGCAATTCCACGGAAACGATGTCTTAAATTCAAAGCGCATTGCTTTGAGCATGCTTCTTGCATTAAGTTTCTTTAACCTTACACAAATTGTTTCCACATATGAAGACAACTCTATATTCCCATTTTGACTATCACTTATGAACAAGAGTTGCCTCTTTTCAGACTATGTCAATTTGGTCCTTCTAGTATTAACAGTATGCTTCCAACTGTCCTTGAGCAACCAATCTTTGGTAAGCCTTAGATTGTCCTCGACAATTGCTTAATCACTTTAATCATATCCAATTCTAGACATTTTCCTCCTTAATGCCCCAAGGCAGAAAGGATAAATATTATAGCACATGTAATTGATCTTGTACCCAAAGTAAATGGGACACGATTCATGATGTTTCACATAAAGACATGGTTCTAGACTAGTCTTTTGCCATAATATTTTTTTTGCCATATTGTCAAATTTTGACTATGAAAAGGGATGTCGTAATCATAATCGAATTTGAGAACGCAATATATAGAATTTTCTTAAGTTGAACCAATCCAACATGAAATTCATATATATATATATATATATATATATATATATATATATATATATATATATATATATATATATATTCATGACTAAAGGTGATTAAAATCTCAATATAAGCTCCTTAGAATGACTATAAACTCAATCTAAGCTTTTTAGAACTGAAATGAAGTATAATTTCCTCTCCCTTAGTTATAGCAAAACTACTTTTTCAACCCCTGAAACCTCACGAATTGAAACTTTTGTTTTTTATAATTAACATTGCTAACTTGCACTACTTATCATAATTATCATGCTCCCACTAATATGATGATTATTAGCATAAAACTTATTCTCCCACTAGCTTTGACATGTATCCAGAAAACAGTTGGACCTCTAGAAGTCATTACTTTATTGACATTCTTACCAAAGTTCAGATTTCTGACACTATATTGCTTTGATAAGGCGTTATAAAAAATTATACACCTTATCTTAGATAGCTCACATGTGTGTCTAAACAATTTCAGAACTATGAAAAGGGATGTTGTAATCATAGTCTCAATTGTTTAGACCTTTTTCCATTTCTCATAAGTCAATGTTAGTGTGTCGGTTAACCACGCACGCTCCACTAACGACTTTTGTAACATCCCCCTCTGGCACGTATCACAATATTGTTCGCTTTGGGCCACTCGGCACGAGGACTTCCCAGGGGGTCACCCATCCTGGTACTACTTCCGCCCGAGCACGCTTAACTGCAGAGTTCATATGGGATCTGCTGCCCTCACGGCTTTAAAACGCGTTGTGACAGGGAAGGTATCCACACCCCTTATAAGGAATTTTTAGTTCTCCTTCCCAGCCGATGTGGGATCAGATCTAACCCACTTTCACCCCCTCTGGCACGTATCACAATATTGTCCGCTTTGGGACACTCGGCACGAGGACTTCCCATGGGGGTTCACTTTCACTATTTTCTTCTTGCATAAAATTTCGGCATCATTGGCGCTAAGCCAATCCATTCCAAGCACGATGTCGAAACCATTAAGTTCAATAGACAATAATTCCTCGTGGAACTTATTCCCATTCAGTTCAATTAAGATGTTTTTCATACGACGGCTAACAGGTATAAACTTGCCACTAGCAACTTCGACTAATAAGGCATTATCTAGTCTATCAACAAGCAAAGCTAGTTTTCTACCAAATTCATGCGATATAAAGGAGTAGTTGGCTCCAGAATCAAATAAAATTTGGGCAGGCAATGTGTTTACGAGAAAGGTACCTGAAGCGACATCAGCTTCATCTTTAGCAGCTTCCAGTGTCATCTGGAATGTTCTCGCCTTCGGCTTTGGCGGAATGTTGGGTCTAGCTGCCTCCTTCTTCTTCGGGCAGTCCCTCGACATGTGTCCCTCCTCACCACAACCATAGCAAACCTTCTTAGAGAGGGTGCATTCATTTGCATAGTGCCCTGGCTTTCCACATTTGTAGCATGTGGCCGCTACCTCACATTTTCCATGATGATTCTTCTTACATTTGTCACACCATTTCGCTTCGCCTCCACTTCCTCTCGAACCAGACTTCGAGAACTTGTTTTTCTTATTGGACCCTGAAGTTCCATCAAACTTCCTCTTTTCACCAACTTCTATCCTTTCCAGACCCTTTTCCTTCTGCTGGGCCTCCACATTCTTAGCTGCACGAACAGCCGTTTTCAGAGTAGTTGCCATCTTGACTGTCACACCAAATTCGGCAGGCAGTCCATTAGCAAACCTCTCAATCTTGGAGAGTTCCGTTGGCACTAGGTACGGAAATAACTTCATTTTCTCAGTGAATGCAGTAGCATAGTCATCTATGCTCATCCTCCACTTCTTCAAGTTTTGAAACTCATTGTTCAGATCAATCATATCTATCTCTGAACAATACTGCACCCTTAGTTGTTCCAAGAAATCTTCCCATGAGATTTTCAGGGCTTCCCCTCATGGCATAGTATCTGCCAAGAACTTCCACCAACTTAATACTCTAGTCTTCAGTTGTCTAACTGCAAAGACAGTCTTCTGTTTGTTGCTACAGTCGCAACTTTCAAATACCATCTCCATTTCGGAGATCCAATCCATTATCTCAACAGGCTTTGGGCTCCTAGAAAGACTTGGCGGCTTGGCGCCTAAGAATCTCTTGTACATTCACCCATCCTTGTTGTTTCTCCTTTCCGGATCGTTCCTTCGTTCTCCTTGAGTCCCAACTTGACTTATAATGCGACTATTGTTCCCTTCCTCCGATTGCTCGGGAATCAATTCGGGTTACTCAATAGGTATGATAGGTTCGTCGCATCTCATCCCTTTGTTTGGCTAACATAGCCCGAATCATGGCTTGTACCCCAGCCATTGTTATTGGTTCTGGTGTTGCTGCTCCAATAGGTATTTGCTCAATCACTGGCGGTTGATTCCTGTTTTCATCCGCATTTCCAACGCCACTCCTTGTTCTTACCATTTTGATCTACACACCGAATAAGGTGAAATTAGATCCTCATCCATGATAGATAATCAAATCATCCTTATTACTCCGAAACGTTTACATGTTAGTTCTAATACCATAGTCGTACGCTTAGAATCCTACACACATAAGGTTTCCAGATCCGGTCGGCAACAGACCATAGATCCGAACAAATATTATCATATATGGCAACATATAACATTTAGCACATAAAATCATTTTAGGCAAATTTCCTAAAATAAACTAATGCTCATGTCTATATTATAACAGACACACATCTCACAATCTCCACTTAGCATTCTAAGTTTAAGTATAGAAATCCTACAAATTCCTAGTTCGCTTAAATTAATGCTCTGATACCAACTGTGACATCCCCAAAATCACGGCCAGAAAAGACCGATTTCATTTATGTTTTTTAAAATAATTTCAGAGTAAATCTTTTTGATTTAAAAGTGTTGCGGAATTTGTTCCCAAAACAAAACATGATAAAATAATATTTATCAAAGCATTTCATCAAGAGATGCATTTTCATTATATAATCAAAACTCGGGATGTCATGTTCCGATACAGACCATAAAGCATAAACGATAACATTACAAGCCATTCAACAAATATATACATATACAGACTTGTAAACAAAACAACTCGATGATTCATCCATCTTACGCCCTTACGCCACTTCCTGTAATACAAATAAAACTTAGTGGGTCAGGCTTGGGAGCCTGGTGAGCATATAGGGTTTTCAACCCACAATAAATAAATTATATTTAATTTCACCAACCAATCACTATCCCGATTACCCATTCCCGTTATCCTCACTTTACGTCCCTAAAACAACATCTGTCTCAAGGGACCTAATCTATGATTTTCATCGGGACGGACATTACTGCTAAGGGGTTTTCTCAACAATAGATATCATAAAGGCAACCATGAGGGGGATAGAGTACACCGGTGAACACATCGTTCACAACACCTACAGGTTATGAACCTGCTAGCGTTCCACCGGACTGTCTAGAAAGAGTCCGTGGTCGTTATCCATACTCCGCTGAATAACTAGATCAAAAACAACAACATCGAGGCCTCTCATCTGTTTATTACACTCCAACTATCTACCCATGTTCTACCCAACATATTAGTAGATAAATATATATATTTTTATACATAGTTTAAAACCTGTATATCATTTTCATTCAATACATATTCCACATAACAGACGAGGCACACCCACATAACACGTATTTCATAGAAAATAAATCAGATCTATGAGATAGAAGAGAGTGAATATACATTCACACACATAACAACAAAATTATACACATAACACGTATTTCGTATAAAATACTTCATAATTATGCGTTAGAAGAAAGTAACTACACACTCACTTGATCAGAAGATGATCGGACAGCACTACGGCTTGTAGAAGTAGTATTCTTCGGCAGATCTGGAAGATCTTCACAAAAAACGGACTCCTCGCGGGCAGAGCTTCGGTTCGGGAATCTTACTTCTCGGATTCGGGACCTCGGGACTTGCTTCGGGGCTCGGGAATGATACCGGGGCTTCGGGATAATTCTTACACGAAAAACGATGCAAAAATGCGAGAAAAAGGGAAGAAATGAGCAATGAACTCGGTTTCCCTCGACCTCCTTTTATAGGGGCTGGAAGGTCAAATTACGCTGGGCGTAGCTTGAGATTACGCTGGGCATAACGACGATAAGATCGCTGACTTCCCCCCTTCGGATAATATCAGAATATATATATATATATATAAATAAAATATCGAAAATATTTAATAAACTTCAAAAATTCATATCTTCCTCATACGAACTCCATTTTCGACGTTCTTTATATCCACGCGTAGGTGAGACTACGATCTACAACTTTCGTTTAGACTTTGTCGGCTAATTTTGACTTTATTTTTATTATTTATTTTTAGTAGGCCGGGACAGGAAAATTCCGTTATAAATTCATAACTTCTTCATCCGACATCCGTTTTCGCCTATCTTTTTATCGTTTTACTCCTATTAACGAGACCTTCGATTCTCATTTAGATTGTTTCGGCTAAAAACCGTTCGATCTCAAATCGAGTATTCAGGCTGCATACTGCTAAGTCGAAACTTCAAAAAATCATAACTTCCTCATACGAAGTCAGATTTGGGCGTTCTTTTTATGCACGCTATCGGTTTAACAAACTCTACGACTTTTGTTTAGATCACTAAGGCTAAATATTGCTCTAATGTAAATTTCACTTTTTACGTCATTCAGCGTTGTCGGTTCTGTCGTGAAACTTCGACAGGTCATAACTTCTTTGTTATAACTCGGATTTCGGCATTCTTTATATCTTCAGAATCCTTGTTTCGACCACTACATGTTTATGCAAAGATATTAGGATTATCCCACACTTCAAATTTGACGCTTATTTTATTCTTAATTCATTAAATTATAATAATTAAGAAAATAAACACATAATTCACATAATTCACATAATACTCAAATATTTCATCGTTAATACTTCAAAAAGAGTTACAAGGGTTAAGCTAGACTATTACATCAATGATAATGCCTAGCCTGGAAACGCGGGTGTTAGAATTCTCTCCACCTTAGAATGATTCCGTCCCCGGAATCACATATCAACAAACAAATGCGGATAGCGACCCATCATGTCACTCTACGTCTCCCAGGTGAGATTCGGCCCATTCGTTTGTTTCCATCGGACAAGCACTAACTCGACCATCTTGCGTCGCAACTTCTTAGTCTTTCGGTCAACAATTGCCTCTGGTTCTTCAATCAACCTTTTGTTCTCATCGATTCTCAACTCCGAAAGTGGAATCATGTTGAGAACTTCTCCCGTGAACTTCCTCAAATAACACACATGAAAAGTGTTATGAATTCCATTCAGTTCTTCTGGTAGTTCGAGCTTGTAAGCTTGGTTCCCAATTCTCTGAAGAACTTTAAACGGTCCAATAAACCTTGGACTTAATTTTCCCCTTTTACCAAATCTTATAAGTCCCTTCCACGGCGAGACTTTAAGCAAAACCAAATCTCCAACTTCGAAAGTCATCGGTCTTCGCTTGTTGTTAGCATAACTCTTTTGACGATCCTGAGCTGCTAACATTCTTTCCCAAATTATTTTCAACTTTTCAGCAGTTTGATGAACCATCTCCGGTCCCATAAACTGCTTTTCCCCAGCCTCAAGCAAACAAGACGGCGTACGACACTTCTGTCCATACAAAGCTTGGTAAGGTGCCATCTTAATGCTCGAGTGGAAACTATTATTGTAGGAAAATTCTACCAAAGGTAAATGTTCATCCCAGTTACCTAGGAATTCTAGAGTACATGCTCTCAGCATATCTTCAAGCGTTTGTATCGTTCGTTCGCTCTGACCATCAGTCTGCAGATGGTAAGTTGTACTTAAACACAACTTGGTACCCAATTCCTCTTGTAGACTTTTCCAAAACCTCGAGGTGAAACAACTATCACGATCCAACACAGTCGTTAACGGAACACCGTGAAGCCTCACAATTTCCTTCACGTAAGAATTTGCAAGCTTCTCCATAGACCATTTCTCCGTGGCTGCTATGAAATGCGAACTCTTAGTGAATCGATCAACGACCACCCAAATCATGTCGTGACCATTCTTTGTTCTGGGCAGTTTAGTGACAAAATCCATAGCAATGTCTTCCCACTTACCCATAGGCACAGGCAATGGTTCTAAACTCCCGTACGGTTTCTGATGTTGTGTCTTTACTCTCGCACAAGTCACACACTCAACCACATACTTTGCAACATCAAGCTTCATCGTCGCCCACCAGTAGTAGGGTTTTCGGTCCCTATACATTTTAGTGCTACCGGGATGAATCGAGTACATGGTTTTGTGAGCTTCTTCCATCAGAAGATCTCTAACTCCTCCTATCTTAGGTATCCAAATCCGATCTTGGAACACCTTCAGTCCATGACTGTTTACACCGAACACCAACGTTTTGCCCAAACGTTCCTCCTTTCGGTCATTCTTCTCAGAAGCTTCGCTTTGAGCTTTCTTTATACTTTCCAAAATAGTCGAGACAACTTTGATTCTCAACGCTCTTGGCCTTTTCCTTTCAAGATTGACTTTCCGACTGAGAGCATCAACAACAACATTAGCTTTACTGGGGTGGTAAAGTATCTCGCAGTTGTAGTCTTTAAGTAATTCTAGCCAGCGTCGTTGCCTCATATTCAATTCCTTCTGACCAAAGAGATATTGGAGACTCTTATGATCAGTGAAAAATTTGCACTTTGTGCCATAGAGGTAATGCCTCCATATTTTTAGAGCGAAAACTACCGCTGCCAACTCTAAATCATGAGTCGGGTAGTTCTTTTCATGCTCTTTCAGCTGTCGAAACACATATGCGATCACCTTATCCCTTTGGGTCAGAACACAACCCAATCCAACCCCAGACGCATCGCTACAAACAGCAAAGTCTTCAACTCCATCGGGTAGAGAAAGTATCGGTGCCTCGCATAGTTTCTTCTTTAGCTTCTCGAATGCTTCATTATGCTTATCATTCCAAGCATAAGTAGCTCCTTTGTGGGTCAAAGATGTCAATGGAGTAGCGATCGAAGAAAAACCTTGGATAAACCTTCAGTAATATCCGGCTAATCCTAAAAAGCTTCGGATCTCTGTGGGACTTTTCGGTTGTTCCCACTTCATCATAGCTTCGATCTTTGCTGGATCAACCATTATCCCTTCCTGGTTGACCACGTGACCCAAGAATTGGACTTCTCGAATCCAAAAATCACATTTGGAGAACTTAGCATACAGCTTCTCCTTCTTCAAGAATTCTAACACTTCTCGCAAGTGTCTTCCATGATCCTCTTGGCTTTTTGAATAAATCAGAATGTCATCTATGAACACTATCACAGATTGATCAAGGAACAAATTACAAACTCTATTCATTAAATCCATGAATGCTGCTGGAGCATTGGTTAGTCCAAACGACATAACCAAAAACTCGTAGTGTCCATATCAGGTTCTGAATGCAGTCTTTATATCATGCTCTCTTACTTTCAGCTGATGATATCCTGACCTTAGGTCGATCTTTGAAAAATAACTTGAACCCTGTTGTTGATCGAACAGATCATCAATCCTCGGCAACAGATATCTATTCTTTATTGTTGCCTTATTCAGCTCTCTGTAATCAATGCACATCCTCATACTTCCATCTTTCTTCTTTACGAATAACACCGGAGCTTCCTAGGGTAATGAACTAGGTCTAATGAAACCTTTGTCCAATAACTCCTGAAGTTGCATCATCAACTCCTTCATCTCCGTCTGTGCTAATCGATAAGGTGCTTTTGCAATTGGCGTTGTTCCGGGCAACAAGTCAATACGAAATTCCACTTGTCGATCAGACTGTAATCTAGGAAGATCTTCGGGAAACACTTCCGGATAATCACACACAACGAGAATATTCTGCATCACCTTCTTTTCCTTCTTAGCATCGATCACGAATGCTAAGTATGATGTACACGCCTTGGTCAAACATTTTCTGGCTTTCATTAGAGAAATGATTCCAGAATTTACTCTGCGTTTATCTCCATACACCATAAACGATTCCTTCCCAGTATTGCGATACGTGCCAGATGGGGTGTTACAAATGGTATCAGAGCCAGGGCACGGGTCGATGTGTTCGACGGGGACGTCGAACCCTATAATGGGGGGTGAAAGTGGGTTAGATCTGATCCCACATCAGCTGGGAAGGAGAACTAAGCATTCCTTATAAGGGGGTGTGGATACCTTCCCTATCACAACGCGTTTTAAAGCCGTGGGGGCAGCAGATCCCATAAGAACTCTGCAGTTAAGCGTGCTTGGGCGGGAGTAGTACCAGGATGGGTGACCCCCTGGGAACTGCAAATATCATAATTGCTATTTACTTAAAATCTACTTAGTGAAAGAATTTCCTCACTATCATTTTCATGAATCGGAGAGAAACCTTATGACACTTAGATTTTATGGTGTATATGTTCTTATCCACGCGAATTTGTCAAAACCATAATCACAAGACTAGGTTAGTGAGAAATCCTAACTCATATGGATTAAACTTGTGCAATCTTAACTTCTTGCCACGAGGCAGCTCAAGGGCCTGCCATTGCTTCGAAGTAGCTATGCAAACAATTGAGAACATGTAGAACTCAAATGTATAGCCAACTTAACTGAAATGCGCACAGAAATGTCAACACGATAGGTTATAAACCTCTAGTTGTGTGCTAGTGATGAAATACAGGTTTTATTCTTGATTACCTCTTGAAACCCTTTCATGATCTTTTAGACGCCGACTATCTCCTTGACCTATAAGACTTTCTTGCCAAATATTCAAGAGATAGTGTGGATTCTAATCAAGACAGACACTTAACACAATTAGCCTTAGTTGGTCCGTGTTTTATCCAAAACATCACAACTTACCAATTTCAAATGTACAAGAGTAGAAAACTTTTACTCTTAGATTTGAGAAGTGTTTTTAAACCTTCTTTAAGACATGTCACTCACGTTACAATCTTAGATTATAACTCTAAGAATTGTTTTTGGAACGAAGTATGAATCATCTTCTTGATTTAACCACTTCATCAATTCATAACTCCTCTTCTTAACTATCAGAAAGCACTTAGAGGCTGAATTGTGGTAAGGTCTCAAAATCATTAAAATAATCTTAAAACATGATACTAAAGTACTCTCCCATCTTTTCAGACTTGAGAAACTTTTATCCTTCTGCCGAATTTGATTCTTCTTATTCGCTTTGTCATACATTGAAAATTTTCCAATGTCTCAGAATTATACTTAAGCTTGTAAGTATAATCATATTTACTAAACCTTAGTAAATCATGACGAATAGTCTTATCGATATTTTATGGTGGATTTGATCAGTGCACAAGAATTTGTACTCGAACCCTTAGTCCTTCACTTGACTCACATATACATGTGAACAAGGAACTAGTCTTAATTTTCCAAAGCTGAAAGTTCTCATTCATCATACAACTTGCATGATTCGAAGTTTCTATCCAACTGAAACTTGGGTGGTGAGAATCTTTCTTTGTTTGGTAAATTTTGACACTACCATAAATGAAAGAATCAAATTCATATTTCCAATATTGCTATAAACATATAAACATCAAGTTTTCATGAATGCCATTGTAAGGAGATAAAAATAAAGTAAAACAAACATTTTTTTAAATGCGGAAAAACTTTTCCTTACAATGCAACTTGAAAATGAAAACTATGCTATTACATGTTTCCTAGAAATCTATCATAACTCCTAAGAAGTAGCTCAAGAATTCAATCTTCAACCAAGCGAAAGAAATCCATCTTCGCGATCAAATTCAGCATACACTTTCTTTAAGTTTCCTTCCCTTTGCTTGATCTTGCTAAATATCAAAATGCAACCGAGTCACATTTTATATTAAGAATCATCAATTGGGAACTTAACAGAGTTAGATAGTGGACTTACCTGAAGTAGAGTCAAACTTTTGACTTTAACATCCTTAGGTAAATTTGGCAGCTTCGCAAACAGTGCCCCTTCCTTTGGCAATTTTAACAAATGGACCTTTTGGTAATGGTTCATGGGATTATCACAGACTTCATTTTTCTCTTTACCATTTGGTCTACTGAGTTGACTATGGCCGATCCCTTTCCATTGGGAAGAAAATACTTTTTCTGGATTTCCAGTGTCATCATTGTCAATGCCTATAAAGTTTTGGGAAGTCGATCTTCTAATCAAATTTTCTTTACTAGCCTTCAAAATCATTGCTGATTCAGTAGCACCAAGCAAATAGATAAGATCATTAAGGGTATTGTCAAAGTCTGTTTCATAAGAGTCCCAAAGGAGCTCACTATATGACTTAGAAAATGATTGAACCACCAACTTTCTCAAGACTTTGACACCCAACTCTCCCGGCTTGTCAGTATGTGACTTCATCTCCAAGATGTCATCACACTTAGATCTTGCCTTGCCAATAGGGCTTGAGTGACCTTGAACTTGTGGGTTAGGGAGAATAATTGGAGGAGGTGGAGGAAGTGATGTTCCAAGAGATTTGGGAAGATCATAGATGTCTGAACTAGACATCTTCAATGGGAGAAATTCAATTAAAGTTGATTTAAGTCCTTAATATAACACCCAATATGAAATATTAAGGCTAGGACCCAATAAACTATTTTATAACTTGGAAGAGGGATGCCGTAATCCAAGCTATAAAATATTTAAAGGTAAGTGAATGACGATTCACCAATTTCCACCATGAAAAACAAAATAAATTGTTAGGTTTTTAATTAGATTTGCCTAGACCTTTTGAGATTCATTGAACTGTTCAATGGCATGTTTCAATCTCGAGTGTGTCCTTCATGTTTTGTGACTGGGATGCCGAGGATCACAAAACAAGGTGTGAAGTAACCATGCAAATTACTTGGTACCCTTAATTGTTTACCCCTCAATCGATGTGCCGGTTAACCACACACGCTCCATCAATACTATGATAAACATTAAGATACCCTTTGCCTACCTTGATAAATACGAGTTAGTGTGTCGGTTAACCACACACGCTCCACTAACCGAATTAAACAAAGTGCAAAGTTTAATTTCATGGATTAGCACCTTATTAACATTTTCCTAGGTAACTAAGATTGAGTATTTATAAAAGGTTTGGTTACTTAGAATTTATCATTAATACTTTTAATGAAGGGAGAATTTATAGTCTTTGTCCTACCCGTTCGACTAACGACCCTCCACCAGTCAAGGAAGTGGTGGGTGAGAGTGGATACCCATTAAACTGCCATTTTATAGGCAGTAACCTTATACCCCCCTTATAGACCGACTTCGTGAATGAGGCCTACTAACGGTAAGACGACTTGCTCTTATATATATAAATATTATTAACTTATAATATCATAAAGTATAAGGGTTGAATTTTAACTTTTAAAATTCTAAGGGCTTAACTTGGAATTAAAGTATTCATAAGTGAAAACTTTTCAAATTCCAAAACTTGAGGGCAAGTTTTTAAACTATTCAAAACTATTCAATTCCATAACTTATGTGTTTAAAGTAGTTTTAATCCAAAAACTCTTCAAGTTCCATAACTTGAGGACAAGTTATGGAAGACTTTAAACTATTAAAAGAATGTGACTTTTCTTTATTCATAACCTATGGAAATATTTATGAGTTTTATGAATCTTAAATGTGACTTTTCATATAACTTGAGGACAAGTTACAAAAACACATTTTAGAATCAACTCTTAGATTAATTTGGATTGAAAACAACAATTTCACATAACTTTTCTATTAATCTAAGTAACTCATAAGAACAAGATAATTCAAATCAAAAATTTTCATGTAAATAGCCTAATCCTTAAACTAATACAAAACATGAATCTATTGACAATTATCTTTGAAATTTGATTAGTATGAACATTACCACATCAAAAACAAGTTTATAAGTTGAAAAACAGCTTCTGGTAATGTTCTTAGTCCAATTCCAGCCAACAAACGTGAAAATATGATGTCGGGTGGCCAAACTCATCGAGTTCTTCATGGAACTCATCGAGTTCATGCTCTATTACATGAACTCGTCGAGTTTTCTTCCAAAACTCGTCGAGTTTTAGGCCCTGACAGATTCTTGGCTTCGAAAAATCTATTTGCATCAAGTATAAGAGAAAGCAAGCCTAGGCTCTGATACCATTGTTGGGTTTTGAGCATTATAACACTCCTATGGTATACATGCAACCCTATAAACCTTGGATCTATGTTTTCTCTATTATACATGCAAATATTAAATATTCCAAGGTTTCATCCTAACTAGCATATTATGAAGCATCTATACTACAAAGTTCTAGTTAGATGACATACCTTTTGATGTAGCTTGATGTCTTCAAGCTTTAAGAGCTTAGCCCCAATAGTGTGGAAGCCTCAAGTGGAATCACAAATCAACAAAACACCTTGGAATAACAATGAGAATAAGGATACTTTGGTTCTCTCTAGTGAAATCGGCTAGCCCTCTTAGTGTACCCACACTAGTGCCAATTTCACCACCAATGACATCTTTATATAGTGTGGAGACTAGGGTTAAACCCATGACCTTTCATTTCATATGATCCATAGGTTAAACACTCCATGGACTATCCATGAAAGCTTAGCCCAACCTAAATGAACTTGGCCCATCACACACATATATCTAAGAGTCCATATTTAATTAATTCATTTTGATCACTTAATTAATTCTAAATTAATTCTTGATCAATACTAATTAAATAATATGATTCCATATTAATATATTAGAACTTATAATATATTAATATAATCATAAATATACTATTCTCAAAAGATTATCCATATAAATTGTGCCGGAGAAGTGCAACCCAAATGGACCATGTCGGGTCAAGTACATACCAAATATAGTTATGGACTTAGACATTAATCTAACCGTTTGAGTAGGTTTGCATGGTTATTCACATCTTTATTGTGATCCTCGACATCTCAGTCATAATTGGTAAGAGCATAATCGAGATTAAGCATGCCATCGATAGGATTCAATGAATCTCAAAAGATCTAGGAGTTTCATGTGATTGAGATTGGTGAGATGACTTTACCTATACATTGAATTTGATTACGACATCCCTCCTCAAAGGCTGAATTGAAAATATGGTTCCTCTCCTTAATTTAATTATGGGTTAATAATTAAGGATTAAGATCAACTAAATTGAATTCTCTCTTATCCAGATATTAGATTTCAAATCCAGATAATAACGATCTTCCTCGTTCTTACGGAAATGGTTTTCCTCAATCTTCTATAGATGATCTTCCACTTTCAATCCAAGGTGAAAATGTATTCCCTTCCTTAGGAAATGGTGGAACTAGACATCGTCTCTCTTCAACTCTTCCACCACCACCTCCTCCTCATGTGACTCTCCCAACGTCACGAGTTGAAAGATATGAAACAACTCAAGAGATTTTGGCATGTAAACATGAAGATAGAGATTTTTTGTGTGCGCACGTTCTGAAAATGAAGTCGTGCATTGACAAATTGGATAGGATGGGTGTCGTATTTCCAAGGAAGCAGGCCATTGATTTGGTTCTTATCTCGATTCCTAAGTCGTATGTTCGGTTCGTTGAGAACTTTTATATGAGGAATCTCGATGTGACCCTAATAGAACTGACCCAAATGAAGGTGGTTATTGTGGAAGAAATGCTTAAGAACACATCTGAAGTAGAGATGCTTATAGGTTCTTATTCTAACGTTTCCGTAGACATTGGTAATGGTGACATTGATGATTCAGAAAAGATTTCTCTTCAAAATGGAAAGGGTTTGTCTAAGGTCAAACTGTTTGATCGTATGGTTAAGAGAAAGGCTTGTTCTAGGATTGTTCCATGTGTTAGACCCAAGGATTTCATTTGTTTCTATTGCTAATTGAAGGGACACTGGTTGCAAAGCTGACCAAATTACCTAAAGGATTTTAGAAATGGTAAAGCCAATTCGTATGATACTAATTTAGGTACATCGGATATCTAACTCCATTTCTTTATAAGTTCCTATTAGTATACTCTTAATACATAATGTGATAATCACATTTTGATGGTATTGCAAGATCTAAAAGGAAGAAGGAAGCTTAAGTGAATTGAGCTAAATCTGATTGTGGGAAATGGACTTTGGTCACATGGTTCGATGGTCAGAATTTGGAGCTACTACTAGGGAGTTAGGATAATTTAATAGATTGCTATTACTCTTTAGAAATGTTTAGAAATATGGTTTTTCATTTTATGCATTGTAAGGACAAATTCAAATTTTCTTTTTAGCAATAAAAATGAAGTTTTTGTTTACATATTTGCCTTATCTTATTTCCTTGCAATGGCATTACCAACTAGACTGAAACTTGGAATTATACAATTCGAATTGTATTATATATGAGATTCTTGTTCATTGGAAAATTATGACTTAAATCATTGTTCACATGTTTATGTGAGGCAAGTGAAGGACTAATGGATCTAGTAGATGTTGATATGTACTCTTCAGGTCCACCAAAATGGACAATAACTTTATTCGTCATGATTTACTAATGTTTCAATAAGTATGATTTTTTTTATAAGATTAAACAGAATTCTAATACTTTTCACAAGTTCAAAGAGTAGCCAAACGAATAGAAGCATATGTTAGGCAGAAAGATAAAAGATTCTCCAATCTAAAAAGAAAGGAGAATGCTTTAGTATCATGTTTTATGATCGTCTTAGTAATTGTGGAATTGTATCACAATATATCCCCCAAGAACATCTTAGTGCAATTGTGTGACTAAGAAGAGGAATCAAACATTGTTATAAATGGTTCGATCATAAGACGAGTCATACTTTGTTCCTAATCGAAGTTGTAGAACCATGCTCTAGTAAATATGAATCATTTCTTGAAACTCATTTCGAAACTAAGAAGGATAACAACACCTCTTAATATGTGGAGTAATAATGTTTTCTTACTCTAGCACATTTGGAATTGGAATCGTGATGTTTTTGTTGATTGAAAAACAAGATGAGACCTATTCTATAAAGTGTTTTCTTGTCGAAAATCGGCACGAACTTTTGAATATTTGTTTTAGCTCGTCAAGGAATGTTTCTTGAGAGAAAAACTCATATATCAAGAAGTCGGTGGGAGTCTTATTGATCTTGAGAGTTTCAAGAATCAGTCGACAATGATCCTTTTAGTTATCACTAGCCCGCAACCTGAGGTTGATAACCTATTGTGTTTGCTGACACATTCGAATTTCTGTGCACTTCTAGTTGAGTTGGCTACCCCTATGAGTTCTATGTTTTTCATTTAACTGCAAAAGGCTAAGCACGTTGGTCAATGAAAGTACATTGATCAGTATGTGTGAGATGTTAACAACATGGAAGAACTGGTGGGATTTTGAGCTGCCATAAGGCAAGAAATTTAGATTAAGAGAAGTTCAGTCCATGATGGAGAACTAAACGTTATTTGGTTTGTCCTAAACCTTGTCTTATGACTGTAGGTTGAAAAATAAAGTTTTACATGGATGGAAACATATGCGCCTTTGAATCTAGGTGACAAAAGGTTTCGCTCTAGTTCACGAAAATTATTATGAGGAAACACTTCCGTTGATATATTATAAGGATCTAACAAAGATCAATATGGATATTGGTTGTGTTAATTGTATTCTCAAATTCACAATATGATTACGACATCCCTCTTCATATTTCGAATTGTGAAGAATGTCAAGGAATTATATAAACTTTTAGGAGATTTGTTTATCACGTCTTGAAAGAGGTTGAACATATACAATATCCAGATAAAGTGCATAAGCTTAAGAAGCCTAATTAGAGGCTTGACGAAGCATCGTGAAATAGGAATTTATACTTCCATGAGAAAGTCAACAGGTATTGATTTCTAGAAGTCCAATTGATTTCTGAGTACCTGTCAAAGCTAGTGGGAGCGTAATTGTTATGTCTGGTATTGCATGTTGACAATACTATTGATAGGGAAAAATGTATCTAATTTGCAAGTTGCAAAAGTTGGAAACTGTTACGCTATAGTAGACATAATGGAGAGGTCACTCATACTTTGAATCAAAATGTTTATATTGAATAATAGAACTTAGTCGAAGGCATACCATGTTGAAATGTTTCGACGTTGCATATTCTATATATGGAAATATTAAAGCAAGGAATTGAACATATAATGGATCCTTGTAATAATGAGTTAATTTCCATATGCTTCTGATATAGGATCGATTACATATGCTATAATATTCAATTATTCTACTTTTCAAATGCTTTTAGCATTGTGTGAAAAGGATTAGAATTCCATGTGACTGAAGTTGTTAAACAAACTATCAAGAACATTCTGAGGTTTACTGAAGATTGGTTGCTTGTGGACAGTTGGAAGTATGGTATTGTTTAGGAAGAACTATAATGACATGTTTTGGATCGAGATGCTTCTTGGTCATAATTGATGGTCATATGGGAATATGGAAATGATTCCATAATGGGAGATGGATATATGGAAATGTCTCCATAATAAGAGTTGGCAATAAAATCTACATGTGAGTTGGAAACTTTAATGTAAGAAAGGTATTCAAGGAGTGTACCTTGAATTTGAGACCTAATTACCATGGAATTATTTCTAGTAAGAAAGTTCCAATGAAATATTTTGTAACATTAGAGACTCAGTCTTTGAAACTTAACAATCTCATTATCACAAAAATCAATGCCTATAAAGTTGGAATTCCACCACATCTTGAATAGCGATAGGAATTTAGATTTGTGAATTGAGCATCATTGGACTATTGTCTAATTGATCTATTCATAAAGGAGGGACCATCGAGAGACATAATATACATATTCAGTACATGGCATGACTGATGCTATCTAATTCAAGTGGTTAGTTGATTACTTGAAACCTTATATAATGAATAAATTCATAATTGTTATGATAATAATAAAGATTTATTTATAACCAATGGGTATGATGTCATAGTTAATTAATTTATTATTGTGTTTCACTTTGCATGTTTTACTTCCCTAAGTAATTTAAATATTATTCAAAATTCCACAATCGTTCATACTTTTGGAAGTAAGTAATGAATTAAGAGTATCATGAATTGATTGTATATTGTCGATTGAGGTTAAGACATTGCAATTGAAGTTGCTACAATGTTCATGAGTACTTTGAAAATAGAGATTTCCAATATTAGATAAACCCACAGTTAGAGATTACTTCATGGATTTTGTCATGAGTAATTCTAAGATAGTAATATCTCCTATTCATAAACAGAGATATATAGTTCATAGTTTATAGATCAGTTGTGCATTGGTTTACTCAAACAAATCTCGTAACTAGGTGTTATAAAGGGATATTCAATGTATAATTTGATGTGTGAATTGTATGGCTATATAGTCATAGTAATTCATTACTTTTGTCCTAACAAGAAAAACGATATCATTGGGTCCCTTCATGAGTTGATGTTAACTATATAGTGTTGGGCCCAACCATGACTAATTGATGTTTTCAATTTGAAGTCCAATCAAGTCTTTACAAATCAGGAAACATAATTTTGGACAATGAGATTGATTTTGATCCATGTCTCGTATCCATATGATATCTTGAAGAACGAAGGAATAGTTGATCACATATCTTAGGGCCAAAAGCTGATTTGAATCAGAGTTCGACAGTAGCTTTGGAAAGAACTATTTGCTGTTTATTTTAGTGTCTATAATTTCAATTGTAGTTACAAACTTATCCAAGTGGGATACTGTTGGATTAATGTGTCTAAGCTAATAACTAAATTGATATATTCTTGAATTAGAAGCAAAGTCCTTTTTGGGTTGCCCTCAAAACTAGTAACTAATTAGAATAACAGTTGGAGATAGAGGATAATTTTTTAGTTTATTATATGAATAATAAACTAATTGGAAATTGAAATATATGATTTATTAATATATTATATGATTATTATATTATATGGAAATAATTATGATTAATTGATTAATTAGAATAGATTTGGATTTAATTCTAAGATTAATTAGCATTAATCATTCAAAGGACTCTTTGGTTTCCATGAGAGTTTCCTTAAGCAAGTATAAATAGGACACCACGGATTTCATATTTTCCACACACATATACTTGATTTCATAGAGTCGAATTTATTCTTTAGTCTCTCTCCTCAAGTCTTATTTCTAATATATTTTTGGGTACAAGTCATTAGAGGCATCCATTCCTTTGGTGCTAGCTTTCTAAGATCTAGAAGGATTCTACTTTAATTATTTACAATAATAAGCAAAAGGTATGTAACCCTATATTTATGTATGAATTTCGATTTCATAGCCTCTCTCCTAGGCTTTTCTTGATATTCATAGTTAGTTTCTATCAATAGAGAAAACATAGATCATTTCTTGATATTCATAGCCTCTCTCGTAGGATTTAGAGGCCTTACTCCAAGCAACAACCTCATTAAGGAGAAAAGGACAGTCTAAAATATGTCTGCCTTTTATAAATACAGATTTCTCCATGCTAACCACACTACCAATAACTTTTGTGGGCCTATTAGCAAGAAGTTTTCCAATAATCTTGTGTTGGAAACCAATCAAACTAATAGGTCTAAAATCTAAAACATTGTTCGGATCTCTGAATTTTTGGATCATAGTAAAAAAGGAAGCATTACACCCCTTAGGGATAGAGGAGTGGGTATAAAAATGAGACAATAAATCATAAATATCCTCCTCGAGAATATCCCAATACTGTTTGATAAAGCCAAAAGTAAAACCATTCGGCCTAGGAGCTTTAGACGACCCTGTGTCCCACACTGCCTTTTCAATTTCCTCTCGAGAAAGGAGCATGAGGAAATTGAATCTGAGAAGACGAAAGCTTGGAAAAATAAGAATGATCAATCTGAGGTCAGGGTATAGTCTGTTTAGAAAAGAGAGACTGGAAATGAACGTGAAACTCCTTCTTAACCCTAATCGGGTTATCAAATCAAATCTCATCCTTTAAAACACCTTGAAATCGACATTTTTCTTCTCTTATGGTTTATAACCCCATGAAAAAAGCCTGAGTTTTCATCACCCTCAATACCCCACTAAATTTTTGCCTTTTGGGCTAAATCTAAGTTTGTAATATGATCCAAATCCATGATACCTTTTGGAACTGTAACTCGTTGCTCCCAAAAATTTGTAGTTCCCACGTATGCCATTAGGCTTACATCAATAGATTCTAAGACTTGTTGGAGCTCCATACGTTTAGAACCCAACCTGACCCTCCTAGCGGTGTTCCAAATATGAAGGTTAGATTTAAGAAGCTGAAGTTTATTCTTAAATTTAACCCAAGGATGATAAACACCCAGAGTACCCGGATCTTGAGACCAAGAACTTCTGACCACCTCATCAAACCCCTCCAGATCAAACCAAGAATAAAAACCACGGAAATGAACCGGTCCATAATCAACTCTATGCTCCAACAAAAGGATATGCCTATGATCTAGAAGATGTTTCTCTAAGACCATACCTGACAAATGAGGGAAAAAATCCAAAAAACCATCATAAATTAAAAACCGATCCATCTTACTTAATTTAGAACCCTACTTATCACTCTGTGTATACCGGGGAACCACCAAGGGGAATATCAGCCCAACCAGCCTATTCAATGAACTGAATGAAACTCCTAGATGTAGCTGAATTAAAAGGAGACCTCATTCTCTCCAATTCATCACGAAACTCATTAAAGTCCCCCATCAAAACACAACTTTATGGTCCAAGTGTTTGATTTTGGTTTAGGTCCAAGGGTTGTTTCGAATACATAACTCAGGAACAAAGTAATATTTCTGGTTCCTTTTCTATGATTCTAATTTCACCCGATTTGTTTTAAGGGTATGTATTTTTATGTCTCATGAACAAAAATATTTTTTCTGGTTTCCTTTTTCTTGAGTTCAGGATCATTGGATTTGATTTCATGGATTGTATGTATAGTTTCCTTATTCATAAATGATATCTTTAAGATATTTCTAGTTTGATTGTATTCTGAATGTATTTTGTTTTGATTATATTTATTGTCGGAGTAGTAAAATTCTTTTTTTTTTTTTTTGTATTTCAAGACCCAGAACTGCATCACAAATGAAGAACATGATAAACATAATTTTGGGTTTTTTTTGTTATTTTCATTTTTGTTTCAATTTGAATGGTGTCTCATCATCACACATCTAAAACGAATGTGTATTTTGTAGGATGAAGTGTAGAAAAGGGATGGAGACAACAATGGTTGTGGTGGGAGAGAGAGAGAGAGAGAGAGAGAGAGAGAGTTAAAAAGAGTGGGGGTTACAGGTGGGGGATTGGGGGGGGGGCTGTGAGTAGATTAATATATATATATATATATATATATATATATATATATATATATATATATATATATATATTTAAAATTGTAAATGTATTAATATAGATTTAAGAAATACAGAAAAGAAAATAAAAAGGGAATAATCGTATTTTCAGGTTTTTTTGGATGAAAATCACGGAAATGTTTTGATTTTGGACCTTCCATGCAAGTTGGAAACCTTTTGGACTCTATCCAAAGTTTGTGGAATACCAGAGGGACCAATGTTGCAGTTTTGTCCTTTTTTTTCTTTGAAAAAAAAATACTGAAAAAACCAAAGTTCTTAAAATTGAATTTTCTACAAAATGAGCACAATCATGAAAATTTGAATTTTTTAATTTTTATATATATAAAAAAACCCAGAAAAAAATTCTCAAAAAATTGTAAAAATTTAAAGAATACTTATACTCACTGTTCTAATGAATATGTAAAAGAATTTTTAAAAAATATAAAGAGTAAATTACATGAATGGTCCCTATGATTTGGTGTAATTTGCGTGTTTAGTCTCTAACTTATATTTTTAACTCGCAAAGTCCCTACTATTTATTTTTGTTATGCACTTGGTCCTTACTGTTTGTTTTTGTTAAGCGTTTGGTTCCTGTCTTACCTAAAAAGACTATTATTTAAATACAAAAAAATGGTGGGGTATGTGAGGTAAGGTGAGGGGGTGGTGTTAGAGGTATGTTTATTTAAATAAATTAAAAAATCAAGGGCAAAATAGTTTTTTTAGGTAAGACAAGGACCAACTGCGTAACAAAAACAAACAGTAGGGTCCTTCCGAGTTAAAAAAATAAGTTAGGGATTAAACACATAAATTACCCTAAACCTTAGGGACCATTCGTGTAGTTTACTAAAAAAATAAAAGTATTTTAGATATCAAACTTGATTTTAAAATATTATTTTAAAATTTTTTTTGAACATAATATGATCCAAATAGAGATGTTTCAAAATACTTATGATTCAAAAATGTCATGATTCAATATGTTTATTATCATTAACTTGTTATGATCTAAAAATATATTGATTTAAATATTTTATGATCCTTAATTATTATACATTTTATGATTCAAAATTACATTATTCAAAAAATATAATGACCCAAGTGGTGTATTGAACTAAAACTTTATTTAAGTCAATGTATTATGATCCAAAATCATATGATTCATAAATGATATGATCCAAATTATTGTGATTCAAAATGATATGATCCAAAATTTTATAATTCAAAATAATATGATCCAAAAGTATATGATACATAATATTTTTATGATTCGAAACTTTTTATAATGGTTAAACATCACAAACTCGAACCAGTATTTAATTCAAAAATTAAAAAGAAATGAAAAGAAAAAAGAAACGAAAAAATAGACAAACTGAAAAAATGAGTATTACTGATCAAAAAAAATTTTAAAAATAAAAGTAAAAATAAAAAAATAAAAAATAAACTTAAAAAGCGAATACACTATTACCTAAAAAGTTTATTTTAAAAAAAAATTAAAAAAAATTAAAAAAAAATGAAAAATAAAACGAAAAAAGAGAAGAAAACCCCATTTAAATAGTGTTCAATGGGCGTTCGTCGGACATGATTATTCTCTCGAGGCCGTATTGCGTTCCATTATCATGCGTCATGTGTGAACGCTTCATGACCAAGTAAATGAGTTTGAGTATGAAAAAATACTTGTACATCTTGGTGTTGGAACATTTAAGACTACATTTCATATTTAAGAAAATATTGGATTTTCTGGAAGAAAACACTATCATTTTCAAGGAACAAATACTACATTACATACAACAAAAAATATTGGATTTTATGAACTAGACAACTGCAAATCCGACTCCTTCATCAGATCTGCAAATCCGAGCTCATCAGTTCTTGAAAATTTTATGAACTAGACAACTGGGTTACGAAATCATTTCTTGAAATTAGTTTGTGTTCATAAGAACTAATATCTCCAGAAATAATCATAAATGCCGAAGTCTTGTCGGAGAAGATGACTGGCGCATTGTCAGAGTTGTCAAATATGTCGGAAACCGGCTAAACCTATAACATAAAGTCATAAGGATGGTTTTTGAACGGTTCACCAAGTTCAAGGGAAAAAACCCAATAACTAAATATGTACAAATAAAAAAAAGTTACCATTTTAAGTCTTTATTCCTAACAAGAAAAAGTGCTAATGAAAAATAAAACATAAACAAAAATGGGGCCAAACAATAGGGATGATTTGTCGAGGGTTCAAGTCCCATTGTGGACATGGGTGGAATAATTTAGGAGTAGTTTAATATATACAAAGTGGTATGTTTGGTCAAGGTCCAGTGGCAACATCCGAAGGGTTCTGAATGGACTTGGGAACCCAAGGCAAATATGTGGGAGCATTACCCTGAGTTGCTCACAATATCGGACTTTGAGGTCGCAGTTTGATTCAAGTGGGAGAGAATTGTAACATCTCGATTTCCAGGTATTTCACATTTTGAACCTTTGCATGAGTATTGTTTGCAAATTGCTCCCTTATAGCATTTTTGTAATTTTTTTGGGAGCTGGTTGTGTACGCTAAACGTACCCAAGCATACGTCAGGCGTACGTGGCTTGGACCTAAAACCCTAATATTTAGGGTCTGTGTGCTATTTGTTCATCCTTAAGTCGAACATGTATATATATATATATATATATATATATATATATATATATATATATATACACACACATGTTCGACTTAAGGATGAACAAATAGCACACAGACCCTAAATATTAGGGTTTTAGAGTTACTAAAAATTAAAATAAAATAAAGGACCATTTCTGATTTTAATTTATTTTAAATACGTCAAGAAATGACGATGATAATGTTTTTAAATAATAAAATAACTTAGAAGTTGGTTTGTTCATTAAAACTTTAATTTGATTTTATTTCAATTAAAGCTTAAGGTTTTTTAAGTTATTTCTAAAAAACTAAAATGAAATTTTATCATATGTATAATAGAGAAAAAAATACATGATAGTGTGCATATAGTTTAATATTAACCAACTGCATGAAGAAATGAAAGATAAGAAAAAAAAAATTCCAACTTTGTCTCCATATTCAATTGTTACGACAAAAATACCTTGGGAACTTAAAAGCTTTAAAATCTTAATATCTAAACTATTTTTCCGTCCATATCTACTAATTGAAGATCATGAAAACTTTTTCCAGCATTCTCTCCACCTACAACTCTTTTGAAGATAATACCCTTCGTATTCAAAAGCACCCAAATCCATATCCTGATTGAGTATGATGACACCTCCATTAAGCCACGTGTCTAATGATAAGAAAAAATAATATATATATTAAGGGTAAGTACCCTGCATAGCCAAAGGCCAAAGGGGAAACATAAACATTAAATCTTACAAATGATATTGCTATTACTTGCCACTTTGTTTATTATAAACATTGTTAATTTTTTCATATAATAGAAACACATTAACACACTTGCTATTAATTGCATTTTAGCATTATAACTTTAAATCACACTACTTAAATAAGAAAAAAATTTAATTAAAAAGAAATTAATTAATAAAGTTGAGAAAAAGATGCTATATTAGAAAAATCCAATGAAAGTACATTGCTAATTCTATACATATCTCTAAATCTGGATTATTTACATAACATCAATTTAGGAATTAGCTAAACTTGCTTGAACCTCCTTTACGAGTTCCTGCAATATTATTGTGTTTTTCTTTAGTCCTAATCCAAACTTATTTCATTAGCTCCATGACTTAGCCCTCAAGAAAGATGCAATATAATCTGACAAAAGTATTTATAGCTAATCCATACTTGGTATACATGTCTACAACTTCTAGTAATTTTTTATGTATGCAGTAGTAATATTTAGTCTGCTAATCACTATTTATACATGGGAAACATGTGAATCATTGGTTAACCAGAATATCCAAAAACCATCTAAATTTAAACATTATGAAACTATACAATTGGTGCTGAATTAAATGGAATTGCTTCAAAATTTTAAAAGTACTCAACTATCAATGTTTTGTTTCATGTTTTTTCTTAAGTGTCATACCTCAATACCATACTCTTATTTAATCTTCTTCTTGACCCAATTCAGTAGCTTTATTTGAACTTTCTTAGAAGTCTTGTAATGGGTTTTAACTGAAATAGTAGCATGTTTGACCATAAATTCGAAAATAACTCCTTTTACCTTTGGTTTTGCACACAATAGGCAAACTGTATCTCATTGATGTGATCTTGTTGCTTTAGATTGCAAACAATAAAAATCACATGCTCCAAAAAATGTAGTTTCATTAGTAAAGTAAAATGAATAACGATTCTCTAAATTTATTTTGCCTCCTTTATCATCATGTTTATTTGCTAAATATTTAGCAAAAAATAAATATATCACTCATAAATTCAAAATATGCTACACCTACCGTAATACCACACATAATGCATCGGTTAGGCCTTGCTTATACGGAGCTAAGGAAGAGCACGTGGCTTCAATCATATAGATTTTGACCTATTTCAAAAGTAATAAATCAAGACTCAATGGACACAATTTGAGATGTAATATTTAAAAAAAAGTACAGATGACATATTAGAAAAAGAACAACAAACCTGGAGACCAACATCGAACGAAGCCACTAGTTTCTTTTTTGCAATGAAAAATCATCAATAGCCACACATCCGACATAAAACTTATAAAAAGACACAAATGACTCTTTTCTCCAACAAAAATCATAAATACGAACCTCGGAAACAAACAAAAAAAAACAATTATGGAGAGAGAGAGAGAGAGGGAGAGGGGGGAGGCAGAAAGTCGATGATTGAGGAATCCCTCACGTAGATATCATAACCAAAAATATTGAACTCTGATTTCTATTGTAATCAACTTTGGATCTTCAAAACTCGAAAGAATATAGAGAGTATCTTCAAAATTATTTCTGCATAATATTTATACAGAAAGGAATTAAAAATTTAAAAATACCATAATAGGTTTTACCTGGTATGAGATTATCAGCATCTCTTTGAAGACCTAGGGCTGCGAAGGTGCAAAAAATTGCAAGATTCCAAAATAGAAATTAGATTTGAAAGTATACATTTGTGATTTTAGCTCAGAGCAAACCACCCCTTCGTGAAAATAACATGAACAGATAAAAAAACTACCATTTTGATTTGCGTGGACCTTTTTCTTTCTTTCTCCGGTAACGGATTGGTGTACTTTTTGGTTAGTGTGTGTGTGTGTGTGTTGTGGTGAAGGCAGGCGACGGTGAGGGAATCATCAAGTCAGCGGTTACATGGAAGTGGTAAACGGTGGAGACGACAAATAATATATCACTGATTAGGGTTTTAGTGAAAGAGTAAGGCGGAGAAGAAGGTTTCTTTTGGAGAGAGCGTGATAGGGTTTCTAGAGGTGACAAACCTCATCGGAGATTGAAGAGAGAAAGTAGGGAGGCGGAAGAGGATAGCAGAAACGACGACTGAAAATATGTAGAGGACTCTAGGTTTTCCAAATCTAAGACCGTAATTCACAAATGAGATGCGTCGTGTATACTTTTTTATTGAAAGCTTAATAAGATTGTATTGGACGTTATAATAGTTGCACCTCTTAAATTTCAAGAAACATCTAATATGTTTTATATAATAGTAAAGATATATATATATATATATATATATATATATATATATATATATATATATATATATATATATATATATATATATATATATAGGTAGGTTGAATTGAGAAAATAAAAAAGGTTGAAAATAGGAGAATCATTTTTAGTCATTCATTTATCAATCTAAGCATAAAAAAACTTGGTGGCAAACTTTTAAATATAATAATAACTTTCAATCTCAAATACGTAACATCGATTTCTTTGTTGAATACTCCGAATTGGAATTTCCCAGATTCGCAAACAAACTCAGTTGGAATCGGAATTTGTTCGATGTTCATGAAATTGGAATCAGAGTTCTGGACTAGCAGTCACAGTCGACATTGAATGACTCGGAATCAGTACTCACAGGTTCCCAATTAGATTTTCGGAAATCAAAATCAAAATGTGAAATCGATCAGACATAGGATGTCGCATATGAAGTTGGAAGCTTTTGAAATTGGAACATATATTCTAATCGGAAGAGTTCGCGTTTTGATTATCGGTATTACAAAGAAATTTGGAATCAGGATTTCAAGGTTTCAAAATTGAAGTCGTAATTTTTGATGGAATGAAATCAAAATCAGAATTGCACGCTTCAAAGTCGAAATCTGAAGTATATGATGATTTGGAATTTATAACTTGAATCGGAAGTATCATGTTTTTAACATTTTTAAAAAAGTGAACTTGTACTCACTCCAACTGTTTGATGAAATGCATAAACTAAATTACCACGTTATATTCACAAATAAATATGTTTTGTCACCAAAATCAGTATATGATTATTAAAAACACAAAACAAATATGTAAGTCTATATGTTATTCATATGTGAATAACATAATTATATATATATATATATATATATATATATATATATATATATATATATATATATTTGTGAAACCACCTTGTAATATTTATATGTGAATACACTGTGTAATATTAATAAGTGAATATATAATCTAATATTCATAAGTGAATATACCATCTAATATCCACAAGTGAATATACTATGTAATATTTACAAGTGAATGTATCGTCTAATATTTAAATATGAATATATTATGCTTATTATATGTTATTTTCATATATGAGTGATACTTAAACTGGAAAAAAAAATTAATCATATATTTTTATTCATAATTGAATAACGAATGTACCGTAGTAAAAATATGATGCATTTTTATTCACTTGTGAATTACGATAGTTGAAAAGTTAAAAAAAAATAATTTTTTTTATTTTATCTTAAAACTATAGCAATATGGATGTCTATTTGTAGAGAATAAAAAATAATGAATTTTGGTATATTTAAAATCATTTTTCGATAAAACTAGCTTTTTAAAAATTAGAAAAACGAAAAAACTATGTTTTTGTATACATTAAGGTAATGATTAACATAGTTTAAGGAAACATGTTTTGTTGGAAAACACATCTCTATTTCTTTCCCATTTCCGCCGGTACGTCCGAGGCTTTTGCGGCAAAAAAAAATGAGTGGCTGAGAATGATTCCCCATTATCAACCTTTTTTCTCAATTGAACCCTGCTATATATATATATATATATATATATATATATATATATATATATATATATATATATATATATATATAGCTAGGTTCAAATGTGGATTTGTACGGACGTGTGGGCAGTGTTATTCTGTGAGAATGACAAAAAAAATATGTTGTTTGATAATATGAATACGTTGAATCTTACATAATTATTGTCATTATCGTGCATTATCACAAATTAAATCGTATATAAGGTTATTATATATATATATATATATATATATATATATATATATATATATATATATATATATATTATTCTCATTCTGTCAGAATGTTGTCAAAATGTTTGTTGAGTTGTATTCTGTAAGAATGAAAATGAGTGAAAAACGATACGTGAAAACAAAAGTGAATAAGAATTAATTAGAATATATATATATATATATATATATATATATATATATATGTATATATATATATATATATATATATATATATATATATATATATATATATATATATATATAGGGCAGCTCAACCAATTTGGGACTCTAAGCAAACAAAAAAATTGGGACCCTTCGGTTTTATAACATAAACCAAATCCCTAAGTATTTATTAATATATCTCAGCTAATCACTTATCTACTCATGAACTTTGCTGATGTTTTGATCTCCCAACCGATATCGAACTCAAAGGTAGAGTTAATATGAAGTAAGAGTATGGTCGGACTTATGTAAAAGAAGAGAGTTGGTTGGGTTTCATCCACGAGCAACGTATGATATGTTTAATTAGCTTCAAAAATAAAATGAATGAAACGTAAGCAAATAGATTCGAACTTGAGACCCTTAGTTTGATAATTAACAAGATAAGCTTTAAAATTAGAGGCTCTTTAGAATTGGGGACCCTAAGCCCTTACTCTGTTTTGCAAAGTGTAGCGTCTTATTATATATATATATATATATATATATATATATATATATATATATATATATATGGGAAAAGTGAATATACCCTGAGGGGTACCTAAGATTACCAACCCACCGGTTAAAACTATGTCGTTTTGTTATTGACTTCATTTTAAAGAAAAATTGTTGCGTAAAAACTTCATTCCTAGAAACACTACCGTATCCTTCCTAAAAACATTCAGGTTCCATCGTTTCTTCATTTTTGTTGATTCACCATCGATTAAATCTTATGTAAAAGGATCCGGCTCTTGATTTTGGCATCAGTTCTTCCATCAATGTCAGAGTTTCACTGATTATTTCATTTTTGTTGATTCATCATGATGTCGTGATTATTTCCTTAATTTTTGTATTTCGGTGATCAATGATTTAGAAAAAACACATATTGACATCCTGCTTCTACGAATTGGATATCACATAAATCATATATTAAACAAATGTTCATGAAATCGGTCTTTCGGTTGTTGTCACATTTCTGATTCAAGAAATCAGATTTCACATTGACTGATCACATCTACTGATTTCGTTCATTCAAAAAATTTGATCGTTGTGAAGAAGAATAGGTTTTTGTTCATATGGATCGAATTCACATAGATTGACTACACCAAAAACGATTTCATTGAAATCGAAATTCACCAAAAACGATTTCATAGAAATCGGAATTCAACAAACACGATTTCATAAAAATCGAAATTGTATTCACGAAATTCATAGAAATCATAATTCACACATAATTGGTTTCAATCAGACCTTCTTCAAAAGCAAAAATCTCATTTTTTTTTCAGTTGGTGTCGAGTTTAATGGCTCGTATAAAACTCATTCCAAGTAAAGCATAGTTTGTCGTTTTTTTGGTCCGGGTCTTGATGATTTTACCCTTGAGCATCTTCATGTCCAAGTCCTTAAGGATTGTTTTACTTTATGTATCGGTTGTATCAAATATACAGGTATTTGCACCTTGGTTTCATATTTTTGTTTTAGATTACTTATTTGAATAATCATTTTTATTTTGAACTACATTGCAATAATACCCTTCAAAAGATTTGCTAGTTGGATCATCTTTACTTTTCATTTTTGCCCCTGGAGTAATTCAGTTTGTACTAAATAAGCCTACACCAATAAATGTCAAGTATTACTTTGAATTTTCTTAACATGTGTTTGACTTTGTAATCAAAATTGTTTAAAGCCTAATATCATACATGTAAATAAATTACAGGAATGGATGAAAAGATCTCCTGAAGAACACCTACATTTGTCCACTCCTACCATTGATCATTTTACCCCTAATGAGGTTTAGAGGCATTCCAGGCCTACTTTGTTGTTGTTGCTGTTTATTTTGTAGCCTTCAGGTTGCTAAATTCATAAGTTACCTGAATATATTGTTGTGTTATCAATCCTTCCAATCTTGGTTAAATGTTGATTATATTGTTCGTTGTTTACATATTATTGCATTTCAAGTTCTCTTATGATACAAATCGATAATATAAGTAAAGCAAAATGAAACATATTTTGGTTCCATCAAAAGTGAGAGAATGTAAGGAAAAAATAGTACATTGCTATTTCGGAAATTCTCCTAAGTATAAATACATTGCTAATATTGATTAAAAAAACGATAAGTACATTGCTATTTCGGAAATTCTGATAAGTATAAATACATTGCTAATATTGATTAAAAAACGATAAGTACATTGCTATTTCAGATAAATATGAAAAATGGGTTGCTATTCCAGCTCAATCCACAATACCAATACTTTTGTTCTATACACTTTCTGTCAACCTATACATGGTTCATTTACTATACAACAACCCAAACATTTTTCTAGACTTCATACAATTCTTTAAATTGAAGATTCTTCAACTATTCCCATCTAATCTCCAACAAAGATAACTAATTCAGAGCACGCTTCTTCCTGCATTTCAAATTTTTCCTTAGCATTACCATGATATTTCCTGAAAAGATGACCATTTTTCCCTCACCTTTATTAATATCTTTGTATATCATGTAGTAACGTTGATCGAGAAGAAGAAAGTTGATCAGGTTTCTAGTAAATTGCCTTGAAATCAATTTAACTTTGTTTGGAGTGTTCGTGTGATTGAATGATAATTTCCTGAAAGAAAAGAAAAGATGGCCAATTTACCCTCATATGTTCATATAAGCCTTACTACAAACCACATTCCAGAGTGTGATTATGTGAATTTGATCACCAAAAAGTGTAAAATACATAAAAAAATAACATATCTAAACTATATAATATTCAAGATACTAGTTATTGTCAGATATAAAGCAAAAGCTAGATATTTTCTCATTGTATCACCTAGTAACTGTGATATCCAAGTGACTATCAATTAAAAACGTGTTATAGATTTAGAATATGATAAAATGTTGTAATTTTTGTAAGCAGATGAAGTCGTTGGATTATCCGAGTTATCAATTTAACCATAAAATCAGAAAGTGAAGAACAACAAGAAAGAGACATCATCAATCTTTTTTCTCAAATTCAATCGGAGACTGGAAATTGAAACAAAAACTTTATGTTTAGAACTAAAAACCCGATCAAACTACTTTCTTTCAAATTTTGTAGTAACACGGTCACTTAATTCAATCAACACCCGAAATTGCATTTTTTTCCCAGCAAAAGAATCAACATATTGGGACAAGATTTCACTAAGATATTTAATCAAACACTTGGTGTACATTACTGTACATTTCTAGAGACATTATATTTGAAAAGAAAATACACAGAAACTAATCACCATAGATGAACCTGCTATTGTTCAAACACCCCAATATATAGAAATTACCTAATTCACACTAAGAAAAAATTGAAGAAGATGAAATCAAAAAATGTCTCAACTTATCACCTGGTATCGTTCAAACACCCCAATCGATTCTAAATAAGATAGGTTTGCTTTATTAATCTTCGTGATTAATATTGTTGGGAAGAATTGATGCATATACGCAATAAGAAAACTCCAACACTGAACTACTGAAGGATTCACCAGACATCCAAAATCAACAAAACTCACGAACCAGAGCACCTCCAGAAATCAGTCGAACTCATGGAGAACCAGAATTAACTATATAATGGTTAATCGATGGCAAATTAGAAAAAATAAAAAATCAAAGAAACTCAGTGTTTTTAGTGTAAGGATACAATAGTTTTCAGTGTTTTTAGGAAGTATTCACGTATCGATTTTTTTTTCTTACACAAACACTGTCAAACGACGCAGTTTCGATTACTGGGTTCCATATATATATATATATATATATATATATATATATATATATATATATATATATATATATATATATATTCATTTGGGACCAGTTGTATGTTGTGAGGCATGGGGACCAAATCTTAGCATTTGATCAAAACTAATCTCGTGGCTCATAAGAAAAACGAATTAACACTAATTAATCTAACTGATTAGTTAATTAGGGGTACATTAGTGACTAGGCTAAATTCAGATCTGATATAATGTTAGTGTCATCTTCAAGTCATCAAAAAATTATCTCAACTGCTTCGATTCTTCTACGAAGATATTCGTTGGATCAACATTCCTTGTTCTTCATTTCAATCAGGTCGATCTTCTATCTCCACTTTTATATCCTTTTAACTGATAATCGATTTGAGTTTGACATTGATCGAGCTTTGTTTTCGACAAGTTTTATATCCACAAGTATTATCAACAATATCTACAACTTTCATTTAGACTCTATTGGATAAATTTTAATTTATTTGAAAAATTATATTGTTAACAAGATTAGACTGTTAAAGCCTGTTAAAATTTCATAACACTCTCGTCCAACGTCCATTTCTGACTGTCTTCATATGATGGACTCCTATTAACGAGATCTTTGATTCTCGTTTAGATTGTTTCGACTAAAAAACTAACTGATCAAAAAATTATCTTCACCATCCATAGTGGAATGAGTTCTAAGTGAACTCTATATATGCTAACTCCATTAATGGATTGATATGGATGCTACCCATCATGTATGCTCAAAAAGGGACTGGCTCAAGAACTTTAAAGTTATGCAAATCTAATGTTTTTATCCAAGTTGAGGCATTAAATGATTCTAAACCCTTAAATTTGGTGTTTAAAATATTCTAAAAATAATATCACGTAGAGAATAGTTAACACTTAATGATGTGTTGTATGTTCCAAAGATTAGGAAGAAATTAGTGTTTGGATGGTTGTTGAACAAGCATGGTTTTTTCTTGGTATTTGAGTCAAATAAGTTTTTATTAAAAATACAAGGTATGTTTATAGGAAAACGCTATTCAGATGGTGGAATGCTTAAATTCCATGTAATGGCTAGTAAGCCTAATATCAATGATATGAATATCCCTTCTTTTAATTTGTGGCATGCTAGACTTAGACATGTTAATTTTGAAATGTTAAGGCGGTTATCAAAATTTAACACAACCCTTAACTTCATATAGACTCAAAATACAAATGCAACGTTTGTGTTAAATCAAAGTTAACATGACGTCATTCAATTCCATTGAAAGGAAAATTGAACCCCTTGGATTAGTTCACATAGATGTATGTGTTATGAAATCGAATCCATGTAAAATTGAAAATAAATACTTTCTCACTTTTATTGATGAATACACTAAACTTTATTATGTAAATTTACTTAAAAGTAAATATGAAACGATATAAAAGTGTATAAAAGTGAGGCTGCGATCCAACTCGACGAAAAGATTGAAGTACTAAGAAGTGATTATGGAGGTGTGTGTGCATATATATATATATATATATATATATATATATATATATATATATATATATATATGTATATCACCATTTAAAGAATTTTGTGCAAATCATGGTATCATACATAGATTATTGCACCTTAATCGCTACAACAAAATGGAATCACAGGAAGGAAAAACCATACCTTAAAGGAAATGATGAATGTAATGTTGTAATGTTTTGCGTTGCCACCCTTAATGTGGGGGTGGGGGTTGTGCTATCAACTAATTACCTTTGAAATAATGTACCCCAAAAGAAAACGAATAGAACTCCATATAATTTATGTCTAGGTATAAAACCATCTTACAAATACATTCGAATGTGGGGGTATCTCGCAAAGGTTGTTATAACCAACCCCAAGGTTGTAAAGATTGGACCCAATATTGCTGATTGCATCTTTATTAATTATGCAAAAAATAGTAGTTCACATTGTTTTCTTGTATATGACTCTAAAATGTTGGAGATTCATAAAGGCATGATAATGGAATCAACAAACGCAAATATGTTTCTATGTTTTGACAAGTGCTCCAAAACAATTGGGCATAATGAATTTTCTTATAAAGAAGAAATTAAGGAACAAATAGATCATGATGGAATAAAAGGGTACAAGTCAAGAAATCATTTTGAGATACTTTCTACACGTATATGGTTGAAAGAGAGCCTCAAACTTTCAAAAGAAATTCACTTCATCAAAAAGACCTCAATGGAAAAAGTCAATTAAAAGTGAAATGGATTATGTTGTGCAAAATCACACATGAGAGCCAGTGAATACACCTTTAAGATGTAAACCACTATGTTTTTTATGTATTTTCAAGAGGAAAATGAAAGAAGATAGATCTAAAGAACATGAAAATAGGTTTGAACACAATTAATTGTGGTTTTTTCTAGAAATATGTACCTATTTCATGTTTGGAAATTTGGAATCAAATGATATTTTATACTCCAAGAGCTATTTCCATTAAATCCAATAATATTGATTATAATTCATCAAAACAAGATAAATGTTTTGATGAATATTAAGACATTCAACCTAAAGTTGAATAGACTATGAATGGAAATATAAGTATTCTAAATTTTGAATTATGTGATCTTTTCTAATAAGATCATCATGGATTAAGTTGTAAAAATTAATAATGATTCTATGGTTTGAAGTAGTGAGTTTTAGAAAGAATGATATTATTGGTTTAGTAGATTTCCAAATGAGAAGTAAGAGCTAATGCAATATTTGAAATATATGTTTGGATTACAAAACATCAAAAGTCAAAGCATCCAAAACTTCAAAATCAGAGTATCCATAAAAAAATATCAGAGTAAGCATCCCAGGCTAAAACATCATGGTGTGTGCAATGCAGTCATCCCGAGCTCTTCCCTTTACTACCGGATGTACCTGAAACCAAAAACGAAAACTTTAAGCACGAAGCTTAGTGAGTGTCCCCACACTACCGCATAACATACACATAATCACATAATCATATAATCACATATAAACATATCGTGGGCTCCCCCATTCATCAGGCCCCGCCCGGCATCGAGCAAAGCTCGGTATACATATAAACATATCAATAAATACACATAAAATAATCACATAACATAAACATATAAACATTTATCGGGCCCCGCACGACATCAGACCGAAATTCGGAAGCATACAAACATTCCTCGGGCATTGCTCGACATTGGACCGTAATCCGAAAACATACAAATACCGCCACATACTAGAATTACGAATACATCAAGCATACAAACATTCCTCGGGTACTAGCCGACATCAGATCATAATGCGGAAAAATATATAAACCTACATCGAGTGCCACCCGACATCGAACCTAAGTCCGAAATACATGTAGCCATACATATGGGCCTACATTGGTGCCTTCGACGCGTTCAAGCAGTAGGAAAACTCACCTGAATGCTGAATCTCACGACAAGGAATCTCTAACGGCTGCTTCGACGACTCCTCAAGCTATTAGTAACAAAATAACACTTAGTCAAAACCCAATAATCCTTTTTAGGGTAAAATGACCATTTTACCCCTGATCTAACTTGGTACATTCCTAAAGCCCAAAACCATAGCATGAAAGGCCCAATACTAGGTAGAATTTCCAAGCCCACTAATGCCACAACTTTCTACTTTAGTCCCAACTTTCTAAATTAGCCCAAAAATCTGATTTCTAATGTCCCAATAAGGCCCAAAGCTATGAAGTCCAATAACCAGCCCAAACTGACGCCCACATGTGTGAAGCCCATTCTGATTGAGTACGCAGGGCGTACTCATTTATACACTAAGCGTACAGGCTGCATGGCTTGTACGTTGTACGTACCGCTGGTACGCTCAACGTACTCCACTGTTAAGCCATATTCTCAAAAAGAGCTTAATCCTTTAAGATCTAAACCTCCAAACATAGATATGGGTCCATTAAAGCATCTAAACCAATAAAGTCAATTACTTGGCGGCTTGCAAGCCCCCAAATGGGCCCAAACTAGAAATTTGACAACCTACTTCATTGAAAATGGAAAAAACTCATGCATGAACACACCAAGACCTTCAAGATAATAACTTTCTGACTTAGAGACCCAAATAGCACCAAGGGTGGTGACCTTAAGCCTAGGGATCGATTTTGAGCAATAAAGCTTCATCCTTGGGACCAATAGGTCCAAAAACTCAACAGAAGAGATGTAAGCACTTATGGATCAAGTTCAGGACTTTTTAACTTGAAAAGGTCTGAAATAAAGCAACAATCCCATATATACTAACTTCTCCTTTGTACCAACACCTTGCCTTGCCCTTCACTTCCTTGGGGAATGGATCAAAACACCAAAATTCTCTCAAAAGGCCTTCCAAGAACAAGGTCTGAAATGTCCACTCTCACCCACCGCTTCCTTGACTAGTGGAGGGTCGTTAGCTGAACAGGTAGAATAGGACATTAATTCTCATTAAAAAGTATAACGATAGTTATAAAAGTAACTAAATGTTTTCCATAAATTCCCAATCGTAGTTACTTTAGGAAAAATGTGAAAATGGTGTTATTCCATGAAATTGCACTTTGCACCTTGTCAAGTCGTTAGTGGAGCGTGTGTGGTTAACCAACACACTAATATGGACTAATAGGGGTGGCAAAGGGTAGCTTGAGAATTTTCATAGATCAATGAAGCATGTGTGGTTAACCGACACATTGATTAGGTGATAAATGATTCAAGAGTGCCAAGCAAATTTGCATGGTGAAATTGGTAAATCGTCATTTACCTACCTTTAAATATTTTGCAATTGGATTACGGCATCCCTCTTCCAAATTGTGAAATATTTTGTTGGGTCCTAACCTTAATATTTCATTTGGGTGTTATATTAAGGAATTTTTATCTAATGAAACATGTCTTTCTTTTAAGATGTCTGCTTCAAACAATGCTTCAAACTCAAATGCTTCTGGCTCCTTCTCCCTCATGAACTTATGTAGGAGGGTCATTTTCAATGGGTTGAATTTCAATGACTGGATTCGAAACATTTGCATGGCTATTTGCTACGAGGAAAAGCAATATGTCCTCGACAAAGAGCTAAAGGAGATCAATGAAGAAACTGCTACTCCTGAGCAATTGGCTGAGTATAGGTCCCATGAGAAGGACGCGTCAAAGGTGTCATGCATCATGTTACCCACTATGACTTCTGAGCTTCAGAAATCCCATGAGGACTTCTGGCCTTTCGAGATGCACCAAGTACTGATGGAAAGGTACCATCAAAGTTCTCGATAAGAAAGGTATGAAATCATTGCCTCCATGATAACAACAAAAATGAAGGATGGAGAGTCCATCACGACCCACTTACAAAAGATGCAGAGATATGTGAACCGCTTGCTAAAGTTGAATGTTAATTTCGACGAAGATTTGGCTATTGACATGGTCCTACACTCCTTGTCTCCTTGTTATGATCAGTTCATAATGACTTATCATATGAACAAGGACGAAGTCATGATGAGCAAGCTTCAAGGCCTACTGAGAACTGCTGAAAATAGTTTAAAAGACAAATCTGTTGTATCCACTCCTACTGCTGCCCCAGTCCTGGCAATTGGCCATGGGAATGGGAAAGAAGAGGAAAGCTTCCTCAAATAACCACAATGGAAAGTCTCATGATGGATCCTCTTCCAGTGGGTCCAAAGGTAGTCTTGCTGTTCCCTCATCCAATCCAAAGGAAGCAGAGTGCTTCCATTGTCATGAAAAAAGGGCACTAGAAATGAAGCTGCCCTAAATACTTGCAGGACATTAAGGATGGGAAGATAAAGCCACCTTTGGAGGTATTTAACCTATTCAATCTAATAATTCATCACATGCTAGTTCTTGGGTCCTTGATACAAGATGTCGTTTTCACATTTGTTTTGATTTGAAGGGTCTAAGAAGAAGTAAGGATGTGGAGCACAATAAGATGAACTTGATCATGGGGAATAGGAAAGAGTCGCATGTCACCATGATTGGAGTTTATTCTTTATTTCTTAGTAATGGGTTAGGGTTAGATTTGAACAATTGTTACTACTCGCCAAATATGGCGAGAAACATTATTTCTTTTCGTGGTTTGTATAAACAAGGTTTTGGATTTTCATTTAACAATGAAATTGGTTCTGTTAATGCTTTTTGTGATGGTAAATTTTACTTTGAAGAATTTCCTTGTAATGGTATATATGAAACTGTGATGGTTGTAGACAATTTAGGAAATAATGTATTGCATATTGATTCGTCCAATGGTTTAGACAAGGCATGCTTGTGGAATTTCCGTCATGGACATGTCAACAAGAAGCGCATAGACCAACTCCAAAAGGATGGAGTGTTGGAGTCATTTGACTTAAGGTCGGATGACACTTGTGAATTTTGTTTGGTTGGAAAGATGACCAAGTCACCTTTCAATGGTACTTGTGAAATAGGTGAGGGTTTGTTGGATCTCATACACACCGATGTGTGTGGACCCTTTGCATCCGCCACAAGGGATGCTAATCGCTTCTATGTAACCTTTACCGACAATTAAAGCAGATATGGATATGTCTACTTAATCAAGCACAAGTCGGAAATCTTTGAAAAGTTTAAAGAGTTTAAGCAAGAAGTGGAGAATCAATTGGGCAGGAAGATAAAGATGCTCCGATCCGATCGAGGTGGTGAGTATCTTAGTATCGAGTTCCACACCTATCTTAAAGAATGTGGAATTGTTTCACAATTGACACCATCTAGGACACCATAGCTTAATGGTGTGGCTGAGAGGCACAATCAAACCTCGTTGGGCATGGTTCATTCCATGATGAGTCGACCTTCATTACCTATCCCATTCTGGGGGTATGTATGACATCCCCTTTTTTCACGGCTAGAAAAGACCGATTTGTTTATGCTTTGTTTTTAAAATCAGAGTAATTGTTTAAAGAAAACGGTTGCGGAATTTCTTCCCAAAACAAAATGTGATAAGAATTTATCAAAGCATTTCTTTAAAGAAATGTATTTTCATTAAATAACAAAATCTTGGGATGTCATGTTCCGATACAGACCAAAAGCATAAACAGTATAAAATAGACCTTACCATAGTTGTTTATAACTACGAATCTATAATCCAAAATCTCTCATCAAGTCCACCAACTTATAATCTTGTGCCATTACCTGTAATGCAAAGAAAACTGAGTGGTCAGGCTTGGGAGCCTGGTGAGCATATAGGGTTTTCAACCCATAATAATGTAATTATTATATTTAATCATCAAACAATCAACCCAATTACCCATCCCCATTATCTTCTTTACTCTTAAGATTTTATCCTAAGAATCAACTATCCTTCATTCATTCATTCCTAAGGATTTACCTAAGGAATTGGCACGAAGTCCATTGCTGCCAAAGTTTATCTATCAGGTACTAAATCCATAGCTATCAAGCGCTAACTCCATAGTCACCAAGGTTCACTTAACATGCGCTAACTCCATAGTCGCCGGGGTTTATCTCATTTATTGACAGTATTGGTTTCGAGACATCCTCTAGCAATACATATCAATGGGTTTTTAGAGTACACTGGTGAACATCAAGTCCACAACACCTATAAGTTGCGAGCTTGCTAGTGTTCCACAGGACTGTCTAGAATAGTCCGTGGTTATCATCCATACTCTGCTGAATGACGGGGGCCATCGTTTGGGTAAAGGTTTCACTCATTTTTCACCTATCACCCTCATCTCATGATCTATATCATCTTTCGTCTCATCCTCAAACTAATCTTTCCTCACACACCAACTATTTCATCTACCTATGTTCTACCCAACATATTAGTAGATAAAAATATATATTTTTATACATAGTTTAAAACCTGTATAGCATTCTCATTCAATACATATTCCAAAAAACATATGAGAGACATACACATAACACGTATTTCATAGAGAATGAATCATATCTATGAGACAGAAGAAAGTGAATGTACATTCACACATATAACAACAAAATATACACATAACACGTATTTCGTATAAAATACTTCATAATTATGCGTTAGAATAAATTAACCACACACTCACTTGATCAGAAGATGATCGGACAACACTACGGCTTGTAGAAGTAGTATTCTTCGGTAGATCTGGAAGATCTTCACAAAAATTGGCTTCCCGCGGGCAGAGCTTCTGCTCAGGGATTTTAGTTCTCAGGATCTTCCGGGCTTCGGGACTTGCTTCGGGGCTCGAGAATGATACCAGGGATTTGGGATATTTCTTGCACAAAAATTGAGGCAAAACGGGAGAGAGAGAAGAGAAAATGAGCAAAGAAATAAGGCAGCCTCACATTCTATTTATATGGTGCTGAATCTGGGATTACGTTGGGCAAAAATCTTGGTACGCTGGGCGTACTAAGCCTTACGCTGGGCGTACGCGACGTCATTGCATGTGTATGTACTCGAGTGACGTCATTGCATGCGTAGCTGAGGCAGTTTCGAGTACATTGGGCGTACTCCAAAATTACGTTGGGCGTACTCGATTAAGCAGACTTCAAACTTGCGTAACTTTCGCATACGAGCTCCGTTTCTGATGTTCTTTATATCCATGCGTAGGTGAGACTAAGCTCTACAACTTTCATTTAGACTCCGTCGGCTAATTTTGAATTTATTTTAATTATTATATTTTTAGTAGTCCGGGACAGGAAAACTCCATTATAAATTCATAACTTCTTCATCCGACGTCAGTTTTCGTCTGTCTTTTTACCATTGGACTACTATCAACGAGATCTTTGATTCTCGTTTAGATTGTTTCGACCAACAATCACTCGATCTCGAATTCGAGTTTCGGGCTGCATATTGCTAAGCTGAAACTTAGAAAAAATCATAACTTCCTCATACAAAGTCGGATTTGGGCATTCTTTTTATGCACGATCTCGGTTTAACGAACTCTATGAATTTTGTTTAGATCACTAGGGCTAAATATCGCTCTAACGTAATTTCACTATTTACGTCGCATTGTGTCGTGCCGGTTCTGTCGCGAAACTTCTACAGGTCATAACTTCTTCGTTATAACACGGATTTCGATGTTCTTTATTTGCAAGGAAACCTTGTGACATATACTACAACTTAGTGAAGATAATTCATTCTAAATAATCTTCTATCAAAAGGTCATTTTGACGCTTATCGTGTGTAAATTGACTAGCCATAATCTACGGGCGTTACAGTATGCCTTAGAGACTGCCGCCCATATCCTGAATCTAGTCCTCACTAAGAAGGTTACCAAAACACCTCACAAAATGTGGACAGGTAAGGTTCCCTCGTTAGCACATATCAAGGTTTGGATTTTCAAGGCTTTCGTAATACGAGAGACCCACGACAAGCTCGAACCTCGAAGTGAGCGTTGTATTTTCATCGGCTACCCACAGAAATCCTTTGGATATTTGCTCTATAGACCTAGTGAGAATGTGGTCTTTGTAGCGCGAAGGGGTGTCTTTCATGAAAGAGAACTCATATTCCAAGAGGATAGTGGGATGAAAATTGACCTTGAAGAGCTTCAAGAGTTAAGCGATGAAGGAACCTCTAACACTAGCAATCAACCTGAGGATGAGACTCCTGTTAAACCAGTTGACTAGTCCATATCTCTACGACGTTCCAGTAGAGTTAGTGTTCCACCTGTGTTGTATGGTTTTCATATAACAACTGAAGGTGATACATTTATTAGTGATAGTACATTGATAAATTTGGATGAACCTAACAACTACAAGGAAGCCGTGGAGGGCCAAGTGTCTAAAAAGTGGAAACAGCCGATGGATAGCGAGATTCAGTCCATGTATGACAATCAAGTTTGGAACTTGGTTGAAAATGTACCAGGTCATAAGACGGTCGGGTGCAAGTGGAGTTGACTATGATGAGACCTTCTCACCAATAGTGAAGATCAAATCTATAAGGGTTATGCTCGCCATAGCTGCGTTTCATGATTATGAAATATGGAAGATGGATGTCAAAAACACTTTCCTTAATGGGAAGTTAGCTCAGGATGTTTACATGAGTCAGCCAGAGGGGTTTGTAGATGTGAAGTACCCTAATAGAGTGTGTAAGCTTGAGAAATCCATTTATGGATTAAAGCAAGCATCTCGCAGATGGAATATTTGTTTCGATGAGAAAGTCAAAGAGTTTGGCTTTTCGAGAAGTGATGATGAGTCATGCATATATGTCAAAGCTAGTAGGAGTATAGTTAGCTTACTCGTATTGTATGTGGATGACATACTGCTCATAGGAAACGATGTTCTAACCTTGCAAGAGGTTAAGTCCTGGCTTGGGAAGTGTTTCACTATGAAGGACCTCGGAGAAGCTGCTTACATTCTGGGGATAAGGATATTGAGAAATATGAGTAAAAGACTAATAGGACTTAGTCAAAGTACCTACTTGGACAAGGTGTTGAAACATTTCAACATGGAGAATTCATAGAAAGGAGAATTGCCTATCCAGAGCAATACCAAACTGAGTATGACTCAGAGTCCAAGCACCGATGCCGAAATTGTAGAAACGAGTCGAGTACCATATGCTTCCGCCGTTGGCTCGATCATGTATATTATGACATGTACTCACTCTAATGTGGCTTTTTCTTTGAGCATGGTTAATCGATATCAAGGGAATCCTGATAGAGCACACTGGATTGCAGTAAAGAACATTCTTAAGTACCTACGAAGGACTAACGACTAGGTCCTTATCATCGGTGGGAGTGATGACTTGAGAGTGACAGGGTATAGCGACGCCAAGTTTCAGACCGACAGAGATAATTTCCGCTCTCAGTCGGGCTGGGTATTTACCCTAAATGTAGGAGCAGTAACATGGAAAAGTTCCAAAGAGGAGACTGTAGTTGATTTAACGTGAGAATCAGAGTACATAGCAGAAAGCAAAGCGTCGAAGGAGGCAATATGGCTAAAGAACTTCATTAGAGACCTTAGAGTTGTACGAGCGTATGGAGATTTTCTATGATAACGAGGGTGCGGTTGCCTTAACCTAGGAACCAAGGGATCATGGCAGATCCAGGCACATCGACAAAAATATCACTTTATAAGACATCGAGTAGAAGAGCGACTCCTCGTAGTGAAGAGGGTATCGTCATAGGATAACCCAACAGATCCCCTTACGAAGGGACAGAGTAAGGTTAAGCATTTGTAGCATGCTAAGAGCATTGGCCTAAGAGACGATATTAGTTTTAGTGATTAGGTAAGCAGTTAGAAACTTGTAGTAAATAAATGCATTTGATTCTTAAATAATAAGGATATTATTTATAATTAAAGTTTACTGTCTTTTGTCAATTCTTTATTTTATGTTTCAATTTTGTATGTTTTGACTTCCAGAATAATATGATTATTCGAACTATCCACAGTCAATCATACTTTGGAAGTAAGTTATGAGGTTAGACTGTCATGAATTGGCTTGTAGATTGTCTAAGGTGTTTAGACATAGCAAAAGTTTTCTACAACGTTCATGAGTGCTTCTGAAATAAGATATGAGTATTGGACTAAACCCACACTCACATGAATCACTTCATGGAATTTATCACGAGTGATTGTGAGACGATAATATCGTATAGTCTTCAAACCAAGATATATGAGTTGTTGATTACAAGTTGGTTGTGCATTGATAGTACGAAAACGCATCAGTATCTTGATGTTATAAAACGTGTTGTTGTGTATAATTCAACAAGTAATTAGTACAAGTATATAAGTCAAAGTTTATCTGTTCCTTTTATCCTAAGAGGATTAAAAGTGATATCTTGGGCCCCTAGATGATTTTGTTTTGAGTTATGTGCTAGGTCGGGTCATGACTCAGTTGATGTGTTCAAATAAGTTCTATGTCAAACAAATCAGAAATCGGGAAAGAAACTGTTAGACAATGAGTATGACTTTATTCCATGTATTTGTCCACACGATATCTTGAAGAACCGAAGATTATATGATCTCTTCTCTAAAGGACGTGTCATTGACTAGGTCAGAGTTTCACAACGGCATTTGAGAGCTACGATTGTTAATCGGATTTTGAAGTTGCATTGGCAGTTATAGTTATTAGACTTATCCAAGTGGGAGACTGTTGGATTAGGTGTCTAAGCCCATAACTATAATTGGTATGTACTTGACCCGATAGTAGCATGATCCTTTTGAGTTGCCTTCACCGAAGCAATTTGATAGGATAGATATTTAAGAAAGAGGTTATTTGTGATTTATTAATATATTATATGAATAATATATTAATTGAGAAATCATATTATTTAATTGGTAGTGATCGAGAATTAATTTGGAATTAAATTAGTGATCAAAAGACATTGATTAAAATGTACGGGGACTGATTAGGTAAACCAGTAATACTTATAGTTTCGGCTAATGATCCATGTTGGTTAGGGATGGGCTAAACCTATATGAGAGTCCATGAAGGTTTAGTCCATAGGGCCTACCAAATGTGAAGAGTCATGGTGAACTAGGGTTTACATGTAAGAAACCCTAGGAATTCCACACTATAAAAGTAACCCCTAGCATCACTAAAATCGTCCATAAGGATTCCAAGGTGAAACCCTAGCTGATTTGTGCTTCCTAACCTCTCTCTCACAAGCCTTCATTTGCTTTTGGTGTTTGTAACTTATTAGAGGTATCACACTTGAGGTACCAAGATCTTAGAAGATTAAGAACTACAAGTTAGAACTAAGAGGTATTCATCTAAGTAGTTTTTAAGTTGTATATCTCCAATTGCATGCTAGCTAGGGTATATGCTTTGGATAAAATGAAACTGCATGTATAAATTGAGAAAACTTAGATCCAAAGCATTAGGGTTGTATGTGCACCATAGGGATGTTATTGTGCTCAAAACCCATCACTAGCTCCCCCGGAGCTCCAACAAACCTCTTGCTAAGCGCAAGTGACACAAAAGATCGGGTAGCCACTGAATCAAACAATATCAATGTATAGATACCGTTTACAAGGAACAATCCTAAAATAAAAGACACAAATATAAGCATACAAACCAATATAAATAAAAAGATAAGGAGAAGATACATACTCGTCACCACATCAGCTGTTACCCAAGCCTCCTCGACTTTCAGCTGAAAATCCCTGCCCCTCGCAACAGGCGCATCTGTCTTGCCCTGGCGGCCATCAGTAATTCGTAGAGTTGCTGGAGCGTGTGGTGCAGCTGGTCCACCCACTGATAAGCTCAAGAAATTGGCCTCCTTATGAGCCCTCTGATTACAATGGAGGAAGATCAGGTCAGATGTCTGGATGGTGGGGGTAGTATCAGTGCAATCCCTGCTAATATGACCCATCTTGCCGTACTTTAAGTAGGAAAAACCATCCACCCTACACACCTCATCGTGTTTCCTGCCGTACTTGCCATATTGGCTCCGACCTTGCTGGACTCTCAATCTCGAATCAAAAACCATGAGCCTCTTGCCCGAACTCTATGAACCCTGAACCTACTCTAGTTTCCTCTTCCGCTCCATCTCATTCTCCTTGATTATTTTGAAAACATCTTGAAAATCATTTTTAAAATATTTTTCCTTAGTTTGAGACTAGATTCCTATAAATGTTCCTCCAATTCGATCAAACCAAGGCTCTGATACCAACTTGTAAAATGCATAAAATTCATGAAAAATTTAAACTTTTAAAACAACCCATAAATCCTCATTGTTTACAAAATAGTTTTCAAAACATGCTTAATATCAGATTTTTTTCAAAATCATAGAATAAAACATGAGGAGGTGCACGATCATGCCTCCGCCTTCCCACTATCATCTAAGGTACCTGAAACATAACCCAAAAGTGTAAGCCTAATGCTTAGTGAGTTCCTCCAAAATACCAACACACAACAAATATCACATATACAATAAGAACATAGTATAGGTCCAATCAACCATCCGAGTGGAATACCCCAGGCCCTCAACCATCGTGTTGGAATGCCAACATACCATGGGTCCAATCAACCATCGGGTTGGAATACCATAGGCCCTCAACCTTTGGGTTGAACTACCAACATACTATGGGTCCAATCAACCATCAAGATGGAAAACCCTAGGACCTCAACCATCAAGTTGGAATACCCCGGTCTGTTGGCTTGCACAAAGTAGTGAAGCCTCAGCCACTGACCAAACATGTGCACATATAATAGATAAGCATACAAATAACCAGCCAGTAAAAAAACAGAAAGATCATACAGATCACTATGCATAACATCATCCTATCTTCCAGGATGCAGATCTAACAGATCATTACAGCACACAATCATGCGATAAACTAGGATAACAATCCAAAGGGCTGGCCTTGGTGCCTTCGAGCCGTAAGTACAGTAAGGAAAAATTACATCACAAATTGAACAGAACCAATGATGCTCAACTTCAAATCTCAGATCCCTACACAATACCTACATCTACCAAGTGGCCAATTCCATCAAGATCCTGAAATACCCAAAATACCCCAAGGTCCAACTTGGTCAAACTCAAAAGTCAAGGTCAACAGTCCATGTTGACCCAACATGTCGTGTTCCCCTTGGTCATGACGTGTTCTATGAGCGTCCAAATAGTCGGGAAAACCTTAGCCAACACGCCACGTTAACTTTCAAACATGTCGTGTTTGCCTAAGTCCAACAACTTAATACATTCAGCTGCCTTTTCAACTTTAAGAGCTCGAAAGCTCAAATCTAGACCAAAATGTGTTAGGAAGGTAAAAGTTTCCAAAATTTTCCATTGGAACTACCAAATATGTCCAAAAACACAAATCACAAACTTGATAAAGCAATGGCTTAACCAAAATACCCTTAATCCTTAAGATCTGAAGTCTATCCTTTCCAGAACTAATTCTAACACCTAAACCATCCCAAAAATTGGTGGTTTTTAGACATACATGTCCACTGTATGTCTTAAACCCATATTATGTCAAAATGAGGATTTATGACCTAATACGTATGCATGGAATCAAAAATTGATTATAGACCAGATCCAGGAAACTAGTAGGTCACCTTGACCTGGAGATTCATAAAGTTGCAAACTTTATGAGATCCAATCATTGCAACATTCAAAAACAAGGAGAAAAAGGGACAAAAATCAAGATCTAATAACTTTCAATGATAATAATCGGGTCCTGGACACTTACAAAGGTCTAGAAGAGTGCCAAACTGAAGAATGGGGCTTGCTTGCTGGATCTTTGCTTCCTTCTTCCACATTCTTCCTTATTTAGCTTCAAAACAACAAATGTGAGAGAAAATGATTACGGTTTCTTTCAGGGCTTGAGGGGCTGGTGGAGGTTGTGGGTGAATAAACCCTAGCCACCACATTCCTTTAAATAGGGAGAAAAAACCCGGAAGATTAGGGTTTCTTTCTAGTCGTCATCACGCCGTGTTCCAAGAGGGAACACACCGTATTACCCAAGATGAAACCAGCTCCTTCTCATATCTTGACACACCGTGTTGGTGCCTCCAACACGTTGTGTCCAAACCTCAGTTATACCCAAGGGTGCTACCACTTGACCAATTGACATGGAATAGAATAATAAGGATGAATTTAGAAGTACCTGAACATCAGGATGTTATAATTCTCCCCCACTTGAACTAGAATTCATCCTCGAAGTCTGCTGCAGTGAACTAATCTAGATAATGCTCCCGCATCTCAGCCTACGGCTCCCAGGTCTACTCACCCTCCGATGCTGGGTACTTCCTTGCTACACAAAACCTTCATTTTCATATCCAGGATAGCTACCGGCCCCTCAACATGGTTCAGGCGCTCATGACTTGACTATCATCCAAGGAAACCACTGCGTGCTCATCCAATACGCACTTTTGTAGCTGCGAAACATGGAAAGTGCAGTGCATCTTAACGAGCTCCTCAGGAAGATCCAATCAATAAGCAACCTTGCCAACCCTGACAATCACTTGAAAAGGCCAAATATATTGGGGACCCAATTTTCCCCTCTTCTTGAAGCGTATCACACATTTCCATGGTGAGATCTTCTGTAACACCATGTCGCCAACCTGAAACTCCCACTCGGATTGGCGCTAGTCGGCATAGCTCTTTTGCAGACTCTAAGCAGTCAGCATTCTCTGGATGATCCACTAAATTAGCTCTATGGTCTGCAGGACCACTTCGGTCAGCCCCATAACCCTGTGACCAACCTCGCTCCAACAAACTGGGGTACGACATTTCTGACCATAAAAGAGCTCGAAAGGCGGAGCACCAATGATGGAGTGATAATTGTTGTTGTAGGAGAAATCTGCAAGAGGCAGGTAGGAGTCCCATCACCCATCAAAATCGATAACACAGGACCACAACATATACTCAATTGTCTGTATCGTTCGCTCACTCTGGCCATCAATCTGCGAATGATAAGCCGTGTTGAAGTGCAACCGCGTGTCCAGTTCCTCATGGAACTTCTACCAAAGGCGGGAGGTGAACCTAACATCACGGTCTGAAACAATGGAGACCGAACCCCATGGTGAGCAACGATCTCGCAAACATTCACATCGGCCAACTTCTCGGTTGAAGAACTCTCCTGAATCGCCAGAAAGTGGGCACTCTTGGTCAATCGATCCACGATGACCCATATCACAGCAAAACTCTTTTCCTTCCTTGGCAATATGGTGATAAAGTCCATCGAAATTTGTCCCATTTCAACAATGGAACCTATACAGGCTGCAACTTTATGTGCGGCCTTTGATGCTCAGCCTTGACCATCCTGTAGGTCAAGCATGTCTCTACATACCAGGATGTCTCCCTCTTCATACATAACCACCAATAACTCAATCTCAAATCCTGATACAACTTGGTGGCCCCCGGATGAATATAAAAACAAGACTTATGAGCCTCCTCTAATACAACCTGCCTGATCCCACCAGAAACTGGAGCCCAAACCCGACCACATCAAGTCAATAGTCCACGAATATCCATGACGAAGTTGTGAATCTCACCTCTGATCCTCTCCTGCTTCCAGTTTTCCTTCCGTGTTCCCTCAGCCTGAGCCTCCTTAATCAATCCCCAAAGCGTGGTATCAACTTATATCCTCATATACACCACCCTATCCGAAGACCCGACCTACTTGCAGCTCAAAGCATCCGCCACTACATTCGCTTTACCCAGATGGTAAAGGATCTTGTAATCATAATCCTTGACTATGTCCAACCACCTGCGCTACCTTATGTTTAGGTTCGGTTGATCCATAATATGCCTCAAACTCTTGTGATTCGTGTAGATAGTACAACGGACCCTATAAAGATAGTGCCAACAAATTTTGAGGGAAAAAACCACTGCCCCAATCTCCAGATCAAGAGTGGGATATCACATCTCGTATGGCCTCAACTGCCGTGTATCATAAGCTATCACCCGCCCTCTCTGCATGAGGACCGCCCCCAAACCAGTGAAGGATGGATAAAAAAATACCATGAAATCCTCAATTCCCTCTAGGAGGGTCAATACCGGGGCCTCGCATAATCTCTGCTGAAGTGCCTCAAATTCCGATTGCTGCTCAAGGCCCCATCAGAAATCCACCCCTTTATCGTCAGATGAGTGATGGGTACTGCAATCTTGGAGAAATCCTGAATGAATCTCTAATAGTACCCTGATAAACCCAAGAATCTCCTGATATTCGAGGGAGATTTTGGAACCTCCCACAACATCACGACCTTGATCTTGGCCGGATCGACCAATATCACATCATGGTTAACGATGTGTCCAAGGAACTGAACCTCTCGTAACCAAAACTCGCACTTTGAGAACTTAGCATAAATTCGTTCTTTCCTTAAAACCCCTAGAAGCTCACGAAGATGCTGCTCTTTGGTCTTGGAATACACCAAAATGTCATCAGTGAACATAATAACTGAATGATTGAGCATCGACCTACACACTCGATTCATCAAATCCATGAATATTGCAGGCACATTGGTGAGTCCAAATGGAATTACCACAAACTCGTAATGCCCATAACGAGTCCAGAACGTGGTCTTCTCCACGTCCTCCTCTCTCACTCTGACATGATGATATCCATACCTCAGAGCTATTTTGGAGAACGAAAATGCACCCTGTAACTGATCAAAGAAGTCATCAATCCAAGGAAGGGGATAACGGTTTTTCACCGTTAACTTGTTTAACTCCCGGTAATCAATGCACATCCGGTGTGAACCATCCTTCTTATTAAGAAAGAAAATCAGCGATCCCTACAGAGAGGTGCTCGGTCTGATAAATTGCTTGCCTAACAACTCCTGCAACTGAGATGACAACTCCTGCATCTCCGGCGGTGCTAAGCAATATGGCGCCTTGGCAATAGGGGCCGCACCTAGCACAAGGTCAATCCTGAACTCGACATGCCTCTCAAGAGGCACACCGGGTAACTCCTCTGGGAACACATCTGCGAACTCCCTGACAATCGGGACTACTGAAACTGAAGTCTAATCTCCATCACGTGTATCCACCACATAAGCCACGTAGCCCGTACACCCATGCTGAATATACTGTCAAGCCCTAGTTGCAGAACCAAACTCTAAACCCATCCTATTACCCTCTCCATAGATAACCAATTATCCCCCACTTGGGGTTCGAACTACCACAAGCTGGCCCTCACAATCAATCATAGCACCGAACCGGCTCAGCTAATCCATGCCTATAATCATGCAAACATCCCCTATGGGGATATGAATCAGATCGATCAAATATGGCACCCCGAAGATCTCCAGAACACAAGCCCAATACACTAATGATGCAAAAACCCCATGTTCCTTAGTGATAGAAACTCACAATAGACACTCTAACTCTCTAATGGGCATCTCAAACTCTCTACTAAACGATCGAGATATAAAGGACCGACTCGCACCCAAGTCAAACTACACTAAAGCAGGAAAAGAGTTCACTAGGAACGTGCCTAACAGAGTCACATAAATAAGAATAACATAAAGCACAATCAACAGAGAAATGGATAGAAGCATACGAATCACAACATCTAAAGCTACTCTGGCCTCCTTGATAGTGAGCTGGAAAACATGACCTCGAGCCCTTAGGGGCTCCACCCTGCCCTGCCTTCATTCATTGATCCTCAAAGTAGCCAACACTAGAGCTTGTGCCTGGTCTGGAAGCAAGAAACGGACACTATGCCTTCATATGGCCCACCCGATCACAATGATAACAAAGTCTAATGCCCGGAGCTGGAGCCTGCTGCCAGCAGTCTCTCGCGATATGAACCCGCTTTCCACATTTGTGGCACCCCAAAGAAGATCGACAAGCTCTGACGTGCACCTTACCACTCTTTCCACAAGTGCGAACCCTCTGACTCCCCGACTTAGAATCGATGGCCCTAAACCGCTTCGGCACAGGCTCCGACTGCGCCAGGGCCGGTCTCTGCTCCCTCGTCTGCAACTGAATCTCAATCTCATGCTGCCTGGCGGCCTCCTGCAACTCCAACAAAGAACCATAATGCCGAGTGGATACAAACTGACAAATCTCCGTCCTGACTATGCTCAAGTAATGGTCATCAAAGCCTGCTCAGAAGCAGTAAACTCAGGACAAAACATGGCCCTCTCGGTGAATATCTTGGTGATATGCATTACTGACTTTGTCCCTTGTCTTAAATCTAGATTCACCACTCATGCTCCACCAATGGCACACATCTAGAATGGAACATCTCCGAGAATTACTCCTAAGACACAACAACTCTCTGCTCCGAACCTGAGAAGGTTTAGACCGCACCTGACCATCTTCTCATCTGGTCATGAGTAGGTGAAAAAGGATCCCTCAACATCAGACAACCACCTCATGGCTATGATCGAGTCCTGCACTACATTGAAAGTCGGGGGCTTCGTACTGTCGAAGTCCGGGTACTGAAAAACCCGACATGATCCAACCCTTGCATCTGCAATGATCGTAGTGGCTGCAACAGCAGCCTCGGACAAAGCAGAATAAAGCTCATCAAGTACTTAATCATCGCGGTCCTAATAGACCCAAACATCTTCGGAAACTGATCTTGGAAGTGACCAACAACCTCCTCCTACAGGATCTCCTTGATCATGTCATCTAAAGCAGCTGACCCACCCTGACTGCCAGCTCCAGATCCCGATTCAGACCCAGCCTCAAATTGCCTCGTAGTCACCATACTAAAAATAAACTAGGGGGATATCAAATAATATGCATATCATATTAGTGGAACCAACTCCGAACAAAACGCTAGGGGTTGTCACTTGCATGTTACACGTACGGGTCCTGTGCTTTTAGTAGTACGGGTCCATAATATCTTCTGCACCTACTCGTATTTGTCTTAGAGGATCATCACAACAACCCTAAGAACACACAATGGCATAATCATACACTCCACCCTCACCCCATAGAGGAAAGGCTAAACATCTCGAAACTGGCCGACTGACCTTACAACACTCATCCATGAAACTTCCACCAACCCTGGAACATTCGTGAGTGCTAATCATAGATAACACTGGACCTTATAGACAATTGAATATATGATCCTACCCTAATCCCTTCATCAAACAAGAACAGTAAAGAAGGCCAAACCAAACATTCTCAGGCTACAAAATCTTAGTTATGTATGACCATGATGCATACACTAAGCAACTACAGTAATGATCTTAATTCCATATAAGAAGAACCCTGGGCTACCGAGCATCGTATAATCAGGCAATTCTAGCATGCAAATTCCTGAAGATCCCTAGCCTATCACTAGCATGTTTTACTAACATATCACAATATGAAACAACAACATGGTATTTTGGGGTCTACTTACTGGCTCCGACAAATCATACACATCACATCCTCCTTGATTATTTTGAAAACATCTTGAAAATCATTTTTAAAATCTTTTTCCTTAGTTTGAGACTGGATTACCACGAGTGTTCCTCATATTCTCTCAAACCAAGGCTCTGATACCAACTTGTAACATCCATAAAATTCATGTAAAATTTAAACTTTTAAAACAACCCATAAATCCTGATTGTTTACAAAATAGTTTTCAAAACATGTTTAATATTAGAGTTTTCCCAAAATCATAGAACAAGACCCGAGGAGGTGCACGACCATGCCTTCGCCTTCCCGCGATCATCTGATGTACCTGAAACATAACCCAAAATAGTAAGCCAATGCTTAGTGAGCTCCCCCAAAATACCAACACACATCAAATAGCACATATACAATAACAACATATTATGGGTCCAATCCACCATCGGGTTGGAATACCCCAAACCATCAACCATCGGGTTGGAATGCGAGCATACTATGGATCTAATCAACTATCGGGTTGGAATACCGTAGGCCCTCAACCATCGGGTTGGAATGCCAACATACTATGGGTCCAATCAACCATCAGGTTGGAATACCCTGGCCCCTCAACTATCAGGTTGGAACACCCCGGCCTATTGGCTTACACACAAAGTAGTGAAGCCTCAGCCACCGACCAAACATGTGCACATATAATAGATAAGCATACAAATAACCAACCAGTAAACAAACAGAAAGAGCTTACAGATCACTAAGCATAACATCATCCTATCTACCAGGATGCAGATCTAACAGATCACTACAACACACCATCATGCGATAAACTAGGATAACAATCCAAATGGTCGACCTTGGTGCCTTCGAATCGTAAGTATAGTTTGGAAAAACTCACCTCGCAAACAGAACGTAACTGTTGAGGCCCGACTCAAAATCTCATCTCCCTACATAATACCTACATCCACCAAGTGACCAATTCCATCAAGATTTTAAAATACCCAACATACCCTCAAGGTCCAACTTGGTCAAATTCAACGGTAAAAGTCAACAATCCATGTTGACCCAACACACCGTGTTCCTTTTGGCTACGTCGTGTTCTGCTAGCATCCAAACAGTCGTGAAAATCTCAACCAACACGCCGTGTTCGCCTGAGTTCCAACAGCTTAATACCTTCAGCTACCTTTTTGACTTCAAGATCTCTAAAGCTCAGATCTACACCAAAATGTGATTTAGAAGGGTAAAGTTTCCAACTTTATCCATTGGGACTACCAAAAAGATCCAAAAACCCAAATCACAAGCTTGATAATGCAAGGGCTTAACAAAAATACCTATAATCCTTAAGATCTGAAGTCCATCCTTTCTAGAAGTGATTCTAACACCTAAACCATCCCAAAGGTTGGTGCTTTTTAGACATACTTGTCCAATGTATGTATTGAATCCAAATTAGGTCAAAATGAGGACTTATGACCTAATCTCTATCTATGGCATCAAAACTTGGTTATAGACTAGATCAAAGATACTACTAAGTCACCTTGACCTGAAGATTCATAAAATTGAAAACTTTATGAGATCCAACCATTGCAACATTCAATAACAAGGAGAAAAAGGAACAAAACTCAAGATCTATCAACTTTCAATGATAAAAATTGGGTCTTGAACTCTCACAAAGGTCCAGAAGTGTGCCAAACTGAAGAATGGTGCTTACTTGATGGATCGTTGCTTCCTTCTTCTACCTTCTTCCTTCTTTAGCTTCAAAACACGCTTCACAAATGGGAGAGAAAATGATTAGGGTTTCTTTCAAGGCTTTAGGGGCTGATGGGGGATGAGGGTGAACAAACCCTAGCCTCCACATTCGTTTAAATATGGAGAAAAAACCCGGAAGATTAAAGTTTCGTTCCAACCATCAACACACCGTGTTCCAAGAGGGAACACGCCCTTTTGTGCTAGATGAAACCCATTCCTTCTCAAATCGATACATGCCGTGTTGGTGCCTCCAACACGCCGTGTCCAAACCTCAATTATAACCAATGGTGCTACCACTTGATCAATTGACATGAAATAGAATTATAAGGATGGATTTAGAAGTACCTGAACATCGGGATGTTACAATCACACGTTAGCTTTTAGTGATTATTATAGAATCACCCATGTGAGAGAGAAGTGGGTTCGTTTCAAAGGAATTGTATGGGCATATTCCTAAGAGCTCTTACAGAACCAGACAAGTGTCCATGACCATAACAGATACATCATTGAGAACCTAACTAGCTCAGGGAGAATAATGTGAGACACATATTGATTATTTTCACAAACGGCAAAACAATTCAAGGACATCGAGTCTACTGGTCCACTAGTAAAATAAATATGTATCTGGAGGGAATGTTCAAAGGGTAACACCAACATATCCGATGCATGATTCAACTACTGGATTTTATCTAGGTAGCTTGAAAATGCTTGAACAATTTTCATTCAAATGGGGATTGTTGAAAAATGGGTGTTAACCAATTTATAAAAATGGGTTTCCACATTTTTCAACACATCCAAAATGGATTTAACATGAATGAGAAATTAATCCTTAAAGTGGGAGTGTTGGAAGAAGTAAATAAAATAGTTTAATGGGTGAGAAAGAAAAGAAAAGTTCAGGGACCTTTCTGTACATATTCTTTTTTTTTTATAATTGAATATACATATTACTTACTGAATTACTATTATGATTAGTGTCTACAATTTAATCTTTTTCAGTTACAAATTTGAACTCTAATTTTTGTGTATATATAGAGGTTTTAGGCGACTAATACAAACATCCCCAATGAAAACAGAATTCATGATAAGATTACAACTACCTATGTAACTCAATGAATAAGTTTTGAGTGAAAATAAAATGGCAACTTTAGTGATCAACTAAAATGTATCAAATCATAAATAAATGTTTTAGTACCATCGAAAGGGAAGTTCGAGTGGCCGAGCTAAATATTTTGTCAAATCCAAAAGAGAACATATACGGAAAAATAAGGAAAAAGTGATAGAGTTACATTTGTCAATTCGAAACCACATGAAAAACTCGAGATGTAATTTAATACAAGAAATTAAAAATCACCAAATCTACAAGCATTATCAATTTTTAGCATCTAGCATCGAAAACTTCATTTTGAATCAGTTAGGGATTTGTAGATTTGTGAGCCAACCGATCCAGGTTATCTTAAATTTAGGAGCTCTAGCTACTTGTGATCGAATTGAATGATATGGTGACAACTAAGTCATAAGGTACTACAATCTCATATTCAATTTCTAAAAACAATTTTATTATGATAGCAACACTAATGGATTCACTGGATACAATCAAAAACTCCACTAGTTAATCATGTTCGGGCGAAACTAGTATTAGGATTTGCGACCTTTGGGAAGTACTCGGTTGCACCGATTTTTATTAATTAAGATTTCTATGATATTTTAATTTTAACTTTAATCTATCACATTTCTCTAACAATCTGAATAAAAATTTTGCACATTTGGTTATAGAACGATCAAAATACTTGAGCTTTTTTTTTGAACGGTCAAATTAGTTGGATTTCAAGAACTTGAGGTTTGTCTTTATACCTGAATTATGGTGATGACTTGGAGCTAGTTAGTCTGTAAAGGCTTGAGGATAAGATTAAGATTTCAAGAATTAGTATTGATATTATCGAGTTAGGCTCATAGTTTATCTCTTATTTTGAATTTGTATTCTGTTAGAGGCTAGCTCTAGAGTTTATCTTCACTGTATCATGTATATATACAAACCAAACTAAATGAGTCAGTCGATTGATTTTTGAGCCATATTTGTTCATGGTATCAGAGCAGGTGTAAAAAACCTAAAACCCTAAAACATGACGGGGGAGAAAGCGGAGCAACACCGCCACCAACAAAGATTGAAGCCAACTCACCTTTTTATCTTGGACCTCAAGATCGGCCAGGTGATTTTATCACGCCAACAAAATTGCGTGGCGACAATTATGACGATTGGGCCGGAGACATTCGTACTGCATTGGAGGCACATCGAAAGTACGGATTTTTGGATGGAACGATCACAAGTCCAGAACCCCCTTGCACAAAGGCAGATTGGGAGACCATCAATGCAATGTTGGTATCCTGGATGATGAATACTATAGATCCAGGAGTTAAGAACAGCATTGCAAAATACCAAGACGCAAAACGATTGTGGGACACGTTGAAATCTCGGTATGCTGTTGTAAATGGGCCTAGAATTCAACAATTAAAGACAGCTATAGCCAAATGCGAACATGCCAAGAACATGACTGTGGCGGAATATTTTGGGAAATTGACAGGGTTGTGGGAAGAACTTCACAACCACGAACCTATCATAAGTTGTACATGTTGTGAGAGTTGTACAGCAGGAACTCTCCATGCCACAAGGAGGGATAATGACATGCTACATAAGTTTCTTATGGGCTTGAACTCTGATTACTTTGCTGCACTCTGTACAAGTATTCTTTCCCAAGACCCGCTTCCTTCGCTAGATAAAGCTTTCCAATTGGTTGTTCAAGATGAAAGAGTTTGAATAGATAAGAGTGTGATAGAAGAAAAACCCCCTGAAGTGTTGGGATTTTCAGTTCGTGCTAGCGAAGCAAAGGGACGAACTCGTGAACAAATTGATAAATCACATCTAACATGTACTCATTGCAAAAAAAACCGGGCATGAAGCTACAAGTTGTTTCGAACTCGTGGGGTATCCGGAATGGTGGGAAGATAGGAGCAAATCCAACTCTAGCAACCGTGGAGGAAGGACAGCCGGCAGAGGCAGGGGGACTCGAGTTCATGCCACCAGCTCTAACCATGTTGGTGCTTCTGTTGACAGTAGCAAGGAACCTTCTTCTCCGCTTTTGTTCACTGCAGAACAATGGAAAACCTTGACAACCTTAATGGGTAATGCAAAAATACCAGATCAACGTCTCAACGGTGAGTTCTATAAACGATTATGGATAATTGATTCTGGTGCAACACACCATGTCACAGGCGATGCTTCATGGCTGAGGGATATTGAAAGAATCCCAGGACGTCTTGTGGGTTTACCAAATGGAAAAAGGGTGATTGGAACTCATTCAGGAAGAGTTCGGTTATCCGACAAAATAATTCTTAAAAATGTTCTTTTAGTTCCTAAATTAAATTGCAACTTAATATCTGTCTCACAATTAAATGATGACATGAAGTGCATCGCTGCTTTTAACTCACATATGTGTGCAATACAGGACTGTTCGAGGAAGCTGATTGGAATGGGTGTTAGATGGGACGGACTTTACTACTTCAAGAAGGGTGATTCTATACTTCATATGTCAGTCAATGGGGTAGTATCAACCATGGAACCTTGGCATAAGAGAATGGGACATCCCTCTGAGAAGGTGATAAAGATGCTTTCCCCAGTTAGTAGTAGTAATAGTAAGGGTAGTTTAAATAATGCTTGCGAAGTATGTTTTCAAGCCAAGCAAACTAGAGATAGCTTTCAGTTGAGTGAGAATAAAACAATTAGGATATTTGAAAAGGTACACTGTGATTTGTGAGGTCCTTACAAAACTTCTTCTTCGTGTGGTGCTCGTTATTTTTTGACATTAGTGGATGATTTTTCATGTGCGGTTTGGGTTTATTTGCTAAATGATAAAACATAAGTTTTTTCAATGTTCATGTCTTTTGTTTCAATGATAGAAAGACAATTTTCTCAAAAAATTAAAATTGTCCAAAGCGATAATGGAACAAAATTTAACTGTTTGCTTAGCTATTTTTCCAATGTTGGCATTATTTTTCAAACATCTTGTGTTGGTACCCCTCAACAAAATGGACGAGTGGAAAGAAAACATAAGCACTTTTTAAATGTGGCTAGAGCATTATTGTTTCAAGCTAAGTTACCCACTTATTTTTGGGGAGAAGCGGTTGTTTGTGCTGCCCACTTGATCAACCGAACCCCATCTACCATCTTACATTCACAAACTCCTTATGAGGTTTTATATGCCACTTTGCCCTCTTATGACACTCTCAAAACATTTGGGTTTCTCTGTTTCGCATATAACCAGCAAGCCAAGAGGGACAAATTTAGTAGTCGAAGTAGGAAGTGTATCTTTGTGGGATACCCATTTGGAAAGAAAGGATGGAAATTATTTGATTTGGATACTCGGGAATTCTTTGTTTCCCGTGATGTTAATTTCTTCGAAGATATATTTCCATATGTAGATATGCAAGATATAGCAAACAATGAAGATGCTACTATGGCCAAAAGGAGCCCATCCTACCATGACATCCTCATTGATGATGAACAGCCAGCTCATGTACAACAAGGCTATGAACAACAAACTCCTAACTCATCAGCTCATCCACATCTTGCACCAGAACCGCAACCTGATTCTACACCACAAATGGGTTGCGGCCAGAGAGAGAAATTCACTTCAGTTTTACGAAAAGATTTTGTCACTCATACTACTGCTGTCCAAAGTCCGTCCCTCGCTACACCTCTTCCAGAGTCTTCCGGTAAGCCTTATCCTATTACACACTATATAAACTGTGGTAATTTTTCTCCTAGATATCAAAACTTTATTACAGCCGTTACCGCGGGAACAGAACCAAGATCCTTCAAGGAAGCCATCAAACATGAAGGTTGGAAAGCTTCCATACACAATGAAATTCGTGCTCTAGAAGACAATGGTACTTGGACACTCGAACCGTCACCTGCTGGAAAAAAGGTATTAGGTAGCCAGTGGGTGTATAAAATAAAGTACTTGTCAAATGGGGAGGTTGAACGACTCAAATCTCGTCTAGTAGTCTACGGCAATCACCAAGAAGCGGGTGTCGATTACACTGAAACTTTTGCTCCTGTGGCCAAAATGACCACTGTTCGTGTTTTCCTCGCTGTCGCGGCTTCTAAAAATTGGGAGCTGCATCAAATGGATGTACACAATGCATTTTTACATGGTGATCTCCGTGAGGAGGTTTATATGAAACCACCACCAGGTTTCAAACCTTCCAACCCCAATCTCGTTTGTCGTCTTCGCAAGTCCTTATACGGCCTCAAGCAAGCCCCACGATGTTGGTTTGCAAAGTTGGCTACGGCTCTCAAGAACTATGGATTTCGACAATCCTATTCAGATTACTCCTTGTTTACTTATGTTCATGGTGAAATACGTATTCACATGCTTGTATATGTTGATGATTTGATCATATCTGACAATCAACCTGAGGCAATTCGACGGTTTAAACAATATTTGTGTGGCTGTTTCAAAATGAAAGATCTTGGACCTTTAAAGTATTTTCTCGGCATTGAAGTGGCTCGCAATCCATCTGGTCTTTTTTTGTGTCAGCGAAAAAACACCCTGGACATTGTAACCGAAACAGGTTTGTTAGGATCTAAACCCTCCGCGTTTCCTATTCAACAAAATCATCAATTGGAGTTAGCCACAGGTGCACACTTGTCCGACCCGGAACCTTACCGACGACTGGTTGGTCGCCTAATTTACTTAGCTGTTACACGACCTGATCTTGCCTACTCGGTTCACATCCTGTCCCAGTTTATGCAGTGTCCTCGAGTCGAACATTGGGAGGCTGCATTACGGGTGGTCCGTTACTTAAAAGGTACTCCAGGCCAAGGTATTTTGTTGAAAAGTGCTACTAATTTGCTTCTCACAGGATGGTGTGACTCGGATTGGGCGGCTTGTCCCATCACTAGACGATCCCTATCTGGGTGGATCGTATACCTAGGTGGATCTCCAATTTCTTGGAAGACAAAGAAGCAGCCAACCGTCTCTCGTTCCTCCGCTGAAGCGGAATACCGATCCATGGCAGCCATTACCTCTGAAGTGAAGTGGCTTAAAGGGTTATTAACCAGCTTAGGAATTCCACATCCTAAACCTGTCACTCTATATTGTGATAGTGAATCTGCCATTTATCTCGCAAAAAATCCGGTATTTCACGAGCGTACGAAACATATTGAAGTCGATTGTCGTTTTGTTCGAGATGCCATTGTTGACGGATTGATTGCTCCCGCCTATGTCCACACTAAATTACAGCTCGCTGATATTCTAACAAAAGCTCTTGGCAAAGCAACCTTTGATAATTTGGTTCTCAAGTTGGGCATTTATGATCCCCATGCTCCAACTTGAGGGGGGGGGGGGGTGTAAAGGCTCGAGGATAAGATTAAGATTTCAAGAATTAGTATTGATATTATCGAGTTAGGCTCATAGTTTATCTCTTATTTTGAATTTGTATTCTGTTAGAGGGTAGCTCTAGAGTTTATCTTCATTGTATCATGTATATATACAAACCAAACTAAATGAGTCAGTCGATTGATTTTTGAGCCATATTTGTTCATAGTCACTTGTTTTTCTCTTGTGATGTTGCAGTTCAGATGTGTTGAAGATTTCTAATTGACTTGATTTCCCTTTCTCTTTAATGTGTAACTTTTCGGCCTTTTCGACAACGTCTCGAAGTAGAAAAATAAGAAGACAGTTGAGGTAATTATGATCACATCTATTTGGGTCATTTGATGCTATAGAAATTGTAGTATCTTTAAACCAAGCTCATTCCGAAAGAATATGATTGTTGACCGTATTATCTATTTATCTTTAGATTGGATTAATAATAGGAATCAGAAGTTTAGAATAGAATGAGCTAGTTAGTTAAAAACCTGCTTTTGAGTATTCCGATGTAATTTTCGGTTTTTTCTCTAGCTCCTTGGTAGAGTTTTTTTTCTTCTTTTATATATTTTCATTCAATCACTCAAAGAAATTATCAAGCTTTATATTCAAATGTTAATATAAGCTTGGAACGCAAAATAAGGTGATTCATTCAACTTTATAAACGTTTGACTTGAATTCTATAGAGTTTTTGATCCGTGTATATGCGTGCATATACATAATCGTGGTAAAGTTTTGGTGTATGACTTTGGGTTGATCTTGTTTTATCACGAGTTGTTAAGCTATTAACGAGTTGTGTTCAAATTCATCCCCTACTTAGTTATGCATATGTTTATAAAATTGTTGTGTTTTCTAACATAAACAAAGGTTTGTTAGTTCTTTTTTGTAAAATTATGTTATATGCGCATCTTCATTAGAATAAGGGTCTATATTTGAATGGAACGTAAATATCCATATTGTCAAGTAAATCCAAATAAAATTTTCGCTTTTTTCAAATTAAGTTAAGCCAAATAGATTTCGCAGTATTCTCCGATCTTAAATCCGATCCCGATCAATTACATTAATTTTGTTTGAATTTTATAGTTTGGTTTTCAAAACTGAAGACAATCTCAAAACTTACAAATGACAACAAAATTTAATATTATCCGTAAAAAAAAGTTTTTGAGAAAAAACATCAAAATCTAATAGTGTCGATCGACTTTGGCAAATAGGAAATAGGTAGATAGAAAACATTTGTAAACGTATTAAAGCTTTTTATTTATTCCGACCATTCCTTCAACCATAATTTTATAAACAACATTGAAATAAAGAATTAAAGATATATATTAGAATAAAAAATTAATAATAAGTAATTAACTAAAAAATAGCATAAAAATGAATAAATAGTTAATTAAGCAATAGCAACCAAAACTAGTATATAATCCAAAAGAAGGCTTCAGTTGTGGTCCAAGTCTCCAAGATGATTAGAAATTCGTATATTTATTCAATCAATATTCTAAACAAGAATTATTTAACAACGGCATTCCATATTTACGAACAGACCCCTCTAACTTCTTGAAAGTTGACATTTATATTCATCTGAAGAATATATTTTCCATGTAGCCATCTCCATTCCTTTGGACATGCATATACAACGTTCTATATATTTTTGATAAAAACAACATTGATAAACCTAAAATTACTACACACGATACTTAGTAACATGTGATATATGTATGACGGCTAAGGGCTTTCTTTTACCCTTTTCCATCTTTTCCCTAATTCCTGTAATTTCTGTGGTTCTAAGGATTAGAATGGTGTTGTTATATTGAAGTCTTTGGACTTCTAAGCCATATTAAAACAACACAAGTCTTCTCCTTTAAACCAAGATTTGCAATTATAATTCTTGCTACTTGTTTCCCGTGTTTAAGATGCCAATTTCAACATCGTTGAAAGAATCCAGACCAAAATCATGAACGCCAAAATCCTGACAATCCAATAGCCATGTAGCACAATCATCCCACGAGGCGAATGCATTAGCATGGTCGTTGTTGTTGAAGCTTGGCCCATTGTTTGGTAACTCCCAAGCTGATGTGTCCATGAACGAAGGTTCATTTTCACTTAACAGGTGACTTAACAACATTTGATCTTCACAAAGGCTTTCAAACAACGTTTCAGTCTCATGATCATTGATGGTTAGGGAATTTTCAGAAGATGTGGAACTTGAGTTCTCCTCTGAGCTTACATGGGTACTATTGGCACTTCCAAGAGGTGATGAATGGTGATCTTTAGATTCTAGCAAACGTTTTTCAGTAGAAGATGATGATGTCTTGATCGCTTCATTTTCTATTTGAAGGGGTTCATGAGTTACAGGGTCAATTCCCATTTTTAAGAGCTTTTTCTTGATATGTGTGTTCCAGTGATTCTTGATTTCATTGTCTGTTCGTCCAGGCATCCTTGCAGCTATTTTTGACCACCTAAAACATAAAAATATCCATACTTTAATTGTAGATCGATATAATAAGACTCAATTCAAAGTAGAGGATCATTTACAACATCAAAAGAAAATTGTATGTACGTACGTTTACTCTCATGCAAAGCTTAGAAAAAGATAAAAAGATATAATTACAAGACAATCAAGAGGAGAGAGAGAGAGAGGCTAGCTACCGGTTGCCGAGGCGAGCATGGAGGTCAATAACGAGCTGTTCCTCTGATTCATTGAGCAGGCCACGCTTCAAGTCTGGTCGGAGATAGTTGGTCCACCGGAGCCGGCAACTTTTGCCACAACGACGGAGTCCAGCAAGCTTAGGGACTGCACGCCAGCAACATTGGCCGTTAGTAAGGATAAAGTTGATGAGTTTCTTGTCTTCCTCCGTCGTCCACGGCCCTTTCTTCACCCCCAGTTTGTCACAACACGGTTGTCTTCCCATCGTTTTACCGTCTTCTCCGCTGACCACCAACCACTGCCACCAACCACAAACAAGCACTAAAAAGATAAAAATGTGACCTGAAAGATGTGAAATGGTAATAGATCCCTCAAACACACTTACCGAAATTTAGATATGCCACCACCAACCTATAAATATAGGCATTTTAGAGAGAGAGAAAGTGAGATTTTCCGGTGAGGTCCACAGGTGATCTATGAAAGGTACAGGTGAACCGCAGCCCGGTTAAGGTGGTAAAAGTTGGAAGCGAAAAGGAATGATGATGGATGACTCACAGCCGAATCGTAAAAGGGAATATAAATTTTAAAGTAAAACCCCTCTGCTAACAAAATGTTTATGTTTCGGCCCTATATGTAAACATATTATATATTGCAACCCTCAAATCTAGAGAATATTTTGAGATAAGCTTCTCAACAAAAGAGAATTTGAGGAGCTCATAGTTGTCTATAGTGCTATCCTGGAAAAAAATCTCTCGCTCCTTGGCTTGCATATATATAAGTAGACCACGAACTTTATTTATATGCACTCGTTTCTTATATATTGACTGGCTTAAGTTCTTTGATTATATGCACTCGTTAATTTCTTACTGAAAAATAAAAATCAAATCATGTAAAACTCTAGGATCAAGGAATCATGCATCTAGTATGGCATGCAACTTCAAAAAGTGCCTCATTCTAAATTAAAAAGAAAACATTTGGCTGATTTATGAAATTTTTTGTTTGTGGCAATAGATCTAGCTAGTTCCTAGAATCACTACCTAAAATATTAGTATCATCGTTAGATCTAATTCGATCTTCCGTAAAATATTGGTCATTAGCAAGTAGCAACGGATAATAGTTTTACAAGAGATAGATTTTGTTTGAATATGTAAGTATCAACTGCTAATACACGATCAATTCTAAAATTAGTTAGGATTAGACCCTCAACTAATTGAAACCCATTTCTTCATTGAACCAAGTTTCATCACTAATAAACAAGGTTATTGTCAATGTCAGAATCTTATCTAAGGTCGTTTATGTAAGGTAATAAAATGGTAATACCTTAATGCCCAAGACCAAACAAAGGACAAATAGGGAAAACTGTGAAAAATGATTTTATTGTTATAAATCTCTATCTATACTAATGAATATATATCCTTATTTATACTAATGAAAACAGTAACCTAAACCATTATGTAATACTTGTTAAGCAAGCCGACAACTTCCCAATCTAGATCAAATACTTAAAATAAAAAGGATTTTTCCAAAATACGCATGCACTCATAAATCCGATTAACCCCACAATCACCCCCTTAATCGGATTGGTCATACCTCTCATTCACAACAGTGTTGAATCACCGTCTTCCCGAACCATCCGGACTTTTCCCGGACACCCGACCTCCATCTCGGTCACCTCCAATGTAACGACCCAATTTTCACGTCCAAAAATTTCGTTTTAAAACATTACTTTAGAAAACATTAATAATTAAAAACATTGTTTGATCAAACCATGACACAACGTAAACCATGTCTAAAAGCCAAATCTTACAACCAATCAAAATATCAGAGTATAAATCCCAGAGAATCTCGTAAATGCGGAAACCAGAGAGTGTGTGTGTAACATGCTGCTACCGTGCCGGCTCCTTTCCCCTAGCTGAGGAGGTACCTGAAACCAAAACTGAAAACCGTAAGCACAAAGCTTAGTGAGTTCCCCAATCATACCACATACCATACAAACACATAACATACATACTGCCAAGCCATTCTGGGGTACCTGACTACCTGGTACGGCCATTCTGGGGTGCCGTCTTACCCGTGTCAAGCCATTCTGGGGTGCTGACTACCCGTGTCAAGCCATTCTGGGGTGCTGACTACCCGTCGGTCCTAACAACCGATCCTCGGGGACTAGTCCCCTCTTACTACCTTTATCGCATATAACATAACAAGCCAGCATGCAAACATATCATCACGTACTGTCAGACATTTCTGGGGTGTCTGACTACCCTTCAGTCCTATCAACCGATCTCTACTTCTATCTCATATAACATATCATGCTACCATATAACATATCAGGTAGTAGCAAACCTAGATGACATCACAAAGACAATCATCTAACATACGACTCCTACTGGTGGGCCGGCGTTGTGGCCATAGACCCACCGCTACTGGAACGTAACTCACCTCGAAGTAGCTGCTGATCTGATCGGGAACTGACTGTCTACTGCTGCTGTTGCTGCTCCGGAAATCCTCCGGCTGCAATTCCCACAACATACTCAATCAAACACTGCTAACTGTCCTTTGGGTAAAATGACCATTTTACCCCTGATCATGCCCTAAGTCAAAGTCAGAGTCAACTTCCAGTTGACCTGACTCGCCGAGTTGGCTTTCCAACTCGCCGAGTCCTACCCAAACGATTGTCCTGAATCCCGTTCCTACTCGTCGAGTTGGGCGACGACTCGACGAGTTCTCCTTCTAAACTGATATTCAAGTCCTTCATCCTACTCGCCGAGTTGTATGAACAACTCGTCGAGTTCGTCTTCATCCGAAGAACACTTGCTGCTTCGACTCGCCGAGTTGTATGAACAACTCGCCGAGTCTGTTCTTGATCTAAGGAGATTGCCTTGAACTCGCCGAGTCAGGGCATTGACTCGCCGAGTTCCTCCATAGATGACTTCAGCTTCCAACTCACTGAGTCACACCCCGTGACTCACTGTTCACTCGACACTACGAAAAGGGGACAAAATCGGAGACTCGCGAACAGACTCGCCGAGTCACATGAACGACTCGCCGAGTCGTTGCCATGCACCCACTAAATACACAGATTTCCTCGATTCCAGTCCATGCCATTCACAGATCTGGACTCCTAGAACACGAATCACATGTAAAGTTTACAACTTTACGTGTAGATATTCACTAATACGGATTTTAGGGTTCAAAATGCCTCAAAAGGGTAGATCTAGGGTGAACAAGCAACATGGGTCCATAAAGGTAACAAATCTGAGCTCCTGGAGCTCAATCTTGCCTAGATCTAGAGGCCAAACAACTTATTACGACTTATATTGCACATACAAGCTTGGGGATTGGTTCAAGAATGACTTAAATGAAGTAATAAGCATGGAAACATGGGGAAAAACGGGTTATACCTCAAAGGAACTGCTGAGAGAGCACAAAGATGTTTGGATTCCTTCCCTTCCTCTTGATCTACTTCCCTTTTGCCTCAAAACCTTCAAGATCACACAACAATTGCTTCAAACTCTAAATGAATAACTTAGAATGAGGGTTGGAAGCTCTAGGGGGGGGGATGGGGGCTGGCTTGGGGCAGATATGCTGTTTAAATAGGGTGCAAACCCCTGAAACTTAGGGTTTCATCCAACAGCTGTGACTCGCCGAGTCCAGGATATGGACTCGCCGAGTCGCCAACTTAAACATGTCCCGGGTCCCGCATCTACTCGGCGAGTCGGACCTATGACTCGCCGAGTCCAAGGGTAAAAGAAGAGAAATACTCAAATAAGATTTACGTACTAGGAACCAGGTGCTACAAATCTCCCCCACTTATTTTAGACTTCGTCCTCGAAGTCTGCTGCTCGATCCTGAAACAGCTCGGGATAATGCTCCATCATCTCGTCCACCGGCTCCCAAGACCATTCCAAACCCTTGCGGTGCTACCATTGCACCTTCACTAGCTCCACCCTCTTGTTCCTCAAATCCTTCGACTTCCTGTCGAGGATTGCGACTGGGCGCTCAATGTAATTCAGGCTGTCATCAACCTGAATATCCTCCAAAGGCACTACTGCTGAATCGTCCACTAAGCACTTCCGCAACTGGGAAACATGGAAAGTGTTGTGGATTTGGCTGAGCTCGACTGGCAGATCCAGTCTATACGCCACCTTGCCCACCCGGGCCATGACTCGGAATGGTCCGATGAACCTCGGACCTAACTTGCCTCGCTTCCTGAATCGAATGACGCCCTTCCAAGGCGACACCTTTAGGAGGACCATATCCCCGACTTGGAATTCCAAGTCGGATCGACGCTTGTCGGCATAGCTTTTCTGCCGACTCTGAGCAGTCTGAAGCCTACTCCGGACCTGCTGGATCCTCTCGGTCGTCTTGAGCACCACTTCGGTGCTCCCCATGACTCTCTGGCCAACCTCACCCCAGCATATCGGGGTCCTGCACCTCCGACCGTACAACATCTCAAATGGGGAACGGTCAATACTCGCGTGGTAGCTGTTGTTGTAGGAGAACTCAGCCAGGGGAATATAGGTATCCCAGCTACCACCGAAGTCTAGCATGTACGCCCGCAACATATCCTCCAGAGTCTGAATGGTCCGCTCGCTCTGACCATCCGTCTGCGGGTGAAAGGCGGTGCTAAAATGCAAACGAGTGCCCAACTCGTCATGAAATTTCTTCCAAAACCTGGAAGTAAAACGCACATCCCTATCTGAGATAACTGAAACTGGCACCCCGTGCCACGCCACGATCTCCATGATATAGATGTCGGCCAATTTCTCGGCCGATATGCTCTCCTGAATCGGGATAAAGTGAGCACTCTTGGTCAATCGATCCATGATGAACCAAATCGAATCCACTCCACGCGCGGTCCTGGGAAGTTTCGTGATAAAGTCCATCGTGATATCTTCCCATTTCCACAGTGGAATATCCAACGGCTGCATCTTGCCATGCGGCCTCTGATATTCGGCCTTGACCTTCCTGCAGGTCAAGCAGCGCTCAACGTACCATGCCACATCCCGCTTCATGCAGGGCCACCAATAATCTAGACGAAGATCCTTATACATCTTCGTCGCCCCGGGATGAATAGAGAATCGGGACTTGTGCGCCTCCTCCATCAAAATCTAGCGCAAGCCTCCGTGATACGGTACCCACACCCTATGATGTAGTGTCAAAAGTCCTCGGCTATCATAATCAAAGGAGGAAACCTGACCCACCAGACGCTCACGCTTCCGATGTTCCTCCTTGATAGCCTCCTGTTGGGCCTCCCGAATCTGCTCCAACAGGGGAGTCACCACGGTCATCCTCATGCAAACGTCCCTGATCGGCGCTGCCTTTCGGCTAAGCGCATCGGCCACCACATTGGCCTTCCCCGGGTGGTAGAGGATCTCGCAATCATAATCCTTTACCACGTCCAACCATCGATGCTGCCTCATATTCAGATTCGGCTGATCCATGAGGTACCTCAAACTCTTGTGGTCCGTGTAGATGGTACATCGAACCCCGTAGAGGTAATGCCGCCAAATCTTGAGGGCAAAAACCACCGCCCCCAACTCCAAATCATGTGTCGGGTAGTTCGGCTTGTGAGGCTTGAGCTGCCTCGAAGCATAGGCAATGACATGCCCCCTCTGCATCAGTACCGCGCCCAACCCAGAAATGGACGCGTCGCAGTATACCACAAAATCCTCTACGCCCTCTGGCAGGGCTAAGATCGGCGCCTCGCACAGTCTCTGTCTCAGCGTCTCAAACGCAGCCTGTTGCTCGGGTCCCCACCGAAAGACCACGACTTTCTTCGTCAGCCGCGTCAGGGGTACGACTATCTTGGAGAAATCCTGAATAAATCTCCGATAGTAGCCTGCTAATCCCAGGAAACTCCGAATCTCGGATGGAGACTTCGGAACCTCCCATCTCATCACAGCCTCGACCTTGGCCGGATCGACCAGAATCCCGTCCTGGTTGACAAGGTGTCCGAGAAATTGCACCTCGCGCAACCAAAACTCACACTTGGAGAACTTGGCATACAAGCTCTCCCTCCTCAAGGTCTCCAACACCTCTCTCAGATGCTCCTCATGCTCCTCCTGAGTCTTGGAATAAACCAAGATGTCATCGATAAAGACTATCACAGACCGATCTAGCATCGGTCTGCATACGTGGTTCATGAGGTCCATGAACGCGGTAGGAGCATTGGTGAGCCCAAACGGCATCACCATAAACTCATAGTGGTCATAGCGCGTCCGAAACGCGGTCTTCTGCGTATCCTCCTCCCTGACCCTCATCTGATGATAACCCGAACGCAAATCAATCTTGGAGAACCAAGATGCTCCCTGAAGCTGGTCGAAGAGGTCATCAATCCTCGGGAGCGGGTAACGGTTCTTCACCGTTACCTTGTTCAGATCCCGGTAATCTATACACATCCGATGCGACCCGTCCTTTTTCTTTACGAACAAAATCGGGGCTCCCTAGGGTGAACTACTCGGTCGAATGAATCCCTTGTCTAACAGCTCCTGCAGCTGTGTAGACAACTCCTGCATCTCAGGAGGAGCCAACCAATACAGTGCCTTGGCTATCGGGGCCACACCAGGAACAAGGTCAATCCTGAACTCCACCTGTCGCTCCGGAGGTATCCCAGGAAGCTCCTCCGGGAAAACATCTGCAAAATCTCGACCCACCGGAACCTCGCTCACTGTCGCCTTACCCGCCTCCCGGGTATCCATCACATACGCGACATATCCTGCGCATCCCTGCTGAAGATAACGCCTAGCCCTCGCTGCTGAACATACAGTGGGTCCGCAAGGTGGCCTCTTGCCATGAATCATTAACTCTCCCCCACCTGGGGTCCTGACTCGCACCAGTTGCTACGCGTAATTTATCACTTCCCCATTAGGGCTCAGCCAATCCATGCCTATAATCACCTTGTTCCCACGCAGCGGAATGGGAACCAAATCTACCAAGTAGCGCTCCTCAAACAAACGCAGCACGCAATCTCAAAATACCATCGATGCTCACACCGGTCGATCATCAGCAATCTCTACCTCCAAAGGGCAATCTAACTCGCCCGATGACTCATGAAACTTCTTGCTAAGCGCAAGGGAAACAAATGATCGGGACGCACCCGAGTCGAACAACACCTGAACTGGAAGGTCGTTCACATGGAACGATCCTAATGCATACATATACATACGGAGCACATATCAATAACATAACATCATAAAAATAAGATAGAGGGAAAGAATCATACCTGTCACCACATCGGGTGCGGCGCGTGCCTCCTCGGTAGTCAGCTGAAATGCTCGGCTCCTCACCACTGGAGCCTCTGCCTTGCCCTGCTGGCCATCCGTGATCTGCAGGGTCGCTGGAGCTGGCGCCTTCACCAGCGCTGAAACTGTCAATTGGGGGCAATTGGCCTTCTTGTGGCCCCTCTGGTTGCAATGGAAACACAGCAACTCTGATGTCTGAATAACTGTTGCCGAAGCAGTGCAATCCCTGCTGATGTGCCCAGACTTGCCGCACTTGTAGCAGCCTGATGATCCCATCCTGCACGCCCCCTCGTGCGGCCTGCCGCATTTCCTGCAGCGGCTCGGTCCTGACTGGCCTTTCGGCCTACCATCTGATCCCTTGGGCTTCTTCCCCGAAGCCCCTCCTGTCTGACCCTCCTCTGATTTCCGTTTCCGGATGTGCTCCAAATCTATCTCCCTCTCCCTCGCCCTGGCAATCATAGAGTCCAAGGTAGGGCAAGCCGAAAACCTAACATGCTCCCGGATGTCAGCTCGTAGCATATCATGATAACGGGTCCTCCTCATATCCTCGTCACCAGCATACTGGGGCACCAACAAAGCCCTCTCCCAGAACTTGGCGGTGATCTCCGCCACAGTTTCCGTCGTCTGTCTCATGTCTAGAAACTCCCTGGCCAGCTGCTGAAGCTCGACAGCCGGCGCAAACTCTGCCCTGAACCTGGTCACAAAGTCCGACTAGGTCATAGCCTCGATAGCTACGGCTCCCAACGAGTCACCCACTGACTCCCACCAATCCCGGGCTCGGTCTCGTAAACACCCTGTTGCATACCTCACCTTCGACCCCTCGAGGCAGAAGCTAGTCAACTGTGCAGACTCGATGTCTGCAATCCATCGCCTGGAAGCAATGGGGTCCTTCACCCCATGGAAATCCGGTGCACCACTGCCCCTGAAGTCCTTGAAGGACAGCGTGCGAGATCCCGACTGGCTAGATGCCATATCACTCCGGAATGCCCGAAGGCGATCCTCCATCAACTCCATGATCCCTTCCTTGATCGACCCAAAGAGAATGGGGGTCGACTCAAGGATGCCTCTGGTGATCTCTGACGCGATGAACTCGCGTAGTCCCTCATCTACCGGCTTGGAACCTGATCCCGAACCTGACCCCTCTCCTGAACCGCCATCTACCGGCCTTGATCGAAGTACCACCATTCTGCAATACATCACAACAAACATTAGAGATACTGATACTTCCTAAGGGATCACTACTACCTACGAGTTCCCTGGTCTTATCTTGACCTTCCTTTGTTCGGGTACGGATCCTATGCTTTCAGTAGTACGGGCCCATACTACCTTCCACATCTATCCGTACCTTCTTCAAGGAATGCCTCGACTCCACCAGATCCCTTTCACTACTGCTGATCACTGCTATACTCATCCTAGGCTTTCCCTAGGGAAATCTCTGATTCTACTCTATCCAGTCCTCAGCTGCTGCAGGCCTCCTTGTAATGCCAATTAGCCATTACTCAAATACCATCACATGTGACGAGGCTCAGATAATCCTTCGAGTACCCGAATCGTCCCTACAACGGTTGGAATCAAACAAGAGCTGCGCAGTAGGATCAAATCCGGCACTCTAAGATTATTCAACCCTGAACACATGTGACGTGACGCATTCGCCAAATGGCTAACTCCCATTATTCAGAGTTCCACATAGCACAAAGCAAGCAGCATTCAGACAAGGGTAGCAATCTCAATCAACTCTATCTGCTTACAGGAACTGAGCTAGCATAAAGTGCTAAACTCATACTATCAGGCATAACCTAATCAGGCTATCTTACTTACTGTCTACTCAATATCTAGCATGCAATTCTCATACAACTAAAACACATAAAGCAGGCACATAAGGCATCACTCCTAGATCCTTAGTCCTATTCTAGCATGCTGTTCTACAAAAGCAGATAAACATAACATAAACTTGTATGGGTACTTTGGGGAATACTTACTTGAGCTCGGCCGGTCGCGCACATCACACACTTCGTTCTCTCTCGAAACTCTTTTCTCAATTTTTAGAAAACATTTTCTTTTAGAAAATCTTTTAATCCCTCGATTTGAGTTCAGACACCCCCGAAGGTGTGTCCGAATCCCTCAAACCAGGGCTCTGATACCAACTTGTAACGACCCAATTTTCACGTCCAAAAATTTCGTTTTAAAAAATTACTTTAGAAAACATTAATAATTAAAAACATTGTTTGATCAAACCATGACACAATGTAAACCATGTCTAAAAGCCAAATCTTACAACCAATCAAAATATCAGAGTATAAATCCCAGAGAATCTCGTAAATGCGGAAACCAGAGAGTGTGTGTGTGACATGCTGCTACCGCGCCGGCTCCTTTCCCCTAGCTAAGGAGGTACATGAAACCAAAACTGAAAACTGTAAGCACAAAGCTTAGTGAGTTCCCCCATTGTACCACATACCATACAAACACATAACATACATACTGCCAGGCCATTCTGGGGTGCCTGACTACCCGGTACGGCCATTCTGGGGAGTCGTCCTACCCATGTCAAGCCATTCTGGGGTGCTGACTACCCGTGTCAAGCCATTCTAGGGTGCTGACTACCCGTGTCAAGCCATTCTGGGGTGCTGACTACCTGTGTCAAGCCATTCTGGGGTGCTGACTACCCGTCGGTCCTAACAACCAATCCTCGGGGACTAGTCCCCTTTTACTACCTTTATCGCATATAACATAACAAGCCAGCATGCAAACATATCATCACGTACTGTCAGACATTTCTGGGGTGTCTTACTACCCTTCGGTCCTATCAACCGATCTCTACTTCTATCTCATATAACATATCATGCTAACATATAACATATCAGGTAGTAGCAAACCTAGATGACATCACAAAGACAATCATCTAACATACGACTCCTACTGGTGGGCCGGCGTTGTGGCCGTAGATCCACCGCTACTGGAAGGTAACTCACCTCGAAGTAGCTGCTGATTTGATCGGGAACTGACTGTCTACTGCTTCTGCTGCTGCTCCGGAAATCCTCCGGCTGCAATTCCCACAACATACTCAATCAAACACTACTAACCGTCCTTTGGGTAAAATGACCATTTTACCCCTGATCATCCCCTAAGTCAAAGTCAGAGTCAACTTCCAGTTGACCTGACTCGCCGAGTTGGCTTTCCAACTCGCCAAGTCCTACCCAAACGATTGTCCTGAATCCCGTTCCTACTCGTCGAGTTGGGCGACGACTCGACGAGTTCTCCTTCTAAACTGATATTCAAGTCCTTCATCCTACTCGCCGAGTTGTATGAACAACTCGTCGAGTTCGTCTTCATCCGAAGAACACTTGCTGCTTCGACTCGCCGAGTTGTATGAACAACTCGCCGAGTCTGTTCTTGATCTAAGGAGATTGCCTTGAACTCGCCGAGTTAGGGCATTGACTCGCCGAGTTCCTCCATAGATGAGTTCAGCTTCCAACTCACTGAGTCACACCCCGTGACTCACTGTTCACTCGACACTACGAAAAGGGGACAAACTCGGAGACTCGCGAACAGACTCGCCGAGTCACATGAACGACTCGCCGAGTCGTTGCCATGCACCCAGTAAATACACAGATTTGCTCGATTCCAGTCCATTCCATTCACAGATCTGGACTCCTAGAACACGAATCACACGTAAAGTTTCCAACTTTACGTGTAGATATTCACTATTATGGATTTTAGGGTTCAAAATGCCTCAAAAGGGTAGATCTAGGGTGAACAAGCAACATGGGTCCATAAAGGTAACAGATCTGAGCTCCTGGAGCTCAATCTTGCCTAGATCTAGAGGCCAAACAACTTATTACGACTTATATTGCACATACAAGCTTGGGGATTGGTTCAAGAATGACTTAAATGAAGTAATAAGCATGGAAACATGCGGAAAAACGGGTTATACCTCAAAGGAACTGCTGAGATAGCACAAAGATGTTTGGATTCCTTCCCTTCCTCTTGATCTACTTCCCTTTTGCCTCAAAACCTTCAAGATCACACAACAATTGCTTCAAACTCTAAATGAATAACTTAGAACGAGGGTTGGAAGCTCTGGGGGGGAATGGGGGCTGGCTTGGGGCTGGTATGTTGTTTAAATAGGGTGCAAACCCCTGAAACTTAGGGTTTCATCCAACAGCTATGACTCACCGAGTCCAGGATATGGACTCGCCGAGTCGCCAACTTAAATGTGTCCCGGGTCCCGCATCTACTCAGCGATTCGGACCTATGACTCGTCGAGTCCAAGGCTAAAAGAAGAGAAATACTCAAATAAGATTTACGTACCAGGAACCAGGTGCTACATCCAAAGTCTTCCATACCCTTTTTTATGGTTCATAGCACACGTAACATGTAACATGGCATCTTGTCGGATACGTTCATTACTATCTAGACTTTTCCCAGATCCACGACCTCTCCCCAGCCAGATACAAATCCATCCGATTTGAACTTCCACCTCCATAATATCCACAACTTGTTTCTCCAATCTCTTCCTTTGTTCTGATCACCTTTGCTCAAATAGGCATCTCCACCAACCAAGAAAACAAAGCCAAATGCTTTACCATTTTCTTTCAAGCATGCCAAACGAACTGAATCCAAAGTTACCTGCTTTGACGGATCCTTCATGCCTGCTTTTTGCGCACCTATGTCGATATCCCCTTATCACGAACAAGCCAATATTTCTTCATCGCTAATCATTGTTGTCCGATTAATGTAGAAACAACCCTTTGATTTTTTGTCTTTTGATTTCAACCGATCAACGTCTTATTCTCTTTTTTTGACAACCACGTCCTAATCAAACTTGTTTCGAGGGCACTTTTCCATCAAACAACAAGACAAGATCACAACCACCTTTACCGTCTTCCGTCACCCGCAAAACGAATCGAATTAAAGCCACGCGCTTTAATGTCTTCCCTCTGTTTATTCCACACCGCCGGTTAGTTTCTCTCCACCTTAGAACAAGTCCGGTCAAGAGAAATCGGGACTTTTGTTGACATGTTTCAACTGCGCTCAAAAAACTAACCACAACCCTCTTAAACCGAACCTTGTTCCCGCTGCGTCTGCCCCGCAGCGAAAGGCTACAATTTTCATGAAACCGACACTCAAACCGGACGTTCTAATCTAAATCAAATACTTAAAATAAAAAGGGTTTTTCCAAAATACCCATGCACTCATAAATCTGATTAACCCTATAGTTTAATCCTGATTGTAAGATTGAATCGGGATCGAAGATTCTACCAAAATGAACTCATATTGAAATTTTTTCACAACATATGGGTGTGAAATTTATATATATATATATATATATATATATATATATATATATATATATATATATATATATATATATGTATGTGTATATATATATATATATATATATATATATATATATAGAGAGAGAGAGTGAGAGTCACGTTTTTTTGAGAACCAAAAGATTTGTGAGAACATGCGAACTCATAACCAACTTGTCATTTTTCAGCACCAAAACATCAATTTTCTCCAAAAGTGGTTCGTCTAAGCCATATCTAGGCTAAAAAAATTAGATCATTTTTTTTTGGTTTTTTGGTATGACTGCTGATTAACAAAATCAACACTTATATGCCTTGTCGATGAGCACAATCAACAATCTTATGGACTACTGATAAGCAGAATGAGCAGTCATATAGATTGTTAATTTCTCATCAGCAGTCTATATGGTTGCTGATTGTGCACATCCGCAGTTAATATGACTACTGATTGTACTCATCAGCAGTCCGTACAACTACTGATCGGGCATATATGCAAATTTAAAAAAAAAATAAAAAAAATTGTCAAATCTTTTTTTTTTGAGCCTAGATATGGCTTAGACGCACCATTTGGAGAAGATTTTGTGTTTTTGATGTTGAAAAATGATGAGTTGATTATGAGTTCGCAAGTTCAGACGTGTTTATAGTTCTCACAATAACTTAACCCTATATATATATATATATATATATATATATATATATATATATATATATATATATATATATATATGGAGAGAGAGAGAGAGAGAGTGTGTGTGTGTGTATGAGAGAAAGAGAGAGAGGATCTTTTACGAACCTATATTTTTCAGCAAACTTTATCGTGCCATTTTTTAAAGTGACATAAGGCGTTAAGTTGGGAATATAGAAGCGCATTCACAAAAAAAAATCTCAAAAAAAATATGCACACATGGAAAGTGCATATATTCACAAATATCGGAAGTGCATATGTTCCTCAAAAATAACTTTTGTATGTGCTCATTTTGTTTTGCAAATACGCTTCTATATGGCTGACTTACTGCCTTAAGTCACTTCTAAAAAAAACACACAAAAAAACTCACGAGAAAAATTGAATTTTTTTTTGCTACAAACTGTTAAAATTAAGAAGAAAACATCTTAATTAGAAAAAAAGATCATTTTGATCATTTATAACTTAAGACATTAGATAACCACTTGGGTTGTGGTGACTTGGTAAGACATGTCGAAAATATTGTGGATAACCTGTAGCACCCTATTTCGAATCGTTTCTCATTTTGGAGTAGTGATCCCAGATTGGGTATTAGCAGGCTTGGTACCTTTGAAGAATTGAGATTTGGACTCATTTGGGGTTGGATAATGTAATTTAGATGATTCAGGTCATGGTTGTAAAAATCTGTCTCTTAGCGGCCTCTAATTGCCTACGAATAGGGGTTAGAGGGTTAAGCTAGGCGGAACTGGTCAATATCGGTCAAAACCGGCCCAACTTGGACCTAATCGGTCCAAAAGACTTTAAAAGTTATGGAGTCGACTTGCCTAAAACATAAATGTATTTGTTTTCATAAGGAGGATTCCCTTTATATAGAGTATGTTTTCCCCGATAGAATGTTCTAGCGTCGATGTGGGATGCTCAAAATTTTACTCTTTCATATATGTTCTTTGCATCTCGTTCTTCCCCCAATTTTCTAAATGGCTCGTCTCCTCGCCTGCTCGACTACTCCTCCCCTGATGAAGTACCAGACCCAATCAACAATAAATAATCGCTTAATCTGGAATCATTAATCGTCTTCTGCCACGAGTTCTAAAGTATTGTTGGGTCAAAATATGGTTTATACTTTACTTTTCTGGGCAGTTGTATTTTTCTGTAATATTTGTGAATTTATGGTCTAGTTTACGACTGAGTTTACGGCCGTAAACATCTTACGGCCGTAAACTCATTTACGGCCCAATTGTTTTGTCCGACCCATATTCAAGTATAAATAGAGGTGTTAGGGTGAGGAGTAGAGATTGATGAACCCTAAGGAGTTTACGGCCAGAGAGAATATGTTTGTGAATCTTTGTATCTGGAGCTTTAATTCATATCAATACATTGAAGATTCATATTCTTCTTCTTCTTCTTCTTCTCTTCTATTTGATCTGACATCATCCGTTTGATTGGGATTCCGCACCATCAAACTGATCTGATTGATACACGGGTAGATGAAGGATTTACAATTGGTATCAGAGTCTGGTTGTATCAGTCAAAAGGATTTACTGTTTCATCCAAAAATCGAAGATTCTGTGTTCTCGGTCCAAGCTTACGGCCGTAAACACTGAGTTCACGGCTGCAAACTAGTCAAATTCATCAACCGTGAAGTCTAGTTTCTTGGGTCGTAAACTCTATTTTGGAGCATTATTTGAACTTATTTTTGAAATACTTTTGCGTTTTTGGTTAGATCTCGCAAAAATAAGGGGGGTTTGTTCTTTGTGTTTTTCATAAAAAAAGGGTTTTTGATCGAGTTTTGGAGCTTCAAAGTTGAAAAATCGTTGTTTTTCACGTAATCGTTGAAGGGTTTTCGGCCAGAGCTTACTGCCGGAAACAGTTCACGGCCGGAGTTTACGGCCGGAAACTGTTCACGGCCGGCAGCGGGGTTTGCGTTTGCGGCTAGGGTTTACGAGCTTGCGGCTTGGAGTTTGCGGCTCGGCTCGGAAAATTGGCTCGGTAGATCGGTCGGACGTGGCGGCTCGCGACTTGCGGCTCGGCTTGGTGAATCGCGGCTTGGAGATCGGCTCGGCTCGGCAGCATCTGTAGCCGCGCTTCAAATAAAAAGGGGAGGGGGACGCGAAGTAAGGAGGAGGCGGGTTTCGAACCCGAGACTTCAAGAACAATACCAGTTGGTCTACATTGCCACATGCATCTTACCTTTCGTTTTTTGTTCATAAACACTCCCTGTCGCACCACTTTTCCTATTTTGACACTTTTAACCCAAAACTCAATTCCTTTTAATTCTAAATTCTTTTTTCATCCAAAATAAAAAATATATATATAATAATAATAATAAATTAATTAAATTAAAATTAATAAATAAAATCATATTTTAATTTTTTTTTTACTTTTATTTTTTTAACTTTTGACCTTAAATTTTAACTTTGACTTCCAAGTTTGACGTTTGACTTTAAACTTTGACTTTTTCGTTTAACTTTTAAAATTTCAAATTTAACTTTTCGGTTTGACTTTTAAGTTTGACTTTTGAGTTTAATTTTTTAAATTTGTCTTTTAAGGTTCATTTTTTTATTAAAAAAAAAAAAGAAAAAAAAAGGCGTTTTAATTTTTATCTTAGCTTCTAGTTGTGCTTTTTAATTGATTTTAAGGTCTACGAGGGAGTTGAAAACATGAAAGAGAGTCGTCAGGATATCTTAAGTCAAAATTTCAACATGTTCGATTATATCCCTGGAGAAACCCTGGAAGCTCAGTTGCAACGATTTACCACACTCACTACTAAGATGAATATTGTTGGGATCTTTTTGACCAAATCTGAGATAAACAAAAGGCTATTGAATTCACTTCCAAAATCGTGGGATATGAATGTAGCTGTCATCAAGAAGACAAAAGATCTCAATCGTCTTAGTATTGCTGAAGTAATTGAAGAGCTTGACGCTTTAAAGAGTTCTGTAAACCTTCCGGTCAATGAAGTGTCATGTTCTCATTCATGTGAAGTTTCATGTTCTCAATCATGTGAAGATACAATTAAATTTCTTCGGGATCAAATTGATTTATTTAAAAGAGAAGTTGAGGACCTGAGATATGAAGGATATCAATTCAGGAAAGGACAGAAGCCCCTAAAGGCTGAGTTGGAAGCAAAAACCAAGGACTTTAGGAAACTTCAGGAAGACTACAGTAACAAATGTGAAAACTATGATTATGTAGTCAAACAAAATGTTGAGCTAGTGGCTGAAGTTGAATCTTTGAAAGGAAAGTTTGAAACCGCCAAACTTGATGTTAGAAAATATGATTTCTCAAGTGACGTGGTTGCAAATATGATAGACCAAAGCATGTAGTTTAAAAGGAATCAAAACAAGGGTCTAGGGTATGATAGTGTACCTCCTCCTTTCAATCATAACTACACATCCATCCCTATGAAAAAGAAAGAAATTGACAAGGAGGCACATCTTCAATATGGAAAACGAGTTGGATTTGTGTCAGGAGGAGTTATTAATATTGAAGATACTAATGTTGCTACTTCTTGTGCAGGAAAAGTAACAGAAGATGAGAACAAGGAGAAAACCATTGAACAATCCAACATCTCCTTGAACTCAGAATTTGTTGCTTCGAATTTTGTTGCTTCTAATCAACCTGTCGTTAGTAAATACAGGCCACCAATTCCAGCGAAACAGAGTGCCTATTGCAAGCGTGCATCTGGGAACAGTAAGAGACAAGGCAAGGATACGCCACCAGGGGCAGGAAGAAACAATTTCCCAGTGAAGAAAAGGACTTGTTTTCACTGTGGAACACCTGGTCACATTGCCTGAAATTGTCCAAATCGCGCATACGTTCCTTATTATGCGCAAGGCTAGCAGAACGCGCCAAAAGAAACCCCTCAAAGTCACGTTCAGACATTGACGACTGGAATGCCAAGAAGGCCAAGAATGTAACTCCCAAGGCCAAGAATTCAACTCCCAAGGCCAAGCATCCAACTCCCAAGAACAAGAAGGGAATGCTGGCCCAGAAGTCTAGTTCAAGAGATGCTCCTGTGAAGCCAAGACCGGTTAGGTCAAAGTCATCTAGGCAGCCAGCTTCAAGTTCCAAAGCAAGTGCCGAGGCACCCATCGGATCGAAAAAGAAATGGGTTAAACCCAACTACCAATGGGTACCAAAGGCTCAATCTCCCAAATCAACTAATGACTCTAATATTTCTTCGTCTTCTGTTTGTGATAAGCAGGATATGTCATGGGAGAGAGTACCATGCAAGGATGAAAAAGGTCGACCCAGTTTCAAAATGGACTGGGTTCCAAAGACCAACTAATCCCGCTCTGTGTCGGAGCAGCTATGGAGGCATATCATCAGACTTCGGTTTGTTGGTAGTGGCTGTTCCAGGCACATGATAGGAGACATCTCTCAACTATACAACACTCAGAACATTTTTTGGGAGAATGTGTCCTCTGCGGGAAGGGAAGAAAAGAAGTGATCATTCATGGGGTTAGTGCTTAATGATATGAAAAAATTTCGGATCTGTTCTGAGATTATGCTTGTTGTTCTCAGACCTTCTGAATGCATATTCAATCGGTGAATTACGGTTTGCGTTTTCTTCTCTATACTCCTGCGTTTTTCTTAAGCTGATTCGCTTTAAAGACTAATTTTTGTTTTAGGATAGTTTAAATTTGCGCATTTACTTTCGTTTCTCTCCTATGCACAAATTTAGGGGGAGAAATAAAAACAAAACAAAAATTAGAAAAAAAATCCAAAAACATTAGAAAATCAAAAAATCAAAAATATGGTGTTAATGGAATGTGCTTGCAGGAGATGTTTTGGGAAGTGATATTATCAAGTGATAACAGGCAACCTGAGTCTGCGTAACGTACCCGAAGTTGAAGGGTCTATGCTCTGGTTTGATGCGTCGGTAGGCACGAAAATTTTTAAAATGGACATGACTAGGCAGAGTTGAACTTAGGAAATTTATAGACTTGACAAATCTTGACCTAGTTAGATACGTTCAGCCTGACAATACGACGCTCGGATAGGTTGAGCAGGGAGATATATATGGGAATCTACTCGTCACATTAAATGAACCCGTACTTGGAACCGTGGTTTAACTTTTCCTCGATGTGCGGATTTTGTCCTTAATTCCGGTTGGATGGGGCGACTGGTAAATTCCGATAAATTAGGTCTGTAGAATATCATTTTCTTTCTTTCCGTCTGTTAGTCATATGTTGTCTCCTTTACGTGACTTCCAATACGACCTGGTACACAACATATGCAACTCTATTTCTCTACAGGCTATATATATAAATGTTCTTATCTGTTAGCCATATGCTGTCTCCTTTGCGTGACTTCTAATCCGACCTGGTACACAGCATATGCAACCTTCTTCTTCTCAACCCCTCTGAAGTAGTTAGCAATAGAATTCTGAATCTCTTCTCTCTCTGAAAGGTTGTCTGCTCACCCGGTGTAAGGAGTACTCTGGAAGTTCTTGATGGCTGGGGCATATCAGGAAGCGGGAAACACGTTCCAGTACACTTAAAATTGAACTCATATAGATTGTCTATAGATCTCGCTGCTCGATTTAGGTGGACAACAATATCCCTGGTCGTCGTCAGATGAATGGTCCTTAAGATATAGTATTTAAGGAATTAGGATCAGATATAATTTCTAAGAACTTAGGATCATTCTGTCTTGTAACAAATAGTATGTCCTAAATTTGTCACAATTTTTCGTGTTTAAGTGGACAACAATACCGACGATCGACCAGTCAAAGATGTGAATATGGAAGGTACCGACAAGTGGATAAAGGCTGTCTAAAAACTTTGATCCCAAATCACTCTTAAAGTTAGATATCATTTTTATTTTTGTTAAGTTTGTTCATAGTGTTCTTCTAATTTAAATATTAGGGGAGAATTAAAAATTAATAATAATAAAGAATATTTATAAAAAAATAAAAAATAAAAAATCAGAAAATAAAAAATTAAAAAGGAGTGTTATTTCTGTTTTATTTCTTGTTAAAAAAAATCCAAAAATATTTTTGTTTATGTTTTAATTTGTGTGCTAAGTTTTCTTTTAGTTTTGTTTTGTCTTGAAAAGTGATTTCAGGTATAGATAAGACTCATGGAGTTTGTGTTGAAGATTTCTGAGCCAAAGGCTTCGTTCGTGAGCATCGAAGAATTCTCATTCGAAGGAGCAAGAAATGAAGATTATTCTTTCAAATTCAATCTTTCAACCGCAGAAGCAAGGTGAAGCAGAAATTGAAGATTATGTGACGGATTGCATTGAAGCCTCCTCAATCAGTCTGCTGCTATCATTGTACCTGCTGAAGTGATCCAGAAGATTTGCTCTCTCTGATGTTCTCTCTGAAGATTCTCAAGTTGAAAGCGTTATCTTTCAAGAATCAGTACAAGAAGCCTCCTCACCCAACGTGCGTTCAATGCCAAATTCTGAAGAAGAGCCCAACTGCTCAACATGAAGTCATTCATTGAAGATTCATCAAGTTCATCTTGAAGTCGTGAAGAATTTGAAGATTAATGTTGAAGCCAAGTTCCCAATGAAGATTATCAAGAAAGCCAGCTACTTTTTAGGGGGAGCTTGTTGGGTCATTAAGAAAAGAAAGCTATAAACCAAGGGGGAGATTGTTGGGTCAAAATATGGTTTATACTTTACTTTTCTGGGCAGTTGTATTTTTCTGTAATATTTGTGAATTTATGGTCTAGTTTACGGCTGAGTTTACGGCCGTAAACTCATTTACGACCCATTTGTTTTGTCCGGCCCATATTCAAGTATAAATAGAGGTGTTAGGGTGAGGAGTAGAGATTGATGAACCCTAAGGAGTTTACGGCTAGAGAGAATATGTGTGTGAATCTTTTGTATCTGGAGCTTTAATTCATATCAATACATTGAAGATTCATATTATTCTTCTTCTTCTTCTCTTCTATTTGATCTGACATCATCCGTTTGATTGGGATTCCGCACCATCAAACGGATCTGATTGATACACAGGCAGATTAGGGATTTACAAGTATCGACTCTGCCATTGTTATTTTTCCACGAGTCCTCAAGTACCGAATCCAACCAACAATCAATATTTGGGTAATCTGGAAAGGATTAGTGAGGAGGAGATTAGGTCAAATTGAGCTTATGTATGCAATAATTGATGAGTTATTTGCTTAATTTTTTATTGTTGTTTTCGATTTCAATGGATGATGACTTAATTGTCGATTCGTTCTGATTCTCGATTCATCTTAACTGAACGTTCTTTATTCCCTTGACAATTTTTGATATATTATAGATACGTTCAATCTGATTTCATTTTTCATGTTTCTATTGTTGATCGAATTAACATTCAAACTCAATAAGATTTTAGCAAACCATATCTGATTTCAAGCTCGCCTTCCATTTGTTCTGAGGTGCTTGTATTCGATTATCAAACCTCTACATAACTCGATTATCAAACCTCTTTATATTTAATTATCAAACCTGTGTAGCTGTACGATAAAATGGGACACTATAACTGAGCCTGGTTAAAATTTTCTGGTCTCATCAGTTCAAATCGGACATTACTTTTCATGCCCGCCATGTGTTCGATAAAATGCTTAAATGAAGTTCTCAAGTGATGCCCTCAATGATATTAGGAAATTTGACATCTTGTTATGCATTTGGAACAAAATTGACATCATGGGTTTTTGCAACTAAAGATGATACCACATAATCAATTATCAAGAATGAAAGAGAAGTCACTAGATATATGCAACCTTCAACATCAACATCCAAATTGCTAAAAGAAATTGATAATGAAATTCAAATGAAGGTAATGATTTTGATGATGATGATGATGATGATGAAGGTGGAATTATGTTTGAAGATGAGGATATGGAAAAATTGATGTCTGAGATTTGAAACATGCCCTATAGTTTAAGGTTGATGGCTTATTTTCAGAGAAGAGAAATGGATGCAAATTTGGCCATGAAAATGGCTTCAATGTTTGGAGATAGTTATATTTATTAATTTTTTAATAAATTTTTTCAATTATAATGTTATATTTATTAATTTTTTAATAATTTTGTTCATTTATAATGTTATATTTAATTTTATATTCTTAGGATTAATGTTATATTTATTAATTTATAAATATTTTTTAATAATTAATGGTCCCCAATTAATCCTCGCCTAGCCGATTAATCCCTTGACCCCATTCCACCGATTAGCCTACGTCGAGCGATTTCTACAACCTTGATTCGGGTATTCGGTTTGTGTTTTGGAGTCAAAGGGGTATTTCAGTAATTTGTCAGCTTGGGTTTCTATGGAAAATGGATGTTTGTTCGGGATTAGGTAAGGCATGTATGAGTTGATGGAAGTATAGATCTTCTCTTTACCTTTTTATGGATACAAGGATCGTTAGAATTGGAATTATAAGAAAGAAGTAATGGTCTTTGGAATATGTTAGGGTTTGTGAGGAAACCCTAATACGTGGGGCATGCCTAGGGAGTACGTGGGGCGTACTCATGCGAATGGCATTATGCTACACATAATGTTAAGTACGCTTAGCATACTGCGAGGGTCAGATCGGGTTTGCGAGACCTCGTACGCCCAACGTACGAGGAATACGTGGGGCGTATGAAGGAAAAGTACAAACAAAATTCATACAGTTGTACCCTATATAATCTCATTAAGTCTTCTTGGTTGGTCCCTATACCAGCCTCCAAGTCCCCAAAAGCCTAGAAATCGTCTCTAACCCTACATGGTTGTAATTTTGAGCTCATGATGTCCATTTTGGTGTTTTTGGGTCATTTCCAAGAAGATGGAGATTGATGCAAGGTTGTGGATCAAGGATGAGCTTGTGGATCTTGATTATGTGCTTCATTTCCAGCTTGTTTGAGGTAAAAAGCTTTGATCTTGTTTATTGTTGGCTTAGATCTAGTTTTATGAGTTTTTGGTTCATTTTGGTCCCATGAATGAGATCTAGTGGTTTAGTACCACTCTAGGAACTATGAGTTGCCACTCTTGGTGTTTCCGAGGTTCTAGAAGCTTAAAGTTGTCTCCTTTAGGGTTTGGAATCCCCTATGCATGATATGGTGTCCATTTGGTTAAAGTATAATGCTTTATTTTTATGTTGGGTTCTTTTGGGGCAAGCAAAGTCATCAAGTCAATGACTTTATGGTTCTAGACATTCTTTAAGAAGTAGATACGTGGTTTGGACTCCTGGTCTTGAGCATTAAGCGCTTAATGAAGTTTTTGTCTTAATGGATGAGTACGTTGGGCGTACAAGTCTATATGTGCATCGTACAAGCCAAATTGCATCTACGCTTAGCGTACAGCTAAGTATGCTCTGCATACTCAGTCAGTAGGGCTTTGGCTTTGGTCCTTTCGGGTTGTGAGTTTGGGCCTTGGTCTTGGACCAAGCTAGGTTTGGGGTAAAATGCTCTTTTTACCACGAGTATGGATTTATGGTTATGGTTTGGAACCCAATTGTTAATTGAGTGTTGTTTTGATATGTCAGTTCGGGGAATCATTCAGACAACAACTAGAGATTTATCTGTGGGATTCAGCAGTGCATGGTGAGTATCCTCACTATGTTTAGTGGGTCGAAGGTACCAATGCCGACCCATGGTTTTCTATGTAGAGTGCCAGATGTCTGCATGACTCTTCCATGTGTATGTGTTTGTATGCTTACTGGGCGGGGCTCGATGGTGATTCTGTATGCTAGTATCAAGTTATGCACATATGATTTGTATGTGGGCGGAGGCCGATGACTGTGCAGTGTGCTACTACCTTTGTGATTTCCGCATGTGCTTGAATATGATATGATTATATGGTTATATGTTTAGTGGGTGGGGCCCGTTATGCAAGTGTGGGCGGGGCCCATTATGCGATTGTGGGAGGGGCATGTAGCTTAGTGGGGGGGCTCGTTATGTGATAAGTCTTGTACGATATGTGGTATCTTGGAAAACTCACTAAGCTTTGTGTTTACGGTTTTCAGTTTATGTTTCACGTAATTCGTTTTCAAATGGAGGAGCTCGGGATGGTTGCATGGCACACACCACATGTTTCTGTATTCTATGAATTACTCTTATTTAATGATGTCTTGCTAAATCTTAATTACCTCGGTTTTATGGAGATGTTATGTATTAACGATTTATAAGTATAAAAGTGAAAATTTTATATAATTATTTTTGGGACGTTACAAGTTGGTATCAGAGCCTTGGTTTGAGGGATTCGGGCACACTCTCAGGTGTGTCTGAACTTAAACTAAGGATTTGGTAAATTTTTTCAAAAAGAAATATATTTTATAAAGGGATTTTTCTGAAAAAAGAAAGGGTGTGGTGCATGCAATCAACCTGGCTCAAGTAAGTTTTCCCAAAATACTCATACATGTTATCTGTTATGCTTTGATTTGTGAATTGCGTGCTAGTTAGGGCTAAGCATATGCTCAGTTTTGTATGATAGAATGCTAGGAGAGATGCCTTGTATGACTATTGTATGAGCTTGTAGACTTGCATACTTGTTCTAATTAGCCATTGATAGGATGGCCTGAGATGTGATGCATGGTAGCCTAGTAAGCATGGGATGTTGGATTGGGTATGATTTGTATGCGTAAGACAATCAGTAGCGGGAGTGGGAGCTCATAGTATGGGTTGTTGCATATAGGATTGGATGCTGGTTCTTATTATATGGATTGGAGTGCCATTGCATGAATGTTTCTTGCCTTGTGCTTTGTGGAACTCTTAAGTTATGGGAGTTAGCTACTAAGTGAATATGTCAAGTTACATGTGATAAAGGTTGAATAATCTTAGAGTGATGGATTTGATGCTATTGTGCAACTCTTGTCTGAGTCCAACTATTGTAAGGATGAGTCTGTTACTCGAAGGATTATCTAAGCTTTGTCGCATATGATTGTATTCTTGAGGTGGGTGACTAGCATTATGAGGAGTTCTTCAGCAGCTGATGGCTGGGTGAGGTCGGGAACCTAGGAAAGCCTAGGGATTGCTTCGATGGGTTTTGTTGTGTTGGGTCGTGAGTGTTTGATGTATGGATTGGAGAAGGTGACTTAAAGGAGTCGGGAGGATACTTGTGGAAAGAATCGCTAGGTGTGGAAGGTAGTATTAGGCCCATACTACTAGAAGCACATGATCCAAAGTCGAATCGAGAAAAATCTTGGAGAATCTAGGAAGACCGTGGGATGAGGATTCTTGGGTATATTCAGATATTTTCCATGTTATTTTTGTATGGTGTTGAGAACTTAGGAATAGGGTCCAGGTTCTGGTTCTGGCTCAATAGCAGGTACTGAGTCGATCGATGCTCGGACGCGGGAGTTTATCTTATCAGAGATTACTTGCAATATTTTGGAATGGACCTCGGTGGTCTTGGGTTCAACCAAGGAAGGGATTTTGGAGTTCTTTGATGGTCATCTCAGGGCCTTTTGGGCCGGGATTATGGTAGGGCAGTTCGGGCTCATCTGGAGCCCAAGGCTTGGGGATCCCTAGAATCCTTCGGGAAGGAGGATCCTATTTTTAATTCTTGTCATTGGGTTTGGAGGGGAGATATGTACCATGTCCTCAGGATGGTCGGGGTAACTCAGGAGGACGAAATCAGGATTTCTTCTAATGCTTTTGCGGGTATGTCATCTTCTATTTTCTTCTAGGTGATATCGAGAATTTGTATTGTGTTAGAATTTTTCTTGGGTATGGGTAAGTTATATTTTAGGTTGGTTTTTTGTTATTTTCTAGGTTATCATAGATTATTATATACCATTCTGCATTTCGGGAGTCTTCGATGAATCTCCAGAGGGTCGTATCTTGTTAAGTGGGTTTAGCGTGTTCCATTGTTGTTCTGGGTTTTTGTTAGGATCAATTCAGGAGTATTGCTTGGAGGATCTTTGTTCAGTGTTAGTGGGTTAGTTTGCTAGTGAAGTCAGGGTACAGGGTTTTATCATATGTTCGGGTATGATCGGCGGTTGCCTATGTAAGAAATTTTGGGTCTGAACCCTACCGTTGCTTGGAGAAAAGCGGTAGCAGGAAGATGGTGGTATCAGTTGCATGAGTTGCTGGTCATTGGAAGTACCGAGGGGGGTTTTATATCCACATGGATTATCGGACTGGTTAAGATTTCGAGAGTATTCTTCAGGATATCAGGAATTGGGTGACTATTGAGTTTGACTAACAATGGGACGTTAGTATTGATAAGCGTAGGTCATAGGCAGTTCATGCTATATAAGGTTGATGGTTTGGGAATTCATCGGATTTAAGGAATGAGAAAGCTTCGTCAAATCCAATTGGGAGAATTGATCAGGTTTTCCGGAAGGCAGGAAGGGTGTGAACCGGGGCAAGTTTCACATCCTATCCAAGAGGAGAGATGGATCAAGTGGCTGTTTATATTGAGGTTGTGTAAGTGGGAGTTCAGGAAAACTTACAACCGATGGTCGACGTCTTCTTTATCATGCTTAGCAAGCTGTGAACTTAGGTTGAGGGCTTCAGAGTTCGAAGTATGACCCGAACACCTGATTAGATGTAGTTGCATGTAGGTTTCAACTCAGGGTGAGTGGGGTGTGATGATTAGGGTGTGGTTAGGCCATAGGTGGTAACCATGGTTAGTTTGAAGTGTTGTAAGATCACGATGGGATCGTAGCATTCACAAGTCTGAAGGAGACAATCGTTGGAAGTGGTCATGAGTGTAAAGGGGAATCAATTTGTGCCTTGGGTATGCCGACCAGGATTGTCGTGGAGTATTTCACTGTTTTGGGTTGAGGACCACTAGGGTCCTAGGCAGATTTGGGCCTGTGTAGCTCTAGGCGGGTGGGACTCGTGGGCGAGGCCGCTCCGTGGTTTAGTTGGGTGGGACCTATGGTCAAGGCCCGTGTAATTTTGGCAATTCGGGTGGGATCTGGTTGAGATCTTTGGATCAAGGATTTGGATCTTGAGTTGCAGGATCATGTGGGTGGTCAGTGTGTGACACATAGGGGTTTTAGGCTGGGTGGCCTTGTTTTTTCGACTCTTAAGAACTTGCTGGTTGGACCAGATGCGAGACTGGTAGTCTCGGCGATGATTTTGGGAACCTTTATATCTCGTTCTTGCAAGGGTTTCTCCTTATCATAAGGCCTTGGTTGAAATCCAAGTGCAGATCCATGGATCTCGGGTTATGAGTTTAGTATCGGGTTTGTATTTGGGAAATATCTCGAGTCGGGTATTGTGAATGTTTTGTGCATGATTTTCATTTTAGTGGAATAAGGATTGGGGTATATATATGCTGAGGGCATCAATCGAAGGGTTCAAGCGTAATGAATGGATTCAATTTAGATGATAGATCAAGCTCTTGTGATTGTGTCTTGGATTGGTTCTATTTGTGAAGTGCCCCAAGTTAATTCAAGACAACATTATCGATTTGGAACTCATGTGTGTAGTAGCTTATTATTCGGAGGAGATGTTAGGTCACTTGCGTTTGGGGTTGGATAATCTCAGAGTAAATGATTTGATCATGTTGCACAGCTCTCGTCTGAGTCTAACCGTTGCAGGGATAAGTCTCCTACTTGAAGGATTATTTGGGCCCTCTGTCAAGTATATGTGTTCTACAGGGATATTTGGTCCGTGATTATGTTTTCTAGTGGGAACCTCAAGTTATCAATAGTTGAATAGTCAGTTGGGTGATAAGTTGAATGGATTCAGAAATGATTTTGAATAGGCGGTCTATCAGGGAGTCAGATATTCTCCACACTTCGGATTTCAGATTGAGTAAATATGATTATGTGGCAAGGAATTCGTTCATCATCGGGTTATAGAGCCCTGTGAGGGTTGGTTTTGGTTGCCTTGTGGTAAGGCTAGGGTATGCTCGAGGTTGTGGCAGTGTTGCTTAGGTTTTTTGGCGTGACAGGAATGGTAAGGAATGATTTCGAGGACGAGGTTGAATTTAAGTGTGGGAGAGTTGTAATACCCTCTTTCAAATCGTTTCCCATTTGGGAGTAGTGATCAGGTATTGGGTATTAGCAGGCTTGGGACCCTTGAAGAATTGAGATTTGGACTCATCTGGGGTTAGATAATGTAATTTGAATGATTCAGCTATTCGGTTTGTGTTTTGGAGTCAAAGGGGTATTTCGGTAATATGTCAACTCGAGCTTCTTTGGAAAATGGATGTTTGTTCGGGATTCGGTAAGGCATGTACGAGTTGATGGAAGTGTAGATCTTCTTGTTACCTTTTTATGGATATAAGGATCTTCATAATCGAAATGATAATGAAGAAGTTATGGTCTTCAAAATATGTTGACCTAGTACGCATGGCGCACCTAAGGAGTACGCAGGACATACTCATGCAAAGGACATTATGATGTGCGTAATGTTGAGTATGCTTATTGTACTGTGAGGGTCAGATCGGGCTTGCGAGACCTCGTATGCTGGGCGTAGAAGGAGTACGCGGGGAGTACGAAGAAAAAGTAAAAACACTAATTCTTGGAGTTGTACCCTATATAATCTCATTAAGTATTATTGGTTTGTCCCTATACCAGCCTCTAAGTCCCCAAAACCCTAGAAATCATCTCTAAGTCTCCATGGTTGTAATTATGAGCTCATGATGTGGATTTTAATGTTTTTGGGTCATTTCCAAGAAGATAGAGTTTGATGCAAGGTTATGGTTCAAAGATGAGCTTGTGGATCTTGATTATGTGCTTCATTTCCAGCTTGTTTGAGCCAAACATCTTTGATCTTGTTCTTTGTTGGCTTAGATCTATTTTGTATGAGTTTTTGGTTCATTTTGGTCCCAAGAATGAGATCTAGTGGTTTGGTACCACTCCAAGAACTATGAGTTGCCACTCTTGGTGTTTCTGAGGTTCTAGAAGCTTAAAGTTGTCTCCTTTAGGGTTTGGAATCCCCATGCATGAGATGGTGTCTATTTGGTGAAAGTATAATGCTTTATTTTGATGTTGGGTTCTTTTGGGGCAAGCAAAGTGATCAAGCCAATGACTTTATGGTTGTAGACGTTCTTTAAGAAGTATATTTGTGGTTTAGACTCTTGTTCTTGAGCATTAAGTGCTTAATGGATTTTTTGGATTAATGGATGAGTGTGTTGGGCGTACAAGTCTGTATGCACTGCTTATAAGCCAAATTGCATGTACGCTTAGCGTACAGCTGAGTATGCCCCCGTGTACTCAGTTAGGAGGGTTTTGGCTTTTAGGCCTTTCAGGTTGTGAGTTTGGGCCTTGTTCTTGGTCCAAGCTAGGTTTGGGGTAAAATGGTCTTTTTACCCCGAGTATGGATTTATGGTTATGGTTTGGAACCCAATTGTTAATTGGGTGTTGTTTTGATATTGTTAGTTAAGGGAATCGGTGAGCCAGCAGCCAGAGATTTATCCACGAGATTCATTAGTGCTAACACTTTAGGGCTAAGGTTTGGGACATGATAGCTTCACCCAACACTCAACACAGGGACTTAATGCACATTTGGACCATCACCACTCCAGATCTGAGGTAGCAACCTCATATCTAACTTCCAAACTCCAAAACATACCAAGATAAGCTCCCCACAAACACCAAAATGATGAATCCAAAGAGTAACAGCCCAAGGAAGAAATATTACCTCAAAAGAACGTCCCAACTGCAATGGAACTCGAATCCAAGCAAAGCCCCTTGCTCCAAGCCTCCTACCCTTCAAGATTTCCTTAACAATTGCTTCTCCAAGCTCCCTAATGCAACTTGATCCACTCACATACGAAGGTTAGGGTTTCTGGACTTGAGGATGAGTAAAGAGGTTGGGGGAATGGATGTTATGTTCTTTATATAGGGCTCAACCCCGAGAATTAGGGTTTTCTCCACTCAGCGCCTACTCGCCGAGTCCATCTTACTGACTTGCCGAGTCGGCTATTTAACACGCGACCAAGTCGCGACTCTACTCGCCGAGTCCACCCATGGACTCGCCGAGTCGCTCTTTCCCAATTTACTCTTTTAGCCCTTCAACTCTACTCTTGATATTTCGGGATGTTACAATATACTAAATTGGTGAGATTGTAATTATTTTTCACTTGTAGGTTTTCAAATAGTAAGATCTTAAAATCATTTTTGGGATTTTAACAGTCATGCTAATAAATAGTTAACAATTTGTAACACATGTAGATTCGGGCTAGTCATTTTAGAGATAATAAATGTTAAAAATAATTTGTTGATTAGAGATTATTTAGGACAAATAATTTTAACCAAAGTTATAGTATATATGACAAGGATTCCGTATATATAAAGAATGCTGAAATCTGACTTCTTAGGATAAACAACCTTAACCAAAGTTATAGAAACGTGGCCCATGGAAGGAAAGAGTGTGGCTAAATCAGCAAGAGACACATGGCGAACAACCTGAGGAGCCAGCAACATCATAAGGTACGGCGCACCCAGTACCATGTGCAGCGCACTCCCCTTGTTTCTCTGAATAGAAACGAATTTCCTTTTCATTTCCTCACAATTTAACTTCTAATCACTCTTAAATCCTCTCAGTTTTCTTACTTCCGATTTTTATTAGTTATTAGGATACTTTAGTATAACTCTGGACCTCTAGTATCCCAACGAGAAGGAGCATTCGGGTCGGAGTTATGTCCGTGTGTTTTCTTGGTTTTTGCTAAAACCAATGTAAGTTAAGCTACACTTTTGTGCTTACAGTGTAACTTATATTTATTGTCATAAGTTGTTATTATGAAACTATAAATAAGATTTATCGTTAATTCCAAATCATTATACTAGTTCATCTACTTACAGGGATGATATCTAGGTTGGATTTAGTGAGGTGTTTAAAGTGGGATTTCCAAATAGTAGACTCTTTATACAAAATAGACCCTACCTCCTATATGATCCTACGTGGTTGTTCCTTATTTTATAAATCTTGATGTAGACATTGGGATTAGTGATGAATGTAAGCTATCATTAGTCGCCAGAAATACAAGACTAAGACTTAGTGATATTAGATTTCGTCAGAGGAAAAGAGAAAGTACCAAGGCGAAGTTCTGGCGAAATTCTGAGGCATCCACTTTTATCACGTTAATGCATAGTCCCTTTTATGATGTGACATCCCCAAAATCACGGCCAGAAAAGACCGGTTTAATTTATGCTTTTAAAATGATTTCAGAGTAATCCTTTGATTAAAAGAGTTGCGGAATTTGTTCCCAAAACAAAATATGATAAAATAAGATTTACCAAAGAATTTCTTAAAGAAATGTATTTTTCATTATATTACAATACTCGGGATGTCTTGTTCCGATAAACAGACCAAAAGCATAAACATTTCAATACAGACCTTACAACAGTTATTTACAACAACAGGTCTATAATCCAAAAATAACTTGACAGGTCATCCAACTTATGCTTTGGCGCCACTACCTGTAATACAAAGAAACTAAGTGGGTCAGGCTTGGGATCCTGGTGAGCATATAGGGTTTTCAACCCACAATAAGTAATTAAATTTATTTTCATTAACCAACAATAACCCAATTACCCATTCCCATTATTCTCACTTTATGTCCTTAAAACAACTAACACAAGGGACCTAGTCTAAAAATATTTTATCGGGGCGACAACACATGCGTTCGGGGGTTTCCCAGCAATGTATGTCAAATAAGGCAACCATGAGGGGGATGGAGTACAGCGAACGAACACCCAAGTTCATTAACACCTACAGGTGGCGAACCTGCTAGCGTTCCACCGGACTGTCTAGAAAAGTCTGTAGTCGTCATCTAAACTCCGCTAGATGACTGAATCAAAAACAACATCGAGGCCTCTCATCTGTTTATCACACATCAACTATCTACCCATGTTCTACCCAACATATTAGTAGATAAAAAAAATATATTTTTATGCATAGTTTAAAACCTGTATAGCATTCTCATTCAATACATATTCCAAACAACAGATAAGGCACATACACATAACACATATTTCATAGAGAATAAATCATATCAATGAGATAGAAGAAAGTGAATATACATTCACACATATAACAACAAAATATACACATAACACGTATTTCGTATAAAATACTTCTTAATTATGCATTAGAAGAAAGTGACTACACACTCACTTGATCAGAAGATGATCGGACAACACTACGACTTGTAAAAGTAGTATTCTTCGGTGAAACTGGGTTCACTTCACTCACCAGGCTTCTTGCGAGCAGAGCTTCGGGTCGGAAACTCTTTTCTTCGCGGGATCTTCAAGCTTCGGGACTTGCTTCGGGTCTCGGGATGATACCGGGGCTTCGGGGGGTACTTCTTTGCACATAAATCGAGGTAATATGAGTGAGAGGAGAGAATTTGAGCAACCAAACTCGGCTGGCCCTTCAAATCTATTTATAGGGCAAAATTTGCCTTTACCATGTCGTGGTACGATTTACCACGTCGTGGTGGCTGCGTCGTCATTGCATGCGTCATTGCAAGTGGGTCTGACAGACTCCAGAGCTCCTGCCACGTCATGATACTTTTACCACGTCGTGGTAGCTAACAGTTTTGGGGTTTCGCGCCCCGAACTTCAGAAATTCATAACTTTCGCATACGAACTCCGTTTTCAACGTTCTTTATATCGACGCGTAGGTGAGAATATGCTCTACAACTCACGTTTAGACTCTGTTGGATAATTTTGAATTTATTTTTAATATATTATTTTTAGTAGGTCGGGACAAGAAAACTCCGTTATAAATTCATAACTTCTTCATCTGACATCCGTTTTCACCTATCTATTTATTGTTTCACTACTATCAATGAGATCCTTGATTCTCATTTAGATTTTTTCAACTAAAAATCACTCTATCTCAAATCGAGGATTCGGGTTTCATACTGCTAAGTCGAAACTTTGGAAAAATCATAACTTGCTCATACGAAGTCAGATTTCGGCATTCTTTTTATGCACACTCTCGATTTAATGAACTCTACAACTTTCGTTTAGATCACTAAGGCTAGATATCTCTCTATCTTAATTTCATATTTTATGTTATTCGGCGTCGTGCTGGTTCTGTCGCGAAACTTCGACAAGTCATAACTTCTTCGTTATAACTCGGATTTCGGCATTCTTTATATCTCCGGAGTACTTGTTTCAACCACTACAACTTTATGTAAAAATACCGGGTTTATCGCACACTTCAATTTTGATGCTTATTTTATCCTTAATTTAATTATATCTTTATAAACAATTAAGTAAGCACATAATTCACATAATGCTCAAATAATTCATCTTTATTACTTCAAAAAGAGTTACAAAGGTTAACCTAGACTATTACATCAACAATAATGCCTAGCCTGGAAACGCAAGCGTTACATATGAACATGATTTTAATACAAGTATTAATGAAACTATTAAATATATGTTAAAGAGTTTATATGTGATATATGTATATATGCTTATTGTCTGGAATATGTGTTAAGAACATATTTGATACTATATGATATGCGAACCGATTATCATTCTATAGGTGTTAAGATATATATATATATATATATATATATATATATATATATATATATATATATATATATATATATCATTTATTTCATGATAATAATAATAAAAGTGTCATTAAGGAGAAGGATAAAGTTTTATTAATACCTAAATGGTCTGTATACACTAAAATAGGATAGTGTTGTCTAAATAAAGTTGGTATTAGGAGTTGAGTATTATAGTCTTACCAAGAGATAATATAAGACTTGTCAAAGAGGCTTAAGTTTAATTAAGTTGGATAATGGGTATCATTTTCATTAGAGGACATGAGAGACATGAATGAAGAGTAGAATTATGACATCCCTGGTCTAAGAGTATGGATTGGGCATAATCATTTGTCACTGGTTCGAGAGTATGGATAAGACATAACCATTCCTCCCTTCTCGGAGAGTATGGATTGGGCATAGTCATTTATCACTCATTCGAGTGTATGGATTAGACATACTCATTCATTCCTGATCTGGGAGTATGTATTAGGTAAAGCCATTCATTTGTGAATCCAAGAGTATGGATTATTACATTGTATAGGATTAAAGTGTGACGATCGACGGGATATGGTGGATTGCTTATATAAGGTGAATTTGTATATTCTGAGCTTTAAAGACATATACATATATATATATATATATATATATATATACATATATATTGTAACATCCTGATGTTGAGGTCATTCCAAATTTAACCATAAGTATGAAGATTATCGCATTTTAGCTCTTGTGTATGAAAAATGTTGCAAAATGTTCCACAATGGCATTTTTGTAAATAAAGGGCATGGGCACGTACGTTGGGTGTACGTAAAAAGATACCAAACCCTAATTTTTGAAGGTTTGAATCCTATTTAAGCATCCTTATGGCCTCCAAGCCTCTTCTCTCATCTGCCTCCACCACGTCGTTTGACCTTAGCAAACCCTTGTCCCTTGTTTGAGCACTCTTGACCTTTGGTGAGCATTTTGGTGGCCTTGAAGGAGAAGAAATGAAGTACAATAACCTTGGAAGCTTAAAGAAGCTTTCGATCTGGAATCCTTATCTTCCTAGCAACCTCCATGAGGTATAAAGTTCTGAACTTGGCTTGCATTTCTTTAGATCTTATTAGTTCTTGATTCATGAAGCATTTTGGTCCCAAGTCTTGACCTTATGCTTATGGCACCCTCCAGCCCATATAAGTTGTCCTTTTAGATGTATTGAGATGTCTAGAAGCATAAAAATATGATTTTGGCTCTTAGTTCTTCCCCATGCATGTGCTAGGATGTCCTAATAGATTAAGAAGTTAGGGTTTGTTGGTATTACGCACTTTTAGCCATGAAAAGTCATAAAGTTGGAAACTTTATAACTTATAATGATATTTTGGGCTTAAATTTGGATTTGGACGTAAGGACTTGATGTATTAAGCTCTTAATAAGAAATTGAGGTGACCATGTGTGTAAGCTGGGCATACCAAATGGTACGTTGCGTGTACGTGGTCGCACACTAGAGTTCTTGGTCAAGAGGAGTCTGCCCCACGTTCAGCTGGGAAAGCCCAACATATTCGGCTAGGTTAGTTGGGTTGGGTTGACTCGGCTAGGTGGACTCGACTGGGTTGACTTGGCTGGTTGTTGACTTTGATCTTTTGACAAAGGTTAACCTAAGAGTAGTTTGGGTATTTTAAGCCTCTTGGGATTATTGACTAAGCTTAGATCACCGGTTTCATTTAGGTGATCGATAAAGTTCTTGTTCAAGTTAGACTATGTGTTGTGTGCTTTTCTGCTAACTGTCGGACTAAGAAGTGAGTTTTCCTCACTCTACTCGTGGGTCGAAGGCACCAATGTCGGCCTACTAGATTATTTACCCTGGTTACAGGATAGTGTTATACTAGGATATGGCTTATTAGTAGATCTGTATGATTATTTGTGTTTTTTGGATTTGTGTTTATGTGTATCTGTTACATACGTCGACATATTGTGGTTGGGTTGAGGCGGTCCTACTTTGTGTTCAATGCCAAGACACCCAGGGCAATCCGGATAGGCTGTAGGCCCAACAAGGCGGTCTAGTTAGGCCGAAGGCTCGTAGAGCGGTCCAGATAGGCTGTAGGCCCTACGAGGCGGTCCGGTCAGGCTGAAGGCTCATGTTTTTATGATTTGTTTGTTATGTTGTGTGCTAGTACTTTGGGGGAACTGAATAAGCTTTGGCTTACAGTTTTAGTTCATTGTTTCAGCTAGTTTAGAGGATCGTGGGAAAGCGAAGGCATGATTGTGCACATCTTCCTGTTTTTATGACATCGGATCTTGGGATACTCTAATTTTGAATAATACTTTTGAAATAATAGTTTTGTAAACACTTTATGAATGAAATAGGTTGTTTTTGAAAATTTTAAAGTTTTATGATGCTTGAGATGTTACAAGTTAGCATCAGAGCCTTGGTTTGAGAGAATTGGATGAGCATTCGTGTGAATCCAGAGTGACACTAAGGAACTGCAAAAAGTTTTCAAATGGTTCTCAAAATTGTTTTCAAAAGTAACCAAGGAAGGATGTGATGTGTACGATCTGCATAGCAAGAAAGTATACCCTAAGTTACTACACTCTTATTTGATATGATGTTTATGATAGACAAACATGCTAGTGATAGGCTAGAGATCCTTAAGAATTGCATGATAGAATTTCCTGATATATGTTGCGTTATAGCCTAAGGTTTCTTCTTGTATTAAATTAACATCATTACTATAATTTCTTAGTGTATGCATCATATTTGTACATAACTAAGATTTTATCGCCTAAGAATTTTTGGTTTAGCCTTGTTTCATGTTCCTTTTTTGGTTGTGGGCTTAGGGTAAAATCAATTATTCGACTATCTATTGGATCCAATGTTATGTATGATTATCATACATGAGTGTTGCAAGGTTAGTGGAAGTTTCATGGATGAGTGTATGTGTGAGCAGCAGGCTAGTTGAGAAATGTTTACCCATTCTAGATAGAGTGATGATAGAATGTACAAGTATCCTAGATGTTGTATAGTTGGGGAAGTTTGTAATAATCCTCTAAGACAACTACGGGTAGGTGTCGAAGGTAGTATGGGTTAGTTCTACTGGAAGCACAAGACCCATATGCATGTTTTTATGGTATGAAATACGAAATCTCTGATATATTCTGGTTTATTTTTAGTATGGTGCTTACGAGGGGATTAGGTTCAGGAGCTAGAGCGGGTGGCAAGGATATGCCAGGGTTGACCAATGATCAGATTCGTGAGATGATTGTTGCTGAGGTGGTTATTGTTGTCCATGGATCGATTTCGGAATTGTTCGAGTTTATCAAGAACATCACGATTGAACTTTTCAATGATCGTTATGTTGCACTTTCTGAGGCTGCTTTTTTGCAGCTACTACAAATATTTTTGTCGTGGGAATTCGTGGGGAGAGAGTTTTCTAGTACCGGGGCTTCAAAAATACAAATCCTACGGTGTTCGATGGAGTTCAGCACCCAATTGTGTCGATGAGGTAGTTGTCTGATGTAGAGGGGTGTTTCTTCACATGTTCTTTCCATGCTAACCAGAAGGTCAAGTGCGCCACTCTTCAGTTAGGGGCGAATGATAAGTGGAGATTGGTGACTGGCTCGTACACTCCTGAGCAGAGAGTTGTTGTTACTTGGGAGTAGTTCTCTGAGATGTTTCACATGAGGTATGTTCCATTGGTAGAGAGGGAGAGGTTGGCTTAGGAGTATCTGGATCTAAGACAAGAGACCAAGACGGTGACGTAGATCACCAAGATGTTTACTAAGAAGGATCTTTTAGCCCTAAGTTTGCTGCTTCTGAGAAAGCTCAGATAACCCGATACTTGAGCATGATAAAGACGGATATCTACCAGTTTTTTGTATACCCAGTGTTATGGTACTCTCGCTGAGCTACACGAGGCTGCAAGGAGGCGGGAGATTGAGATAGAGCTCCAAGTGAGGGAGCTGAGGTAGTCTCCTATGTAGTCACAACCTACAAAAAAGCGGTTCAATTCCGTTGATTCGAGACTTGGGGGACATAGGGGACGTATGTGTGGCAAGGAGGGGCATTATGCCAAGGATTGTCGTCAGCAAGCCCCGGTACCGATCACCTGGATCTATTACCGCCATGAGCAGGTTGGCGACATTAAGGCCATTTTTTCCTTGCACACTACAAGGCCAACATAGGCACTAGCACCAACTACCTTCTGGATCATAGATGGGCATCAGGATAGGGTGGAGCCCCCGAGGGCTCTAGGTCATGCTTTCCAGCTCACAGTAGAGGATGCTAGGGAAGCGCCAGACGTCGTTACTGGTATGTTTCTATGTATCATTTTGTCAGTTATTTTATGATATGCTTATGCTTATAATTATGTTAGGTACCTTCTTAGTGAATTCATTGCCTACTCTTTTTCTATTTTACTTGGGTGCGAGTTGGTCCTTTGTAATTTAGTATTTTAGTACGGGTTTTGATATGACTCTTAGGGAATTGGAGTGTCCGTTGCAGGCTTCTATCGCCAATGAACACGACATATATGCATTGATTGTTTTTTAGGATTATGTCTTGGAGATTTTTTTATTTTTGGGTACCTTACTCGGTTGATCTCATCCTTATTCCCATGGGAAATGTGTGTGTGATTGTAAGTATGGAATTGCTAAGCGGATTTGGGGCTATGATCGACTGCGAGGGTCAGCAGGTAGTAGTATGGACCCCAAGTAGGGGAGAGGGTACCAGATTGGGATCAAGCTTTTGTTCTGCCACCAGGGCTCCACAGTATATTCAGCATGGTTGTATGGGTTATTTTGCTTACATGGTTGATACTCGAGTTGGGGAGCAGGCATTGGTTTCAGATGTGCCTGTTGTCAAAGAGTTTGTTGATGTGTTCCCGAAGGAGTTAGTCGGTGTGCCTCCGGAGAGGCATGTTGAGTTCATGATTGATTTGGTTCCAGGTGCGGCTCCAATTGCTAAGGCGTCATGCCGATTGGAACCACCCAAGATGCATGAATTGTCCTCCCAGCTTTAGGAGCTGTTAGGCAAGCAGTTTATTAGACCGAACAGTTTTCCATGGGGAGCATAGATTTTGTTCGTCAATAAGAAGGATGGTTCACACCGGATGTGCATTTTACCGAGAGTTGAACAAGTTGACCGTGATGAGCCGTTATCCCCTTCCTCGGATTGATTACCTCTTCAATCATTTGTGGAGCGCATTTTGGTTCTCCAAGATCGATATGAGGTCAGGGTATCATCAAATGAGGGTTAGAGAGGAGGACATGGAGAAGATCGCAATCAGACTCATTATGTTCATTACGAGTTTGTGGTGATGCCATTTGCGCTCGCCAATGTACCTGTGACATTTATGGATATGATGAATCGGGCACGCAGCCCGATGCTCGATCGATCGGTCATTGTTTTCACTAATGATATCTTGGTGTATTCCAACACCAGAGAGCAACATGAGGAGCACCTTCAAGAGCTCCTGGAGGTTTTCAGTCAAGAACAATTATGCTAAGTTCTCAAAGTGTGAGTTTTGGTTACAAGAGGTCTAGTTCTTGGGCCATCTCTTTGACCAGGATGGGATTTTGGTCGATCCGGCCAAGATCGAGGCTGTGGTGCAGTGGGAGGTTCTGAAGTGTCCTTTGGAGATTATGAGTTTCTTGGGATTGGCAGTGTATTATCGGAGATTTAGTATGGACTTCCCCAAGATTGCGGTACCCTTCACTCGTCTGATGAGGAAGGGCACGGATTTCCGTTGGGGGCCTGATTAGCAGGCCGCATTCATGACTCTGAGAAAAAAATTGTGTGACGCCCCAGTATTGACCCTCCCCGAGGGTGTTGAAGATTTTGTCGTATTTTGTGATGCATCCATCAGTGGCCTAATAGCCATTCTTATGTAGTGAGGGAGGGTTATTGCTTATGCTTCTTAGCAGCTGAAGATACACGAGGTTAGCTATTCGACTCATGATTTGGAGTTGGGAGAAGTGGTGTTCTCTCTCAACATTTGGCTGCATTGTTTATATAGGGTCCGTTCTACTATCTACACAGATCACAAGAGTCTGAGATATCTCTTGTATTAGTCGAATCTGAATATGAGGCAGCGCCGAGGCTAGACGTAGTAAAGGATTACAACTGCAAGATTTTGTATAATCCCCGGAAAGCCAATGTGGTGGCTGATGCTTTGAGCCGTAAGATGGCTAGTTCTTCTATTGGGGGCCTTTGTATGAGGTTTACAATTGATTTTCCATTGTTGGATTCAATTAGGGAGGGTTAGACTAAGGAAGTCAAGGAGGAAAATTGGAAACAAGAGAGACTCAGGAGTGAGATTGATATGTTTTCTACTGACAGTCATGTATTATTGACCCGGTATGCATGGGTTTGGTTTCCAGACTTTGGTGGGATCAAACAGACTATGCTGGAGGAGGCATAAAAGTGCTGGTTTTTGATACACCCCGGACCTACCAAGATGTATCAGGATTTGCAGCTTAGTTAATAGAGTCGTTCATGAAGAGAGAGATAACCTGGTATGTTGAGAGGTGCTTGACCTGTCGGATGGTCAAGGCTGAGCACCAAAAACTGCATGGAAAGCTTCAGCCTTTGGAGGTTCCCATATGGAAATGGTAACAAAATCACCATGGATTTCATCACCAAGTTACCGCGGACGACTAAGGGTTTGATGCGATTTGGTTATTTGGGTAGACCAGTTGACCAAGAGTGCCCACTTCCTAGCCATCCATGAGATCTCATTGGTTGAGAAATTGGTCGATATTTGCGTGCACAAGATCATTGCTCGGCATGTTATTCCAGTCTCCATTGTATCTGATCGAGATGTTCGGTTCACGTCTCGTTTATGGCAAAAGCTCCATGTGGAACTGGGTACAAGATTGCAATTTTGAACTGCTTATCATCTACAGACGGGTGGTCAAAGAGAGCATACATTTTAGACACTTGAGGACATGTTAAGAGCTTATGTAATAGATTTTGGTGGGAGTTGGGACTCCTACCTCCCCTTAGCTGGATTTTTGTACAACCACAGTTATCACTCTAGTATCGGTGCGCCGCCTTTCGAGCTTCTCTATGGGAGGAACTGTCATAACCCAGTTTGTAGGGGAGAGGTTGATCATATGGTCATGGGAAGGACTGAGGAAGTCCTTCAGACAATAAAGCTCATTCAATAGATTAGTCAGAGACTTCAAGCAGCTTAGAGTCGATATAAGAGTTATGTCGACAAGTGTCGATCCAAGTTGGAGTTTTAGGTCGGGGATATGGTCTTACTGAAGGTATCACCATGGAAGGGTGTAATAAGCTTCAGGAAGATGGCCAAGTTGGGCTCCCGATATATTGGGCCATTTCTGGTGATTTCCAAGGTTAGCAAGGTAGCATACAAATTGGATTTATCTGGCGAGCTCAGCTAGACCCATAACACCTTCCATGTTTAGCAACTTCAGAAGTGTGTGGTTGATGACTCAGTGGTTGTTCCATATTGATGATATTCAGGTTGATGATCACCTAAACTATGTTGAGAGGCGATGATTTTGGATCGAAAGACAAAGACCTTGCGCAACAAGGTGGTGTCCTTGGTCAGGGTGTAGTGGCAGCACCATAAAGGTTCCGAATGGACGTGGGAACCCGAGTCTGAGATGCGGGAGTATTACCCTAATTTGTTCACAATAACTAACTTCGAGGAAGAGGTCTAGTTCAAGTGTGGAAAATTGTAACATCCTGATGTTGGGGTAATTCCAAATCTAACCCTATGTATGAAGACTATTGTTTTTTAGCCCTTGTGTATGAGAAATGTTGCAAAATGGACCATAGTGGCATTTTTCTAAATAATGGGTGTGGGCACGTACGCTGGGCATACATGGTAAAATTCCAAACCCTAATTTTTAGGGTTTGGACCTTATTTAAGCATCCTTATGGCCTCCAAGTAACTTCTCTCATCAGCCTCCATCACCTCATTCGAGTTTAGCAAGCCTTACTCCCTTGTTTAAGCATTCCTGACCTTTGGTGTTCATTTTGGAGACCTTGAAAGAGAAGGAAGGAAGTAGAATCACCTTGAAAGATTGATGAAGCTTTTGGATTTGGGATCCTCATCTACTTAGCAACCTTCAAGAGGTATAACGTTCTGAACTTGGCTTGTATTTCTTTAGATCTTGTTAGATCTTTATTCATGAAGCATTTTGGTCCCACGTATTAAGCTTATGAGTATGGCATGTTCCAACCCATATAAGTTGTCCTTTCAGAAGTTTTGAGATGTCTAGAAGCATAAACATATGATCTTGGCTCTTAGTTCTTTCCCATGCATGTGCTAGGATATCCTAATAGATTAAGAAGTTAGGGTTTGTTGGTATTAAGCACTTCTAGACATGCAAAGTTATAAAGTTGGAAAATTTATGACTTATAATCATATATTGGGCTTAAATATGAATTTGGACATAAGGACTTGATATATTCAGATCTCAATAAGAAGTTGAGGTGGCCAGGTGCGTACGCTAGGCATACCAAATGGTACGTTGCGCGTCCCTTGACTTTTTGGTCAAGATGAGTACGCCACGTGTTCAGCTAGGAATGCCCAATGTACTCGGCTGGGTTGACTTGAATGGGTGGACTCAGTTGGGTTGACTCGGCTGGCTGTTGACTTTGAACTTTTGAGCAAGGTTGACCTAAGAGTAGTTTGGGTATTTTAGGCCTCTTAGGGTTATTAACTAACCTTAGGTCTCTAGTTTTTTTAGGTGATCGATAGAGTTAGTGTTGGAGTTGTACTCGGTGTTGAGTACTTTTCTGTTACTTGTCGGACTGAGATGTGAGTTTTCCTCACTATACTCGTGGGTCGATAGCACCAATACTGACCCACTAGATAATGTATCCTGGTTATAGGATAGTGTTATACTAGTATATGGTTGATTAGTAGATCTGTATGGTTATCTATACTTGTTTGAATTTGTGTTTATGTTTATCTATTATATATATTGACATATTGTGGTTGGTTTGAGGCAGTCCTGCTTTGTGTTGAAGGCCAAGACACTCGGGGAGGTCCAGATAGGCTATAGGCCCTTTAAAGTTGTCTAGTCTGGCCGAAGGCCCGTATAGCGGTCCAAATATGTTGTAGGCCTTATGAGGCGGTCCAGTCAGGCTGAAGGCTCATTTTTGTATGCTTTTTTTGTTATGTTGTGCAATGGTACTTTGGGAGAACTCGCTAAGCTTTGGCTTATATTTTTAGTTCATTCTTTCAAGCACTTCAGAGGATCGTAGGAAAGCGAAGGCATGATCATGCACATCTTCTTGTTTTTATGACATCAGGTCTTGGGATACTCTCATTTTGAATAATACTTTTGAAATAATGGTATTTTAAACACTTTATGGATGAAATGGGTTGTTTTTGAAAATTTTAAATGTTTTTGATTTTTGATGTCGAACGAGGTGATGGAGGCTAAGGATAGAAGAGACTTGGAGGCCATAGGGATGCTTAAATAGGATCCAAACCCTAGTAATTATGGTTTGAAATTGTACCACATATGCCCAACATATAATATGTTCGCATAGTGTATGTACCCACACCCATTATTTACAAAAATGCCACTATGAGCCATTTTGCTAACTTTCTCATACACAATGGCGAAATACTATAAGTCTCGATAATAAAGAGATAAATTTGAAAATACCTCAACGTCAGGATGTTACAATTCTCCCCCACTTGAACTAGACTTCGTCCTTGAAGTCCGCTACTACAAACAATTCCGAGTAATGCTCCCGTATCTATGACTCGGGTTACCATGTCTATTTGGAACCCTTCTGATGTTGCCACTGGACCTGGACCAATGATGCCACCTTGTTGTGCAAGGCCTTCCTCTTCTGATCTAAACTTTCCAGTAATCTCTTAATGTAGTTTAGGAGATCATCCACCTAAACATCATCCAAAGGAATAACTATTGAATCATTAGCCACATACTTCCACTGCTGCGAAACATGGAAGGTGTTGTGGATCTGGTTGAGCTCCTTAGGCAAATCCAATTTATACGCTACCTTGCTAACCCTGACAATAACCTGAAAGGTCTGATATACCGGGGCCCCAATTTGCCCTCTCTTCCAACTCATATCGACGCTTGTTGGTGTAGCTCTTTTTATGACTCTAGGTTGCATGCAACCTATGTCTAATCTGCTGAATGAGCTTTGATGTCTGAAGGACTATCTCAGTCCTCCCCAATACTTTATGACGAATCTCTCCCCAACATACCGGGGTATGGCACCTCCTCCCATAGAGAGGCTCAAAAAGTGGTGAGCTGATACTATATTGATATTTGTTGTTGTATGAAAACTTAGCTAAGGGAAGGTAGCACTCCCAGTTACCACCGAAGTCTATGACACAAGCCCTCATCATGTACTCTAGTGTCTGAATGGTCTGCTCTTACTGACCATCAGTCTGCAGATGATAAGAAGTGCTGAGATTTAACCTCGTACCCAGTTCCTCATTGAACTTCTGCTAAAAACAAGATGTGAAACGAACATCTCAATCAGATACAATGCAGACTAGAATACCAAGCCGAGTAACAATCTCGCGCACATAAAAATCCGCCAATTTCTCATTCGAAGAACTCTCTTGAATGGCTAGAAAGTGAGTATTCTTGGTCAGATGGTCCACAATAACCCATATCGCATCGAAACCCTTAGCTGTTCTAGGAAACATTGTGATGCAATCCATAGTGATATGTTCCCATTTCCATATGAGAAGTTCCAATGGTTGCATCTTGCCATGCGACCTCTGGTGCTTGGCCTTGACCATCAGACAGGTTAAGCACCTCTCAACATACCAGGCTATCTCTCTCTTCATGCATGACCACCAATAATTTAGCCTCAAATCCTTATACAACTTGGTGGATCCGGCGTGTATCAAAAACCTAAACTTGTGCACCTCCACCAGCATAGTCTACCTGACCCCACTAAAGTCTAGCACCTAGATCTGTCCCTATCAGGTCAATGATCCATGACTGTCAGTGGCGAATCTGCCAACCTCACCCATGAGTCTCTCCTGCTTCCAATTCTCCTTCTTGACTTCCTCAGCCTGAGCCTCCCTAATCTGATCAAGAAGCAGAGAATCAACTGATATCCTCATACACATACTATGAATAAAGGAATTAGTTGTCTTGCAGCTCAAAGCGTCAGCAACCACATTCGCTTTCCTTGGTTGATACATAATCTCACAGTCATAATCCTTGACTATGTCAAGCCACCTACATTATCTCTTATTCAGATGAGGATGATCCGTTAGATATTTTAAACTCTTGTGATCCGTGTAAATAGTACACCAGACCCCATACAAAAAATGCCGCCAAATCTTAAGAGCAAACACCACTACTTCCAACTCCAGATCATGAGTCGGATAGCGAACCTCATGCGGCTTTAGCTTCCGAGATGCATAAGCGATAACCTTCCCTCATTGCATAAGTATTGCTCCCAGATCGGTGATAGATGCATAACAAAATACTACAAAGTCCTCAACACCCTCAGGGAGGGTCAACAATGGTCTCTCACATAACTTCTGCCTTAACATCTCAAATGCAACCTGCTAGTCACGTTCCCAACAAAAATCTATGCCCTTCCTCGTCAGACTAGTGATGGGTACTGTAATCTTGGAAAATTCATGAATGAATCTCCAATAATACCCTACTAATCACAAGAAACTCCTGATCTCCGAAGGAGACTTCGTGGCCTCCCACTGCATATCTGCCTCAATTTTGGCCGGATCTACCAAAATATCATCCTAATTAAAAAGGTTCCCAAAGAATTGGACCTCTTGTAACCAAAAATAGAACTTTAAGAACAAATTATATAGCCGTTCTCACTTCAAGACTCCAAGAAGATCTCGAAGGTGCTCCTCGTGCCGTTACCTACTATTAGAATACACCAAGATATCATCAATGAACACAATAATTGATCGATCGAACATGGGCCTGCATATCTGATTCATAAAATCCATAAACACCGAAGGCGCATTGGTGAGCCCAAATGGCATCACCACCAGCTTGTAATGACCACAACGAATTCAAAACGCGGTCTTATCCATGTCCTCCTCTCTAACCCTCACCTGATGATACCCTGACCTCAATGCATTCTTGGAGAACCAAGATACACCATATAACTGATCTAAGAGGTCATCAATCAGCGGAAGGGGATAATGGTTCTTAACTTTCAACTTGTTCAACTCCCGGTAATCAATTCAAATCCAATGCGAACCATCCTTCTTCTTGAAAAACAATATTGGGGCTCCCCATGGAGAACTGCTTGGTCTGATGAACTGCTTGCCTAACAGCTCCTGAAGCTGAGAGGACAACTCTTGTATCTCAGGCAGTGTTAATCGGTATGGTGCCTTGGCGATCGGAGCCGCACCTGGAACCAAATCAATCATGAATTCAATCTGCCCCTTATGAGGCACTTGGGGTAACTCCTTTGGAAATACATCATCAAACTCACCGATGACAGGAAAATATGAAACTGAAGTCTGCTCCCTAAACCGAGTATCAATCATATAGGCAAGATAACCCATATAACTATGCTGAATATACTGCCAAGCCCTAACAGCAGAACAAAAAATCTGACCCGATCGTGGTACCTTCTACGTAGATAACCAGTTCTCCCCCACTTAGGGTTCGAACCACCATCCACTAACCCTCACAGTCTATCGTAGCACCAAACCTGCTATGTGAATCCATACCCATTATCACACACATCCCCTATAGGGATAGCAATCAAATCGATCGGATAAGGTAGCCCAAAAATCTCCAAAACAAAACCTTGATAAACCCTGGATAAAGAAACCCCGTATTCGTTGGCAAAGAAAAGCCACAACGGAAACTCTAACTCCCCAATAGGCATGTCAAACCCCCTACTGAACGTCTGGGATACAAAAGATCGACTCGCACCCGAGTCAAAAAGCAAAAGATCAAACAAAGCGTTCACTAAGAAGGTACATAACAACATCATAAACATAAGCATATCATAAAATAACACAACATAATATAAATAGAAACATACTAGTAATGACGTCTGGCGCCACCCTTGCCTCCTCGGTAGTGAGCTGGAAAGCACGACGTCGAGCCCTCGGGGGAACCGACCTACCCTGGTGCCCATCAGTGATCCTCATAGTGGCTGGTGTCGGGACCTGTGTCGGCTTGAAAGCGAGTAATAGACAGTTGACCTTCATATGGCCAACCTAATCACAATGGTAACAAATCCTGGAGCATGGTATTGGGGCTGGATGGCAACAATATCTCGCAAAATGTCTCTCTTTGCCACATTTGTGGCATCCAGCAGATAATCAGCAAGAACCCTCGTGAACCTTGCCCCACTTGCCATAAGTGCGAACCTTTGGCTCCCATATCTCAAATCAGTAGGTCTGAACTGCTTCGCTGCAGGCTATGACTAGGCTGGTGCCTGCCTCAGCTCCCTAGACTAGACTTCCATCTCAATCTCATGCCTCCTCATGGCCTCCTGCAACTCAATGAGTGAACCATATCGCTGAGTGAATACAAACTAATGGATGTTCGTCTTGAGCATGCTCAAGTATCGGGTCATATTAGCTTGCTCAGAAGCAGCAAAGTAAGGACAAAAAACAGCCCTCTCTGTAAATATTTTGGTGATCTCAGTCACCGAATCCGTCCCCTGCCTTAACTCCAAATACTCCTGAGCCATCCTTTCCCTTTCCACCAAAGGGACATATCTCGAACGAAACATCTCAGCAAACTGCTCCACATAACAGCATCCCTTTGCTCAGGAATGTACGAGCTAGTAACCAACCTCCACCAATCCTTTGCGTCGGAACGAAGAAGGTTCTGCACGTACTTGACTTTCTAGTCAACAGGGCAAGAACACGTGAAGAAACAACCCTCCACATCAGATAACCATCTCATCGCAGAAATCGGATCGCGGAATCCATCAAAAACTAAGGGCTTTGTATTGTCAAAGTCCTGATACCGAAAGGTTCTCTCCCCACCAATCCCTGCAGCAACGACAACTATGGTAGCTACAACAGCGACAGCCTCAGTAAGAGTAGCATATCGCTCATCAAAAAGGTCGATTATAGCGGTCTTTATAGAACAAAACATCTCTGACATTGATATACGGAAAGCAGCAGCCACCTCAGTGGCGATGGCCTCCTGAATCTAGTCATCAATCATCCCAGCCCATCCTGGCCGCCCGATCCTAATCCAGAACATGATCCTTGCTTGAACACCATATTAAAAATAAACCAGAGCATATCAGATTTCCATAATTCATATAATAACAACATTCCAAACAAACAAACCCTCAGAGTTTGTGACTTCTTTGTAGGGTGTACGGGTCCTGTGCGTGTCTCAACTACGAGCTCATACTACCTTCCACACCTACCCGTAGTTGTCTCAATGATCATCACAACCGCCCAAACAGATACGACAACTAGGATACACATACATCCTATCCTCACCCTCTCAAGGGTAGCTAAACAATTCTTCTCTACTAGCTTCTCACATAAATACTCACCCATGAAACTTCCACTAACCATGTAGCACTCGCGTATGATAATCATACATAACACTGGATCCTATAGACAGTCGAATATTTGATTCCACCCTAAGCCCACAACCAAACAAGGAATAGGAAATAAGGCCAAATCAAACATTCACAGGCTATAAAATCTTATGTATATTTTTAATGCTTACACTTAGCAACTACAGTAATGATGTCAATTCCATGCAAGAAATAACCCTAGACTATCAAGCATCATACATCAGGCAATTCTATCATGCAATTCTTGAACATCCTTAGCCTGTCACTAGCATCCTGTTCTACAATAAATATCATATCAAATAACAGTGTGGTAACTTAGGGTATACTTTCTTACTCCGACTGATCATACACATCACATCCTTCCTTGGTTATTTTTTTACAACAATTTTTAAATCATTTTTAAAACTTCTGCAATTCATTAGTTTGAGTCTGGATTCATACGGATGTTCCTCCAATTCACTCAAACCAAGGCTCTGATACCAACTTGTAACATCTCAAAAATCACAGCAAATTTAAACTTTTCAAAAACAACCCATTTGCTTAAAAATGTTTACATAACCATTGTTTCCAAAAACATTATTCAAAAAATCATAGTCTCCCAAGATCCAACAACATAAAACCAAGGATGTAAACGGTCACGCCTTCGCCTTGCCATGGTCTACAGAAGCACCTGAAACAAAACTAAAACTCTAAGCCAATGCTAAGTAAGTTCCCCTGAAGTACCATCACATAAACATAACAAACAACAACATGCATACAGAGCCTTCAACATGACTAGACTGCCTCACCACACCTTCGGCCTATCTAGACCACTCTCTTGGCCTTCGACCTAACCGGACTGCCTTGTAGGCCTTCAGTCTATCTGGACCGCCCTGGGTAGCATGGCCTTCAGTTTATCAGTTGGCCTGCCTCAACCTAGTAAACCATAACATATCCATACATAACATTATCAATCAATAACAACAAACATAGGTATGGACTACCAGTCTAATCACATATCAAGTACCACATAACTCCACATAACCGCATACCATAAAATAGGATATTTAATCCAATGGGCTAACATTGGCTCCTTCGACCCATAAGTATAGTGAGGAAAACTCACCTCTTAATCCGAACATAGTTTGAATGAATCTCCGCTCCGACAACCGGCACTACTCGAATCCTAGTAATCAATACATTTGCCATTCTAGATTAATAATAATTCCCAAAATACCCTGGGTCAAACTTGGTCAAAGGTCAATAGTCAATTCAACACCCAACCGAGTCAACTCAGCCGAGTCGACCTAGCTCTCCTTTGTACATGGGGTGTACTCGTTGGTTGACCAGCCGACATGGCTCTGACCGCGTACACGCAACGTACCACCTCATACGTCCAGCTTACACACCTGGTCAGCTCTTTTCCTATTCAGATCTTATTACAGCAAGTCCTTACGTCCAAAGTCAAATCCAAGCCCCAAATAACGTTCTTGACCATCAAGTTTCCAACTTTATGGTCTTGCTTGGCCAAAAAGTGCTTAATACCAAAGATCTCATACACTTAAACCATTAAGACCTATAAACACTTGAATGGAAGGGAATAAGTGATCAAGTTCACATTTTTATGCCTCTAGGCACCTCAAAACATCTTAAAGGACGGCTTGAATGGGTTGAAGTAGCTTATACTCAAACTACCCAACTATTGGGACCAAAAGGACACAAATTCAATGCTAACTTAGATCTATGCTTATCTTTCATCAAGTTCAAAGTGTTTTTCCTAAAGGTGATTACAAATGATGAGGAGATTCTGGATCCAAAGAGCTCTACTCCTCCAAGATGATCTTCTCTTCTTCCTTTTTCCTTCAAGGTGACCAAAACACACACTCAAAGCTCAAAATGGATCAAAGATAGATTAGGTTTGTTTAAGGGAAAGGATAAGCTGGAGGCTGAAGAAAGTGGGTGGGTTGAGGGACTTAAGGATGTTTAAATAGGGTCCAAACCCTAAAAATTAGGGGTTGAGGATTTCTCACGTACACCCTGCGTAATGGGTGTACGCCACCGTACTCAGCCTGTGCATTACACTTAGCATACACAACGTACATCCATCGTACTAAGCCTCAACCTGAATTTACAAAAATACCACTTTAAGCCATTTTGCTAACTTTCTCATATACAAGGGCTAAATACTATAGGTCACGATATTAAAAGGGGTAAATTTGAAAGTACTTACACGTCGGGATGTTACAATGTTGATCATTCGACATGAGCTAGAAACACATGGTTCTTTTGAATGCTACAAAGCACATCTAGTTACCTAGTCGATGATAGAAAACCCCAATAAATTGGCATTGATTGTCACAAACCATTTAGCCTAGTCATAATACCTTCCATCATCTGTACGATCTTAAATTTACCTTGATCCAAAGCATAATTTAGATGTTAAAAACAAGAAACCATATACATGCATCAGCTAATTAATAGGCTTTTGTGATCCAAATGATCTCGATTTTGTTTGTGTTCTAAATAAGTTTCGATATGGCCTCTAACAAATGCCTCGTGCTTAGTATAAAAGATTTACTGACTTTGTACTTTGATTGGTTTCACTCATAGCTATATGACCACTCCCTTTTTATCTACCCACAAGGTAATGATGTTACATATTTATTATTGTATGTTGATGGTATAATTCTCACTACATTTTCTAACACTTTACGACACTGCATGATGAGATCTTTTTGTAAAGAATTTGCCATCAAAGATCTAGGTCTAACTTATTTACTTCTCAATCATTGTTGTTATATGTCACAAAGATGGTATGCAATTCTGTAAAAAAACAATAAACCAAAGAAATTATTGAGGTTGTCGGTATCTCCTCTTGCAAACCGTCCAACACCCTTGTTGAGACAAATCTAAAACTCGATTCGTCGGATAGTGACCCAATTCATGACGTAACATTCTATCATATTCTATCATAGGTGGGTTGGGTCAGTTGAATACCTTATATTCACTCGGTCTGATATCACTTATTCCGTCCAGCAAGTTGTCTACATATGCACGACCTAAAAGTTGTTTACCTCCATGATCTTAAACGAACAATTAGTTATCTATATTGCATACTTGATCATAGAATATACTTATCCAAATATGTCTCCTTCGTATTGTTATGTTAAACTGATGTTGATTGGGGTGGATGCCCCGACACTTGTGGACCGAAATTCGACTATTATGTTTTACTTAGTGACAATTTTTTCATGGTCTTCCAAGAGAAAATCCACTATTTCCCTTTTAAGCGTTGAGGCTGAATACCATAGAATTGCACTTAAATATTGTTTTTGAGGCTTGTTGGCTACACAACCTACCTCTTTGAACTCCATTATTTGAACTCCATTATTTGTTAACAAAGGCATTATTGTATATTATGGAATGTTAGTGCTTTTTATCTTTTGGGTAATCCGGTTCAACATCGAGGACTAAGATGAAGTACGAGTTCTTCACGCCCCCATGGTATTAGTTAGCCTACTCTTCTAATGGCTTTCCTCATGTTCTCTTTGATGATATCTGCAACAATTTTAGCATTCAGCCACCTAGTGCTTCGACTATGGGGGACTATTAGACTAGTCACATTCCTTTATATTTCCTTGGTACACAAGTTTACTTGATAAACAATTCTTTATGTTTTCTTGGTGCACACCTTTCCTTTTGTAAGTATTCGATTAGGTTAATATGTTGCATATTTTAAGTTACTCTTCATGTATATATTGTCTGATTGTCACATTATTTAATGAGAAACCAAACAGTTATACATTCTTATAGGCGCATCAGGAACCAAGTAAAACATATATTTTATAATACATGCCGAATACTTTGTTTGATTTTTCCGGCCAACACTTGCTTGTTTATATTTTTAGTATAGTAACAATCCATTTATTAAACTACGATTACTATTTCAATATTGTTCAAGTAAAATTCTAATTTCTTATATAGGACGATTTATAATGTTGTAAGCGCTTCAATACATATCCATAGCTTTCGATCCATTTGGTCCATTGCTAGACATGTTAAAAACAAATATTAACCCAAATGTTAGTTTGACTTGAAGTAAATAAATTAGAAGTATCATCTCTAACGATTTTATAAAATGTTGCTTGAAAAAAGGGGAAATAGCAATCAGTTTGGCAAAAACGACCATTGTCCAAACAATGGGTCGCATTTCATGTCTCACATTTTTTTTTTTTTTGACATTTGACCCACGGCCAATTTTGTGTCTTGAAGTTTCTTGTGATTTAGGTTAAGCGTTTCCTGGTTTGTAGGATTCCTGTTTTTACACTCATAAATAAAAAAGAATATATATATATATATATATATATATATATATATATATATATATATATATATATATATATATATATATATATATATATATATATATATATATATATATATATATATAAAAGTGAGAACTCGTGAGAAAATCTTAGAAAAATTGAAAAAAATCTAAGGGAAAATACAAATCATAAAATCGAGCATAGATCTATATCATGAGAAAAAAAAATTGGAAAAAAATAACTTTGCATCATTAAAATTAATCCATGATTCAATTTTAATGATCTAATTTTTTTTTCAGCTTTTTTTCTCCCGAACATAGATCAATGCTCGATTTTATAATTTGTATTTTTTTTATATTTTTTTTTCAATTTTTTTAAGATATCCTTACGAATACTCACTTTACAATAAGTCCTCACTCGATTAGGCATATAACAACCATATATATATATATATATATATATATATATATATATATATATATATATATATATATATATATATATGGTTGTCATATGCCTAATGTTAGATATAGTACCATTAAAAACTACATAATTATAACAAAACGCAATCAAATTTCTCTACCATCTTTCTTGCATCCTCTACTAGAGCTTATGCTAAACTTTGTATATATTATTATGGAATTTTATAAGTTTAATTGTGCACCACAAACAATATATAAGAATATTTTACCAACTACTTGTAGGTCTCCAAATTGAAATTTAATACAAATAACTACATTAAAAGATTGAAATTGTTCATTAAAAAACACACTAAACCTCTTTCCATAAGCCATTATAGAAAACCATACAAGTATGCATAAGATAGGTATTGAATGAAGTTATGAAACCTACTAGAGGTCTAATAAAAACACATTTGAAATAGATAGATATTGAGGATAAATCATGAAATCAAATATAATGAGTTCAAAGGCAATAGGAAGAAACTAACAATAAAAGAAAAATGTGTTGTTTAATCAAAATGAAGTCAATTTTGATGGTTCTATACCTAACATTACAGACATGACAGCCACATATTCAATTTTTCCATATATATATATATATATATATATATATATATATATATATATATATATATATATATATATATATATATATATATATATATATATAGGTTCAGGTTAATTTGAGACCATTCTAATTTTATGAGACCGTGAGACCAACTCTAAAAATAATTTTAAAATGCAAAATAAATGGAAAAATCCAAAAATTCTTTTTTTAAATATTATTTTCGGAACTTGAATTAACTAAAAAAATAAAAAATAAATAAATAAAAGTAAAAAAAAAAATCCGTTTTTTTTTAAATACGTGATATATTCTAATAGAATATTACACTGACATATTCTAAAAAATAATTTTAAAATGCAGAATAAATGGAAAAATCTAAAAATTATTTTTTTAAATATTATTTTCGGAACTTGAATAACTAAAAATAAATAAAAAAATAAAAAAAATCCATTTTTTTTGAAAAATACGTGAAATATTCTAATAGAATATTACACTGTACATATTCTAAAAAATAATTTTAAAATGTAAAATATATGGAAAAATCCAAAAATTCTTTTTTTAAATATTATTTTCGGAACTTGAATTAACTAAAAAAATTAAAATAAATAAAAATAAATAAAAAAAATAAAAAAAATACGTGTTACGGTCTTACAAAATTAGGCCGTCTCAAATGAACCTAACCCTATATATATATATATATATATATATATATATATATATATATATATATATATATATATATATATATATATATATATATATATATATATATATATATATATATATATATATATATATATAAGGAAATGTGAATATTTTTGTAACTTTCTTTAAACAAGTAACAAAATAAATAAACGAATTATGAAGTTATGAAAATTATGAAGTATCCTATTAACTACAAAACTTCGACACGAGGAGAGGTTGCTTGCACAGGCGAATTCCTGTGATTTTATCAGTGACTTAATATAGTTTAGGACTTTAACAGGTAACTTTTGACCTGCTCAATTCATTAATCTAATTTAACATTTAGTTAACTTTACAAATATGACCCTATAAAAATGAAACAGCGATTTTGTTTTCTATTCGTATTAATAAGTTTTTTTTAAAAAGGCTCATTGGTGGTTAAAAGTTAGATTCATTAAGTTAATTAAATGGTGTATGCTGGAATTTGAACCCGCAACCTTAATCTAAAAGGCTTCCACCTCTGACAAACGGGATAGTCTCATATTCACAGGAATAAGAAGTAATATCGTTTAAAATGACCCTAATGTCAAATATTATTTTTTGGACGGCAGTGAAGTCATATCGTTAAGCATTTTCAATTACAAAATAAGACCAACAACCTTGAAAGAATTTAATGTTACGAATTAAATCAAGTGTAACGTTTTCAATATTTAAGAAGTCGCACATTCACATTCTAAAAACGACGTTAATCGTCAGACACCTATTTCTTGACCATATGTGCTTATATGTTTGAATATCTACAAGGAACATAAGTTAGGCAATCGCTGTAAACTGTTATGTTAGTTGATCACATTTCTAGAAAAAGGGGGCATCAAAGGGGAGAATATGTTGGCATTCCGTTGAAGATGGCCTTTACCGACTGATAAGAGGCTGTCGCATTTTAGCGCGTAGGTAATCTTCACCGACGGTTGTACTGACAGGATACCGACGAATATGTTTGTCAAAAACTACAGACGGAGTATTGGAGTTGAATCACCTAAGGAATAGCAACGAACTATCGACTGAAGAGTGTTTGACCTTATTTGACCAATTTACTGACGGATATTATATAATAATAACAATAATAGGAAATGGAAAGAGGATATATGTTAAAGCTTATTAAATTCTTTGTAATTTTGCGACGTCTGATAAAAACACGTTTTTATTGGTTTCCATCGTATTTTGCGATGACATCATTTTTCGTCGTTATTCCGTCAGAACCCCGTCATTAAATTAGGGCTCCTCCGATGAGGGGTGTTAGTTGTGATGGATCGGTTTGATCCGATTCAATCAAGTGAATTCAAATTGATTTCTGTTTTCAAAACATTGATCTGAATAGTCCAAACTAAATTCAAATCCGATCTGATCAAGTCCAATTACAATTGGTTGGATCTGTTTTATAATTTGGTTCTAGAAAACCGAAACATTTTAAAACGACAGATAATTATAAAATTACCCAACTTTACATAAGAAACGAAAACAAATTATTTAGTTGTGATTTGAAATTTATAAACAATTACTAAGAAGATATATTATAGTTAAATATTTTACAGATAAAAAACTTTTTAAAGAAAATGCATATTAATTTTTTTATCGGGTAAACGTTTTGGACCTATTTGAAATAAATAAATTACAAAAGTAATAAATAACTATAGATACATATTATAAACAAATAACGAATAAATGTTTATTCGGTTCTTATTTTATAAACAAAAATCAACCTGGAATCTAAAATAATAATTCGTTTTTGTTGAAACCAATCCAAAAATCCGAATATCTGAACCAAATTTTCCATTTCAAACTGTCCAACTGGACAATTCGGTTTTATCCAAATAGTGAACAGCTTTACCTCCGATTGAATAATTTCGTCAATGATTTCCGACAGAATAATTCCATCGGTGATTTTCGTAGGTATTGCACCACTTTTCTAGTAGTGTCATCGAAATTTCATAGTGTTTTAAACATATTCTTGGAAGCTTATTGGAGTTCAAGCCAATTGTGCTAAGGACGTTTTTGGTGTCATAAACACCCTCACGCTTATGTAGAATTTCAACATTCAATCCTCTAGCTAGCACATTGAAGTATGAAATCAACATTTAGGGCGTGCAAAAGATCCCACAATACTTACAAAATATATCATGATGTTGTGTATGCAACCACTACTCTGAAGTCTGATATTTGTCATCTAAGTTCTAATGTGATGTGTGGTTACACTCATAATTCAATCCGTTGACCTTATGAATATAACAACGAAAGTCTTATATTTTATATAATTAGTGTTTGATTATGTTGAAGAGGAGGGTTCAACTAATGATGATGGTGTGATGAATATTTGAAGACTTTCTTTAATATACATGTGATGCTCCGTACTTTAGAAAATACATTTATGGTGTAAATATGATTATTTGTTTGACCGGTAACAATTTAATAAAGAGAAATTGAATAAATTAACCATATTTTGCTTTCCTGTATTTTTTTTTTAAATAACTCATTTAATTTTTATTTTTTTTTGGAAAATAACTACTTTCTCCGTAATGAGCCGTTCCGGAACAAACTCGGACTCGTTTTTTTGGGGGGCGGGCCGATCGGGTGTCCTCTGCAACCCACTTTTAGACCCGGTCCAACCCGACCCGGTTTTGTGTCCCCCTATAAATACTCATTGGAGTTACTTTATTTGACATACTTATTCCTCAGACCGTTTGGAACCTACATTCCGGAGACGTTTCTAACCCGGTAAATCACAAACGTCTTCTTCTTTTGAGGGCGTTCCAGAGATTCACTTTTTAATTGGAAATGTTTCCGGAATCTATACTCAGAATTTCAGAATTGTGATCCGGAATAGTTGTCCAGCGCAGTGTACTTCGGATTTCCCTCCGGAACATACATGCGAAATTGCTTGATTAATGTTTCTTGTGCAATTACCCCTCACACCTGTGCAATAACCGTAACATTCTAATTTTCAGAATAAATTTTTTATTATAAAAATAGAATAAACACTTATTTTCATAAGGTTACATCCAAGTCAAAACCACTTGTTCAGAAACTATAATTAAACATTAGAGTTATAAGAAAAACAATGTGGAATCTCAAATAATAAAACTATATGTGTGTACAGTCTGGTCTTCACAGTTTGAAAAGTACCTAAAAAACATTTAATCTACAATGGTAAACACAAAACTTAGTGAGTTCTCCAAAATATAACATATAATAATATACATATAAGCATACATACTAGGGGTGTTTGCGGTGCAGTTTGGTACAATTTAGAGTTAAAATCACAGACCGTACCGTATATGCAGTTTGAGTTTTTTGGAAACCGCACCACAAAGGTTGTAAACCATGGTGTGCGTTGTGGTTTGATACGGACGGTTTTGTGCGGTGTAACGAATAGCCTAACATATTTACAAAATAAAATTTGAGGCGACGATATTAGAGTTTGATCATAAAACGCGTAACATTTTATTAAACTTAGGTCTATAATTACAATATAACATTCTCTCGGCTCTTTGTGGTATTACATGTGTATATGGAGAACAATAAGCTTTATACAACATATTTATATAAAGTTTATATCTCTTATTATTAGTCTAAGCTGGCGACTAGTAAGATAACTTTTATTAAGATATATAATTCTAGTACATTTTAGGAAACATAATCATTAAGGATTACAAGGCCGGTCCTGAGGATTCAAATGCCCAGGACGATCAGGTAAAGAAAAGCGCTTAGGCCTAACGTTCAACGATTTAAATTAGATTAACTGAAGTTTTTTTCGAACGACAATAAACGTTACAGAAATAAATATAGCAAAATCATACTATTTTATTAAGTAATCACATATTGAAACAGCTAACCGAAGACTCGTGAAGCTTTTCTAGCATTTTATATCCGTTCAAAATTTAGTTACCGAATTCCCAAAAAAGTTCTCCAAGTTGGTAGTTCCTTACATACCATACATCTACCATAAGAGAAAGACATGGTTTGAAAATTGGCAACTAACCTAGAATATATATATATATATATATATATATATATATATATATATATATATATATATATATATATATATATATATATAAAAGAAATGACAAATTTGCTCAAATAATAGGCAATGACTAGTGGTCGTTCTTTAATCAATTGTTTTTATTAAAGTAGCCATTTTGGTTCAGCTCTCCTTCAAACTATGAACAAATAAGATAAAAAAATAAGTATGTAGTGTTGTTGTTGTACACGACATAAAAGAAAGAGAAAACCCATGAAGCTTGTTTCTTTGTTTTCAAAAGGTTGTTGCTATTAACCTAAGAACAAAAGGCTTTAAATTGCCTACAAAACTTCCAACGTCAATAAACAAAATCAATATAAAACCTAGCCACTGCCCCGAGAAAATAAGACAGTCCTATAACTAAGTACACCAATGTTTACTGACTTTTTCAAATATTTTTTATTCAACCATTAAATAAAACTAACTAAAAGACTAAATATTTGACTCAAGTACCCATTTTTGACTAAACTCAGAATGAAACCCAACAAGCCATAAATCCGGTTTGATTACAAAATCCATACACAAAAATGTTGTTTATAGTTATTTATTTATTCATTCTATGAATATAAAATAGATTAGATTTGTTATGACAATTAAACTAGGTATATACACTGATTCTTTGTTCATTTTATGTATTCTATTATATCATTTTATTTATCATTTTATTACTATAGAAACAATTTTGTGAGGCAAAACATCAAACACATATAATGCATACAGATTACGCCCTCATGAAGTAGAAAAGTCATTATGTATTCTATTATATCATTTTATTTATTCATTTTATGACTATAGAAACAATTCTGTGAGGCAAAACATCAAACACATATAGTGCATACAGATTACGCACTCATGAAGTAGAAAAGTCATTAAAGTATTCAACATTTAAGTAGCATGTGTTGTTCAGCAAGTTTGAACCACTTAATTTTTAAAACATAATTTTCATATTTCTATTAATTTGTACAACAATATAATTATCATATATGGGAATAACACTAAAACTCAATGAACTTATCAAAAGAAATCTGGTGGTGAATTCCTCTGTTGGAATACTACCAAAAAGCATTACGACATACCAAAATTCAATGTTTTTTCTATTTTAAAATTTCTTGGAATTTAAACCGTTAATTTTCATTATATTTTTATTTTTCTTCAATCAAAATAAGGAAAAAAGAGAAAGACGTGGTTGCGTTCTGTTCATCGTCACCAATTTAAAATTAAAATGAAAGAAGATTAATGTTAGGTTGAAATCGATTACCTGATTAGTAGGACTACAATCGATCGTCATATTATCGAGTGAGTTTTTGTAATCGATTAATCACCTCCGCTTGAATGATCGCTTATGCCTTCTTCTGCCTTCTACGACTGATCGATAAGAGAGTATTTGGGCCTGATCCTCAATATAACACTAAAAAAAATTGGGCCCTTCAAAAAACGGGCTCTGCCCATCTTGCTCCTGTTTATAACCGGGCCTGGTGAATTATTACCATGATAATAGTAAGGAAAATATATTGAGACTTAAGAAAAAATCATATACGTATAGAATGTTCATTTTATGGTGTGGTGCAGTTTGAACCGAAAACTTGTAATTAAAAACCGCAAATCGTACCATATAGTACGGTTTAACAAAATCACAAACCACAAACCGCACCACCAATGTTTTAAACTGCATTATGTGGTACAATCTGGTCTGGTGCGGTGCGGACGGTTTTATGTGGTTTTGTGCACAACCCTAATACACACAACGGGTCCATACCAACACAATGAGTGTCTAGGTTCACAACACTTTAGTTGATCTTGCTATCAACTCGACCCTTTTGAATGACTAGGCTCACAAGACTTTATTTGATCTTTCCATCAATACATCTTGCGAGTGTCTAGACTTACAACACCTCTTGTTGGTCTTGTTCTTGACTCAACATCTTTCTGGCCCTCAGCCTAATGTTCTACTGTCGACACCATTTTCGGAGCCTTCTCAGCAGTCACCTGCATTGCGGAGTCCGATTGCCACCCTACAACCGACTACCTTACCATTGAACGTCACCACCACAGCCCTGCTATTTGTGACATCGTGTATAGCCGGGAGAACCGCCGAAGACCGAACAATAAGCTGTGAACATCGTTGCGTGGGTCGTGAATGACCGGAAGCTCTCGGTAAGGCTAACTGCAACCCACCTCTCCTCTCCTTCGTTCTTTACTGTGAGTATGGCATCGTGTACGTTGTTGTTGCCGATGTTGGCCTTTGGTCGTTGTTTCTATTGATTCCGGCATCTTCAGCCGCCTAGTTGGTGGCTGAGAGTTTGTGGTATCGTGTCGTTTATATGCGTGTGTTTCTGCTAGAACCCGTGAAGTGTGGGTGAGGGTGTTATGTTGGCCGGAGGTGAGCCAAACCACCATGGCAGCCAACCTTGGTGGGTGCCGTTAAGCCGCCTTCTTTTGCTGCCACCAACTACCGTGAGGGGTGGTCGTGTGTGTGATTTGGTGTGTGTATGTGTGTGTAAATGATGTTCAACTTGTTTGTGTGCGTGTGTTTGGTGGTGGAATTATCTCTCGAGCCATCGCCGTGTGCGGGTGGCTGCAGTCGTGGACCGCCATCGACCACCATCGCCCGAGGTGGCAGTGGGTAGTACCCAACCTAGTGAAACCCAATTAATCTAAAACTTAACCTTGGACCTAGTTTGCATGTGTTTCGGTTGGAAACCCTAATTAGGGTTTGGAAAACCCTAATCTTTGATACTTTATTTCGGGACTTGTCGGGACCAGCGTTTTGGACCGTTGGATTGGAGTTATGAATTATGCCCGAACATATTGTATAATTGACCTAGTAGAGTGATGGACTTAATGGATTAAGTCCTTAATGGGTTAAGTGTTTTTACTTAACCCTAATCGTTATTTCATGTGAAAACCCTAATTGTGTTTGGGCTTCAATTTAGGCCTTTCTTTTGGGCTTAGGTGTCTGGGTTCTTGATGGGCCATGAGAGAACAAGTGTTTAGAAAAGGATATTTGGATTAGCTTTAGGCAAGGTTGTAAAAATCGATTGACAGTAGCTCGACGGTCGACTGGTGTTAAGGGATTAATCGGTCTTGGCAGGGATTAATCGATGATTAATCGAGGACCATAGATTATTAATAAAATATTAAAATTAATTAAATATTAATATCTCTTAAGAAAAACAAGTACTTCAAAATTAGAAAATAATAAAAATTGTAAGTTGGAAATACGAAAATATGAACATTTTGATATAATATTTGAAATTTTGAAATTTTGAAAATTTAGAGTAAAAAAATAAAGTTGGTTTTTTGAATTTTTTTTTACCTTTTTTTGACTTCTTTCGACTTTTTTGACTTTTGTTGACCGATTAATCCCGCCAAACCCGATTAATCCTAAATTTCCGATTAATGCCCTAATCCTCGACGGTTGGAGATTAATCCACGATTAATCGTCGATTTCTACAACCATGGCTTTAGGGTAAGGCCCATGTAAGTAGGTTTGGGTCCAATTAGGAAAATTGGGCCATAATTGGGTCTTGGTTGATTATTTGGCTTTTGGGCCTCCAGGGTGTGTGTTTGGGCCTTGGGATTTGACCAAGCTAGGTTAGTGGTAAAATGGTATTTTTACCCTAAGTATGGATTTATGGTTATGTATTGGAACCCAATTGTTAATTGGTTTTTATTTTGATGTTGATAGGGATCTGTCAGCCAGCAGCCAGATGGATATTCTATATGTCTATGTGTTGTATATGCTTACTGGGCGGGGCCCGATAGGTATTCTGTATGCTAGTATCAGGTTATGCATACATGATTTGTATGGGGGGGATGATTGTACAATATGTTATTATCTTTGTGATTTTCACATGTGTTTGAATGTTTATATCATTATATGGTCATGCGATTATGGGCGTAACCCGTATCTCGGTGGGTGGGGCCCGACATGCGAGTGTGGGTGGGGCTCGTGTCTCATTGGGTTGGGCCCGTTATACGAGTGTGGGCGGAGCCCGTATCTCATTTGGGCGAGGCCCGTTATATGTGTTTTATATATACGATATGTGGTATATTGGGGAACTCACTAATCTTTGTACTTACAGTTATCAGTTCTTGTTTCAGATACTTCAGTGTTCAATGGAAGCAGGGCACACACCACATGTTCCGCATTCTGTGATTTACTCTGATTCAATGATGTTTTGCTAAATCTTGACAACCATGGTTTTAATGGAAATGATATGTATGACGATTTATTAATTTATAAACAAAATATTTATGTTATTATTTTTGGGACATTACAAACTTCCTAAAACAATAAATTTTTAACATTTTTTATGACACTTTTGGTGACAGAAGGTTCCTCGGAATTTCCTAGGAAATGTGTAGCCTTAAAAAAGAATTAAAAAGTTTAAAATTTTATTGCCTAAAATCCAGAAATTTTTTTAATACAAATGACCATGGTTGCAGAAATCGGGATTAATCGGTGATTAATCGTGGATTAATCGTTTGACGTTCTCCAACCGTCGAGGATTAGGGCATTAATCGGAAATTTATGATTAATCGGGTTTGACGGGATTAATCGGCCTTGGCGGGATTAATCGGTCAACAAAAGTCAAAAAATTCAAAAAAAAGTCAAAAAAGGTCAAAAAAATTTTAAAAAATTCAAAAAAGCAACTTTCTTTTTTTACTCCAAAATTTTCAAATTTTCAAAATTTCAAATATTATACCAAAATGTTCATATTTTCGTATATCTAAATTTCCAAATTACAATTTTTCTTATTTTCTAATTTTGAAGTACTTGTTTTTCTTAAGATATATTAATATTTAATTAATTTTAATATTTTATTAATAATCTATGGTCCCCGATTAATCCCCGCCAAGACCGATTAATCCCTTAACACCAGTCGACCTTCGAGCTACCGTCAAGCGATTTTTACAACCTTGCAAATGACCAATACAAAAACAACAAATCTAAATCTAAAATTTATACTTTACAACACTAATAAAAATATACAAATAGTCTAAACCACAAAACATAATAAAAATATACAAATAGTCACTAAAATAATCTAAAGAGCATTCGATAAATTGGGTGGACTGTCGAGAGGGTTATTACCATTGCCTCTCATATTTAGACCATTTACCCTTCCATTTGTGCTTATCTTTTGGCCATTTCAGCATGTCTTTGGGTATTTTTCTTGATGAACTATATTTGTAAACTAGAACCACCACATACAACCCAATTCATGATAAATAAACATATTCTCGTAAAATCATCTCCCATTTTTCTTGTATTATCTCTTCTTTCCTATCCATAAAATAGACCAAAAATTATCAAAAAGTTTTTTATCCATAAAATAGACCAAAAATTATCAAAAAGCTTTTTATCCATAAAATAGACCAAAAGTTATCAAAAAGTTTCAAATCATTTTTTGATATTGAGAATTAAAATCATTTTCATTACATCATAATGAGATCCTTGTTCAGACCTATTTCAAAAGTTGCATCTTAATGATGAAGTTATATAATCAACATAGAGATCCCTCAAACAAATGACACTAAAGGTGAACCTAGTATACATGTTAATCAACAACAGCTTATGTGAGAAAATAAACAAACTTTTGCAAGAAAATAAAAAGCTAGAATACACATACAAAAGGCAAGTTGCATAGATGCTTTTCTCACCATTCAACTATAAAAACGATGCTTTTAAGTAGTACAAGTGCAAACAATGATATTGAATAGTTTTACTAACATCATACTCATGTTACGAAGACAAGATGAGTTTTAAGAGTCATCAAACCCCCTAAAACCAACATTTTTAATACTTTTAATATCCTAATTATAGAGCTTATAAAATTTCTTTATAGAATCTTAATATAATTTATACTACAAGTAACTTGGTCAACCCTAATTATCTATTCGAACATAATTCAATGATTAGAATTCGAAAATATTAAAAAAACTAATCAAAAATTTACCTCAAGTCTGAAAACATCTCAAAACACCGAATGTTGAAACTTTGAACTTGGAATTACTGGTTGTGTACATCTGCTTCAACAATCACTCATTTTATTTATTAGTTATATCGAAATACTAAGTAAGAACTGAGAAATCAAAAAGACGAAAAAGTAATAGAAAAATACCCTTACTTGCCCACTTGTTGCCACCTTAATCACCGCCAAAAAATAACCATACATCACCACCACCGAAGCCACTTACCATCTTGCAGAAACCACCATGTCATTGCCAAAAATCACACTTGAGAACCACTATTGCCTTCAGCTTTAATCACACCTAGAACACAAGAAAACCACATCTCGCAACCACATGTTCATCATCTTCTAAAACACCCACATAAACCTTCACCGATAACCACCTTTGCCACCACCCATTTCAGCCTCTTTCCTTGCTCATTTTCTACCATTCAGGAACCACCATAAAAAACACAACAATAAACACTAGATGTTACAACCAGAAACAACCACCCTTATACCACCAAAAACCACCGCCGCTTCCATCTCAAATCATTGACCCACCTCTAATGCCGATAATCACCATGGCCACCTTCGAGCACCCTTATAATCATCGGAAATCACCATGTAAACCACCTACAAGTTAGAAGAAAAAGAAGAAGAAGAAAATAGGAGGTTATTGTTTGGATTGATTTTAGTTGTCGGTGACAACGCAATGAAAGAAAAAAAATTAGGACAAACTATATTTTAGTGGGGTACCACAAAAAATTGGGCTAAGAGGTTTTAATTGGGCTTTGAGGGAAAATAATAAATAATATTCACTTTTCCCTGTAAGGACTTCCGAGGGATTTCTTAGGAAAATAACTTTTTTCCATACCAATTTTTTATTTTCTCTTTTATACAAATTTGTTATCCAAAAAATACTATTAACTTACGAAGTTATACTTACTATCCACATACACACACAACATATAGAAAAAAAATGTTTTGATTAATAGATAATGAAGGTGCAAATGCATGTATGTATATATATCACATTTAACTGGGTAAGATAAAAGTATTTAATGTATTATAAAGTTGTATAAAATACTGAATGAAAAGAACAACGTTTAAAATTAGAAAAAAAAAATGAGTTTTGGTTCTAGGAAATACCTACGTGGTTCCAAGGGATTAGTGATAAATTTTGTATTGCGTAGCAAAGCCCTCGGTATTTCCTATACATTTCCTAGGAACATAATCCGTTTTTCATTTTTTTTATGTCCAAAGGTCGTTTTTTCATACTATATTTACTCAACTTCATTATACATGAATTACTTTTATTTCAACAAGTTATACACAATATATACATATATACATGCGTGTATATGATCACAACACATTACTCAAAATATTTGTTTACTATTAAAAATCTATATGTGTGTATGTATATAATATGTACAACTTGGTAAGTTTAAAGTATTCAATATATAACAAAGTTGTACAATTATAAATAAAATAAAAAAACGAGTTTTGGTCATAGGATATCCTTTGGATGTAACTACGCATTTCAAATATATTATTGACATATCTTGTATTGTGTAGGAAATCCCTTGGTAGTTCCTACATATTTCCAAGAGATTCCTAGAAACATGATTCATTTTTCATTTTTTGATGTTCAAATGATGTTTATCCCTTCAATATTTTGTTTGACTTCATTATACATGAATTACTTTTAGTTGATCAATTTATACACGAGAAATACATACCTACATGTATGTGCTCAATCAGAACCCATTACTTAAAAAATTTGTTTACCATTGTAAATCTATTTGTATGTGTACATATGTATGGTTGTGTATGTGTATAATACGTATAAATTTGCAAGATAAAAGTATTTAATGCATACCAAAGCTGTACAAAATATGGAGCACAAAAACAACGTTTAAACCCCGAAAAAAAAAATGAGTTTTTGTCCTAGAAAATCCCTGGAAAATACATATTTATTTCCAAGGGTTTACTAACAAATTTTGTATTGCGTGAGAAACTCATCGGTATTTCCTACGCATTTCCAAGCGATTTCCTAGGAAAATAATCCATTTTTTATGTTTAAATGTCGTTTTGCCTGTTCTCTATTTTGCTCAACTCCATTATACATCAATTATTTTTATTTCAACAAGTTCTACACGATATATACATACATACAGACATACATACGTGTACACCATTACAACCCATTACGTAAAACATTCATTTTACCATTATAAATTTGTATGTATGTGTATGTGTACAATATGTACAACTTGGTAAGACAAAAATATTTAATGTATAACAAACATGTAAAAAAAATGAAACAAAAAAACAAAGTGTGAACCTTGAAATAATAAAAACCTGGTTTTGGTCCTAGGAAATCCTTTTGAAGTACCTACTCTTTTCCAATGGATTAGTGACAAATTTTGTTCGGTGTAGGAAATTCCTAGGTATTTCGTAGAGTATTTCCAAGATATTTCCTAGAAACATCATATGTTTTTCATTTTTTGATGTTCAAATGATATTTTTTCGTTCTATATTTTCTTCGACTTCATTATGCATGAATTACCTTTACTTCACCAAGTTATATATGATATATACATGCATACATGTGTGTACACCGTAGTAATCTATTACTCAAAACATTTGTTTACCATTTTAAATCCATATGCATCTTTACCTATGTATGGTTGTGTATGTGTATAATATGTATAACTTTGTAAGATATATTTATTTAACGTGTAACAAACTTGTACAAAATATGGAACGAAATAAAAAACGTTTATACCCAAAAAAAAAAAAGATTTGGTCCCAGGAAATCCCAACGGAATTTCCTACGTATTTCTAGGCGATTTCCTAGAAACATAATCCATTTTCCTTTTTTTTATTTTCTAGTGTCATTTTTTTGTTATATATTTTGTTCTATATAATAGACAAAAATCATAAGTACAAAAAAAACAACATCGCATAATGGTAGTGTGTGTATATATATATATATATATATATATATATATATATATATATAGGAGTAGGATCAAATAAGAACACCTAAAAGGTTGAGAACGAGATAACAGATCTTGACCATTTAAATATCTATATCTAAGGCTATTATCAAACGGACTATTTATATAACTTCTTAAATTACTAGCAAGTGTAAGTTTAAAATTGTGATACGGGTATTATAGTAATTAAAACTTTAGTTGATTACTAAAATTTCTCTCTCTCTCTCGTCTATTTCCTTTCATTTTTGTCGGCCGTCCCTTTCTTGCTATCTTGTATACCTAGGGCTTCACCAAGAAAACAGCCGCCATCATCCACACACAACCAGAATCCGTTCACGACCATTATGTCACATTGCAGCCACCATCGCGCCTTCTCCCTAGTCTAAATGCTGTCATTTACACAGATGGTTCCCTATTTGAATCTTGATCGATTTCAACTACAATGGTGTTCCGTTTTCCCTGAAACAAACAAACGAAAGGGAGAGCACGAGGGGGTTTCAGAGAGCGATCAAGAAGGAGGAGGTTACAGCAACGATGTTAGAGGCGATGGCCGATGGTGGTGGTGCCGCACCATATTTGGTGGCCCAGCGAACCGATGGCGATCCTAGTAGTCGTAAGTTATGGTTATCATTCTTATACATACTTATATTTTTCTTCTTGTTTGTGTTTCGTTTTTCTGATATTATTTTGATTATAATTTTTATGGCAGATATAGTTTTTACATATAGATTAGTTTCAATATAAAAGAGTATTAATATCATCGTTATGTAAAAAGGGAAGCAAAGATGCTTATAGAAAAGGCAAATTTAAGTGAAAATGTGAAGTTTATCAACTGTGTAAATATAATCAAAACAAAGATCCATCTTTTTGGTTCCTTTTGATTATCATTGTCTGCAACAAATTTAAGCAGACAGAGGACAGTCAAAGAGGAACTTGTTGTGCTCATTTGTGTGGGTCTCCAAAGCTAAAAATAAAAGAAAGTAATGGCATTATACATAAATCAAGTTATTTGTGTTCAATTTTTTTTTTCCGAATTTTGATATATTTTTGTAGGTTTTGGACCCTTTTGTTTCATTATTAATTACATTTGATGATTTGTATATTTAAATTGGATAAAGGTGAGCAGATTTATTGCTAGGTGGTTTACCGGAGATAATAGTTTAATCTAAAAAAATATTTGTTTGTGTTTGTTTAATCGCTTATGATTATAAACACGGTTGTGCATACGATTAGAAGCCAACTATAATAATTATTTATGATTATAACTATTGGCAGCATAAATGATTAGAAGACCCGTTCTAATCATTTATGATTATAACACTACATGATTTTGTTACTAATTCATTTTACTATTTTTCTTTTATCTTTTTATTGTATTACAGGTTATTATCATTTCGTAGATATTGATCAAAGAAAAAGGAATGATGTAATTTTTAAGGTATCACTAGTACTCGTAACACTAGCTCACGAGCCATTTGATTCAAATAGAAGAATGGGGTTGCGAACGATTCAAGAAAATGGTTGACATGTGGATGAATTTTGCAAGCTTTTTTTTTCTTTTGAAGTGATTTAATCATTGTTGAGTATAATTATGTATAAATATATGAACTAGTCTTGATATAATGATTTATAAACATAACAATATAAATGTATAACCTCAATATTTGGAAAATTTATTTATGAATAAAACCGAGTTTAATTATTTTGTGTTGAATTTTTTATTTGTTAGTATATTCATTTATGAATAAAACAGTGTTTAATTATTCCGTGTTGAATTTTTTATTTGTTAGTATATTCATGTATGATTGGTAGTATATTATTTATTCACTTAAAAGTTACAAATTTTTATACACTAAGTTTTGTTTTTATTTATTTTGATTACAACCATATATTTATAAAATTAAAAATGAGTTTTATTCGAATATGATTGAAAATATTTAGATGAATGATACATTAGAAAAAAGACCGATTTTTTTATTTGACAGAAAAATTAATAAAAATTATTTTTATCATCCATTAATAAAAAATCAGTTAATCTTTTATTTTAGGTAACTATAATTATTATCGCTAAAGTTTAGGAAATTAAGATTTGAACTTAAATTGATTTAATTTTAGTTAAATACAGAAATATACCCTTATAAAATGATTGGTCCAGAAATGTTCTCGCGTTCTCAACCTTTTTGGTGTTCTCATTTGATCTTTTCCCTATATATATATATATATATATATATATATATATATATATATATATATATATATATATATATATATCCATGCTTAATAAAAACCTCCCTTCCATGCCACATGTCCTTCTCCTACACAAGAAATCTGTCACGTGTTAATCTCTAGACCTTTTTACCAATTTTTTTCCCGCCCATTTTAATATATAAAGGATGTGAAATAACAGATGATAAATAACAGATTTCATTGCCTACAATTTAGGAGCCTTTTTTGATAATTTCCGTATGCTCATCTTTATCTTTATTCCTGCACCAATTTAATATCAATATCAATATGCAATTCAATATATGCGATTCAGTTTCAATTAATAATATATAAAAATACCAGATTTGATTGCCTACAATTTAGAAGCCTTTTCTGATAAGTTTCCGTGCATTCATTCATTAACATTCCCTAATCCTTAAAATCCTTAATTACTGCATTGTATTTGAAATTCAAATTGAGCTGAATAAAAGGAGATGAAATCGATTCTAAATTATATTTGAATAAACTTAAAAAAAATTCACTTATAAATACCATACACCTAATAAACTTTCCAACCTTTGCCGTCTATCTCATATCTAAATCATCTAAACCCTAAAATTGTCTGCATTGCAGGTAATTGATCCCGGTTTTTTTATCTGCATATGTGATAAATTGTTTATTGTTAGTTTTAATTTTTATGTTTATGTTAATATGTTCTTCTCCTTCTATTCCTTTCTTCTGTGTTAAAAACTATTGATTTTCTTTGGTACACACTATTGATCATCTTGACAAATTTGCAGAAAAAAAAACAATATTGTTTATTTTTTTCGAACTGTTTTTTTAACAGATAATAAAACCATATTAAAATGCTATTTTATTATGTTTACAATTTTGCAGAAAATTATTCAGTTTTTTAAATTATAATGTTTGTATTCTTATACCTTTCAGTTTATCTGATATATACTAATAAGTACAATTCAACATTTTAATTTGTAACTTTTTTTGTCTACTTAATTTTCTTATAATACAATAGTTTTTAAATGTCATCTAGCAATGTCAGTTCCTTGATTGTTTCTGTTTTTGTTTAAATATATATTCAAATTTATATTGTGTTGTACAAAATCATAATTTTATAACATATCTATAAATACAGTTGTCGACCGAATATTCAAATCAATATGCATTCGTAGTTTCAACCAATCATAATATAATTATGAACTTACTAACAAAACATCTATTTTTATAAATTATTAAAAAAATTCATCATTGTTTTATAATTACCTTATAATTTAATTAAAATTATTTTTTTATCTTTTTCACCAGTGGTGTCCACGGATTATAACCTAGTATATATATATATATATATATATATATATATATATATATATATATATATATATATATATATATATATAGAGAGAAAGAGAGAGAGAGAGAGAAAGAAAGAGAGAGAGAGAGAGAGAGAGAGAGAGAAAGAGAAAGAGAAAAAATTTTGGTCCTACAAAATTTTTTTTAGGAAACTCTATCTTTTTCTAGTAGTGTTAATATATATATATATATATATATATATATATATATATATATATATATATATATATGTGTGTGTGTGTGTGTGTGTTTGTGTGTGTGTGTGTTCATTTGAGAAGCCACTCATCTTGAAGATGAAAATAATAGGAAAAATCCAAAAATTGTTTTTTTAAATATTATTTTCGTTATTTAATTTATCCAAGAGAAAAAAATTAAATTAAATAAAAATAAAATAAAATAATAAAAATAAAATAAAATAAATTACCATTTTTTCGAAATATGACTGAAATATTCTAATAGAGTATTACACTGTAAATAATCAAATCGAATTTTTAGAATGTTAGAATATTCTAGTATTCTACTAAAACTGATGGATATGTTAAAATATTCTATTATTCTACTTGAGTTTTTAGATTTGTTAGAATATTCTTATATTCTAGTAGAATTTTCTATTATTCTAAAAATTCGATTTGAATATTTACAATATAATATTTTATTAGAATATTTCATGTATTTTTTATTTTAATTAAAAAATGACGAAAATAATATTTTAATAAAAATTTCGAAAATTTTTATTTATATTACATTTTAAAAATATTTTTTTTATCTCCAAAATGAATGGATAAGATTGCATTCCCATGTCTCCCAAAATATGATGGTGTCACATACATGTGACTATATATATATATATATATATATATATATATATATATATATATATATATATATATATATATATATATATAGAGAGAGAGAGAGAGAGAGAGTTAGGTTCAAATTTGGATGAATAAATATTATGTGGATGTAGGGATTAGTATGGGCCAAATATTATTTAATTTTAATAAATAATTAATTAAATCTTCCACCCTTCAATTTAGGCAAATTACTTTATTTAAAACCTACCTCTTCCATCGACATCGACAAAATCATATCCCTCCCGCTTCTACACTTTTACCCGTCTCAATCTCTTACCGACGATCAATCCTAACCCACCCATGTTCAAAGATGACAAGATCGTTGTTGTACGGAACGACTTCAAAATCGAAATCAGAATCGGGAACCAACCCTCCAGGGCTCGTATCGCTCGTTTCCTAAAATCCAGAAAGTACGTCGAGCGTGTCGTGCTGGAGCTCCTGTGTATCTCACTGCCGTTCTTGAGTACCTAGCGGTTAAGGTGATTTCCTTGATCCGTTTTTTTTTCTAATTTAATTGTATTATAATTTTTAGGGTTTCTCATATTTCCGTCGAAAACATTCAAATCGTGAAATTGATTGATTACAGGTTCTCGAGTTAGCTGGAAATGCAGCAAGGGACAACAAGAAAACTAGAATCGTCCCAAGGCACATCCAATTAGCTGTTGGGAACGACGAAGAATTGAGCAACCTTCTCGGTGACGTCACCATTGCTAATGGCGGTGTTATGCCTAACATTCACAACCTTTTGCTTCCTAAGAAGGTTTGTGTTTTTAGGGTTTCTTACGTTAGGGACATGCTTTTATTTAACTAGTGTGTATATCTGTTGAATTTAGTATGGACACCTTAAACTTCCTGATAATCAATATTGGTTCTATAACTTACATATGTTGTGCTAAAAGATTGACATAACTGATATTTTTGTGTCTGAGATTGGGTAAATTGAATTGATGTTAAGATTTGTTATTAATCGATTGATTTTAAATCTTTTATCTTTTTCATGGTTTGGTAACTTATGTTGTGAAAATATTGATTTGGGTGCTCATTTGTTGTTGTGAATACTAGCTTTGTAAATGGTTATTTGCAAGGTAAAGAAGTTATGAACGAAATTGAGTTCGTAGACACTATTTTGTGTTTGTATTATGGCAAATATAATTTCATTCTCATTTATAATACTTTTTACACGAATTTCAAGAATCATTCTTTGAAGAATGTTATCTTCATTTGTATAATCTTATCCCCATGCTTATTTTTATTTTTAGTATAGGTTTTTGTTTACTCGTTAGTTGAAGATCTAAAGTCAAAGGAAATAAATTCCTTCTAGGAAGAATGAGAATGCAGCTTCTTTCATGAATGACATTGTAGTCTTATAGAATGAAATTTTTTTCAAGAATGACCTACTATAAAGCTTGTATTCGTATAGAACGTGACAAAAATTCAAAAAATGATATTGTATTTTTGTAGAATGTGACAGTAAAAATTGTTTTGTTTATTTTTTGACCTTAGATTCTCAATAATATTAATAATAGATGATTATTCTTTAAGAATGTTGTTATTCTTCAACTAATGGTCAAAAATTTGTTATTCTTAAAAATGTTCATTCAATCAGAATATGTATTCAATCAGAATATGTATTTTAAACTCTTGGCCCATATTAATCCCTACATTCACACAATATTTACAATCCACATTATAACCTAGCCCTATATATATATATATATATATATATATATATATATATATATATATATATATATATATAAGTAATCAATGAAAAGTAATTAGATAATATATTTAAAAGTAATCAATGAAAAGATACAGATGAAGTTAATTACTTTTGAAAAGTAAAATTAAAAATAAAAATGAAAGAAACCTTAATATTATAAATTAAAATTTTAGAAAAGTGAAAGCCAACTATAAATGATTTTTAGACAATCAAACTATGTTATTATTTCTCTTAATTGTAATATGAATTAGTATAAAAGGTGACACATTAGGAACATTCTATGGTTTGGCTATAAACCTTCTTAGCTTTTAGACTCGGGTGAGTTCGACACAATCTGTGTTATATCAATGGTCTTTCTTCGGGTGAATTAATTTCATTGAATAAATCACTAATTAATTCTGATGTAATACGTTGACTATCAAGTAAAAACCGATTATGTAAGGTTTTTAGGAGGTATGACTCTTTTGATATATAACATATAATGCCTGCAGATTCAGGCTACTCAATTTAGAGATAATAAGCGTTAAAAATGACTTTTTGATAGAAGGTTATTTAGGATAAATAATCTTAACCAAAGTTATAGTATATATGTCATAAGGATTCCGTACATATAAAGAACGCTGAAATCCGACTTATAACGAAGAAGTTATAACCCGTTGAAGTTTCGTGATTAAACCAGCACGACTTTGCGTATCGTAAAAAGTAAATTTTTGATAAATTACTTTTTAACCTTAGTGATCCAAACAAAAGTTATAGTAGACGTTAAGCCGAGAGCGTGCATATAGACAACGTCCAAATCTGATTTCGTTAGACAAAGTTATGATTTTTCTATGATTCAATATAGCAATATACAACTCAGAAATCGGATTTTACATCGTTTTATTTTTAGCCGAGTTGATCTAAACGAGAAATGAAGATCTCATTATTAGAATCTCAGCGATATAAAGACAATCGAAAACGGACGTCGGATGATAAAGTTATGAATTTTTAACGGATTTTAACTCTCTAAGATTGTTAAAATATAACTTTAAAAATAGATAAAAATTAGTCAATGGAGTCTAAACGAAAGTTGTAGATCAGGTCGATAGCTACAAGTGGATATACAGAACGTCAAAAATGGAGCTCGTATGCGAAAGTTATAAATTTTACAAGATAATTAGTTTTCAGATTAACTAGAGGGCGACACGTGTCGAGGTCTGGCACCACATCTTCTTCTTCCCCAAGGCTTGCGATCTGGGGATGACACGTGTCCCCTAGTACGCCCTGCATACTTGATCACTTCCATCCTATAAATAGAAGTCAAAATTCAATCTATTCTTCACACCTTTCCATCCTACTCACTCCCGAACCCCTTAAGGCGTCAATGCCTTTCTCTAGCACTTCCTAGATGTCAGCAGCAAAGCTGCAGAGCGCCAGAAAGCCCCGAGAAATAGGGCTTTTGGTTTAGAAGTTCGGTCCATGTAGATTCAGGTTTCTCGCTAAACCACTTGTAAGTTGAGTTATGCTTAACGTACTTTAAATATAACTTATGTTTAAATTTACTATCGTTATTATGAATCTAAAACAAGATTTATCAGTGATTCCAAGTCGTTATACCGATTGATCTACTTACGGGGATGATGTATAGGCCAGATGTAGTGAGGTGTTTAAAGTGAGATTTCCAAATAGTATACTTTTTATATCAAACATACCTTACCTCCGATATGATCATATCTAGTTGTCCCTTATCAGTTATACATTAGTAGAATTTAAATTAATAATGAATCTAGACTAATAATTAGTCACAATAAACATTATACTAAGACTCAATGATAATAGTACTAGGTTACGTTGAAGGAAAAGACAGTTGCTAGGAGCGAAGCGTTGTCCGAGTTTCGAGTCATCACTTTAACAAGTGAGTGCATATTTACTTTCATCTTACACATAGATATGAAGTATTTAATATAAATACATGTTATATGTGCCTATTATCTATGTTCCTTCCTGGTATCTATGCTACATGAATGATTTTTACATGTTTTACTTGATTTAAACTGTATAAATATACTTTTATACCTATGAATATATTAGGTAAAGATGTGTAGATAAAAGATGATAAAGATGAAGAGAGATGAAATATGATATAGATGATGAGAGACGAAAATAGATGATGAGAGGCCTTGACTTTAAAGATGATGTCATCTAGCAGAGTATAGATGACAACCACAAACTATTTTAGATAGTCCAGTGAAACTATAGTAGGCTCGCAACCTGTAGGTGTTTTTGAAATACGTGTTCACCAGATGTACTCTACAAACTAGGGATGAGCTATAAAACCGGAAAACGGGACTAGAACCGGAATTGGACCGGAACCGGAACCGGTATAATCGGAAAATGCTTAAAAGATATGGGTATGGGGTTCCAAAATTACTCTTATCCAGGTTCCGTGTATTTCGGGTACAGGTCCAACGGGTCCGATTAATCCGGGTTTTTGAACCAGATATGTTTAAAAAACCGTTTGTTTTCAAAGTAATCACATGGATCCAACTACTTGACTCCAATTCTTAATTACTTTTTCTTTTATTTTTTTAATATTCCCAGTTGAAGTTTTCCACTCGATGAATTAAAAAATCGACATAGTTTGAGTTTTGTATATATCTATATATTTGTGATCAATGTGATTAGAACTTGTGGAGTGTGACTATACATACAGAAAGTTAATAAAGCAATCTTGGTATTCTAGTTTGTGATTCCATTCTTGTCTCTGATTCCATTCCTATTACGAAACACGTGATCAATCACAAAATCCCGGAAAGGTTGGATCACACAAACAATACTGATTATGACGTAGGGGTATTTTCGGAAAAACTGTCACATTTTAGTTTTGGATGTTTAGGCTTTTGTTTTGCAGTAGAGGTTAAGCTAAAAACATGTAAATCATCAAAGGGACTTAAAAACATGTTAATGAATTTGTAGAAATTGTAAATAAGAGAAGGGGTATTTTTGGAAGTTTTCTTATTTAATAGTTTTTATTCCACTTTTTGTGTGTTTTACTATTGTTTTGTGTTTATTCTATTGTACCGGTAAGGTTACAACTTACAACTATTTTGAAATACTAGTGGCTGCCAGCTCAGCTATTGTCCCTTGTTTCTGTCGTATTTGTATCTTTTATTGTATTTTGAATATCATATATGGTATCAAATTTGTTATATTAAATAACTTAGTATACGATACTATACTAAAATCAATATATAAAGGTTTATTTTTATTATTTCTAACAGTTGTGCATTATATTATATCATTTTTGAATTTGATATTGTTTAAAACATTGTGATTGGTCGTTTTAATGGTAAATTAAGAATTGTGTTTTGAAATGTTAGTAGTATTATTTAACAGTGACACATTTTAGTAAGATTTAGAAAATAAATGGCACAATAAGGAGATGTGAGTCATTTTTTGTTACAAAGAATTTGGAGGTTGATGAGTTGTAGTGAAAAACAGATCTTATAAAAAAATCATAGGAAGGATGTCATTTTTACATATGTATTATGCAGTAAAACACATGAAATACAACCATAACGACTCATTATGGAAACCATCACTAAATGAACACTTTGAACAAAAAATTTGCCAAATTTAAAGGTTTCTAGTTCCAAAATTCGAGACTTTCGGTTCCAATCTTGGGTTTTCGGTTCCAATGTTTAGTTTCTGGTTCCGTACTCACTTTACCCCGTCCGATACCAGAACAGTACAGGAACCGGTTTCCGTATACCGGTCCGGTTATCGGGTCTTATAATCCGTCAATTTCGAGTTCCAGGTTTTCCGAGTCTGGGTCCAACGGTTCAAGTTTGGACACACTTTCATCCATACAACAAACCCATTGACATGTATTGTGGGTGGACTCCCTAAAATAGTACTGTCAATAAAGAAGATAAACCAGTATAGTTGTGGACTTAGTGCCTTATAGATGAACACTAGAATCTATGGACTTAGTGCCTAATAGATAAAGATTGGCAATTACGGACTTAGTTCCTATTAGATAAACACTGGCAGCTATGGACTTAGTGCCTAATGGGTAACACTGGCAATTATGGGTTTGTTCCTATTAGATAAACCCTGACAGCGATGGATTTTGTGCCTATTCCTTATGACAAATCCTTAGGAATAAATATAGAAGAATACCTACTGATAAGTATCATGGAGGAATCTCTGAACTACTTCTGTCACCATAGGTGATTCTTAAAGTAGATCCTTAAGAATAAAGAAGATAATTGGGATGATATATTAGGTTAACTGTTTGATAATTAAACATAATAATGATATTACTGTGGGTTGAAAACCCTATGTACTTAACATGTTTCTCAACCTGACCCACTTATTTTATTGTATCACATGTAGCGATATTAAAAATACATTCTGCTGAGAGATTCAAGGAGTATTAGACAACTAGTTTAATTTCTGTAAGGCTTGTAATATTTCGTTATGCTTATGTTTGTGTATTGAAGATGACATCCCAATATTTTAATATAAATAAAATACATTTCTTCGTAATAGCTATGACAATATCATTATTATGTTTTTTCTGGGAACAAATTCCGCAATATTATTTCTCGAAAATGATACTCTTATTTTTTAATAAGCATAAACGAATCGGTATTTTTTGGCCGTCAAATTGGGGATATCACATAACATTTCGGAAAGTTAACAACTTAGCGAATGTGACTATTCTAGACACCACCTTGGTCGTTAGAATTACTAGTATTACAAGCAAAATTAATAATTAATTTATTTTCTAGCAATATGGGATGGAGGTAGATTAGGAAGATTTTTATCAATTATGTAGTGAATAAGTAAAAGATGGATAGGTATTAGGAATGTTTTTATCAATCACACGACAACGAACTCATTTCAAAAAAACCAAAGAGTAAATTACTGAAATCGTCCTTATGGTTTGGTCAAAATTGCATGTTTGATCCATAACTTTTCTTTTGCACTCGGATCATCCCTATGGTTTGATTTTGTTGCGTTTTTCATCCCTTACATACATAAAGTTAGGGACCAAACGTGCAATTTTGACCAAAGCACAGGGACGAAAAACGCAACAAAATCAAACCATAGGGACGATCCGAGTGCAGAAGAAAAGTTAGGGACCAAACGTGCAATTTTAACCAAACCATAGGGACGATCTTAGTAATTTACTCAAAACCAAATTCTAATTTCCTCGTGCTTGAAAAAAATCTGAACATGATTGTTTATTACAAAACTTAAACAATATTTCAGAGTCGAAAGCCACTTCGGCTCAACATCAATAAAATCCATGTTCTTAACACATGGTTTGCAAATTCAAGAAATATCATAAAGTCTTTCGTGTTCCCAAAGATGACACAAGATTTTTGTTTCTCCTCCACATTATGATATTCTGACTCTAATGTGATGTCATTTCCATTTAGAACAGCATTTGCATGGGAAACAAAATGTGAAGAACGATGAACACCCTTCTCATACATAAGTCTTGACTTATTCCCATAATCGACCAGTGATTGAGAACCATAATCAAATCAAACATAGTCAACGTTGCAAATACCTTATAGCCCAATCCACATGGAGCATAAGTTACATACCATTTCATGCATATCTCCACCCTGATCACCAATAAACCAAAACTCTTATCCAACTTGGTTTTCTTCCGCAGAATAAAGACATCAACAATTGGCGCAATCACCCCATAACTCCCGAGTACCATTGTTGGTGAAAAGTTTATAATATAAGGAGTCTTAGAAAATTTGTTACATAACTAACATTCAAATACATATAGTTCGACTGTGGAGCCGACTCTAACGTGTCAAAAACCGTGCCTACATCACTCTATTATCAAAGGATTTGTAGCCCAACGGTATCGTGTTGCTCTTCCTCCTTGAGGTTGAATGTTTAAGTTCCGTAGTGAGCATATGTGGATTTTAAGAGTTGTTTAGGAGTAGAGTCTGCATTTGCCGTTTAAAAAAAACATGGCTCTATTGATTTGCAATCCAAAAAGTCCACTCATTGCTATTAATCATGATCCGATGATCTTTGAACGAATATGATAAATGAACCGGAACAAAGAAAAAAGATAGTCAAATCTCTTAATTATGGTCTATGATTTGACATTGAAAAGATGAGAGATTTGCTTAACAGCTTAACAATGAAAATTTTGAAATAATGATTCATATTTCAAGATTTTGGGTTTGTGGGTCCTTTGAAATATACGCATTTCTTGTTTACACTAATGTTTTGTCAAATGTTAGATGTGAGTTGATTTTTTATTTTTTATTTTTGATCAAAGATCAAAATATTGCTATCTTTTGCTTTGCACGATACCAACATCCCAGTAGTAGTAAAACAATTAAAACCAACTATTTGAACCACCTACCAAGCATGCATGACTACCCATCTAACTAATGTTAAATTAAATTTACTTTCTAACATGATATAAAAAAGGTTATACTATACGTTTTTTATGTAATATATCCAAGTTATGATCAATTAGATGAAAATAATAGTATAATATAAAGAAAACATCAAACTAACTATATGCATAGCCCACTCATAAAAGGCCAGATATTTGGGCTAAGCCTACGAATTGAACCCCAACCACATTGTTTCCGTAAATCTAACCGGCGGCATCATCACCGGTAATCGCCATCAAGGAACACCACTTCGAAGAACAGCTGGAACGTTGCCGCGCTCAGACTGAGGTGAATATTTTTTTTCTTTATTTTCGGGATTTTCGATTCGATCACGTATCATTTAATTTCAAATATGTATACGCTGTTACGCAGGAATACGAATTCTTTCTTGAACAACTTAACCATTTCAGAAATTGTCACTATTATTACATCAGAAATTCAGAAAAATAAGTAAAGAAATAATACTTTTGTTAACGGTTATCATCTGGTGTTGATTGTGTTTCGAATTTTAATATATTAAAGGTGGCTGCTTGAAAATATATACAAACAGGTGAGTCTGAATGATATGATCAAATTTAGACTTTGTAATTTCTAGTTTCATAATCATTTTTTGTATGACGCTTATTTAATATTTTCTAATTACAGATTACGGAAGCCAAGGAGCTTAAGTTCAAATTGCAAAATGAGGCCTTTGTAAGTTCTTTCATTTGACACATTAATTGTTATCATTTTGTTTAAAAGTATAGTGGCATACTATGTATGCAGCATGTTTGAGTTAGAGCATCCATGTAAAATAAAGCTTATTTTGAGATTTTTTATAATACATAACACCAACTCATAAACTTAACAAGCTCAAAAATATATCGAGAATAAGTAAGTTTTTTCCTCAACTTATTATTGAGTCACAATAATCAAGTTCTTAAATATCATTTTAGTTGTTTGTATAAGTTGTCATTATTATTATTTTTTTTTGTAGAAGTTGTCTATATATACTAAGGTTCTAAATAACGCAAGGTTGCAAAAAATGTTCGACGTTAGCTAGTCGGTGGACTGGGTGTGACAACCCGAAATTTCTATTATGTACAACCCTTCAATTCATTAGAAGTCAGAGCAGTTGCTGTTAATTTTCAGACTTTTTAGGATAAGTTTGAGTATTTCAGGATTCACACTTTAGAGATATCAGAAGAGAGGATTCATTAGGGTTATTGTGCAACACTGTTATTCCAAAACTCTAAGGAATTAGAGTTTACTGTCTGAATAAAATATTTTCTGCCAAAAACCCTAAATCTAAGAGTATATATATATATATATATATATATATATATATATATATATATATATATATATATATATATATATATATATATGAGAACTGGTCATTATTTACATTTTTTCCAAATCTCAAGATCCTAGTCCCATTTCTCTCTCAAGTATCATCCAAAAGTTTTTCGAGATCTTCGATCTAGTAAGTGTTTCTAGCTTTCTTAAGTTGTTATATGACTTAATCTAGTGTTTTAACACACTTCTAGCTGTGAAATCATTCCAAAAGGGTCAATCTTCAATTTACACCAAGAACACACACTAGTGTTCTTGGACTTTTGGCTCATTTCAAGCTTCTATATCGTAAGTGTTTCTATCCTAGAGTATCATACTGCTTAGTATACGTCCTTACATCAATAAAATCACAAGGAAACACCAAGATTAAAGGTGTTTACGGTCCAAGAACATCTTGGGCCGTAAACCCTTCTTAAGGGGTCAAAAATGGCCCTAGTCCCTTCACAAGCTTAGGAAACTAGTCTAGATTTATTCCTTGTTATGTTTGGGACTTGAAAACATCAAAAGGACATAAATAATATGTGTTTACGGCCGCAAACACCTAGAAAAGTGGTCCATGGGCCGTAAACTACATATAGGGGTGTTTTGATGCCACAAACACTTCCATAGGCTTATACTTCAATGTAGAAATGCTTCAAGAGACTTACAAGACCTCAAAAAAACTCATGGTCAAGAAGACATGAGTTTACGGCCGTAAATTCAAGGGTTTACGACCGTAAACTCAATGGTTTATGGTCTTTAGGGAGTAAACTCATATTAGGGGTTCCCTTGAACCCTAAGTTCAATGGCTTTGTCCTACAACACTTAGATGCACTCCTTAGCACTTATAACACTTATATAAAGTGTTTAACATGTCTTAGGATGTCTTAACTTTGTTATTTAGTTGTTTAAAGGCTAATTGGTTACATATATGTGATATTATATGTTAACTAGGATCATAGAGTGTGTACAAGTCTTCACTTGACACCTAGTATCCTATACTGTCCGTTCAATCCCAGCCACTTGCTACATGTGAGTTCATACCCCCTTAATCAATGATTTAAATGTTTTTAAATACTTTTATATGGGGGGATACAAGTTGAATCATGCTAGTTATTATATTAATCACATGTGATTAATAAGTAGTATACAAAAGGATTTACTACTCTTTTAGCTATTTTACCAAACAGTTTACTTCAAATGGTTTTCCAAAACATTTTACTCATTTAAAACTCTTTGTTAAACTGTCTTTCATATTGAATGTATATTTTCAAACCTTGTTACAGTTATGATTCAAAACAAATGTTTTCCTTATACTTTACACTGTTCTTATCAAACAAATTGCTTTCAAATCGTTTTACAATTTGACATCAAGTCATCATTTCTTAGATACTAAACTTTTCAATGGTTTTACAAAACTTCTTTTATGCTTTTATATTGTCAATTGCATGCCTATATATGTATAGTTACATAAGTAATGTTTAAAGGACTTAGGAAGGTTAGCCCGCTTTATTTCCTTTTCCCTGTTGGGATGTGGTCTGGTAAGGTATCGAGTATCTGTCCGAAGGTCGTTTAAATATTAGTTATATATCATGTGTACATATATAGTCATAAAGGTTCTTCCAGTCAATTCAATACCCTTGGGTAGCAAGGGTATACTTCTATGTTCATACGTACCAGTTACATTACTAGAAAGCTACCATATGGGTAGTTTAGGAGGATACTAATACTATTACTAGAATGTGGAATCATACCACGAGTCAATTCATTCATGAGTCTATACATGCTAGATAGGGAGAGAGCACACATTACAGCTAGCACAAGCAAAACATTACAGTACATTACTATACATTCTAGATAGAGAGAAAACACACATTACAACTAGCACACGCAGAACATTACAGTACATACAGGCTAGACAGAGAAAGAGTATACTTTACGGTTCACACATTCATTACATGTACATTCATGCAGTTATGTGAACCATTAAACGGGTCATGGCGCTTCCTGCCATGACTGTTTTTGTATCCCGAATCTCCTTAATTGGGGAGCGTATGAGTTTGAGTATAGATCTATACTGGATTGACTATCCTACACCTTGCTGCTCGCTACAGTAGGACTTGCAAGTCTACAGGTGCCAAATGTCATTTCTTACGGCGTCTTACATCGTCGTTTTACTAGAGTCGGTAGCAGGATACAGGTCGATCACATGTTACTTTAAATTACAATAGATTTAAAGTAGTTAGTACGGTCGTAGTTATTTGATACTGCACCATAGTACTATTTCATTTTCCCATTACATTCACTTCGTGAACATTCACACGGTGCACGGTAATGTAGAAGCTATATTTTTGGTTAATGATAGTCGGATTTGGGAAAATACACACTCTTATAAGAGACACACATAGATACTAGATGCCTTGGTAGAAGGCTACTATCAGTAGGAAGCATAGGGCTTTCTAGGATGTTCAAAACGTTTTCATACTTACATTTCATATACGTACAAATACTTACATTTCATACGTACAAATACATTCTTACAAATTAAGACACTAAAATACTTATGATCTCACCAGCTTTAAAGCTAATACTCTCCTTCCAAATAACTTGTATCCTCAAGTCAACAGTAGACAGGTACCGATGCAAGGTTTAGAGAAGATGGAGCTCGTTCAAGACTCATCTTTCATTTTGATTTATACTTTAGTGTCTATTAGACATATCCGAATACTTGTATTAAAATTATATTATTAATGCAATGGATGATGTTGTTGCTTGTTTACTACTATTCATTGTTGTGATACCGTACATGACGTCCTCCGCCCCAGAACGTTTCCGTCGTTCATGGTTTTGGGGTGTGACAGATTGGTATCAGAGTATTGTTTATAGTGAATTAAGTATATCAACCCATAAAATATATACAAACTATAAATACAATGGGATTAATATACTCTGACCAAGAGTTATACTTTAAATAATAAAATATTTAATTAAGTATACGTGCCTGCATTCATACTAAAATCAGTGTCACTGGGACAGTACAAAAGAATTACGATTGTTGGGCAACACAGATGGACTTAGAGACATATGGTCAAAACTGGGAAGATATATCTTGATCAACTATATTATCCGAGGGTTGACTAGCATGTGCCTAAGTGTAGTTGTGTGGTTGCAACAAGTCTAAAATCTTACCAACAATACCACAATGAGAACAATAGAACATAAACCTAAAATACTATAGGGGTATTTGGTGTTACTATAAGTACTTCATACTTGAGAACTAAACGGGATCTTCATTACTAAGTTGATAGTTGCTAAGTGGATACACTAAGGCTATATGTAACTAGGATGTTATAGACTTAGAATCTGTGAAAATTTTGCTTTACCCTTATTCTTTGTGAATTTGGAGTTAAGGTCACTTATTTGAAGGCCTATCCTGTTTTAATTACATATTACTGGTATGCACTTCACAAATAGTGATGTAACTAATGAAGATTTTCTAAATAATTATATAGATAGTTCGTCTAATAATTATTTTCTTACCCTAATTCTCGCATAGATAACATGGCTGGACTCCATCCCCACGGCAATCCGTACCTTCCGAACGAAGTCATTGCTGGATGGTTTGGAGAAGAACCAGAGAATGATCATCCTATCCCTTTGAATGATCACCATGATGAAGACCTTTCGGATGGTGCTAAATCCAAACCCGAGGTTGAGAACCTACCCCAGGCAGCTCCCTTTCCAAATCCTAACCCTCGTCCGGCTTTTCATGGCCCGACGCCTCCATGGGTGGAATGCTTGGAAACATGGAGCCAAGGACAAGATCAGCCCATGCCATTTAATGGTGACCGAAGCTTTTATGACCTGAGCAATTGGGGCTCAGTAGACAGAATATTGCCAATCTTGGTCCGCAGAGTAGCTCGAAATGAGATTCAAGGCAAGATAGCCCTACATCAGATCACGGAAGTTGTCACCAATGCGAGAATGCATACCCTTCGCACCATTCACCTGGAAGATGCTCTTGAGAGATCTAAGAGAGACTATGAAGCCCTGCTTCAAGCACTGGCTGAATCACGAGCCGAAGTCATAGAACTCCGAGTACGCTAGAGGGTGTACGAAAGACACCTACTTGATGTGGAACGTCAACTGGCTGAGCTGAGAGTTCACCAGAGGGATGAACATTGCCAATAGTAGATCCCTCACTTTGTTTTTCCTTGATTAAAAGGAATCGTTTTTCTATCTATGCCTGATGTGGCATTTTCTATGAAAGTATCTTGTACTGTAAGTACTGTTAGTTAGGTCTTTATGTTGTCAAGGACTTTCTACTCTAGATATGATGTAAGACCTTTTACAAGGTCATTTTTCCCAAACTTTTACGTCATGAATATCAAAGATATTGACAGTTGGCTAACTTCTGTGTCATTCTTTATTCAAATACTTTCATCATGCTATCATGGGAGTCTATTTTGAAACCCACTCTAGTTGAGTTATTGAACTAGGGTATTCTAGCTCAGGAATAATTCCCAATTCTTCATCAAGGGTTGGATCATGTTATTTACCAACCAATGGTGCCCTGTTTTAGACGTCAAGCGACATAAGACCATACTACGAACTTACTTCTATTCTATTCTAGGACTGCATCATAGGGATGTAGGTCGAATCTTCGCGAACATACTTCCAATCCGTACTAGGACTGCATCATAGGGATGTAGGTCAAAATTTCAAGAACATACTCTTACTCTTTACTTGAGCAATCAAAGTACATCTAGGGTCAACCAAAATCGCTCACAAAGTCCTTATCTGTCGTATTAACAGAATCATGCCGTCATCCGGAAACAGTCAGCCGAACAACGAAACCCCTACTTTTCCTATGGACGCCGCTACTTTTCAAGCCGCGGTTACAGCTGCCATGATGGCTGCGTTGACAGCTGTCCTTGCAAACCGCAGCACTATCAACGCAAACAAGATTGATAAAGGAGTTGACAATTCCGATCGTGGTAACGATCCGAGAAATCAACAAATAGTAACAGTCGCCAACACCCAAACACAACAACTTAGAGTTCAAGAAATGAAAACGTCAAGCCAAAGTGGAACGTAAGCGATTTCAGAGGATTGCCATGCAACAGAAACCAGTGGCAACCGCTGCCATCACAACACCGCTCAAACGATATGAGGGAACACTCCCGAAGTGTGACCAATGCAACTATCACCATACAGGAATTTTCCGAGCAAGGCAATGCAACAATTGCAACAAGATGGGGCACATTGCTCGTTTCTGTAGAACTACCTCCACCACTGGAGCTAGCCGAGTTTGCTATAGTTGTGGTGAGGCAGGGCACTATTACAGAAATTGTCCAAAAGAGAAGATCAATGAAAGCAACCGTGTCCCCATAACTCCTACTCGACACTTCACTTCCACCACCAATGTTGGTGCTATGCACGTATGTCACCAATGCGGTGAAATTGGGCACCTCAAGAAGGATTGCCCAATAGCAAAGAACTCGGGCGCAGATGGGAAGATTCTCAGGATCACAGCTGCAGGAGAAACTACGTCGGACCTTCGTTAGAGTATCTAAGGCGTTCGTTGTAACAAACTTATAAACCATCCAAAACTAGTGCAACTAGAGTCGTATCTTTTGCGAGATCCCGTCAGTAAAGGGATGCTCGTGCTGCGTATACTTGTCTTTTGTAGTATACCTTATTCGCAACAATAGTCTTGTAGTAAGTCTAAAGTACTGTAACTCTATTGAAAGTTTCACGGTTGTGTTTTGTCTGTAACACCTTTATGATCAAGTCTAATGTCTTTATTTTTTAAGTGAGTCCGATATTACCATATGAATAGGTTCAATTTGATCCGTACAATACCGGCTTCATACGTACATCTCTTTCTTCGAAATCGCCTTTCCAGCGAAGCCGTCTTATCAGAACACCGAAGTACTCATTCATGGAGTACCTCATAGTTATTTTCCTTCCGAAGAAATCCCCGAAGTACCACTCGTATAGTATGTCAAGTTCAATCCAAAGATCCATACGGTTGATCTGTCGCTGAAGAATGTATACATAGAGGTGATATATAATCAAGGTTCTACAGGTTTAGAATTGATGATTCCACTTTAACTTCTTTTCCTCGTTGGGATGCGAGCTTAAAGAAGAATCAGTTATTCGAATACCTTTTCAATCTTGATTATATACGAATCGTATACACGAGACTGCGATTGATGAACCATGTATGACTTCTAAATGTGAACTTCAGGACGGAGACTGCTCAAGACTACGAGTAATCGCATCATCATGTGAACAAACTTAGAACCCAGTACGACTCCTGTAACCAGATCGCCCTACAGTTTAAACACCACAGAGCGACAAGAACAGTCCGGACAACTTAATGAACTACTCAACACTAGAATAGAAAGATCAAGCTTCTCATCCTAGAGAGCTTCGGTCTCATTCTCCCCGAAGTAGACGGATTGCATCATATATACCTCGACTATCGAGGACTCCATCAAGATTTCCATTAGAAATCGTTATCTCTGCCTCGCATAGAGGAATTAGTGAATTACCTTTCAGAAATGGACCTGAGATCCGATCATCACCAGTTTTGTGTGTTAGTGAAGGATGTCCCAAGTACAATCTTCCAAACTCGATACGGGCACTTCGAGTCCGTAGTGATACCGCTCGGAGAGGACCAATATGCCCATAGTATTCATGAGCTTATTGAATATGGTACGCCATTCTTACTTGGATCAGTTCGTCATTCTCCTTGTAATGACTTACTTATCTACCCTAATAGTAAGAAGGAACCCATGGAAACATTGCCCTCAAAGAAACTTTTCACGAAGTTCTCTAAACACGAGTTTTGGAATTGAAGAGTCAAATTCCTAAGACACACTATTAGTGATGTGGAAATTCTTGAGTACTCTGCCAATTTATCAAAACCGTTGAGAAATTGTCAGCACTGAAGACGCCGACAGAAATTCGCCAAATTCTAGGTCTTGCAGACCTACTATCGTAGTCCATTCAGAACTCCTCACAATTTACAGAAACCCTTACGACTTTGACCCAACAGGGGGTGGCCCTTGACTGGGAAGATAAGCAAGAAAAAGAAACCTTGGAATTCCAAGTGAGAGACCAAATTCTTTAGGAAGTCTCAGTCTGGGAATGGCTTGATACGCTTCTGAAAGCGGGGAGAGCTAAATCCAAGATAGTTAGAACCTCCGAGATTCTTAACAGAATCGGTTATGTATCTCACAGACTAGACCTACTCCGCGAGCTTAGTAACGTACATTCTACCCTTCACGTCTCGAACTTGTAAAAAGTATCGATCCGACGAGACTCTTGAAATCCCACTCGAAGAGATCGAGTCCCACAAGAGCCTCACCTACGTGGAAGATCGTAGTGACCATGGACCGAGAGGTCATGCAAACGATTCATAGTCGCTTCCCTCTAGTGAAGGTTGGATGAGATGCCAACCACGGACCCGAATTCACTTGGGAGCGTGAGAATCGATCGATTAGGAAGCATCCCCACTTCTTGGATTGATTATTCATGCCTACTTCCTTACCTAAATTCTAATTTCGGGACGAAATTCTTTCTAACGGGGGGATGATGTGACAACCCGAAATTTCTATTATGTACAACCCTTCAATTCATTAGAAGTCAGAGCAATTGCTGTTAATTTTCAGACTTTTTAGGATAAGTTTGAGTATTTCAGGATTCACACTTTAGAGATATCAGGAGAGGGGATGCACTAGGGTTATTGTGCAACACTGTTATTCCAAAACTCTAAGGAATTAGAGTTTACTGCCTGAATAAAATATTTTCTGCCAAAAACCCTAAATCTGAGAGTATATATATGAGAACCGGTCATTATTTACACTTTTTCCAAATCTCAAGATCCAAGTCTCATTTCTCTCTCAAGTATCATCCAAAAGTTTTTCGAGATCTTTAATCTAGTAAGTGTTTCTAGCTTTCTTAAGTTGTTATATGACTTAATCTAGTGTTTTTAACACACTTCTAACCGTGAAATCATTCCAAAAGGGCCAATCTTCAATTTACACCAAGAACACACACTAGTGTTCTTGGACTTTTGGCTCATTTCAAGCTTCTATATCGTAAGTGTTTCTATACTAGAGTATCATACTGCTTAGTATACGTCCTTACATCAATAAAATCACAAGGAAACACCAAGATTAAAGGTGTTTACGGTCCAAGAACATCTTGGGCCGTAAACCCTTCTTAAGGGGTCAAAAATGGCTCTAGTCCCTTCACAAGCTTAGGAAACTAGTCTAGATTTATTCCTTGTTATGTTTGGGACTTGAAAACATCAAAAGGACATAAATAATATGTGTTTATGGCCGCAAACACATAAACAAGTGGTCCATGAGCCGTAAACTACATATTAGGGTGTTTTGATGCCACAAACACTTCCATAGGCGTATACTTCAATGTAGAAATGCTTCAAGAGACTTACAAGACTTCAAAACAGCTCATGGTCAAGAAGACATGAGTTTACGTCCGTAAACTCAAGGGTTTACGATCGTAAACTCAAAGGGTTATGGTCTTGAGGGAGTAAACTCATATTAGGGGTTCCCTTGAACCCTAAGCTCAATGGCTTTGTCCTACAACACTTAGATGCACTCCTTAGCACTTATAACACTTATATAAAGTGTTTAACAAGTCTTAGGATGTCTTAACTTTGTTATTTAGTTGTTTAAAGGCTAATTGGTTACATATATGTGATATTATATGTTAAGTAGGATCATAGAGTATGTATAAGTCTTCACTTGACACCTAGCATCCTATACAGTCCGTTCAATCCCAACCACTTGCTACAGGTGATTTCATACCCCCTTAATCAATGATTTAAATGTTTTTAAATACTTTTATGTAGGGGGGATACAAGTTGAATCATGCTAGTTATTATATTAATCACATGTGATTAATAAGTAGCATACAAAAGGATTTACTACTCTTTTAGCTGTTTTACCAAACAATTTACTTCAAATGTTTTTCCAAAACTTTTTACTCATTTAAAACTCTTTGTTAAACTGTCTTTCGTACTGAATGTATCTTTTCAAACCCTGTTACAGTTATGATTCAAAACAAATGTTTTCCTTATACTTTACACTGTTCTTATCAAACAAATTGCTTTCAAATCGTTTTACAATTTGACATCAAGTCATCCTTTCTTAGATACTAAACTTTTCAATGGTTTTAAAAACTTCTTTTATGCTTTTATATTGTCAATTGCATGCCTATATATGTATAGTTACATAAGTAATGTTTAAAGGACTTAGGAAGGTTAGCCCGCTTTATTTCCTTGTCCCCGTTGGGATGTGGTCTGGTAAGGTATCGGGTATCCATCCGAAGGTCGTTTAAATATTAGTTATATATCATGTGTACATATATAGTCATAAAGGTTCTTCCATTTAGTTCAATACCCTTGGGTAGCAAGGGTATACTTCCATGTTCATACGTACCAGTTACATTACTAGTAAGCTACCGTATGGGTAGTTTAGGAGGATACTAATACTATTACTAGAATGCGGAATCATACCACAAGTCAGTTCATTCATGAGTCTATACATGCTAGATAGGGAGAGAGCACACATTACAGCTAGCACAAGCAGAACATTACAGTACATTACTATACATTCTAGATAGAGAGAAAACACACATTACAACTAGCACACGCAGAACATTACAGTACATACAGGCTAGACAGAGAAAGAGTATACTTTACGGTTCACACATTCATTACATGTACATTCATGCAATTATGTGAACCATTAAACGGGTCATGGCGCTTCCAGCCATGACTGTTTTTGTATCCCGAATCTCCTTAATTGGGGAGCGTATGAGTTTGCGTATAGATCTATACTGGATTGACTATCCTACACCATGTTGCTCGCTACAGTGGGACTTGTAAGCCTACGGGTGCCAAATGTCATTTCTTACGGTGTCTTACATCGTCGTTTTACTAGAGTCAGTAGCAGGATACAGGTCGATCAAATGTTACTTTAAATTACAATAGATTTAAAGTAGTTAGTACGGTCGTAGTTATTTGATACTGCACCATAGTACTATTTCATTTTCCCATTACATTCACTTCGTGAACATTCACACGGTGCACGGTAATGTAGAAGCTATATTTTTGGTTAATGATAGTCGGATTTGGGAAAATACACACTCTTATAAGAGACACACATAGATACTAGATGCCTTGGTAGAAGGCTACTATCAGTAGGAAGCATAGGGCTTTCTAGGATGTTCAAAACGTTTTCATACTTACATTTCATATACGTACAAATACTTACATTTCATACGTACAAATACATTCTTACAAATTAAGACACTAAAATACTTATGATCTCACCAGCTTTAAAGCTAATACTCTCCTTCCAAATAACTTGTATCCTCAAGTCAACAGTAGACAGGTACCGATGCAAGGTTTAGAGAAGATGGAGCTCGTTCAAGACTCATCTTTCATTTTGATTTATACTTTAGTGTCTATTAGACATATCAGAACACTTGTATTAAAATTATATTATTAATGAAATGGATGATGTTGTTGCTTGTTTACTACTATTCATTGTTGTGACACTGTACATGACGTCCTCCGCCCCAAAATGTTTTCTCCGTTCATGGTTTTGGGGTGTGACACTGGGGTTAAGGGATTAATCAGCTAGGCGGAGATTAATCATAGGATTAATCGGGTACCATTAATTGCTAATTTGTTGAAGTTTAAGAAATTAAATATGACTAATATCATATCAAAGTTCATAAATACCTCTAATAAGATAACAAAATAGGTTAATATGATTAATACAACACTAACCATGCGTCAAATAGTTTCCATTGAGATAAAACTTCTTCAAAATGTTAAAATTTTATCATTTTCGAACGTTTCACACATTATGTATGTAAGGATTAATCGCTAGGCGCCCTCTAATCGATCGAGTAGTGCCTAGGGATTAATCAGAGATTAATCGGGACCTAATCGGGATTTTTACAATAGTGAAATAATGTAAGACGTGACTTTGCACCAATGTCAAGGCTCAAGCTTTTTCAAACCGTGGCGAGCCACACCATTTGTAAGGCATAACTTAAAGTGACAATTTTGTATATAATTCATAATTTTATACATATTTTTATATACATATACGACCTAAGACAACAATTTGGTAAAGCTCGGCGGCAACTCCAAACCTTAGAGTCATGACGAACTTTTTAGAACCTTTATATATACAGTTAAATATACAATTGGTTGAAAATATATGAGAGCTACCACAGTTATTGAAAAAACTCATGCCAAAGTGTTTGTAATATTTACAAGATAAATGGAAAACTTTGGATTCAATAAGCTCCAACAATAACTTTATTTATTTATTATTACTGTTTTTTTTACTCTATATTCTTTAGAGCTAATTACCAAATAACCTCTTCAAAAAACTCATATTGTGGATGCTCGTACATTTATATTGCCTCATTGTTCATGCTTGATAGTCATAAATGGTCCCTATGGTTTGTAAAAATCTGAAGTTTAGTCCCTGAGGTTTAAAAGCGTCATAGATGGTCCCTGTGCTTTCAAAACTTTTGACGATTGGTCCTTATTGCTAACCCCATTAAATTTGTCCGTTAACTAAAGGGCAGTTTCATCTTTTCACGATCACAGGGACCATTTATGAAGTTTTTCTCTTATTTACAAAGGGGACTCTCTCTCTCTCTCTCTCTCTCTCTCTCTCTCTGACGCCTGCTTCCCCCTCCTTTGTTTCCCTCTCTCACATAGTGTACAAAAAGTTGAAGCTTTCATGGTGCCATGATTCATCGGATATCGACTACACCCATCGTGGTAAATCAAACGCCCCACCGTACCCAGCCCACCTTGCTCAACAATTGTTGGGCTCAACAATTGCTAGATCGATGTTGATTTCTCCCTATCTGGCAAATCTGAGTCGTCAACCCTTTTCCATTTAGTTAACTTCCAATCGTCAACCCCTTTCAAATCTGTTCATCGTCGGTGTGGGTCCGACGGTGCTTGGGATTTCTTTAATAGGTAACTCCGATAAGGGTTAGATCGACAAAACTGGACCTTGAAACACCGACAAAGGTTAGATCAACGAGGTTTCACATCAACGGTGAGAGGGATAATCGGAGAAGGACAACTGGCGGTGGTTGATTCCATTAAACATACCAGAGAGAGAAAGCTAAGGAACTAAAAATAGTATCAAACTAGAAATCGGACCCCCCATTCGATTCATAGAATCCGATCGACAAACACAGTCACCCAACGTCGTATCCTCGTTCTCCTTCTTCTAATCTCGATCACAGTTCTCCTTTTTCTCTATTCTGAATAGACTAGCCTCTTCTTTTATCTTTTATTTTTTACATTTGCAACTATTAGGGATGATGATAGTGGAGGAATATGGGAGGTCTTTGGTGATTGAAGGTGACGTTGGGTATTGATGTTTGTGTGGATGGTGTAGGGGGATGAAGAGGAGAGAAGAAGTTGATGAAGGTAAGTGAATGGAGACTGGAATTAGAAAGCTGTGAAGGTTTATTTGAAGGTCAATTGCTATGGGTTTATGGAGTAGGACTGTAGGGTAAGGTGGCTGGAAGTTTTGAGGAAATATGGTGGGGGTTTTGGTGCTCATGGTGGCGAAATGGTGAAGGTGGGTCTTGGTGAAACGGTGACTGGAATGGAGATTGTGTAGCTGGGAACGGTGTTCGGTGATGGTGAATGGAGGAATAAGGTGATTCATGATGGTAGAAGGTGGCGATGGTTGTGTGGATCTTGGGAGGTTGATGGTGGTCATGGAGAGAGAGAGAGAGAGAGAGAGAGAGAGAGAGAGAGACCTTTAATATTAAATAATAATAATTATATTAAATAAGAGAAAAACTTCATAAATGGTCCCTATGATCGTAAAAAGACGAAAATGCCCTTTAGTTAACGGACAAATTTAACGGAGTTAGTAATAAGGAACAATCGTCAAAAGTTTTGAAAGCATAGGGACCATCTATGACGTTTTTTAAACCATAGAGACTAAACATCAGATTTTGGGAAACCATAAGAACCATTTATGATGTTTTTTCCTGAAAAATAAAAAATACCTCCCAGCAGTTTCAATGGAAATTTGATATTGAAGCTCTGATTTGTATGGTCCAAATGGAGATATGCGAGATGATCGAAGTTTTTGTGAGAATAATTTATAAAAGAAACCTACATAATGATATGTTTTGATTTTTGTGCATTTTCTACTAGAGTGTTTAATTTTGATTTTTGAGAGGTCTCTTTATGCATATTTTTATCTCGCCTGATCAATAGTTATCTTGAGATTGATTTATTAAAACATCGATAAGCGTGTCTAGGCGTAGCAAAGCAACTTGAGGTCTTCAAGCTAATGAAGCACACAATTCCTACACTTGCCACGAATGTGATTTAACATGTTGCCATCATAAATCAAGTACTTCTTACTTTTTAGCTTCAACATGTTGACTCCCTTAGCTGTATGCATGATTTAATGTCAACAACTTCCTAAAATTATGTCATTTTTTTTTATGTATGTACGTTAGTTATTTAAATAACAGTTGAGTGATTTTATACGATAAAAGAAACCACGAAGACTTTTAATTTGTTTTGAGTTATTTGTTCACACTAACGGTGGACTTGGAATATAATAGATCTCCCACTTGAAGTATCTCAATATAAGGTAAGAACCATCCACTATGCATGCTATATTTCTTTTACTTTGCTTAGCATCCAGTTACACCATCCACTTTCAATAGTTCTAGAATGTCTATTGCTTACTCTAGACATCACACAAGTTGCTTATCAATTACCAGTTTTCTAAACCGCTCTATATTTTTTTAGCTTTTATTTCTAAGCCTACACACTTTTAATTGCCTCAGTTCTTGTAATCTGATTCCCAAAATTGTGCCATATCTTGTAAATAATGTATACAATTATATTAAGCAACCATATTCTTAGTCTTGGACTGAATTACCACTGTACTAAACTTGGATCTAGAGCTAGTGCAATGTAAAACTAATTAATTAATTAATTCATTTCATTGGAGTATATATCCCCTATGACTTAGTATTGAATACCGTTTAATTCTCGTCAATGTAGCATTACTATTGCTTAGTTTAAACTTCTTACACAACTGGTCACTTGTAGATCTTTGACTACACTTTCCTTGTATTTTCTTTCTAACATTTTGTCGCCTTTCTAAGCTTTTTTATATCTTCACACGGTTGAGTACAAAGGTTCATTCTTGGTAGCACACCTTTTGATTGGGTATATAAAGCATACAACCCCTTTAATCAATTCCACCCCATTTCCTCCTTCCTCATCTTTGGTAATCTAGCTACATATATAACCCACAACCCTTTGCCCTCTAGAAAGCTAACAAAACCTCTCTCTTATTCTTAAGCATGGATAAACTTGTCTTCTACTTCCTAATTCTCCTTAACACCATCCAATACGTCTATGGTGCTGATACCAATATCACCCCCCTTGACTTTGTCAAAACCTCATGCAAAACCACCCGCAACCAGGCTCTCTGTGTCAACTCTCTCTCAAGTTACGCTGGTTCTATCCAAGGAAGCGATCAGCAGCTTGCTAAAGCAGCCATTGCGGTTAGTCTGAACAATGCCAAGTCAGCAGCTGCACTCGTTTCCAAACTGTCTGGAACCTCGAAACTAAAACCACAAGAGTACCAAGCACTGAAAGACTGTGTCAATAGCATGTCCAGCTGTATTGCAAGTCTAACTCAGTCAGTTCAGGAGCTTGGAAAGATGGGTCAGTTTAAGGGAAAGAATTTTGATTGGCACATGAACAGTCTTCAAACATGGGTCAGTTCTGCGCTTACAGATCAAAACACTTGTGCTGGAGGGTTTTCTGATAGATCAATGAATGGAAAAGTGAAGGATGCTCTTAACAAGAAGATGATTTCGGTTGCACAAGTCACTAGCAATGCACTTGCTTTAGTAAATGGGTTTGCGTTGAGGCATAAAGCAGGTACCCATAAACCTTAAGGGTTATACATTTCCGTGGAAAGAGGTTGGCCTTCTAGTAATATTATAGTGTGCCACAAGGTTTTTTTTTTTTTTTTTTTTTTTTTTTTTTTTTTTTTTTTTATCCTTAATAAGGATTGTGTTTTTGACTGGTCTATGTTGCTGGTTTCCTGTAAAACTGTTACTTTTTGTGGCTGAGGTTATGCCTTGCTCAGGTTTTTGTTGCCTTACGGCTAATTTTATAACAAATTGTAGCTAATTAATGTAATAAAGATGGCACCTTATAAGATAACTTTTGTTGTTTAAGTGAATGATCCCTTTTCTACCTTAACATGCATATATTGTTGGATAATTATGGACCACTTCATAAATATGTACGATATATTATGAAATCAATTTATTATGGTAAGAATATAAATTGTTGATGGACCGATTTATAGAATATTTACTTACCATGTGGGTTGAGTTCCCGGTTTGACTCAAGATCCTCAAGTTCCTTTCAATCTCTCACATTAGAGTTTATATCCATCTATAAATACATGTGATGAGGAGCAAATCAACACACACGAAAATACACTAAGAAATTCATATGGTTCATTGCTAGGGGATTTTAGAGAGAGTTCTTGAATCAACTGGAAAGCTCTTCCTAGTCTCTAGATCCGAAAATCTCGATGGAACAAGGTATGTAATCATTCTTTAATGTTTAAGTTTTCTTTTAATCGGATTCGAGATTAAAAATCCAAAATTATGCATCCGCATTGTATGTTTTGGTTATGAAAATAACCAACAATTGGTATCAGAGCCAACTCGAATCTCTTATGAGAAACTTGGATTGGTTTTAGTTCTTTTGATCTTCAAACTAAAATATACATGTATGATATATGTTAGTTTAATCTTTGTGATCTTGCCGGCGTTTTCTTCCTTAACCCGACGATTGCAATATGTGATTTAATCAAAATATATGTTTGCATAACATTGTACATTGGGACTTTCATAATTTCATTGTGCGTTAATTTAATGACCCAATGTTCTTTAGCTTTTGATTTGGTTTAAACTCATAAAACGGTACAACTTTTATTTTATATCTCTAATATCCATTCTAATTAATTCGGATTTGGAGAAAGAGTTTAATGGAAGTTTTATTTTAATAGTTTCATGAAATTATGTCCATGTATATATGTCAAGTTGTTACCATTAAAATGACTATTTTTTCATTAAAACACACAATAAAGTTAAATAAATTTATGATTATGTTTTGGTGTATGTATATATCATGGATAATGCCTTTTTTTTTTTGGGAATCTGCTTCATGTGATCGCTTTGATGTTTGCATCAAATATTGTTGGTTTATTACTATGTATTTTAAAGGGCTTGTAGTCCAGCGGTATCATGTGGTGTCCCCCCTCTTTGAGGTCGAGGGTTCAAGTCCCTTCGTAAACATAGGTAGAATAGATGTTGTTAGCTTAGAAGTATATTAGAATTGCCGATTCAAAAAAAAATATTACTACGTATTTAAATCTCCTTTACGGAAGCAGCTTGGCTAAATTCACAAAGACTCCTTACCGCGGTGATGGTGTGATTTACACTTCACTAGCAATTTTTTTTAAGTAAATTTTCTAGGTGATACTCTTTTGTTTCAGTTTTGCTAGCATATAAAGCTATGTCACTTTCGACTATTATTTACGAAACAAGTTAAAAAAAAAAAAAAACACGATTGAAAGATATCTAATAGATATCCATGCATGCATAAGCATGTGAATTGTGGCTACTGTTATTGTGATTCATATCTAACAGATATTCAATTTATTATCTCTTTTTTTTATTGGGATATATTTATGTCCAGTTTCTTAATGACATTTTTTTACGGTTATTTTCTTGTATCACATCCAATGTTTTAAAAACCGGTTTTTTAGTTGAACCGGTGTCAACCGGTTTAACCGGTTCGACCGCCAAATGAACCGGTTTCTATATTTTTCATATTTTTTTTTATTTTTCTACACATACATATATAAATCATAAATTTGATGTTTACAAGTTCAAATATTAAAAATACATATAAAAATAAGTTGTAGAGAAATTCAAATACATTAAAATATAACATAATCATAAGTTTTAGTATTTATATCAATCTATATACATCAAAAAGAAAATAAAGTATAATACTGAAACTAAATACGGTTTTGAATGAATAAAAACATATTAAAAAACTTTATAACATTTACCATATCTTTTTATTTTGAGAAAACTAAATAGATATGAAAAAAAAAATCACCAATGTTTATTATGTAAATGGTTCTTTTTCATGTTTTTTTATTCGGTTTAACCGGTTCAACCGGTTTATTTTGACCGGCTCAACCGGGTTTTTCTAAAAATCGGCCGGTTCAATCCGGTTAAGAAATCAATGTAAAACCGGTGTTAGTTGAACCGCTCCCTCCCCCGGTTTCCGGTCCAACCGGTTCATACCGGTTTTTAAAACATTGATCACATCTAATATAATAAATGAAGGTTTTTTTGCCACATGTCATCTTCTTATTCATTTGGACACATGGCATTTTCTAGAATATTTAAATTTTCTATTTTCCACTTGTCATTTTATTATATTAAATTAAAATTCCATATTTAATGTGTAAGGTAATATATATGTAAAGTATTTATTAGAAAAAGCTTATATATGTAATGTATTCAATACATTAAAGTCTTATTAATTTTAATAATTCAAATTTTTGTCATTTTTCTTATAAATTCAAACTTTTCAAATTGTTAAATTTTATATTTATTTTTTTAATTAAACCCATGTAATACATGGGTCTCACACCTAGTAGATAGATATTCCAAATCGACAATGTATTACATCTCTTTTTGAGTTCGAGCACTTTCCAGTGCTATTGAGATTTGGTAAATTCCGTCGATATATCCGTTACAACAAATCTCTATGTTTTGATAATTTTGATTCTTGCAATCTGATTATTGTTTAATTATTTGTTTGACAAATATTTTTAAGGTGTCAATAAATTCAGTTATAAAAATTTATATTTTGATTTATGTGTTTATTAATGCGGATATCAATCGATTCAAAGGTAGGTTGATATTTGGCCGAATGAACACATATATAATAATAAACATGCGACAATTTTTAAGGTTATATGTCACTAATAAGTCAATCCAAACAATGGGCTTATTAATTGACATGATTTATTGTTAATGTTTATTATTAAATTTTATGTTTTTTGTGTTTATAAATGCAGATATTAATCGACCCAAAGGTAGGTTAATATTTGGCCGGATAAACACATATTTGATTATAAATATGCGACAATTTTTAGGTTACATGTCGTTAATAAGTCAATCCAAAGAGGGGCTTATTAATTGACATGATATATTGTCAATTCTTATTATCAAAGTTTAGAGTTTATATGTTTATTAATGCGGATATTAGCCGACCCAATGGTAAACTGATATTTGACCGAGTAAACATATATATGGTGATAAACATGTGGCGATTTTTTGGTTCCATGTGATTAATAAGTCAATCCAAAGAGGGGCTTGTTAATTGACATGATTTATTGTCAATGTTTATCTCTAAAATAAGGTTATCTCTTGCAAGTTACTATTACTGTCCAGAGACTTGATATTAATGTTGTGTTGATACATTATAAAGATGTCATAAATTGAATTTATTGATTACGGATTATGGATTAATGAGCATAAAAATAGATTTGCTTATGTTTGAATTATAGTATTATTTTTGTTAACATTGATCACATTTATGAGTCATGTACTCAATGAGATTAACTTTAAGGAATGGAATGAGGGCATTATGTTAGTTCTCAATTGTATGGGTATTGACCTTGCATTTTTGGATACAACAACATTCTTTGAGGATGTTGAGTTTGGGGGGGAAACAAGGTTAAAACATTGTCTTTAAAGAGGAATCAATCTTGATTCCTATTATTGCTTTCGATAGTATGCAAATTATGGAAAAGTGATCAAAAATGTTATTCAATCTCCTATTCAGAATACACAAACTCAACAACCTCAACTTTGGATATCCTTTGCATGGTACCACATTTTTCATCAATTTTTTTTTTATCTCTTTTGGTTTTGAGGTAAATACAAAAGATGATTTTGTGTATCACAGATTAAGTGGGAGTAAATTTATCTTTTTGGATTTGGGTAGATATCTATGCAACTCAAGTTTGGATAATAAGAAAGCAACCAAATGGATTTGAGATATCTATATATAACAAAAGTCTATATGCTCAACTATAGGAAATTCAGATGTTTTGAAGATCATTTTTATTAAGAATTTGATTTTATTAGATGCCAAAATGGTTACTGATCCATATCAGGATACTTTTACATTTTAGCATGATAAACCATTTCATGGAATAGACTTCGGTAGCTTCTTCCATAATGGCAGCATAATTTGTAGCATGAAATATGGTTGTGGAAATTTGTCACGAGGCTACACATTATTGGTATTGAAAGACCACTAAAGTTGTGATAATAAGTCAGCAATGCTATATTCCAACAACAGAAGTTCTATTAAGTCAAAGCATATTGACATCAAATTTCCTTCTGTTAACACAATAATGCAAAATGGAAATATATATATAGCACATATGAACAAACTCCATGAAAGCGGATCTGCTCATAAAGGGGTTACCTCCCTAGGTCTTTCATGAGCATACTACACACGTTGGTGTGATATTTGGTTTTAGTGGGAGTTTTATGGCGCTTTATGTTTTGTTTAAGATCAATTATGTTTTTCTGTACAGAATTAAGAATTCAGTTAACTCCATTATTAGTTGCACTTATTTAAAGTTTGATCTCACTTCAATCTAAAGAGGAACTCGTTGGAAATCTATTTAGATTTTAAAACCACACATCATGTTTAATCTATGTCATTAGTTATATATGTATATGTGACCATTGATAGGTTTAGTTACGTAAATTGTAACGAAGGCCGCTTTGATCCTATACTATTATGATTAGTAGACGAGATTGTTTAAGGGTACCAATGTTATAATAACATTCATTAAAGCGCTTATACAGCTATACGTACATTTATATATTCGTGGTCCAGTGGGAGATTGTTGGATAATTATGAGACCACTTCATAAATATGTACGATATATTATGAAATCAATTTATTATGGTAAGAATATAAATTGTTGATGGACCGATTTATAGAATATTTACTTACCATGTGGTCTAGTGGGAGATTGTTGGATAATTATGGGACCACTTCATAAATATGTACGATATATTATGAAATCAATTTATTATGGTAAGAATATAAATTGTTGATGGACCGATTTATATAATATTTACTTACCATGTGGGTTGAGTTCCCGGTTTGACTCAAGATCCTCAAGATCCCTTCCCTTTCTCACATTAGAGTTTATATCTATCTATAAATACATGTGATGAGGAGCAAATCAACACACACGAAAATACACTAAGAAATTCATATGGTTCATTGCTAAGGGATTTTAGAGAGAGTTCTTGAGATCAACTGGAAAGCTCTTCCTAGTCTCTAGATCCAAAAATCTCAATGGAACAAGGTATGTAATCATTCTTTAATGTTTAAGTTTTCTTTTAATCGGATTCGAGATTAAAGATCCAAAATTATGCTTCCGCATTTTATGTTTTGGTTATGAAAATAACCAACATATATTGCATGGAGGTCCGGATTTGTGCAATTTGGAAACATTTCGGAAATGTTGTCCTGAATCTACAATGACTCTCATGTTCGCTTTTGGACATAGCACGATTACAGCGATCGTGACAACCACATTAATTCTCATTATTATGTGTTTATCATTATAAACTCTAACTAAAAGGCCGTTTAACAGTCTAGTTGAATGCTATGTTTACAATAATATATTGGACAGAATAACCCACAAGAATGGTGTATTACACAATGAGGCATTCGCTTCATTTTAAGTTTTGGGAACCAAAAAGCAGCAAAGAAAAGTTCAATTTGAAGCGGATTTCTAGTAAAAGTTAGACCTGAAGGACATGTTCCAACTGCAACCTCCGATAATTTTAATCCCTTTGTTATTCATTTGTTTTAAAACCTTGCTAGAAAATCGAATATAAAATCATGGGAGTATACAAATCCTTGAAAGACCATCTCAACAACAATAAGCTAGTCAAGCAAACAAAACATTTTTTTCGTGAATTCGTGTGATTCGATCGCTTAGCCGTAATTTTAATTCCTAACAAGGAGTCTTCATTGTTAATTGTGGGAAAAGCCTCATCTAATGGAGGTGTATATTGCAGAATATATTTATACAATACAAAGTTACAATTGAGTGCCTATACTATACATAATATATAAAAACTAATATATACTAACACACCCCCTCAGTTTGAGCTTGGGTTTACAAATGTTCAAACAATCCCGAAAATCCATAAATAACTAAGTAGGAAGAACCTTTGTAAATATATCTGCAAACCGGCAAGTCGACAACAACACGTGTGAGACACGCATTTGACCAATGTCAACACATTCCCTAACAAAATGTAAATCTATCTCCACTTGCTTGGTACGTTGGTGCTATACTAGGTTAGAAGATACATACATGGCACTCACATTATCGCAAAACACAATTGTTGCTTTAGATAACATACAAGATAACTAAAGAAGGAGATTGAGAAGCCAAGCCGCTTCAGCAAACACATTAGCCACCCCACAATACTCAGCCTTAACTGAGGAGCGACAAACAATATGCTGGCATTTGGAGGACCAAGAGACAAGATTATTGCCAAGATAAATACAAAACCCAAAAGTAGACCGACGAGTGTGAGGACACCCGACCCAGTCAGCATCAGAATAGGAGACCAAGTGATCAATGGAGGAAGGTCGAATAAACAGACAATGAGAAAGAGTACCCCTAAAGTTATTGAAGGATACGTTTAAGAGAAAGAAGATGAGGTTCACAAAGATCTTGCATGAAGAGACAAATTTGTTGCACAACATATGCAATGTCACGACGAGTGAAAGTAAGATACTATAAGGGACCTACATGACTTCTGTACATAGTGGGATCAAAGACAAGAGAGTTGTGAGGATAAAGTTTAGATTTAGTGTCAGATGGGCTACTGCATGGATCACAAGAAGACATGCCAAGACATGTCTTCACGAGCTAAGATTTCCTTAGAAAAGGAAGTCTGATATAAAAATAGACCTTCCTCAGATCGAGAAGCAAGGATACCAAGGAAAAAGGAAAGAGGACCCAAGTCAGAAATGGAAAACTCAGACGATAGACACGAGATAATGCGAGTGACGAGAGTAGAGGAGGAGGCGGTGAGGATGATATCATCAACATATAAAAGAAGGAAGATATGGTTGGAACCATAGTGATAAGTAGATAAAGAACAGCCAGACCGACTACTAGTAAAGCTGAGAGAGGTAATGAAAAAAACATAATGTTGGAACTAGGCTTAGGGAGCCTATTTGAGACCATAAAGAGCTTTGCGAAGCTGACAAACATGATTAAGAAAGGAGGGATGGACATAACTAGGAGGGAAAAATGCCAAAGAAAAGCTCAAAGGGACTTTGAAAAGCAAGAGTGGATGTAGGAAGGAGATTAAGGGTGTGAACAATAGTGAAGAGAGCTTCCACCCAAAATGTTGGAGACAGGGAGGCTTGAAACAGGTAGGTTCTAAGAATGTTATTAATGGTTCATATGGCTCTTTCAGCCTTACCGTTATGTTAGGATGTATACGAACATGAGAAACGAATTTTAATTCCCTTATGGGCAAAGAACGTGAGAAGTGATTTATTATTGAATTCACAACCATTATCACATTGGAAAAGTTTGATGTCAGATTTAAATTGAGTTTGGACATATGCATGGAAGCTAGAAAAAACACCAATAACATCAGATTTTTCCATGAAGAAGGAAAACCCATAAGAAATGAGTAAAATCATCCAAAAAAAAGTAATAATATCTAAAACCACTTAAATTAGAAATATGAGATGTCCATAAATCCGAATGCACCAATTCTAACATACTAGTAGTTTTAGTTATAAACAAAGAGAAGGGTAAACGACAATGCTTCCTAAGCTGACAAGCATGACAGATGGGAAGTTTAGTAGTAGTACTAGAAATAAACTTGCAAGAATGTAAAAAATTCAAAACAGATGAGCCAGGGTGACCAAGACACCTATGCCAAGTTGGGAGAGAAACATCAACACAGTTGGTGTCAGAAAAAGGAGTCGATGAGGGGAAAACACAATAAAGATCACCGACACTATCGCATCTTTAAATGAATGCACCTGTTTTAAAATCCTTCACTATGAAAGAAAAAGGGTCAAAAGTTATAGAGATAGAGTTATGAACATTGAACTGGCATACAAAAATCAGAATTTTAACAATTTTATTTGAGACAAGTACGTTATTTAGAGCTAAACGGCTGCAAGAATGCAGAAAAAAAAGTTTGACCGATGTGAGTAACAGGAAGTATAGTGCCATTACCAACCATTATAGATCTAGAATTACACAACGATAGGGAAATCATGTTACCTGAGTTGAAGGACATGTAAGAGCTAGCACCAAAGTCCATGTAAACATTGTTGTCTGGCAGCAGTTGAACAAATATGGCTTGAAAGTAGGATGTTATATCTGTGAATTGTTGAGGAGTAGTTTGAACGTGACCACGAAAAACAACTCCACAAGAAAATTTTTGTTTCCGAACATGACCTGAAGGCTGCTGTAAAAGATGACTATGAGGCACCTGACTTAGCTGCTGAGAAATAAGTATAAGGGGTGTGGCTGCTGAAAAAGTACTCGCGACATGAGTCGGATGCTGATGAAAAGCGAACTATTGATTCGGTGAGAATGGCCCCTGAGGATAGAAGTTGTAAGACAACAGGCTTGGATGTTGCAGAAGCTGCTGGTGTGAAGTAGTTGGGATAGCAGTGATGAGACCGGAGGCCGCAGAAGGAGGCAGCGAAACATTTCCTAGAATTCCAGAATATTGAAGTAGTGAATCAAAATGATTTCCAAGAGCATAAGTTTTTTGAATTATTTCGATAATTGTTCCTATTTTTGGACTGATGTTATTTGGATTTACCCGAATTGCTCGATGGGGAAAAGAGAGCCGCATTGTGAGACATGGATGAATCAGTGAAAGAATCGGAACCCGTCTCTCAAGACTCATGAAGCAAAATCATGTTCTTGGCCTCATCAACTGGAGGCTTATATTGCAGAATATATTTATACAATACAAAGTTACAATGGGGTCCCTATACTATACACAATATATAAAAACTGATATAAACTAACATTTATTACACAATGGTGTAGGGAATATGAACACGAGTGGAATGAATGAATTAAGAGACCTTGATAAGTTAATAAAAATATTTGTTGGACACCATAGTTTATCCCTTTCATGTTGAAACCCTTTGAGAAGTTATGTTACTTTATAAAAAAATTCATAAAATATTGTGAATAACTAAAAATGTTGTTAATCAATTATCATTGGGCGATGAGTGTGTTTTGAATATTCTTAGTGTATCCTATATTGAAGCAACATAGTACCTTATCAAAACTAGATCCTTTAATCTCGTAGGTTATGTTGGAGTCTCTATTCTCACCATAATGGCTATTTTGGACAATTAATATGGGATTCCATATATATTTTCCACATATAAGTACATTGAAGGTGTATTGAAAAAAAACACAAACCGGTGATTCTAAATAAAATGATCAAATTCAAACTGTGATTTCTAGTTTAAGATCGACTTGGAGAATATGTATATATGTTGTAGTCCTTATTCTCTCCATAATGGGTCCTTTGGAGAATTAATATGTGACTCCACATATATCTCAATATGTGACTTGACATACATCTTACAAATATAAGTACATTGAAGGTGGATGGAAAATAAATACAAACCGGTGACTCTAATTATATATATATATATATATATATATATATATATATATATATATATATATATATATATATATATATAGATATGGCTTATAAACAGTAAAAAAATGAGCCAGACTTAACTTTGAAGATGTACATTTTTGGTCTCTCTGTTTATCACAGTTACCGATTATGATCCTTAGGGTACCAACATGGAAATATTTCTTTACTTTAGAAGTATAGCATGTGCCAGTTGTTGCCAACACATCCACAAATCCTAATTCCTTCCATATCACTCTCGAACTCCTTTCTGTCTCTAACAATTTCACATACATCGTTGATGTTTTCTTTGAAGTTCCGAATATTGTCTGGCAGTGTGTTACCACATATGCTCCACAAGACATCTGTAAAGCCTAAATCCGCTAGATAACCATTGAATTTGCATTCAAAAAAAATCCCAAGAGTTAACTAAATTATAAGCCAGTCCACGACCATCATACATGGTTTATTATGTATATCAGTTTATCTAGTTAGTTCCATCTAATCCTTCTATTTTGATGCGTCGACACCTTCTCACAGTTATGCTTACAACACCAAATGAAGGTGAATGGAGGAGGAGGGGTATATTTGGAATCAATAATCAAACAAAGTTGAACAGAGGATGAGGGGTATTTCTAGGGTTCGTCCTTTCATATATATTTAATCTTCATCTAGTGTGACAATTGCGAATTTCCAGTCACCAATTGTCACTAGAGATTAGCATCAACTAATGATGATAATAGAAATTTTCATATTAAAGAAAATATGGTCAGTTAGATAATAATATTAAGGTAAAAAATGAGTGACCAAAAAGTTATATCACTTTTTATGATGGTTAGTGTATTTGGAAAATACACAACAAAGTGATCCCAATAATATAAACATTGCAAAAATCTAACTCCGATTCGAGGAGTTAAGATTTTATAAAATATAAAAACCAACCTTGTTAATAACGTTATTAAACGTCAAAGTGGCATAAAGAAATCGGTTGAGTTTCAGCTAACGTCACAAAAAGGAAATCCGTAGTAACCCGAGAGATAAGGACTTTGAAAGCAAAAAGGTCAAAAACAGAGTTCGTATGAAGGAGATACGATGTAAAAAAACATATAAAATATGGGTTAAAAGTAAAAGTTAAAATTCGGCAACGCAACCTTAAGGAAAGTTGTAGTACTAGCAAAGAGATACACAAAGATATAAAGTGGGTAAGAAACAAGATACATATAAGGAAGATAAGAATTTTTATAAAAGATTTAAAGGTGCATGCCAAGTGCGCGCCATGCTTGACGAGCACGTCTGTCACCCAGATTCGTCCAGATTAAGGTGACGTAGACCACCAGAAGTGTGACACGTGGCAAGCTTTGGATGGACCCACGAAGCGAGTGCACGACACGCATGAACTGCACCACATGCACAACCACTATAAATAGAGGTTCTCACTTTAAGATTTTCTCACATCCCAAACACTCTCTCTATATCTCTCAAGCTTCTTCGAAAGTCCTCTCAATGGCGTGGAGCTTTGGATGCAATAACTTGGATGCTTCACAATACTCAACTAGAGTGAGTCTACGACCCCTATTTCACTATTTTCAATGTTTTACGTGGCGGGGGGGGGGGGGGAATACATGCTTATCAAAATGATTTATCAAATTCTATTTATATCTATAAACATCAATAATTTATAAAGCTTAAAACCTTAGGATAATATAGCTATATATACTATATCTAGTTGTAAGCTATGATAATATGGCTAAAAGTACATAGGTTGTTTTGTAATTATTTGATATTTAAGGCTTTGGGCCATTGGATCACCCTTATTAGGGTTAGGCCAAAAATCCTAGAAGGATCTAGGAGTTTTCATCCAAGGCCTAAGGCAAGGAGGTCCATGGATTTGCTTAGGCCTTAAGCTAAGGGATTAGGGTTTCCACCCTGAAACCCTAGCTAGCCTCAAGTATAAATAGACCCTTAGGCTTAAGATTTCGTCCAACCCCTTGAGAAACCCTAGAAGAGACAATTTCTAGAGCAAGCTATCTTCTCTCCTCTCTCTCATATTTATCCTTTCATTCTTGTGTGTTTGTGACCCATTAGAGGTACTACATTTGTGGTGCTTGTTCTCAAGAACAAAGGAACTTCAAGATTTAGTTGTTATTACCATATAGCAACAAAGCTATGTATTCTAGTCTTTTGTTTGTCTATTTTGAAATTTTAGATGCAAGCTACGGTTTTTCTTTTGTGTTCATTTTTTGTATGTCTAATAGTGAAAACATAGATCCAAACTAGGGTTGCATGCACACATAGGATTGTTTGTATAAAACCCATCAATTAGTGGGATGTTAATATTCATCCTTACCTGAATTAATTCGGCTACCCCAAACCTACAATCCTGACATGATAGCTTTCTTATTAAACATTATTCGACGTCTGATGAAGCGTCGTGTTAGGGTAATCACTAGTCAAACATCGTCGATTATGGGGGCTCATGGTCATACATTACAAACACCTTAGAGATCTGACTACCATTAGCGACGCCTTAGAGTGGCAAATAAAATATGTTAGGATTAGTTAAATATTCTACAGAGATAGTAAATTAGGATTAATAGAATTAGATATCCTAAAAGATAATAAGATAGGATCATTAGATATCCTCAAAATATAGTAAACTTTGGTTGATTAAATACTTTATGAAATGTTTTTCTAAAACAAAAGGGATTCGTAATCTAATACAACCAAATAAAGCGAAATAAGATAGGATTAGTACAATGTCCTAAAAATATAATAATTCAGGAGGTGATATAATAAAACAAAGAAAACTAAGAAGTTAGGAAATAGTAAAATTTCTAGAAAGTTTTCATAAAGAGTTTATTATGCTTTTACCTCAAAACTTGTCGACTCACCAACATCAAGTTGACGTTTTCAAAAATCGCATGTATTCCTAGTAGGGATGAGTATATGGACCAGGGAACCGGTCGGAACCGGTACCGGAACCGGAACCGGCACCAGAACCGGAACCCGATGGAATCGGTCGGGCCGGGACCGGGACGTTATTTTTGTGGATTTTTGGAACCGGGAACCGGTAGGAACCGGAACCGATATAACCGGAACCGGTAGAACTGGCAAAAATCGGTAGAACCGGTAAAAACCGGAACCGTATGATGCTATTTTTCAAGGACCGGTTCCCACATTTGAAGACACGACAAGAACCGGTAGGAACCGGGAACCGGTAGAACTGTTGGGCCGGTTCGGTTCTTGATTTTGGCCGAAGCTGGTTCCCGGTTCCGGTCCGGTTCGGGCCGGTTCCGGCCGGTTCGGTCCTTTTGCTCATCCCTAATTCCTAGGATGGAGTAGAGATCAAGACAAAGAAGGGATCATTAGACATGTAGATGTTTGTTTAGGTAGTTAATAATGATTGACGCTCTGTGATTTGGGAAATCTATGTACCGTCACCACTCGACTTTTCTGCTATCGGTCAAGGATGGTGTGACATAATGGTATCAGAGCTAGTTGCTATAGCGAATCATTGACATTAGGAATTACGACTACAACTTATGACATATACCCTAATTAGGTTTTCCCTCAAACCTATAAATAAAAGTTTTACTATTAATTACGCTACTAATAGACTACGTATGGGAGAGGTGCCTAGGTTTGAACTGTCACCTTCGGTTGCTGGATTTCAGAATAGTTATATGCTAAAATTGTCCTACCCTCCGACTTTTCGTACCTGGCCAATCCTTACTTAGTCCAGAAGTACAAAACAATAATAACCACCAATATCAGATAATGTATACAAATCTAAAATGCAAAATATAAGAGAATTATCTAGGATGGTTCAGTACAAAACAATAATAACCGCTAGTGTCAACCTCATAAGATAGGGTCAAACAAGTGACCTAATGGCCTCCGTAAATCCTGATCAAAGGTGTGGAACCTTGATCCATGCCAGATAAGCAGAGAGCAAGAGCAAAGGTAATATGGATACGAACCTTAGTCTGGGTGAGTCACTACATATAAAATAGGTCTCCAGAGGGAACCTTGTCACACTCCTGGCGGTGACAAATGGTAGAAGCGGCCTATCAATGGATCGACCGATAAATAAGAGGACAGAAGGTGCTCTCATTGGTCATCCTGAAAACATAAGTCCCCCTAGCGTAAGCCCAAACATGTATATAATTGTACTCCTGTGGTGGCTAAGTAATTCATTTGTCAAGATAAGCAAAAAAATGAGGACACAGAGCCTTCTCAGTTATATAAACCCCTAGATGCCTCCCCGACTCGATCAAGTTGTAGGAGCTGGATATGCCTCCAAGGAAAAAAGTAAACATTGATCGATAATTCCATCTCGTCGACGCCTTCTCGAAGTGGACTATCGAAAAGAACTCCCAGTAGAGCTCGTTATAGACCACCTCTCAAACCCTAACAACCCGATGCCATATGTGGTAGACAAAAAGCTCAAGACCGCTCTCATCCTGCAATACATGGGTAAGGAACAGATCCAGTCGAGCCGTCAACCCAGACTCATCCCCCACTCTATATAAAAGAGAATGGGGAATATAGATCATCTTGGATAGAAGAGAAGTTAGGTGAGACACAAAAGAAATTTGATTCGGAAGATCATTAGGGAACTCTAGGAAAGGATGGGAAGGCCAGTTAGGAGGTAATTGACCCATATCTTGTTGACCTCATCTCACCATATCTGTAGAAAAATAGACAAGAGGCAGTTAGGATTAAGTTAGATGAGTTAAATACATGCTTATCAAAATGATTTATCAAATTATGTTTATATCTATAAATATCAATCGTTGTATAAAGCTTAAGACCTCATGATAATATAACTATAGATACTATACCTAGTTGTAGGCTATGATATTATGCCCAATAGTCTAGGCAGAGATAATACTGAGCGGTTATAATGGCCAAAATCCCTAGGATATCATAGTACATATAACTAATGTTGGTTAAATATAGGGATATGCACTGTATATATAATCGTTACTCTATCTAAATATCATGCTTTCAAAATAAACACCTTAGGGTATATAAATATGTATCGCAATATATGTATATATATATATATATATATATATATATATATATATGTATACACACACACACAATAATTATGAGATCTAAAAGATATAATTATCAAATATAAAATTAAATGGGTTTATATTATGATAATTATAGGAAATCACTAGGACAAGAGATAAAAGATAAAATATAAAATAGCTAAGGTTAATGCATTAGTGTGGTGTTAATATTCATCCTTTCCTGATTAAATTCAGCTACTTCAAACCTATAATAATTAATCTTGCGAGAGCTAGGAAGATATTTATAGATCTATACGGGGATGGACATCCTCACTTACGATTGCTAGCTACAATCCCGACAAGATAACTTTGTTATTAAACACTATTCGACGTCCAATGAATCATTGTGTCAGGGTAATCACTAGACAAACTGCAATGATTATGGGGGCTAATGGTAACACTAATGGTAATACATTACAAACAACTTAGAGATCTTACTACCATTAGGGACACCTTAGAGTGGTAGATAAAATACATTATGATTAGTTAAATATCCAATAAAGATATTAAATTAGCATTAATAAAATATCCTAAAAGATAATAAGATAGGATCGTTAGATATCCTCAAATGATAGTAAGCTAGGGTTGATAAAATATATTAATAAATATTTTTTGTAAAAGAAAAAAAAATCTTAATATAATACCTCTAAATAAAACTAAATAAGATCAGATTAGTATAATGTCCTAAATAGATAATAATTCATGAGTTGATATAATAAAACATAGAAAACATGTAATTTAGAAAATAATAAAATTTCTAGAAAGTTTTCAAAAAAGTGTTTATTATACTTTTACCTCAAAACCTATAGACTCACCAACATCAAGTTGAGATTTTCAAAAACCGCATGTGTTCCTAGGATGGAGTAGAGATCAAGACAAAGAAGGATCATCAGACATGTAGATGTTCGATTAGATAGGTAATAATGATTTGTGCTCTATGATTTGGTAAATCTACGTACCGTCACTACTCAACATTTCCGCCATCGGCCGGGGAGGGTGTGACATTTGTGTAACATATTTCTCTCCATTCCTTTGATGTTTCTTTTGGTGGTGAAATTATTTTGCAATTTCTTCAAACCATCAGTCTTATTCTGAAATATGGAGTGCTTTCCTTAAATGAAAGATTGAAATCCACAATCCTCGATTTCGAATTCAGAAGTTCGTTTCTGCTGTCAATTTCTATAAATTGACACTTTTTAACGAAATCTCACACATAAGATTTTGAAGTTCTGCACACACACACCAAATCTGATCACGAATTGATAGTCTTTAGGTTTTTGGCTTCAATTTTGAAGGTGTGTAGAGATGATTTTGAAGCTCTGTACACACAATTTTGAATTTTTTGGAATCGATTTTAGGTGGGTTTATGAGTAAAGACTTTGGGTTTGTCTACCTCACTACACCAACTATGTAAATGCTTGCACCTTTTTCATCTCTGACTCTCAATCTCTCTGGTTTGACCAAATGGTTTTATCTTGTAGTTTTATAAGTTATGTTTAATCTTCTTTGATTTGTCTTTTGATAAAAGTGTTTTTGTTCTATAGGATGAACTATGAAGTCCCTCTTGGCTAAAATTTTTAGGTTTCCTGTTCTTCACTACCATGAGGCTATTGTACAATTTAAGTGTAGGGTAGGGAAACGAAAAAAAGGAAATAACATGCTATATTGAAATAAAGAATAAATGCTAGATTTGAAAAAAAAATGTAACACTGTAAATTTCAAAACAATTTTTCTTTTGAAAAATTATAATTCTCAGTACATATTTCACAAAACATCATTATTAAATCACAAAACATAGCTCCATGTTTAATAAAATGATAATCCAGGATCCTCTTAACTCTTTCTCTGGTGTGTACAATCAAGTCGGTTCCGTCCCGCGATCCAAATAAGGAAACCTGAAACACATAACACATAACACAGTAAGCACGAAGCTTAGTGAGTTCCCCCAAAATACCACATACAACACATATTAGCCACTCGAGGCTATACTCTGTTCGACCCTCTAGTCAATGTGTCTCAGTGGGACCCTCTGGTCCTATAACTCTGTCGACCCTATGGTCCTAAGCTCGTTGGACCCTCCAGTTCGGTCTGCTTGAGCCTTTCGGCCTCATGAATCGTTGGACCCTCCGGTCCGGTCTATAAACTCTGCATAGCATAAATCACAAAGACATAATGCATAGCATGTCACATACAACAGGATAACATAATACTCAATGTAAGCACATAAGACCTTCCGGTCACACATAACTACCACTCAAGGTAAAGTATAGTGAGAAGACTCACTATGTGCCAAACCCACAATAAATCTCAATTAGGAGTTAAGTCTAACCTCTCACTCATTGGGTCTAAAGATAGACCACCTAACAGCCCATTAATACCCTAAGACCTTTGGGCCCACCAAAGCCCAATAATAAATGGGTCCTCACACGACCTAATTCCCAACCAAAAAGGAAAGCCCAAACCAAGGGCCCCAAAGCACATATATACACTCCGCTGGTCCAAGACTCTATGCATGAAGCCCAAACTCCAGGCCCAACACTCAAGGCCCGAAACATCACTTAGCCCAAAAGCCCGGAGAGGGGTTACGTGAGGCGTACCTCCTTTGGTACGCTCAGCGTACTCAAGCATGCACAATTCTGATCGGGGACCTCAGCCCAGTACGCGGGGCGTACTCTCAATTTTGCTTAAATCAATTTATGGGTTTTAACCCGTTAAGAACTTAACTCATCTCTTGGATTTGGACTTCCTATCATCTCCTACTCCATAAAGTTATCGACTTTAAGCCTTTGTATGGCTAATAAGGTTACAACACACAAAAACTCTTACTTTCTTAACCCAAAATTCTCATAACTCATGCATGGGTAGATTCACACGATCAAGACCTTATTTTTTTGGTTCTCCACTACTAGAAACACTTAAAAGGACAGGTTATTAAGCTTTGGAGTGCATCAACTCATAAAGCCTCAAGCTTGGGACCAAAAACCTTAAAATGGACCCTAATATGCACAAAACAAAAGGAGAGGGAAAGCTTGGAGCTTTATACCTTCAAATAGTGCTCTAGCCCCAAGAAAGCTCAGATCTACAGCCTGCTCTTCAACTTCACTCTCTTCCATGCTCCTTAACTCTTAAAAGTCCACAAGAACACAAACAAGCTCATCATGGCCACCACAAGCTTCAAGAACGGATATTAGGGTTTTAGAGGGTTTAATAACTGAGGAAGGTGGCCAGAAATGAGACCATCTCTTTATTTTTATAGGGACACTTCACTTAATTAGGGTTTCCTTCTTTGCCTAGTACGCCCACTGTACCCCCTGGTATGCCCAACGTACTAGGTGGCTCTTGCTTAAGAAACACGCGCATCTGTATGCTAAGCGTACGCATACGTACGCCCAACGTACTTCGCTGCCACACTTCTCCACTTTAGGGACTCATCTTTCCAATTCTTCAAACTTCCATAGCTTCTTTGATATAACTCTGATTCCAAAGATCCTCATACATACAAAAAGGTGATGAGATGCTTTACGTTTCCAGAAATTCGCCACAACCTGAGACTTCATCATGCCCGGCTCGTGGCCCATGAACCCTAATCATGGACCATCTGAATCAGGATGTTACAATTCTCCCCCACTTAATCAAATTTCGCCCTAGAAATAGCTTCTTAACAACACTTAGATTGAAACTAAACCCGAGAGGCACCAATGAAAAGGACCTCATGTCCCACCATTATCTTTCCATGGATGCCTGAGTCCAAACAGAAATTTCCAAATCCAGAACCAAAATCGAACCCTCTGCCGCTAAGATACCCCCTTTTTGACCTACCCAAAATCGGGAACTCTAGTCGCTTGGCCCACCGCCAAACCGTCTACTCATGTTATCACCATGACAGTCTCCCCTTGAACCTCAAACTCTGATAACTCATTGCTCCTCTGTCTTCACAAGACAAAATTTAACAATCGGTTATCGGTAACTAATACAAATTCACCAAACAATCTGGATCACGCCCCAAAGAACGGAAGGGTTCACATCCCACCAGGGCTCATCCACTGAACTGCTAGACTAACCCATCCGAAACGTGAATTCTCAACACCCTGCCCTCAGACACAAGAGAATAATTGTGCTCGCTCAGAAGTGTCCTCAGACACCAAAAATAACCATAAGCCTCGGCTCCATTTCACATACCCCCTTAATATGGAATCCATCTCTGATTCCAGAATCTCATCTCATCTATCCAACACGCCACCCGACTCAACTCAACTAGAGAGTTTGGTCCGACCCAAAGTAGGAACCATTCGTCCCAAAGACCCACTCAACTCATGACTCGTGACCCACAACTCATGCGTGCTTCACTTATCCAATTCCTTCGGATTGCGATGCCCACACCTTACTCAGAATACAATGATTCCCGATCATTGAGGAGACCCCGGTCTCGCCCCTAGTCCGACCACCAGGCTCCCAGAAACTCATAAATTAGGGCCACTCAATCCTAATACTCTTCTGCGTCATGCTCTAAACAAGGTGCTTCATCATAACAACCTCTTGCTAACTAGTGCGTACTATGGCTCCCCATAGCATCACGACACCCTCCTCTATGACTAGTGAATACTACGGCTCCCCGTAGCATCACAACACCCTCTCTCTGACTAGTGAGTACTACGACTCCCCGTAGCATCACAACATCCTCTCTCTGACCAGTGAGTACTACGGCTCCCCGTAGCATCACAACACCCTCTCTCTGACTAGTGAGTACTACGGCTCCCCGTAGCATCACAACACCCTCTCTCTGACCTGTGAGTACTACGGCTCCCCATAGCATCACAACACCCTCTCTCTGACTAGTGAGTAATACGGCTCCTCGTAGCATCACAACACCCTCTCTCTGACCAGTGAGTACTACGGCTCCCTGTAGCATCACAACACCCTCTTTTTTATCGCTGTAATTCACATTCTCAAATAAATCTTTTTGATATCAAATAGCTGAAGGGCCTCCCACTAAAACCATAGATACTTGATACCCCCAATTGGCATCTCAAGCTCAAAACTCAAAATAATCCGAGGTTTAGGACATCGAACTCGGATACCCCAGAATACTCCATCTTCCGAATTAAAACACAAAGAAATTACCAACAACTCAAAACACGAAGATGACAAATCCGAAACTTCCTCCTCTATTGCCCAAAACTCATGCTAGAATACCCATAACGACTCTGAATTTGGTTGACTAATCAACTTCTTCCCTTCTCATACTGCATATAATAGCCCATGCTCTGAACCAGAAACTCTCAAATGCCGAACTAACCTCACAAGCCAACCACCTCGAATTCACCATTTAACCTTCAAGGATTCCTAACTACCACAAGGTCTCCGACGAACGGCCACTTCCCGTGGAGACACTCATCCTTTCTTAAACACGTACCACATGCACTATCTCACTCTGCACCTCTCCTTGACCAACAATAACCCTGGTCTTAGAAATCCGCACCGCAGGCCTCTCTATCCAGATCTCTAACCTTTCTCGGACAGTCCCCATCCCTCGGACCGTCTCCACCAGCAACATCGCACCCAATCTCGCAAGGTGCTACGCAATGCTCGATGATCTCCTCGGCAGAGATCGAACAACTCCAAGTACCCAAATCTCATTGGAAATCCTCAGAACTTACCATCATGACCGCCTCTAGTCATTCAGAATCTCACATCATACCCTCACCGGACCTTCCAAATGTCCAGTATTAACCCTGACTCCTAATCTGGAAATAATAAACTATCATACTCCTCTTGACCGTCCAACGCTGCAGCTATCACATGTGCTACTATACTCCAATAGGGTGTATCTTGGTCCTTGACCTTCTCAGTCCCAATTGACAACCTGCTCACGCTATATCATTCCCTCGTGACAGACCTACTGCCAGATACTCTGATTGAAGATCACCATTAGTGCGATCCCACAAGGCTCACTCCCAACTCAGAAACCTAAATCTCGACACCTCATACGCATCCCTTAGGAACGAAGATAGCACTACCCGGGTCACAAAGGTGACTTCTCTACTATCGGCCGGCTGCCCAGATCAGACCGTACTCTTCCATAACGCACTGTCCCTGCTCAATTTTGAGTCTTGCGACTCTTCTAGCATATCACCAGCAATCCCTCGGAGCTAACTCAATTTCCCTTATCAAGGGATGCTCCACTAAAACTCATTCATCTTGGCCTTCTAGACCCATACTCTTTCACATCCGATCTTGGTCTAGATAATCACTACAGAATAATTGGTAAAAACCAAAAGCACTAACAGTCACATATCATGGTACTCGAACCACGATGTCTCCTCTCAATCTGCCACCAATCATGGTACTCGAACCATGACATCACCTCTCGATCTGCGTCCAATCATGGTACTCGAACCATGACATCACCTCTCGATCTGCCACTTAGAACCTCTGGGATACCCCCTATATCGAGTATGGGTCCTCTGCTTTCAGTAGTACGGGCCTATACTACCTGCCACATCTACCCATACTCTCTACACGGACCACTCCAGATTCCCTAAGTGGCTGCTCAACCTCCTCTTCACCAATCTCAACACGCGTGCTCACTCCCCAGCAAAATGCTCTACTCTTACAGCGTACTCACCTGACTAAGGCCACTTCCTAGGCTCTTCCTAGGTTCTCACATTTCTTTGCCATCAGCTGCTAAGAAACTCCTTATGATTCCAGTCATCTACCTCCTGAATATCGTCACATTCACTTGGTAGCTGACTCCCATCATTGGGAGTTCCACAAAGCACGAAGCAAGCAACATTCGGGCGTCGAATAACCGCATATAACCCGCTCTAGGTGATACCACTAGCTCTACTCATACTCAAAAGATATCACCGAACTCTGCAACTCTACCTCCCGCGGTACCTAGCCTATCTCTAGCATGCATAATATCTCATAAAACATAAGGTAAGGGTATTTTGGGAAACCACCGTTCGGGTGCTGGCTGATTATACACACTGCTCTTTCTCGTTTTCTTTTAGAAACTCTTGCTTGTTTTTAGAAAAAATCATTTATTTTGAAAATTTTCCTCCATTCCCCAGTTTGAGTCCAAATATACCCGAAGGTGCATTCGGATCCCTCAAACCAAGGCTCTGATACCAACTTGTAAAACTGTAAATTTCAAAACAATTTTTCTTTTAAAACATTATAATTCTCGGTACATATTTCACAAAACATCATTATTAAATCACAAAACATAGCTCCATGTTTAATAAAATGATAATCCAGGATCCTCTTAACTCTTTCTCTGGAGTGTACAATCAAGTCGGTGTCGTCCCGCGATCCAAATAAGGAAACCTGAAACACATAACACATAACACGGTAAGCACGAAGCTTAGTGAGTTCCCCCAAAAAACCACATACAACACATATTAGCCACTCGAGGCTATACTCTATTTGACCCTCTGGTCAATGTGTCTCAGTGGGACCCTCTGGTCCCATAACTCTGTGGACCCTATGGTCCTAAGCTCGTTGGACCCTCCTGTTCGGTCTGCTTGAGCCTTCCAGCCTCATGAATCGTTGGACCCTCTGGTCCGGTCTATAAACTCCGCATAACATAAATCACAAAGACATAATGCATAGCATGTCACATACAACAGGATAACATAATACTCAATGTAAGCACATAAGACCTTCCGGTCACAGATAACTACCACTCAAGGTAAAGTATAGTGAGAAGACTCACCTTGGATGAAGAACAGCTCCTATAATCATTGCTGCTACGTCCGGACTCTAACTCTTTTCCAAACCCACAATAAATCTCAATTAGGAGCTAAGTCTAACCTCTCACTCATTGGGGCTAAAGATAAACCACCTAACAGCCCATTAATACCCTGAGCCCTTTGGGACCACCAAAGCCCAATAATAAAAGGGTCCTCACACGACCCAATTCCCCACCAAAAAGGCAAGCCCAAACCAAGGGCCCCAAAGCACATATATACACTCCACTGGTCCAAGAATCTATGCATGAAGCCCAAACTCTAGGCCTAACACTCAAGGCCCAAGACATCACTTAACCCAAAAGCCCGCAGAGCGATTACGTGGGGCGTACCTCCTTTGGTACGCTCAGCGTACTCAAGCATGCACAATTCTGATCGAGGACCTCAGCCTAGTATGCGGGGCGTACTAGGATTACGTTGGGCGTACTATCAGTTTTGCTTAAATCAATTTCTGGGTCTTAACCCGTTAAGACCTTAACTCATCTCTTGGATTTGGACTTCCTAACATCTCCTACTCCATAAAGTTATCGAATTTAAGCCTTTGCATGGCTAATAAGGTCACAACACACAAAAACTCTTACTTTCTTAACCCAAAATGCTCATAACTCATGCATGGGTAGATTCACACGATCAAGACTTTATTTTCATGGTTCTCCACCACTAGAAACACTTAAAAGGATAGGTTATTAAGTTGTGGAGTGCATCAACTCATAAAGCCTCAAGCTTGGGACCAAAAACCCTAAAATGGACCCTAATATGCATAAAACAAAAAGGGAGGGAAAGCTTGGAGCTTTATACCTTCAAATGGTGCTCTAGCCCCAAGAAAGCTCAGATCCACAGCCTGCTCTTCAACTTCACTCCCTTCCATGCTCCTTAACTCTTAAAAGTCCACAAGAACATAAATAAACTCATCATGGCCACCACAAGCTTCAAGAATGGATATTAGGGTTTGAGAGGGTTTAATAACTAAGGAAGGTGGCTAGAAATGAGACCATCTCTTTCTTTTTATAGGGACACTTCACTTAATTAGGGTTTCCTTCTATGCCTAGTATGCCCAGCGTACCCCTTGGTACGCCCAGCGTACTAGGTAGCTCTTGCTTAAGAAACACGTGCATCTATATGCTAAGCGTATGCATACGTACGCCCAGCGTACTTCGCTGCCACACTTTTCCACTTTAGGGACTCATCTTGCCAAATCTTCAAACTTCCATAGCTTCTTTGATATAAATCTGATTCCAAAGATCCTCATACTTACAGAAAGGTGATGAGATGCTTTACGATTCAAGGAACTCGCCACAACCTGAGTCTTCCTCATGCCCGACTTGTGGCCCACGAACCCTAATCATGGACCATCCGAATCAGGATGTTACAAAAAATAACTAAAAAATAGAAAGAGTTGAAAAATGGTCTAAATTAGAAATATATAGTAAATTTAAAATTTTTGTTTGTGTTATAACAAAGTTTGCTAACATTATTTGGGATAATTTGATGTGAATTTAAGGATTATTTTTAGCCTATGTATTATAGTATATGCGTGGCTTACTATTTATAGTGAAATCATGAAACAAAAACGCGAACTTGTGTAGTTTGAGGGACATAAAACGTTTAGCATCATGTACTTGAAATGCATCCAAGAAAGCTTGTGTAGTCATTGCACTTTAGACTAATACCTTTAACGAATAAAGGTTGAGCTTAAGTTCTCTTGCTTAAACACATGTTTTTCTTTCAGGTTTTTAGTATGAGTGAAAAAAGTGTGAAAAAAAAGAAAAAAATCAAAAAGGAAAAAAAAACATGTTTTCAAAGTTTTTTAAGTGAATAAGAGCTTACAAAGTGTGAAGATCAAGAATCATGAAGAAGAGTTCAATGTTACAAACTCCGAAAGTTTCAAGTTGAAGAAAGCATATAACAAGAAAAAAGCAAAATGATTATTTATTATAATTTTTCTTTCTAGGTTATTTTATCATATGCATGCTTAGGAACTTAATAAAAAATACCTTGAGGTTAAGAAAGTTTTGTAAGGATGTATTCAAAGGGATGCATAAATGAATGTTGTTGAAAATAAGTGGGGAACGTTTATTAGGATTGTGAATATGTAGGATTGGGAGGAAATTAGGATTTATTAACAAATATATGCATTGAGGCGAGACATAATTTGCGAATTCAAATTGCGCCATTCTATGTGATGTCTGTGAGCAAAATTTTGATATAGCATAATAACAATCTAGTTTGCTTGAGGACAAACAAAACATAAGTGTGGGGTATCATGATATGACCTTATTTATACATGTATTTTAGGTCCTTATATTAGTATATTTGATTAAAATGTTACAGTTTTAGATATATGATACTTAATATGCTTTGAAATGTTAATTTAGTGTTAAAATAGGAGTTGGGATGCAAAATTAAGATAAACGGAGCTGAAAAAGACACTAAAAGGATGTTGTTAGACAATTTGACCCATTGTCCGTATTTTGGCCATATCTCATGACTCGTAACTCCGATTGAAGAGAATCAAAATGTTCTAGAAACTAGATAAAATTTTAGACAACTTTTGTTTTTGTGCCAAACACAAGTTTTTAGTTCTCACATCGTGACAAGGGCACTGCCATGATGTGACAAATAAATGTGTCGGTCTACGAGTTCATGTGCGACAAGGAAACCTACCACTATAAGGTGGTAAGATATTTACCATGTCGTGGCAACAAAAAGTCTATAAATTATGGGTTTTGTAACCCTAATTTGGATGCAGACTTCCACCAGCTTAGGAGCAAATTATTAATCGATTTCAGGCAAATTCGATTTCTTTATTATCATGTATCGCAATATCGAATTCGTTAATTTTTGCTCTCTAGTCATGATTCAAGGCTGAAAACCTAATTACTTCAGCTAGATGTAGAAGAACCTTAGTTTATATGTTTTGATTTTGTTGGTTGGATTATATGAGTTGAATTTTAACTTGTGAATGATTGATTGTTTATCTTTCTGTGAAAGTTATTATTTTTTATTACCTATATGTGAGTTATGTGTTATTTAGATGATCAATCTATTTGCATTAGCTTGATTCTTAACTTTTTATGATCACTAAACTGTTAGAGCTAGAGATTTATCCAATCCTAGGGTTAGGTATTGTTGCTTGGTAATTTTGATTGTGATAGAGTATAGTAGTTATCCATGTTATGCTTGATTCATTTTCATGACCATTGATAAGAATCGTTAGATCATATCGTTCGTATATGAATTTAATTATGTGGTTTTGTATTCACTAATTGCATGATCATTAGAATTAGATGTTCATTAATCATTAGAACTAAGAAGTCTGACCAAGATAACTATTCATAAAATTCAGGAACCAACTCATTAATCTATTCTCAGCTGATGAATCAAATATATAGAACTTAGGGGATTTGAACTCTAGTGGAAGTAATTCAAATATATTGCTTAAAAAACACGTTCTTTGCTTTTTGTTAGCTTAGTTGTTGAAATTTGATAATTTAAGTTTTTGAACTTGTAAAAATCAATAAAACCCCATTTATAGTATTTTCTTTAGTTTAATTAGTTGTTTACTAATTTGATTCAAAATCATACTCGTTCCCTGAGAGTTCGACCCATTTCTTATCTTAGACTATATTATTTCACGATTAGGTACATTGCCTAATTGTGTTTCAAAACTAGTTAAGATTCGATAGGATTTTATAAATTTAAAATTAGTGGTATAAAAATAATTTTCAACAACAAAACATAAAAAAAAGATAACCCATCTTTTTCACCTTTCATTGGTTAGAAATACTTATCACATTACACATAATTATTTCCCTGTTATTTTTATATGTTCCTTTAAATTGTATTAATTTTAATCTATTTCATTAGTTTTTTTTTCATATAATTTCATTCTTTTATGTTTTATTATACATACCTAGATGTCAAGATTTGTTCAACTAATGGTTAGCTTTGATTTTGGTTATCTTGCTTGCTTATTTTCTTTGCTTATAATCTTTATAGATTCACATGGATTGTGATTACTTACACACATTGTTAGCTTTTAGGGCATTTGAAGCCATTTAAAATGGGAAGCGCAAAAGATCAATCAAATAAAGAGGTGGCAGGACATGAGAGTGAAGACAATTGTTTCTTCGTATGTTAAATGGTTACAACAATTTGGTTTTATTTCATTTTTTCAGCTTCAAATTTTGGGTTGTTGCACTTATAAATAAACTTTTCCATTTTCAATTGACCAAGAAAACTTAGATCGAGAAAGACGTACATCTTATGTTTATTGATAATACAAATCTGTGAGCCCAAGTAAAGGTTAATGTTATTTTGGTTTTTGTTGTAATTATTAAAAATGGACAAAACTGCAAATTTGGTCTTTGTGGTTTGTAAAAAACTTTGGATGGGGTCCAAAATCTTTTCGACTTGCATGGATGGTCCAAAATCAGAAACTTTCTATGGACATATAACCTAAAATGACTGATATGCCCTTCCAATGATTATTTTTTAATTTCTTTACCTTTTCCTTTTCTTTTTTGTATATTTATATTAATCCCTTCTCCCCCCCTCTCTCTCTCACACACACATACACACATACTCAAATGTCGTCTTCTTCTGCAGGATTCCATGGAAAAGTTCTAGTTTTATTGTCAATAACTTCTTCAACATCGATCTACAATGAAGACTCATCATCACAATGGAGATTTTTTTGATGATGACTTGTATGAGTATGAGCAGTTCATGTGAAAAAACTACCTCGTCGACTCAAATCTCTTCCAGAATTGGTACTTCACTAACCCTCTTGGTGATTCCTTACAAAGGGTATCATATTTTTTTTTTGCAATAGGGCTAAACTCAAGACTCACCCATCTTCACTGATAAGAACACTAGCATCGACAAAACTCATTTGGAGGGGATTCATGTCTGAACATCGGTGTGGATGAATGGAGGTTAGCAAGAAATCAACCAACACCATTTTCGATACCCCAAATAAGAACTAATAGCATCATTGCTTCTTCTTTCTCCATTCAATTAATCTAAATTCTGTAAAATCTCGTATTCTCCAATAGACATGATATCTTTGTTGAATCCACCTTCTAGCATTGCAAAAGCCAAAGAAAATTAGTACCTGCGGCCATGTTTGTTCTTAATTGTGCATAAAACCCCCAAATTGGATGATGGAATTGCTAGGGTCGACGATGATAAGGTCATTAGACCTGTTCTACTTGGAGTTGCGTCTCTGATAAGGAGGTCGTCAGATTTATTGCTAGAGGAAGAAGAAGATGCAGGTAGAGGAAGAAGATGAAGAACCCAGATTAAATTCATGCTCATTAAACTGAAGTTATGGCCGACGATGGGTCGATAGGAAGGACCGTGTAGGCAGCAATGCCGATGGTGGGGGTAGGCCATAGGAAAAGATGAAGATAAGGGTGGTGGAGATGGATGGGGTGTAATAGTAGTGGTGGTGGTGAATAAGTGAAATTAGGATGGGGTGGTTGCCTGGTTGGTGTCGTTTGGAGAGAGAGAGAGAGAGAGAGAGGGGGGCTGGGTTAGAAGATTATTTTATTTTTTCTTTTTTGATAATTATTAAAAGGATGATAATTTATTTTTTCTATTTTTTGGTGATTATATAAATACTAAAACAAATTAAAAAATGTAAAATAGAAATCATAAGGGAAAAATAGTCATTTTAACCATTTTAGGACTAAAATCACGAAAAGTTTCTGATTTTGGACCATCCATGCAAGTCAAAAAGATTTTTGACCCCATCCAAAATTTTTTACAAACCACAAGTACCAATTTTGAAGTTTTGTCGTACAGATTTGACTGTTACTGTTTTGTTAATTACTATATGTTTGTGTTCTTTAATTGATACGAATCAAACCCTACAGGAGATACATAACAGATCGATCAATCTATGAGTATTATTCGATTAAAGACATGATTACCCTTTGGGTCTACAAATTTATAGAAAAAATTGGGACGCAACTGAAATCATTTTCCTAACTTTTGTTGCTCTTTGTTTATTAATCGAAAAAAATATAGCCTACCAGAAAATCAAATAGATTCTATTAGCACCATCATACACTTTTTGGTAATTTTGATATTATATATATTTTGCTATATAACTTTAAAACCTAACGTTTACATCTATCTTTTATTTCCATTTCATGGTTCCATGAATTACCTCTTTACCCTACAACATGTTGGGTTTTCATGTACTAGCCAACCAAACATCAACAAAAAAAAAAGAAAAAGAAATTTGACCCGTGCGGCACACAAGTCTTTTTACTAGTTAAAATGATCAGATTTTGTGATACAAGTTTAAGATCGACTTAGAGAATATGTATATATGTTGGAGCCTGTCTTTTCTTGATAAGGGCTCTTTTGAATAATTAATATACGACTCTTTATATGTATCTTAGTATCTACTCCACATATATTTTACAAATATAGGTACATTGAAGGTGCATGGAAACTAAATAGAAATCAGCGATTCTAATTAAAATGATAAAATTCAGACTATGATTCCTGGTTTAAGATCGACTAGGAGATATGTATGTCTGCTAAGGATAGATAGTTTTTGCGAGAAGAATATATAAAAGAGACATACAAAATAGAGGTTTTGATTGTTTTTGCATGTTCTACTAGAGATCGTTTATTTTTAAGAGGTCTCTCTTTGTATCCTAAGCCGATCTTAGTTATGCTTTTTTTGTCACAACTCACAACTATATATATATATATATATATATATATATATATATATATATATATATATATATATATATATATATATATATATATATATATATACTAGGTGTGAGACCCGCGTATTACGCGAGTTTATTAAAAATAAAAATTTAATATGAAAATATATAAACATTAAATATTTTATAAAATAATGTTTTCCCATATAAAATGTAATCTTTTGGAGAATTTATGAAAGAAATCAAATCATTTGGAGCATTTATGATAATATATTTTCAAATTAATATAATGATAACCTTACATATATATAACCCATTATAATTTATTGAAAATTTATTTTAAGAAATATGAAACCCTTAAAAAATGACAAGTGGAAAATAACAATTATAAAAATCTTAGAAAAATGACATGTGTCAAAATGAAGGAGAATATGACAAATGGCAAAAAAAACCTTCATTTATTAAGAAGGATATATATATATATATATATATATATATATATATATATATATATATATATATATATATATATATATATATATATATATATAGTTATTTTGAGATTCTATTAAGTGTCTGAAAAGCCATTTGAGAGTTTCAAGTTAACGAAGCAAACAATCTTACACGTGCCACCAATGTGATTTCCTTGTTAAAATCATAAATCAATTAAGTACTACTTCGCAGTAGGGGTGCAAGCAATGTTCTAAATAACGTAAGGCGTGATTTGTGCAAGCAAGGTTCTAAATAACGTAAGGCGTGACTTGGCGGCAATGTCAAACCTCAAGATTTTTCGAGCCTTGGCAAGTCATGACGTTTGTAAGGCGTGACTTAAGACGGTAATTTTCTATATAATTAATATTTTTATATGTATTTTCAACTATTATTAATTTTTATGCATATATATGAGTTAAGGCGACGTTTTGGCAAAGCTTGGCGGCAGGTGCAAGCCTTGGAGTCATGGCGCGCCTTGGCGGAGCCATGATGAGCTTTTTAGAACCTTGGGTGCAAGTGAGACAAGCCAAATCGCGAGAAACTCGAGACCGACTCGGAAAATACTCGAAATCGACTCGACCTTAATCGAGCCGAGCTCGAACTCGAGCTACTCGAGTACCTTATCGAGTCAAGCTCGAGTACAAAAATACTCAGCTCGTAAGGCTCACGAGCTTAGTCGAGCTTAGTGTAATTTACATATATGTCATTTCTTTATAATTGTTCATTTATAAGATATATGTCATATCTTTATAATTATTCATTTATGACATATATGGTTGATATTATATTGATATTCGGTGATTAATAGTGGTTTTTTTTGGTAGTTTGGACATTTACATGTGGAATGTTTAATATTTCTTACTCAATTTAGTGATTTTGATTTTTTTAAAATATTAGTCGAGTCGAGCCGAGCCGAGCTCGAGACTGTCGAGTATTTCACGAGCCCGAGCTCGAGTTTAAAATCAAGGCTCGAGTCGAGTTCTAGCCGGGTTTCGAGCTCGAGTATTTTAGTCGAGCCGAGCTTCGAGCTTCGTAGTATTCGACTCGACTCGGCTCGTTTACACCCCTACTTCGCAGCTTCATCTTGTTGACCCCCTTAGCTGTATGTATAATATAATGTCAACAACTCTGAAATTATGCTATTTTTATTGTATTTTATTTACGTATGAACGCTAGTTATTTACATGATAATTGAGATTTATCAACGATAAAAGAAAAAAAAAATTAAATTGTTTCTTACTTTTTATGTCTACAAATGTTTTTACCCAATAAAATTATAACAAGTTTCATCATTTCATATTTTTTAACTAACTCATTAACGCTATATTAGAAATATATTAAATTGAATGGTGATTTGTGATAATTTTAGTGGGTAGGAATAATTGTAGACATAAAAGATAGGAGGTAATTTAATTTGTCTAAAAGAAATGAAAGACTTTCCAATTTATACGCATCTCTCTCTTGAATTGTCTTAATAACCATGGGCTTTATCCGCTGTAAATGTTAGATTGATTTTACTTTGCTTAGCATCAAAGTAGAACATCTACTTTCAATTGTTCAAGTATGTTTGTTGCTTACTCTTGACTTCTCATTGCTTAATATAATAAACGTACCAGCAGTTTAAATTACCATGTATTATTATAATTTATTTCTAAACCATATAGACCTTTGATGAATACGTATTCATTGTTTGCCTCACTTCTTGGTGATATCTTTCCTAATAATGTGCCCTTTTTTGTAATATATATATGGATATAAGAATAAATATAGACCAATCATTTCTTGGCAAATAAGGTATCTAACAAGGAGGTCATGGGTTCTATCCTATGCATATACTAACCTGTAATTGTAAAAAAATAAATAAATAAATAACTTAAATAAAGATAAAATAGTAATTATATGTATTATAATTAATTATCTTAAGTAATTAACTAAAAAATATAAATATAAATGAATAGTCTTTATTTTAGGCAAGTTTATAATTAAACATATTAAAATATAATTTGTTTCACAGACGGAGCAATCATCTCTTTCATCTCCAATCCTCTTTATCCTCTACCCATAGCTCCTGCACCAAGCCGAGACCACCATCGGTTAATCACCAAGCATCTAACCTCTCCTAAAAACACTTGTTCCTCACGCTTTTCCAATCGACTCCATTCGATTTTAGCTTTTGTGAGGTATTAAATTGAATCAACTTCGTCTTAGATTGAGTAACCTTAGTCTACCAAAGGGTTTATAGTCTAACGGTATCCGGTTTTACCCTTATTCTTTAAGGTTGATGGTTAAGGTCTCATAGTGGATATAGTCATATAGATAGAATTGAAGAGTAGATTAAAAATAATGTATATATATTTAATTTCAAAAAAAGAGTAACCCTAGTCTACAACGATTTCTATTTTAATTTTTAAAGGGTTTTTTTTTTTTTTTTTTTTTTTTTTTTTTTTTTTTTTTTTTTTAACGGGAATTGTTTGATTCTTCAAAGTATTAGATGTATTTTGAATCGAATTACTCTGATTTTAGCTATAACAAACAATTTTGACTTTAAATTTGTGGTTCCGTAGTGCGCATATGTCCTCTATTATTATTATGATTATTTTTTCGTTCGTAGGTTACACTAATTATTGATTTAATTTTCACTTAGGTTATTTAACTTAGAATCACAAATAGATAAACTATAAGTCCTAGCTCCACTACTAATCCCAATTTTATGCCTGAGACCCTCTTATTTGTAATCCTAAATTGCAAAATAATATTAAACTAAACAAACGAACAACAAAGAAATTAAACAAGGTACCCCTGTTTGTAATTCTAAATTGTTAAATAATATGAAACCAAACAAGGAAGCAACAAAGAAATTAAGCAACGTATCAACAATATAACTTTTATTTGTTTCTCATTTTTGTATTGAGTACTCTATTTAAAATGTGATTTCAAAGTATTTATGTAATTTATCTTGTGTTTACTACTTTATTTAATTACTAGTTTATAACCCGTGGAAACCACAGTTACAAAATTAATTAACTATTCATAGTAAAAAATTCAAAATTATTAATTAATTATTTTATATAAAATTTTAAATACATTATTAATTAAGAGATTTTTTTATTAGTTATGTAAAATTATAATTATTGATTCAAATAAATATGTGGAATTTATTTATCATATATATTAGAATCTTTTTATTTGTAAAGTAATGAAAACAATAATATAAAATTTAAAATTTAAAATAAAGAATAAATAGATTGACAAATAACATCACATTAATTAGGAGGTTTAATGAATTTAAAATAGATAATTAATAGAATGACAAGTGGCATCATATTAATTAAGAGTTCTAATATTATGACATTTGGCAAAATGACTACTCTTTTATTAGTATAGAAATTTTATTATTTGTTTCCAATTTAGTAGAATACAGATTTTATTGTTAATCACCGATCGATATAACTTTATTACATTTTTATTCATCTTATTTCTTTTTAAATGCATTATTTTGATTATGGATATCATATCCTTTGAGCAAACATATTTTGATCGAGTATATCATGTGCATCCTTTGAGCAAACAAATAGTCGCTACAATGCATATTTTATTGATAAGGTTAGGAAGATTTATTAATAAATATTGGTTTTCTTTTTTATTTACTTCATTTGATAAACTATATATTAATGTCTTTTTTACTTAATGTAGAAAGAAGACTTTAATTTTATTCCAATCCGTGTTTGGTTGCAAATGAGTTCATGATTATACGAGAAAAAATGATTTAAAATTGGAGAATTCGCTTTTGGTTTCGGTTCAGAATTCCAATGAGGTATTGATTAATTATGATGAACTTTTATTTGTTCTTTTGCTAGACTATGATTTTGGTTATTTGATTACTTTTTTTTTAACTGAGATTACTTTTTTACATTGTTAACTAATCACATAAATCATTCTATTAGAATATTTATATTGTTAGAATATACATCAAATTATCATTTTAGAATATTTATATTGTTAGAATATACATCAAATTGTTCTATTAGAGTATCTTACATGATTGGTTATTCTATACATTGTTAGAGTTTTTTACTAATAATAAAAATCATGTTTTGTTTCAGGACCCATGCACTTGTGAAATCACTAACTACATTGGTTCTATGGGATGTGATACATTGATATGATTATTTGTATTGCTTACTATTCTATTATAATCATTATATCATAATGAATTATTCTACTAGAACCATTATGTCAGAAAGTTGATTATATTTTCTTTGTGGGTTTAGGCTTTGAAGATACTTCCATCGATGTGGAAATGAAAGAAAAGATGAAGAAAGAGAGTGTATTCTAATAGAATTTATGCTATCAGAATGTTTAAAATGACATTTTAGCAATAATATTTTTTTAGAATGGATTAGTATCTTGGTAGAGTTTGATTTTTTTTTTTTTTAACAATTCTTAGTTTTAATCTTTAAGAGTAAATGTCATTCTTAACCATTATTCGTGCTATTTTTTTTTCAGAATGAATGTAGTTATTGTTTACAGTCTTATTCTTTAAGAATTATGTAATTAATGATTCTTAAAGAATAAATTTTGCTTCATATAAATTCCGTGTTATTTATAAAATATAATTTTTGATAATATATGGTATTGAATTCTTTAAGCATGTTAATTCTGAAACATAACTTGAATGAAACCATATTCTATAAAAATAAAATCGAAATTATCTTTATTAGTTCATAACTAACATTCTAAAAGAAATCACATATGATTAAAATTATGTTAGATCTAAAACTGAATTAAGTTAAACAAATTAAAATTTGAAATTAATTGAATCAATTATCCGTTTAGCTCCGATATATATTTTTTTTAAACTTTTATTTCCTAATTTAAAAGTATTGCAAATGTAAGATTTTAACATTCTTTTAAGTAAATGCTATTATTCTATTTTTCTTTAATTTAATACTATATATATATATATATATATATATATATATATATATATATATATATATATATATTAGTATGAGGGTTATTTAAAGTGTTATCTTGTTTATGTGGTTAGGGATAAAGAGAGAATTTTACAACGGTTCTTTCTTGATAAACCTTGTTAGAAATGTGCGGTAATAAAAGCACTTGGAAATCCTGAGAATTGTGTAATCACTTTCAGATTGAAGTATTTGGGTGGTATTCATAATCTTCAAACAGATAAGAATCAGAATAAGAGAACAAGAACAGAGAATTGGATGTTATAAAATTTGCGAGTACCATAAAATGAATACCAAAAACATATTGTAAACCTCCTTGTTTGAAAACTGTCACAAGACAAATTTTTTTGTTAGAAAACTACCCAAATTGTCATAAAATAGTTTTTCGACAGTCAAAAAGTGTCACAAAACGGGGTTTTAATTAGAGTGCAGACGAGGTCCAAAACTAGCCAGGGGCTCTGCCCCTTGGACCCCGCTCCCAGGTGCGCTTCCACACCCCTAAATGACAATCTACTTTGAATCTTAAATAAACTTAAACAAGTGTGAAATGCACACCTTCTTTTCTTGTTTAATATTCAACAAGATTGATTTTGGTCAACAAGTTAACCCATTACACTTTAAATACAAGTAGTGAAACAAACCTTACCTCTGTTATGTATCATTTACTTCATCACTTCGTAGAAGATATAAAGTTGACCTAGTTCACCAAATGATCGAAGCTTTCAAAAGGGGAAAATCTTTGGAAAATAGCTAAATGTTACATACCATAATTCTGAAAAGTAATAAAATTTAGTTTGGAGGAAGGATAGTATTCATTTTCAAGGTTTATGCATCATGAAAGATTATGTAATGATTGAGGTAATTAATTGAATGTAATAATAATTACAACAGTCGCATAATGGATGACGGATATGTATGCAACTGTTTGATAACTCAAGCACAAAAGTTAAAGCATAGTTCAATGGTTCTCCTTTTTTTTATAGCAACAAGAGAGTTTTCATTCAAAGGACAAAGCTAGCGAGAAGCTAGGAATACAAGGCATTAAGATATTCAACCTTTAGATCTAAACATCATATATATCCCATTTTAACATACAACCTCCCCTGGCTCTAATTTTTAGCCAATAGAAGGCAAGAGCCTTAACCTCGCTAATAAGAATAATGGCGTTCTTCGTTTTATTGTGAAATACAAGCCCGATCCTGAAGGTCTATATCACCCACGCAAAGGCCAATATAAGAACATAAATAACAATGTATTCTTCTTTAGGTCATTCACGATGCAGTCAAGAGTGAAAGCATGTTGAATCGAGGTCGCATCAATAGGAAAATCGAACAACCAATTAAGAAGGGTAGGCCGTACCTCCAAAACAGTGGAGCAATCCATGAAAATGTAACCTTTTGTTTCCAGTTTAGTATTGTACAAGGGACATAGAAAAGAACCCACATTAACTCCAATACGCTCAAGATTGGTACGAGTAGGTAATCTACCAAACCGTGCCTTTCAGATCCAAATGAGTACATTCGTTTTACCCAATGCAATTTTATTCCAAGCGGTCTTGAGTGGACACTTAGTCAGAATTTTAGCATTGATAATCCTCCTAAGGGAGGAAACAATGAATTTACCATCAGGTTCTTCACTCCAGCTGCACTTTTGATTTTGTCACATAATCATGTTTACAAAGCGGATGTTTTGATGATCAAGTGCAAGGTATAAGTGGATAACGTTTCCCCAGATACGACGTCTATCGGTAGTAGATCTAACACGACCAATTCCACCATCAGAACCATGAATTGTTTGGATTACTCCTTTCCAAAGAGCAACATCTTCATTTTTGAAGTACTACCACAACTTGACAATTAAAGCGAGATTAAAGGCATGAGGGCTTCTAGTGGCAAGGCCTCCATTTTGCTTGCAATTAAAAACTTTTTTCCAAGCAATCCAGGTTGTTTTGTGGTTGTCCAAACTTCCACCCCAAAAAAAATGATTACGGATACTTTCAAGGCGTTTAATCACCCCTATAGGTGACTTGAAGAGTGAAAGAAATGTAAGTAGCAAGGCTGCCAAGTAGATTCTTACAAATGATTAATCTACTGCTGAACGATTGATTATGCGTCTTCCACAATGAGAGCATCTTTTGGAGTTTTTCAATAACGGGTAGCTAACTTGACTTTCTGGATATTTTGGCCCCAACCGGCACTCCAAGATAAAAGAAAGGGAGGGACCCATCCCCACAATTGAATCGGCAAGCCATATAGGATATATCTAGGTTGGTATCCCAATACCCATCACATTGCTTTTAGAATGATTGACTTTGAAACCGGAGGCGGTATGGAAACATTTGAGGATGCAAAGTAGCTTAAGAGCCTTCTCTTTGGACCATTCGCCAAGAAAAATTGCGTCATCTGCATGTTGAAAGATAGAGAGGTTCGGGCTATTGTTAAAGAGATTAACACCTTTGTATAAACATTTTTCAACCGCTTCGAAGACCACCACTCTAAGACACTCTGTTGCGATGATAAAGAGAAAAGACAATGGACAACCTTGAGGAATATCCATGAGAGAGAACTTTCAAGACAATCATTTGTTTTTTCTTTTATTGGCCCAAGTAATCATTTCATTAACCATGAGAGGAATATCCATGATGTTTCTGCGTTTAATGTAACCAGATTGCTCTTTGCTAACGATCGATGTAATTAAACCTATTCATGATATTGTCTATAACTCCTAGCTATGCTGTATGCAGGTTTGCTTAATCCATTTTATATGTTATTTTTTTACCTGTGCATACGAATGATTTTCTTTAACTCTTTTGTTTTTAATCCAATTTAAATGTTCCCTTCTCTTATATGCTGACCTGAAAACTTTTGCTAATTGACCGTCTTGGAATTCAATTTTTTGGGTGAAGCTCTCCGAAGTGTTTCAAAAAGATATTTGTTTTATTAGTGAAACAAAAAATTGACTTGGGAATATAATACAAACGTAAATGTCACATGGAGTATTTAATTTGATAAACGTCACATGTCTCCCATATGGCTTGGTATTGAATGCCGTCCAATTCTCGTCAATCTAGTACTATTAATTATCGCTTAGTTTAAACTTCTTAGTTCCGTTTAAACTACAATATATGTTATTAATGATTCACTTTATATGTAAAACTTCGACTACACTGATCACATCCTATTTTCATTCTCATTTTGTCGCGTCTCTAAGCTAGTTTTATATTGTTGACACGGTAGAGTACAAAGCTTCTTAAGTGGTAGAACATCCTTCTGAATGGGTATATAAAGCCTCCAACCACCTATTCTTATCTTCACCCACTCCACTTAATTTTTTCCATCTTTAGTAATCAACATAACCTGTAACCCTTTGCATTCTATATAGATCTTCCAATTAAAATCTCTTTACTCTTAGGCATGGATAAACTTGGGTTTTACTTGCTAATTCTCCTTCACACCATCCACTACGTCTATGGTGCTGATACCAATATCACCCCCCTTGACTTTGTCAAAACCTCATGCAAAACAACCCGCAACCAGGCTCTCTGTGTCAATTCTCTCTCAAGTTACGCTGGTTCTATCCAAGGAAGCGATCAGCAGCTTGCTAAAGCAGCCATTGCGGTTAGTCTAAACAATGCCAAGTCAGCAGCTGCACTCGTTTCCAAACTGGCTGCAACCTCGAAACTAAAACCACAAGAGTACCAAGCACTGAAAGACTGTGTCAATAACATGGCCAGCTGTGTTACTAGTCTAACCCAGTCAGTTCAGAAGCTTCGTAAGATGGGTCAGTTTAAGGGCAAAAATTTTGATTGGCACATGAACAGTCTTCAAACATGGGTAAGTTCTGCCCTTACACACCAGAACACTTGTGCTGGAGGGTTCTCTGATAGTTCAATGAATGGAAAAGTGAAGGATGTTCTTAATAAGAAGATGACTTCGGTGACACAAATGACCAGCAATGCACTTGCTTTAGTAAATGGGTTTGCATTGAGGCATAAAGAAGTTACCCATAAACCTTAAGGGTTATAAATTGCTATGGAAAGAGGTTGGCGTTTTAGTAATATTATAGTGTGCCACAAGTTTTGGTATCCTTAAGGATTGTGTTTTTGACTGGGTCTATGCTGCGCTGGTTTGCAGTGCATTGTTCAGGTGTTTTTTTTTTTGCCTCAATTACGGCTATTTTATGATAACTTATACCTAACGGAATAAAGATGGCACCTAATTACAAGATAATTTTTGTCATTTCCAGATGATATAGCTTCCAACCGTAATATGTGTATATTGCATCGTGGTTTGATTTTGTGCAATTTTGTAGTTCTAAGACCCTACATGATACTCTATCTATAAATGTCTAAACCCATTTATTTATATTTAATCAATAACCATAAGAACACCGATCAATTCTAGAAGCAGTAGTGCAATGACACTTTTAACCTCGGTTTCAAGGACCATCGAGTTTTCTGCATATATAACTTAACATTAATAGAAAGCAGCTACTACCATACATCTATTAGTTTTTAGTGATTTCCTAGTTTCTCATGTTACTGAGCTAAGTCTGGTGGTTAAGCCTAGCAATTCTCAAAACCCGACACGAAACACGTTTGAAGATAAACCGGTTTGGGTTGAGTTTTTCAACCTACCAACATGCCAACCCGTTTATTAAACCGGGTGTACGTGTATATGTGTATATGTGTTTGCCAAAAAATTCTGGGTTGACAGGTGACCCATTATGATTTTAGTAAAAAAAAGTTATATATTTAATAAATGTTTTAAGCAGGATATGTAATTCTGCATAAACTCATAACATGAAACTTCTCCTTCCTATCAAACAACTATTCTCTCTCCACTCGAGCAACATTGACCACAAGTTTGGGGAAGTCAAACAAAGACTTTTAGGAAGATGGATATATAACATATTGGTTCTTTACATGCTTCATAGTGCCATTAATACTCTGAGTACATAGGTATTCCTATGTATGTAATTGTATTTATAAACCTATGTCACACCTATTAGTCTAGGCCCGTTTGTGTATGTGTGATTGTGTATATTCTTTGTAATATCTCGTTGGTGAATCAAGAAACAGATTTCACAATACGGTATCAGAGATCAATATTCATCTTTCCTAATCTTCCTTCTCAAATCTCTCTTTCCCAGTATCTCTCGTCCCTCACAGTTCCTCTACTGCCGGCCGTTCCCAAACCCTAACCAGTTTCATCTCTTCTTCTTCTTGTCACTCGAAAATGTCGGCACCACCCCTCCCATCCACAAAGCATTCGTTGTTACAAACATCAAGACCCACATTCATATCGTTCTTGATCTGCAACGACACAACTACCACACTTGGCGAGAATTTATTTTTACCACACACTGTGAAGCGTATGACACTCTTCATCACATTGACGATACCTTTGATGCTCCCACACCTCCATCCACGGATCCTCAATGGAAAAAGGTCGATGCTGTCATCCGCACATGGCTCTACATAACTCTCTCACAAAATCTCACCAATAGTGTTGTGAAGACCAACTGTTTTATTCGGCAACTATGTCTCACACAACAAAAAACATTACCTTTAGCGGCGACAAAAAACGTCCCAATTGATGACACGTGGCGTCACTAATACCTTTAACGACGACATGTCGTCGCTATTACATCATAGCTAACAGTCATTTGTCGTTGCAATTGACGTCGTCTCTAATACTGATCGCCTCTAAATGTCATGATTGTCGCTGTTGGCATTGTTTCTATTGATATTCCACCACCGGTCGGAGGTTTTCCGGCAAAGGTTCCCGGAGGAAGGAGTTGTCGCAATTGGTCGATGTCGCCCCTAAAGTTGTTGCTAATGCTTAAAAAAAACGGTTTATTTATGATATTAGTTTATATGTTATAAAATGTAGATTTCAGAAAAAGACAGAAATCAATAAATACAATATTACATAAAACATCAAATATACCACATTACATAAGCTATCTAATAAATCCAAAATAAATATCAAATATATCATCCATAAACTATCTAATAAATCCAAAATAACATCATCTATAACGTAAAACAAGAAATACTATGCGTATTCGTCTTTCCTATCGTTGTTATCATTGTTGTTGACTTGGTTCTTAAACGAGCGGATAATATTTCCAATTTCCGTGACAAATGTCGGGTTTTGAAGAAAAGCATTCGCATCCACATCCTACAATCAAGTCACAAGCACATTAAGTAATTAACAATTTAACAAACTATCAAACTATCAAAGCACCAAATGAATTAAATCGTTAACAATTTAACAAACTATTAGAAGACTAAATCAATTTAAGTTTTTAACAATTTAACAAACCACCAAACTATCAAAAATTATGAATGCATCAAGTTCTTAAATTTATAACAAATCTACCAAATTCTGTAAGCATTTAATAAGTACATGTGTTGGTTGCAGTGCTTGTGACTTTGACTGTCACTGGGATGGAACACTTGTACTCGCCGCAGAAGGAGGTTTAGGCCCAATGCCTCTCACATGACCCTTTCGAGCACCTAAAACCTTCTTAAATATTGTGATCCAATCAATGGAGTCTAGATCACCATTGGAGTCGGCTATGTGCTGAGTCTATAAAGTAACCTCAGCAACTAAAGCATTCGGTATTTCACAAAGATTGTCAATATATTGTAAAACTAACAAAAAGAAAAAACAACAATCTACTTCATTTTTAAGTAATAAAAACTTACATATTGGTCTTCAACTAATGGATCAACGAATTCCCCTTGTTTATTCATATGACCACGGTGAAATGGTTCAAGTCTATTCAAATTCTGTTTAATATTAAAAAATATGTTATACTTAAATAAACATTAAAAAATATGTTAGAACTGAATAAACATTATTGTAACTTATGTTCTTAAAACAAGCACTACCGTAGTTGCACGTTTCCCCATAATTCTTAACTACTTGCTTCTTCTGATATTCTTTGTTTTCAGCGGATCGTTTTTTATGCTTCTTTATTAAGAAGTGGTCAATAGCATCACGCCAACGTTGTGTATCCATACCCTCAGGTGTTTGAGCCCTTACTGCCTCCACATCCCCTTCAAAATCAATACAAGGTGTTTTTGCAATATGTTTGCGGCCTCTATACCGCGCATATATCCGATTATATAGTGACACCCAATAAACTGAAGCCACGGGATCATTTGAAATCGCTCCAAAATCAAACCATGTATAAAAAATAGAGAAGTTAAAAATCAATTAGAATTAAACATATTAAATATGACTTTGTAAATAATTTATCGAAAGATACTGGAACATGCCACCCATTTCGGCTTCAGAAACTTCTTTCCATGTGTCCTTATCGAAAGTGACGACGCGCCACATGTAGCTCCCAACCTTACGAATGGAACATTCATATACTTCCGTAATCGACATGTGATTATTTATGTCAAATGTTATCTTTAGAGGCCGTTTGCCGTTACCTGCAAATAGCTTGTACATTTTTTTATTTACTAACATGGCTCTTCTTTTTGGAGCCACCGCTGCATAAAAAATATTAGTAAAGCTAATTTTTTATATAGATACAATATGAAATACAATAAAGTATAATAAATCTTAATTACCATCGATCTGGTGATCACCAAAACCTTCATTGAACGAATGTGGTGGCTCGTCACCACAGTCACCTCTATGGCCCATCATAGCAGCCATGAGATACAGAAAGACAATCCAAAATATTGACATCCTGAATAGTTATAACACCATATGAATATATATATATATATATATATATATATATATATATATATATATGTGTGTGTGTGTGTGTGTATATATATATATATATATATATATATATATATATATATATATATATATATATATAATATGATTACAACAAATACAAACCTTATTTTACTAGTCAAAATGTATAATTTTTTTTATCATTCTCGCCCTCAGACACTTCAGTGTCTGCCAACACATCATTATCATAATTAGAATCCTCATCATCATTATCAGTCTCGTAGTCAGCCACATTATTGATGATACTATTAAGTAATTATTTATGTTGTGTCAAAATGGTTTGTTTGTCTAGTTCTGATTCCGAAATAGGCATGTCTATTTTCGTAATCGTTATCTTTTGCATCTATAAATATAGTATTGTTTTGTCTTTTTGTGTAGACTTCAGGCTAGCATAGAAAGAATAGTTTCGATCTTGTATACAAAATTTTCTAATGCTAAGTGAATGAATATCAGTCTCTTTTCAATCATTATCATTCCAGATCATTAATTCGTCTCATAATATAGAATCTGATGATCATTTTATTCTAACAGTTGGTATCAGGGTAGGAGATAGTGTAATCTAATCGCTATTCTTCTGTTGAGTTAAGGGTTTTTCAGTTCTTTTAGATTTATTTTTGTTCTCTCAATCATTTTTGAATTTTGCAATATCTTCGTTGCAAATTGATTGTAGATCTTAGATCTAAATCCTTCATTTTCCATTGAACTCGATTTAAGCTTACATATCCGATTCTATATTCAATTTTATTTAATTCTCGCTAAAATGTCTAAAGATGATCTTCACAAGCTGTTGTTCAGTCTTCAAAGCAGCATTCGATCAACAACAAGGATTTCTATCATTTTTCCTGAATATTACGAAGTTTGGGCTCTTCGTTTCGAAGAATATGTGCTAGGAATTGAAACACATAGATCTAGAATTTGGCACGTAATGACGGTTGAAGCGTACACGTATTCTAGTATGAGAGAAGAAGTCAAAACTCAAATAGAAAATGATACAATCATAGCTGAATATAAAAAAATTATGAATGATGATAACGAAAAGATGATGTGTAATTTAAAGGAAATGAGAATCATTCGATTAACTCTTCTTCCTAACACATTCCGTCTTGTAAACTCACACGATACCGCAAAGAAAATCTAGGACAAACTGAAGGAATTATACTCTGGTGATGAAGCCCTGGAACATTTTCTACAAACGACACTTTTTTAAAGTTTGGATCCTTTATGCAGAAATCAGAAGAGAATCTAAATAAAACTATCAACCGCTTTAATCACTTGTTTAGCAGAATGATTAATTACAATCTTAAACGACAAGCTATTGAAGAAAAAGTAACATTCATGAACAGTCTCAGATCTGAATGGAAATCGATAATTTCAACAGTTAAGGTTCATGAACAGTTTAAAAACTATTCTATGGGAAAATTGGTGGCGATTCTGAAATAACATGAGGATGAAGTCACAACCTCTGTCGAACCCACGATATAAGCTTCTTCGTCTTGAGCACGACCTCTGTGCTCCCCATGACCCTCTGACCCACTTTTCCCCAACAAATATGAGTTCGACATCTCTGACCATAAAGGAGATCGAACGAGGGCATACTGATACTAGCATGTTGGCTATTATTATAAGAGAACTCAGCCAAAGGAAGATAGGATTCCCAACTCCCACCAAAATCAATAACACAGGCGGGTAACATATCCTTAAGCATTTGGATCGTCCACTCGCTCTGCTCGTCTATCTGCGGGTGGTATGCAATACTAAAATGTAGTCGGGTACCCAACTGCTCATGAAATCTCTTCCATAATTTGGAAGTAAAACACACATCCCGGTCAGACACAATAGATGTTAGAACCCCATGCCGACCCACCACTTTACGAACATAAATCTCGTCCAACTTCTCCACAGAAGAGTTCTTACTAATGGCTAAGAAGTTAACACTCTTCGTCAAACGATCAACTATCACCCAGATAGTGTCAACACCCCTCGCAGTCCCCAGTAACCTGGTAATGAAATCCATCGTGATATGCTCCTTCTTCCATAAAGGAACCTTCACAGATTGAAACTAGCCATGAGGGTGCTAGTGCTCCGCCTTGACCTTTCGGCAGGTCAAACATCACTCCACAAACCATGCTACATCCTTTTTCATACATCAACACCAATAATTGTGCTTCAAATCAAGATACATCTTTGTAGCCCTCGGGTGGATAGAAAATCTTGATTTGTGGGCCTCCTCTATCAATATCCGTCGGGCCTCACCCGCATGCGACACCTATATCGCCCATGAAGAGTCAAAAGCCCTATATTGTCCATATCAAATGTTGTAATTTAACTGATCACCCGCTTACTCTTCCTTTTTTCCTCCTTTATGGCATCGATCTGTGCTTCATTGATGATCTCTAAAACTGGAGTCATCACGATCGTCCTCATGCATACATCCCATATCGAGGTACTCACTGCCCTCTGACTCAAGGCATCAGCCACCACATTGGTCTTGTGTGGATCATACAAGATCTCATAATCATAGTCCTTCACTATATCCAACCACCTCCTCTGCCTCATATACAAATTAGGTTGATCTATAAGGTATATCAGGCTCTTATGGTCCGTATAGATGGTACAACGAACACCATAGAGATAGTGACACAAAAAATTAAGGGCAAAAACCACTGCCCCTAACTCCAAATCATGAGTGGGGTACCTCACCTCGTGATGCTTCAGCTGCCTCGAAGCATAGGCTATCACATGCCTGATGGGTTTTATGCATAAGAACAATCCTATGTGCTCATACAAACCCTAATGCTTGGATCTAGGTTTCTCTATTATACATGCTTTGAATCCAACACTTACAAACCTAGATCTATCATATATAATTCGAAATTATCATTAAGAAAACAGATCTAAGTGTTTTACCTCTTTAAAGTAGCTTGAAATCCTTGTAATCTTCTTGACCTTGAGCTTAGAGTCACAATTGTAACTCATCTAATGGTTCACAAACCCCACAAGCAAGAAGGCAATATGAGAGAGGGTGAGAGATGCTAAAATCGGCCCTAGGGTTCTCTTGGAATCAAGTGTAGCTAATTTTCATAGCCTAGGGGTCTTATTTATACTGCAAGCTGCTAGGGTTTCAGTTTAAACCCTAATGGACAACTTAGCCAGCAAGCAGCCCAAGGAACCTTTTGGAATAAGGCCTTGTACGAAAAGATGATGGATCCCCAACATAATTTCGTTCACCCTATAGTCCATTAGGTTTCCCAGCCCAAAACTCAACTATCATACATTTCACAGTTTATACCCCTTTATTCAATGAATCTCTTTTAGTCATCAAATTAATTCCTAATTAATTTATGACCAATACTAATTAAATAAATATGATTTATCCTTTAATATATTATTCTCATAATATATTAATAAACCATAATATTCTCTCTCTCTCTCTCTCTCTCTCTCTCTCTTTCCTTAAATTACCTTGTCAAATTGCTTTGGAGAAGGCAACCCAAAAGGACCATGCATAACCGGGTCAAGTACATACCAAATATAGTTATGGGCTTAGACACTAATCCAACAGTCTGCCACTTGCATAAGTCTAGTAACTATATCTCACATATGACTGTAGAATCCGATTAGCAATTGTAGCTCTTATACTTCGTTGTCAACTCTGATCAACAACTTGTCCTTCAGATAAGGGATCGCATAATCCTCTGTTCTAGATATCATGCTGACAATGCTTATTGTCCAACATTTGTTCCTCAATTTCCGATTTGTTTGACATAGAATTTAGTTGAACACATCAACTTCATTCTGACCGGGCCCAGCACATAAGTCAAACCAAATCATCGAGTGGCCAAGATATCACCTTTATTCTCATAGAATAAAAGGAACAGATCAACTTCGACTCGTATGCATCCATTATTTACTAATTCAATCATGTATAACAATGTGTTTTATAACATCAAGTTTCTAATGCGTTTACACATCATCAATGCATAAGCAACCAACAAACAACAACCACATCTCTAAGTTTAAAGACTGTATGATATTATCGCTTTGCGATCACCAAAGTGATACCAGCAAATACGGGTTTATTCCAATTTTCAAATCATATTCATAAGTACTCATGAACTTTGCAGCAAACCTTTGCTATGACCAGAACCTTTTGGACAATCTACAAACAATTCATGACAGTCTTCATTCATATCTACTTCCAAAATATGAATGACTGTGGATTGTTTGAATAATCCTATCATTCAGGAAGTCAAAACATGCAAAATTGAAACAATAGATAAATAACCAACACAAGATAGTAGATTTACTCATAAATAACACAACTTTATTTATTCATCAAATTTTAAGTACAAAATATCTATGACACGTTTCCTATCTAATCCAAACTTATATCATCCTTCAGCCCAATGCTCCTAGCGTGCTGCAAGTGTTTGACCCTATTCAGTCCCTTCGTAAGGGGATCTGCTGGGTTTTCTTCTGATGATACCCTCTTCACAACGAGGAGTCCCTCTTCTACCCGATGTCTGATAAAATGGTATTTTCTGTCGATATGTTGAGATCTACCATGATCTCTTGGTTCCTTGGTTAAGGCAACCGCTCCTTCATTATCACAGAAAATTTCCATCGGCTCCTTTATGGATGGCATAACTCCAAGGTCTCCAATGAAGTTCTTCAACCGTATAGCCTCCTTTGACGCTTCGCTCGCCACAATGTTCTCTGATTCGCACGTTGAATCAACTACGGTCTCTTGCTTGGAACTTTTCCAAGTCACTGCTCCTCCATTTAGGGTAAACACCATGCCCGACTGCGATTGGTAATTATCCCGATCCGTCTGAAAACTAGCATCACTGTACCCTCGTACCCTTAAGTCATCACTCCCACCGAGGACTAGAAACCATTCCTTGGTCCTTCGTAGGTACTTAAGAATATTCTTAACTACAATCCAATGAGCTCTACAAGGGTTCCCTTGATATCTGCTGACCATGCTCAAAGCGAAGGCCACATTAGGGCGAGTACAAGTCATAATGTACATGATAGAGCCTACTGTGGAAGCGTAAGGTACTCGACTCATATCAGCTATCTCTGTCTCTGTACTTGGGCTCTGAGTCTTAATCAGCTTGGTATTGCTTTGGATTGGTAACTTCTCTTTCTTGGATTTTCCATACTAAAACACTTTAGTACTTTATCCAAGTATGTATCCTGACTGAGTCCTATCGATCTCTTTTCTCTGTTTCTTACTATCCTTATTCACATAATATAAGCAGCCTCTCCGAGGTCCTTCATAACGAAACATTTCCCAAGCCAGGACTTGACCTCCTGCAAGGTTGGGATGTCGTTTCCTATGAGCAGTATGTCGTCGACATACAATACGAAGAAGCTCACTATACTCCCACTGGCTTTGACATATACACAAGATTCATCTTCGTTTCGCAGAAAGCCAAACTCTTTAACTTTCTCGTCAAAAAAAAGATTCCATCTGCGAGACGCTTGTTTCAATTCATAAATGGATTTCTCAAGCTTGCATACTCTATTCGGATGCTTCGCATCGACAAAACCCTCTGGCTGATTCATGTAGATAGCCTCAGCCAACTTTCCATTAAGGAAAGCGGTTTTCACGTCCATCTGCCATATTTCCTAATCATGAAACGCAACTATTGCGAGCATTACCCTAATAGACTTTATCTTCACAACTAGTGAGAAGGTCTCATCATAGTCAACTACGGGAGTTTGAGTAAAGCCCTTCGCAACTAATCGCGATTTATAAGTGTGCACTTTCCCATCCATGTACGTCTTCTTCTTGAAGATCCATTTGCACCCGACTGTCTTTCGACCCAAAATATTATCAACCAAATTCCAAACTTTGATCTTGAATCTCTTCAAGTTCAATTTGCCTCCCATTGTCTTCTTGGCTTATCAATTCCCTTTCTCGGAAAACTCCTCTTCTAGCAACAAAGACAACATTGTCACTCGGTCTATAGAAAAGATAGCCAAAAGACTTATGCGGATAGCCGATGAAATAACACTTCTGACTACGAGGTTCGAGCTTGTCATGAGTCTCTCGTCTTACGAAAGCCTTGCAACCCCAAACCTTGATATGTGCCAACGAGGGAGCTTTCCCAGTCCACATCTCGTGACGCGTCTTCGTAACCTTCTTGGTGGGAACTAAGTTAAGGATATGGGCGGCAATCTCTAAGGCATACCCCTAGAAAGCTATCGGTAATGAAGTCCGACTCATCATAGGACGAACCATGTCCAACAAGGTCCGATTACGTCTCTCAGCCACACCATTCAATTGTGGCGTCCTCGGAGGCGTCAATTGTGAAACAATTCCACATTCTTTTAGATAGTCCTGAAACTCAAGACTTACGTACTCTCCTCCTCGGTCTGACTAAAGCATCTTGATTTTCCTGCCCAGTTGATTCTCCACTTCATTCTTAAACTCTTTGAACTTTTCGAAGGTTTCCGACTTTTTCTTGATTAAGTAGATATATCCATATCTGCTATAATCATCCGTAAAAGTCACGTAGAAGCGTCAAGAATCCGTTGTGGTGGGTCTAAAGGGCCCACACACATCGGTATGTATGAGATCCAATTGACCCTCACCACTTTCACAAGTGCCAGTAAAGGGTGACTTGGTCATCTTCCCAAGTAAACAAGATTCACACGTGTCATCGTCCCTAAGGTCGAATGACTCCAACACTTTATCCTTTCGGAGTTGGGTTATACGTTTCATGTTGACATGGCCAAGGCGACAATGCCAAAAACATGCTTTGTCTAGACTAGTAGACAAATCAATATTCAAAACATCATTTCCTAAATTATCAACAACCATCGCAGATTCATAAATCCCATTACAAGGTTATGCATTGAAATAAAAGACACCATTCAAATAAACATTAATAGAACCATTACTATTATCAAAAGAATATCTGAAACCTTGTCTAAACAATCCATGAAATGAAATAATGTTTCTTGCCATATCTGGCGAATAATATCAATTATTTAAATCTAGCCCTAACCCATTACTCAACACTAAAGAATAAACTCTGACTTTGGTCACAGTCGACGATCTTCTGTTTCCCACTATCAAGTTCATCTTTCCATGCTCCACTTCCCTACTTCTTTTTAGGCCCTGCATATCAGAACAAATGTGGAATCCACACCCTGTATCAAGAACCCATGAAGTAGTAAATGATGAGTTGTTAGATTTAATAGAATATATACCTGCAAAGGTGGGCTTAATCTTTCCATCCTTTATATCTTGCAGATATTGAGGGTAGCTTCATTTCCAGTGGCCCTTTTGGTGACAATAGAAGCACTCTGCTTCCTTGGGATCGGAGGAGGGTTTAGCGGGGCCTGCTTTGGTCCCACTTGAGGATGAACCGTTACGGGGCTTCCCATTTTGGTGGCTCTTACATGGAGCCTTCCTCTTTTTACCCTTTCCTTGACTTATTACCATCACAGAAGCGGCCATAGCAGGGGATGGTGCAACGGATTTGTCTTTGAGGTTGCTCTCAACAGTCCTCAAGAGTCCTTGGAGCTTTCTTAAGGAGACCTCTTCCTTGTTCATGTGGTAGGTCATCCTAAACTGGTTGGAGTAGGAGGGCAACGAGTGGAGGATTATGTCGATAGCCAAATCCTCATCAAACTTAACATTAAGTTTTAGAAGACGATCAACACACCTCTGCATTTTCTGAAAATGAGAGGTTAGGGATTCTCCACTCCCCATCTTAGCGGTGATCATGTTAGTAATGATCTCATAGCGCTCTTGCCTCGCGCTCTGGTGATACTTGTCCAGCAAATCCTGATGCATTTCATACGGATACATGTCCTCATAGGACTTTTGGAGTTCGAGGTTCATGGTGGCCATCATGATGCAATGAACTTTCGTAGCATCACGCTTGTGGACCTCAAAGGTGGCCAACTCTTCAGGAGTAGCAACATCTGGGATGATCTTTTCAAGCTTTTCATCGAGGACATATTCTTTGTCCTCGTAGCATGTGATCATGCAAATGTACCTCATCCACTCGTTGAAGTTTGAACCATCAAATGTCACCTTTTGACATAGGTTCATCAACGAGAATGACCAGAAGCGTTGTTGTTTTTGTTGTTTGCAGACATCTGAAAAAGAAAGGAACAAAGTTTGATTAGAAATGAATCCCTAATTAAACACCCAAATGAGAAATTAGGGTTAGGATCCAACAACATTATTTACAACTTAGAAAGGGATGCCGTACTCTAAAAGTAAATAATTTGAAGGTAAGTGAAAGACGATTCACTAATTCTCACCATGAAAACGAAAAAGATATTTAGGTTTTAAATGTATTGAATATTCCTAGATCTTTGAAATTCATTGAACTTTTCAATGGCATGTCTAAATCTCGATATGCACTTCAAATTTGTGACTGGGATACCGAGGATCGCAAACAATTTGTGAATAACCATGCGAATCAACATGGCGCACTCAATGTCTCTATCACCTAATCAATGTGCTGATAAACCACACACGCTCCATTGATCTATGACAAACATCGAGTCACCCTTCGCTACCAATGTCATCCCCAAATTAGTGTGCTGGTTAACCACACGCGCTCCACCAACGTTTGACAAGGGTATGAAGTGTAATTCCATGGATTAGCATAATTTTTCACATTTTACCCTAAAGTAACTAAGATTGGGAATTTGTAAAACATGTAGTTACTTTGTATCTTACATTGTAGTTTTAATGAGGAGAGGATTGCCCTATCCTACCCGTTCGGCTAACGACCCTCCACCAGTCAAGCAAGCGGTGGGTGTGAGTGTACACCGATTAAGCGCCATTTTATAGGCAGCAACCTTATAGACTAGATTTGTGAATGAGGCCTACTAACGATAAGACTAGCATTTTAAGTTATACATATATATTAATTAAGCTTGTAATAATATAATAGTATAGGGTTGAATTTTAAACTTGTAAAATTCAAAGGGTTTGAAATTTAAATTATTCAAAATTAAACTTTTAATCACAAAATTCAAATTTCAAAACTTGAGGGCAAGTTTTGAACTTTTCAAAACAAAAGGGATCAAATAACAAATAATTTAAATTAAACAATTAATTTCATAATTATCTATATTTGATCTAATCCAATTTTAGTCATGAGATAATTACCAAATAATTTTAAACAACCCATATTTATCATATAAACAACCAATATTCAAAAGATTTGAAATTATCTATTGTTTTGGCAGGGATAATCATTTAATTAAAGTAAAATTCGGATTTTAACTTCAAAAAACGATTTAGGCATCAAATCCATGACAAAACAGCAACAGAATTTCGAAATATCCTCTGCCTGATGCACAGACTCGCCAAGTAAGGCATGGACTCGCCGAGTCCAGATACTGACATGCCGAGTTGGGTCGGGTAGAAGCAAGAAAACTCAATTTTCAGCAAGCAAATAGTTAAGCATCACATACAATTGAAACCAATCAAGGCTTTGATACCACTGATGGGTTTTATGCATAAGAACAATCCTATGTGCTCATACAAACCCTAATGCTTGGATCTAGGTTTCTCTATTGTACATGCTTTGAATCCAAGACTTACAAACCTAGATCTATCATATATAATTCGAAATTATCATTAAGAAAACAGATCTAAGTGTTTTACCTCTTTCAATTAGCTTGAAATCCTTGTAATCTTCTTGAACTTGAGCTTAGAGTCACAATTGTAACTCCTCTAATGGTTCACAAACCCCACAAGCAAGAAGGAAATATGAGAGAGGGTGAGAGATGCTAAAATCGGCCCTAGGGTTCTCTTGGAATCAAGTGTAGCCAATTTTCATAGCCTAGGGGTCTTATTTATACTGCAGGCTGATAGGGTTTCAGTCTAAACCCTAATGGACAACTTAGCCACTAAGCAGCCCAAGGAACCTTCTAGAATAAGGCATTGGACGAAAATATGATGGATCCCCATCATAATTTCGTTCCCCCTATAGCCCATTAGGTTTTCCAGCCCAAAACTCACCTATCATACATTTGACAGTTTATACCCCTTTATTCAATTAATCTCTTTTAGTCACCAAATTAATTCCTAATTAATTTATGACCAATACTAATTAAATAAATATGATTTATCCTTTAATATATTATTCTCATAATATATTAATAAACCATAATATTCTCGCTCTCTCTCTCTCTCTCTCTCTCTCTCTCTCTCCTTAAATTACCTTGTCAAATTGCTTTGGAGAAGGCAACCCAAAAAGACCATGCACAACCGGGTCAAGTACATACCAAATATAGTTACGAGCTTAGGCACCAATCCAATAATGCCATCTCTACATCAACACATCACCCAATTCCGTAATGGATGCATCACAATAGACTATGAAATCCTTTACTCCCTCCGAGAGGGCAAATACTGGGGCTTCGCATAACCTCTGACAAAGAGTCTCAAATAATGTTTGTTGCTCAATCCCCCAACTAAAAGCAACATCCTTCCTGGTCAACTTGGTAAGAGGAACAACAATCATTGAGAAATCTCTGATGAACCTCCGATAATAGTCTGCTAAAACAAGGAAGCTCCGAATCTCAGATGAAGATCTCGGCACCTCCCACTGCATCACCGCCTCAATTTTGGCTGGGTCGAACAAAATACCATTCTGATTAACGAGGTGTCCGAAGAACTGAGCCTCCCCTAACTAGAAATCACACTTGGAGAATTTGGCATAAAGCTTCTCCATCCTCAAAAATCCAAGAAACTATTGAAGATGCTCCTCATGATGTTCCCTAGTCTTCGAATATACCAGAATGTCATTAATAAAAACTGTCACTAATTGATGCAACATGGGCCTACACACCCGATACTTTTAGTAGTGAATTGCATAACAAACTTATCAGCAAACGGATAAGAAGACATATAACAATAATTATACCCCTATAAGTTTTTTAGTCCTTCATGGTTACTCCTCAAGTCGCGTACGAATCCGATACTTTTAGTAGTATGGGCCCAATACTACTTTCCATACCAAGCCATATTTGTTTCGGATCGTACCCACGAGATCCCAAGAACTCTACATCCTCATATCAGCTAAGGACTCGCCCTACTAGTTCCTGAGAACCTTATTCATATGACTAGATACTAGTTCTAGACCACTCACATCACTGCTCTGCCTTACGAGATCTCCGTTGCCTTCACTATTTGCCTCACATATGCCAATTGTACATAGTACGAGACTTGATAGACATTCGAATAAATGATCCTACCTCAAATCTACAACCAAAAAAGGAACAAAATATAAAGGCTAAATCAGACATTTTAAGGCTATAAAATCCTAAGTATGTACAACTATAATGCATACACCAAACAAATAAATAAGGCATATTCAATCCCATAAGGAATGAACTCCTAGGCTAAGGCATCATTAATCAGGCAACATTTCATACTCTTTTCAGCAAGATTCCTTAGCCTACCCCTAGCTAGCATGCAATCCTATTTGATCATTTGCATTGCACTAATAAAATGTAAACTGATGTATTTTAGGAAACTGTCGCTCGAGCGCTGATCGATTATACACACTACTTCTCTGGGTTTTTCCTTCTGTAAAAATTCTTCCGTTCATATTAAGTTTTTTTAAAATGTTCAAACCCTCAGTTTGAGTTTGGAATCACCCAGAGGTTCATCCAAATCCATCAAACCAGTGCTCTGATACCAAATTGTAGCACCTCAAATTTTAGACCAAAATTTTCACTTTTAAAACTTCCAAGAACTTAGTTTCACAACCGAATATCAAGTACAAGTCATCCCAAAACCACAAGTATCATAGTTATCAGAGTACATAAATGATCATGTCCCAGTAGTAAATTCCTAGTGTGTGTACTATAAGACCTTTGCCTTCCCGCAGTCCTGCGAAATACTTGCCACATGTAAATCAACAACTGTAAGCACAAAGCTTATTGAGTTCCCTAACATAACACATATAACATAGCATAAGTAAATAGCTATGGGTTAGATGCAACCCTTGGACTATCGGCATTCCTGGTGAGCTAACAACACACTCGGAGGGTTATCAGCAACCTCAGTTGGCTATCAGTAGCCCCAGTCACATACAATTATCATATCATCACATAACATAACAGCTAGACCCAACTGGTCATAATAATACAGCTAGCCTACCATACATGTAAGAGTAAGTGAGGAGACTCACCTAACATTGATGACACGAAAACCTAGCACCCGAACTACCAGATCTAGACACTACCTAGTTTGCAAAATAATTAACCTTAATTAAAAATTATGGTCCACAACCACTCACGAGTCTAAAGTCCTCGGTTAAACTTACTAAGGTAAAAGGACCATATTTCCTTTCCATTAGTCCCAACACCCAAACATTTGACCAAAGATTAAAGTCAACGAAAGTCAACAGAAGGTCAACACCCAGCGAGTATGCTCAGCATACTACTCCTAAAGCTAGGCATACAACAAGGTAAGTGTGTGACAGGGTGAAGCCAAGATACGCTGTGTATAGCAAGGAGTACCCACATCGTACTCCATAAACCCTCAAATCCACCACTTTGACTTCTTAATCCATTAAGAAAATCATTCCAACTATAGATCTGACTTATTTAGAATCCCTTAATCCATAAAGTTGTGGGCTTTAAGCCTTTTCATGGCTAGGAGAGGATAAAACATCATTTCATCCATTCTAAGGTACTTTACTCATGCTTGAGGTCAAAGGAAAGATCAAGCAAGCATTTTATGAATCTAGGTACCTTAGTATGCATGAAGGACAACTTAAACTCTCTAGAGAGTTCTAAACTCTAAAAGTCCAAACTTGGGGACTTAAGCTCATAAATCTTAAACTAAAGTGATCTAAAAAAACACTAGCCAATGTATAAGCTTTATACCTGAAAATGATGCACAAAGGTGGAAAGTTTTTTGAGCTCTAAGCTTGATGGAACCTTCTTCTTCTTCACTAACAATCTTCTTGAACTACAATAGCTAAGAACACTCAAAATTTGCAAAAACACATTCACACACAAGGCACACACATGATATTAGGGTTTTAGTGAGGGTTGGAGGCTGATAAGGGTGGCTAGAAATGAGACCATAATGTTCTATATATAGGGGAAAAATGAATATTAGAGTTTTCAATCTGATCCTAGTATACCTAGCTTACTAGGTGGTTCTCCGTAAGTATGCACGGTGCATGAGTACGCTGTGCGTACTCATACGTACGCTCCGCGTCCTTCTCTAGCCAACTTTTCTCTTTTAAGGACCAATTCTGACATTTTAATTAAAATCTCAAGTATGATCAATGTACCTTATATTAGGATGTTACACATGAGGTGGATTTCTAATGATGAGCGATGCTTTTACACCTCCTCGTGTTTGGATAATTTGATGGTTCGTATTGCACTTAATCTACTTTACCTGAGTGCAAAGGACTACTGGCTACTCACCTGCGGAGCGGGCCCCAGTGACATGGAATGAATTTGTTGAGATGTTCCATGATGAGTAAGTTTCTTTGGTGGAGCGAGAGTGGTTGGCCCAGGAGTACCTGTTACTCAGGAATTGAAAATAACAGAGACAGTGACTGAGGTTACTAGGATGCTCCACGAGAGGGCCCTATTCAACATTGAATATGTGTCCTATGAGCAGACACGGATGAACGAGTATCTACGCATTCTTAAGAGGGGTGTCAAAGAGTTCGTGACGAACTCCCAGTACCAGATATTGGTTGAGTTGTAGTCCAATGCCTGGAGAATGGAGATTAAGTTGGAGTCATAGGTAAGAGAGACAGAGGTTGATACACAAAGGAGGGATATAAGACTAGTCCAATCGTAGCCGGCGGCTAAGTGGGTCAAACCTAGTAATTTGATATTAGGAGGTCATAGGAGCCACGGTTGCAACATATATGGTAAGGGTCATGACGGTACCTGTCGGCGGGGACAGTATGCTACTTGTATGGAAAAGAGGGGTACTTTGCGAAATATTTCCAGAAGGGTTTACGAGTCTGTTTCAACTACAATTAGGAGGACCATGTGAAGGCCTAGTATCCACTACTTGCACTGAGGCCGGTTCAGGCCCCTGTTCCTACGACCATGCGCATCGCGGATGGTCGTCAAGGGAAGGTTGAGGCCCCGAAGGCCCGATGTCGAGATTTCTAGTTGACTGCAGAGGAGCCAGAGCAACACCAAATGTCGTTGTTGGTATGTGTTTATTTACATTGGTGTTGAGTTATTTTATGTATATGCTTATGTTGTGCTCATATTAGGTACTTTCCTTGTGAATTATATACTTTCTTTAGTGTTGTTTGACTTGGGTCCGCATTGGTCTTTTGTGTCTACATCCTTTTGTATAGCTTTAGTATTACTGGTGAGGCCTTGGATTGACCCTTGAGGGTCGCTATAGCTGCTGATTTCACCGTTTCGGCTTCTGAGGTATACCAGGCTTCTGAGGTGTACAAAATGTTGCAATGGAACGTATGTTCATTGTTATTTTGTAACATATTGAGCTATGGAATGTCGTTCAATAGCTAACGTGCTACCACATATTCTATGAAATTAATTTTCGGTAGCGAACATGGGAATTGCTATGGAATATTTTACCGACTCGAAATCCATTTTTATATTGCTTCCAATATTTATATGGACAAACTATTCGTTGCAAAGTCAATGAACTTTTTTAGGAGAATAGTTTCCATTGTAATTCTGTTAAGGAATTAAATATCATGGTTAATCTACAATCGAAATTTTCAACGGAATAAAATTTCATAGTTGCTTTGCTATAAAATTAGAATTCATAGCTATTTCCCTACGAAATTGTGCTACAAAATTTTATTTTCGTTACTTGTTTGCTAAGGGAAAAATCTAATGATCAAATTTAAACAAATGATTGTTTTTACACATTGATATGCAAACATCTACACAACTTACATAATTGTTTTTTACACTTTGATTTGCAAACAATGACCAAATTTAAGCAATTGATTAGTATGTAAGTATCTTGCAAATACTTACCTATTTATCATAATATTGATGATGAAATCTAATGATCAAATCCCAAAATCTAATGATCCGCTCCCTAAATACAATAGAATGTGAATATATTGCAAATACTTCATTAGTATGTAAGTATATTGCATATACTAACATATTTGGAATAATAAAAATTATCAACTCTAATTAGCAAACTTCAAAAAAATGAACAACATCAACTAACTACTTAAGTATACCATACAAAGCTCATAGACTAACTACAAAATCCCAAATTAGATTACATATATAAGATTTTTTTTGTAGGAAGGTAAGAAGTTTTCTTTTGACATATTATTTTGGAGAACAGAATAAATGAATCATTAGATTAATCAAAAAAATGAATCATGATGATGTTTTTTTTGGAATTTTTTTCTTTTCAATCATCTTACTTTTGAATCATACATCTAATGATTCAATTTGTCTATTTGCTAAAAAAATTATGTATAAAAATACGTCTTTTATATATAAATTTTGTTTCAATCATAGCAACATCAAAATTTATATTTTACCAACCTATATTTTTTTTAATATTGTTTAATTCTCATTTATAATATTAAATTAAAATATTTGGACACTACTTAGTCTAATGAAGGAATATCTGACGTTATGGTGTGAATACCTTATTTGAATTTTTTAGTAGTGGAGATCCAATATTTTTTGTCAATCATTTCTCTCCAACCTACACATGTTAAGCATGTATATTATTAGGGTCAGTTACCTTAAGAAAATAGTGTTTAAATTTTATGTCATCAACTCTAGCAGCTCATTGATCCAAACCTAGATTTCTTCATTACGCTTGTGCACTAAATTTGGTGATATAGGTTTTCACTCATCGACAATTTATTTTTATTTTAAATGGCATTGTTGTGATCATCATTTCTTGTTTTATGATAATCATGATATTATCATCTTAAATTTAAACCATGTCAATGTTTTCTTCATAACATACGATTCACATGCACCTTAATTACTTATTCACTAAGAATGGCGATATTATTCGGTGTTTTATTCAATTGTATGCGTACTAATCCTTTCATCTAAAATTTATTTTTAGTTTATGTAGTATTGTGTCATTCTCTGACCATCTTGATCTTTGCATCTTTACTAAATTGGTATTGGTTATTTTCTTTTTACATTCATGTAATCAGGAGTGATGTCGTATGAGTTATGATTTAAGGGTTATGGCATTAAGTCGTACGAGTTAAGGTTTAAGGCTTATGGAATTAAGTTGTATGCATTAGGGTTTAAGGGTTATGACATTTAGTCGTATGGGTTAGGTTTAAGGGTTATGGTATTAAGTCGTATCAGTTGGGGTTTAAGGGTTATGGCATTAAGTCGCATGGCTTAGGTTTAAGGGTTATGGCACTAAGTCATATGGGTTAGGGTAAAATGGTTATGGTAGTAAGTCATATAGGTTAGGTTTAAGGGTTATGACATTAAGTCTTACGAATTAGGGTTTAAGGGTTACAACATTAAGTCGTATGGGTTTGGGTTTAAGGGTTATGGCACTATAAGCCACTTCCACCCAATGCTGATGACCCATGACACATGGGTTATGAATTGGTCGTAACATTACACTATAAGCCATTGGCACCCAATGCACATGACCCATCACCCGTGGATCTTCCATTAGTCGTAACATGACATTATAAACCACTATCACACAACCCACACGACCCATTAACCATAAGTCATCACTGGTCGTAACATGACAATATAAGCCACTACCACCCGATTGTACATGACGCGTTACCAATAGGTGATTTATTGATCGTAACATGACACTGTAAGTTACTATCACCCCAACACACATGATCCATGACCCATGGTTCATCTATTTATCATAAGATTACACTATAAGCCACTAGCACCCCAATGCATATGACCCATATCTAATGAACCCTAAACCATTATTACTAGTCATGAATGGTTCATACCGTTCAATATTTAGTTATTTTATGGTAAAAATACGTCTTTTATATGTAAATTTTCTTTCAATCATTGCAACATCATGCTTTACATTTCATCGTCCTATATTTTTTTATATTGGTTAATTCTCATAGATAATTTTAAGTTAAAAAATTTAGATAATATGTAGTCTAAAGAAGGTAAATATGTTCTTATGGTGTGAATACCTCGTTACCCTTTGTTCATTCTTCATAGGAAATTATTTAAAATTTTGAATTACTAAATAATTAGCGTTAATTTGTAATTTATTAGCTTGAATATTTTATTAGTGGTGATCAAAAAAATTTCATCACCCATTTCCCTCCAACCTACACATGTTAAACCTACATATTATTAGGGCCAATTATCTTATGAGATATAGGGTTAAAATTTTATGTCATCATCTATGATGGCTCATTGATCTAAACCTATATTTCTTCATTATGTTTGTGCACTGACTTTGGCTATATAGGTTTTCATTCATCTATGATTTATTTTTATTTTATATCATATTTTTGTGATCACCGTTTCTTGTTTTATGATCATCATGATATTAATTACTTGTTCAGTAAGATTAGTGATATTATTTGATGTTTTATTGAATTGTATGCGTAGTAATGCCTTCATCTAAAATTTATTTTTAATTTATGTGGTTGTAGCGAACCAAATTTCAAGTCCAAAAATTTCTTTTTAATTAATTGACTCTAAAAAACACTCATAAGAAAATACTGTGGAATCACATCATCTCATAAAACAATGTATCATGTCTGAAAACCCAAGTCATAAAATAATAACATGCTAGAGTACAATCCCATAATATCCATAGTGCGGAAAACAATGAGTGTGTGTATGACGTGCTGCTACCGTGCCAGCTCCTTGCCTTCGCTGAAGAGGTACCTGAAACCAAAACTGTAAACTGTAAGCACGAAGCTTAGTGAGTTCCCCCATCGTACCACATACCATACAATCATATAGCATATATACTGCCGGGCAATTCTGGGGTGCCCGACCTACCCGGTACGACCATTCTGGGGTGCCGACCTACCCGTACGACCATTCTGGGGTGCCGACCTACCCTTGCGGCCATTATGGGGTGCCGTCCTACCCTTGCGGCCATTCTGGGGTGCCGTCCTACCCGTCGGTCTTAAATACCGACCCTCGGGGACTATTCCACCCCTACTGCTACTATCACATATATCATAACATAAACATACTATCAGATATATCTGGGGTGTCCGAACTACCCTTCGGTCCTAACAATCGAACTTGGGGACTATTCCGCTCTTACTACCACTATCACATATAACATATCATGACAGTATATAAAACATATCATCACACACTATCAGGCATATCTGGGGTGTCTGACCTACCGTTCGGTCCTAACAATTGAACTCTACTAATATCGGATATAACATATCATGCCAGCATATAATATATCAGGTAGTAGCAAACCTAGATGATATCACAAAGACAATCATCTACTCATACAGCTCCTACTGGTGGGCCGGCATTGTGGCCGTAGACCCACCACTACTGAGTAGCTGTTGATAATCTGTGCGGGAAACCTCTGTCTGCTGCTGCTCCGGAAATCCTCCGGCTATAATCTGCACAAAACACTCAATTAGAAACTGATATCTACTATTGGGGTAAAATGACTAGTTTACCCCCAACCAAGTCCAAGTCAAAGTCAACTGCCAGTTGAACCGACTCGCCGAGTTGGGCCGTCAACTCATCGAGTCCCTAACCCTTTACCTGTCCTTACCCACGACTCGACTCGTCGAGTTTGGAAACGACTCAACGAGTTCCTCCTCCTTATGAACATCGAATGAACCTTCATCCGACTCGCCGAGTTGTATGAACAACTCGTCGAGTTCACCTTCATCTGATTAACAAGTTCTGACCTTGACTCGCCGAGTTGTATGAACAACTCGTCGAGTTCATCTTCAACCACAAGGAGATAGCCTTGGACTCACCGAGTCTCTTCTAGCACTCAACGAGTCCCGTGAACTCCAGGTCTAAGGCTAACTCCAATACATTGGGTCACTCCTTCGGACCTTCTGCAACCCTTCTAACACCCAACTGAGTTCTTTTGGCCCTCAACAGACATGAGATTTTATGCCATGGACTCGTCGAGTCCCAAGAATGGACTCGCCGAGTCGATAACGTCCACACCCTAAATCCTCGATTTCTGATGTACAACCTTTGACCAAAAGATAGATCTAAGCCCTAAGCTGGATCTAACACTTAAAGTTTCGAACTTTACGTGCATGCATGGTACTTTTGAGCCTAAAAGGATCTAAAATGGCTCTTATGTTTCATGGGACCTTACTTGGGTGCAAAAGCAACCCAAATCTGCCTTGTGACTCCTCCCAAGACTTAGATCCGAAGTCTTGACCCCCAACCATGTTTGCAATCATGGTTGGCTACCTCATATGGCTTAAAATGCCCTAAATCTTCCCCAAAAAGGGATCTAACAAACAAGCAAACAAGGTACACACTTTATTCCTTTCAAAGACTACAAATGATGAACTAAACTCGAATCCTTCAGTCTCCTCTTGATCCTACGATGCTCTTCCTTCTTCCTTGAGGTCAAAACCCACAAAAATCACTCAAAAGCCATAGATCTTGCACCAAAACACTTAGGGTTTGCTGTGGAGGGTTTCTGGGAGCAATAGGGATGAGTGGTGGTTGAAAGAGATGATTAAATAGGGTGTAAGCCCTCGGATTAGGGTTTTTGTCCAGTCAGAGCCTACTCATCGAGTCCGGGAATCGACTCGATGAGTCAAATACTTAAATCCCGCATCCCATCCCGCTTCTACTCGGTGAGTTGGTCCTTCAACTCGCCAAGTCTCTGGCTAAAATTGCAAAACCCTTAAATGAAAATACATACCAAGAACTAGGTGCTACAATGGTATTGTATCATTCTCTAATCATCATGATCTTTTCATCTTTAATAAACTGGTATTGACTATTTCTTTTACTTTCGTGTAATCAGGAATGATGTCGTATGAGTTAGGGTTTAAGTCTTATGAACATAAGTCGTATGTGTTAAGGTTTAAGGGTTATGGCATTAAGCCGTACGAGTTAGGGTTTAAGAGTTATGAAATTAAATCGTATGTGTTAGGTTTAAGGGTTAAGGAATTAAATCTTAAGTGTTAGGGTTTAAGGGTTATGGCATTAAGTCGTATGGGTTAGGGTTTAAGGGTTATGTTAATAAGTCGTATGGTTTAGGGTTTAAGGGTTATAGCATTAAGTAGTATGGGTTATGGTTTAAGAGTTCTAGCACTAAGTCGTATGGGTTAGGGTTTAAGGGTTATAGCCTTAAGTCTCTGGGTTAGGGTTTAAGGGTTATGATACTATAGTAGTTAAGGAATTAAGTTGTATAGGTTAGGTTTTAAGTGTTATGACACTATAAGTCACTTCCACCCAATGCACATAACCCATGACCCATAGGTCATCCATTGGTGGTATCATGGCACTAGAAGCCACTAGCACCAATGCACAGGACCCATGACGCGTTGCTCATCCATTGGTTGTAACATGACAATATAAGCCACTCCCATGCAACGTACATGGCCTATGGCCGATGCGTCATCCATTGGACATAATATAACACTATTAGCCAGTATAACCCGGTGTATATACCCATGACCCATGAGTCATCCATTGGTCATAACAAGACATTATAAGCCACTACCAACCCAATGCAAATTACCCATGAACCATTGGTCATCTATTGGTTGTATCATGACACTATAAGCCATTATCACCCCAATACGCATGACCCATAACCCATGGGTTATCCATTTATCGTAACATTACACTATACGCTACTACCACCCTAATGTGCATGACCAATGGACAATGACCAATGACCCTAAACCATTATTACTTGTCATCACTGGGTTGTAACTTTCAATATTTATTTACTTTATGTTAAAAATATGTCTTTTATATATAAAATTTGTTTCAATCTTAGAAAAAAAATCAATTTACATTTTATCCACCTATATTGTTTAATTATGATTTATAATTTTAAATTAAATTTTTTTTGATAATACCTAGTATAATGAAGGAATATCTATCGTTATGGTATGAATAACTAATTACCCTTTGCTCACTCTTCACAGGAAATTCTTTAAAAAAATTGATTTACTAAATAACTAGCGTTAGTTTGTATTTTTTTTTAGTTTGAATTTTTTATTAGTGGAGATCCAAAAAAAATTGTCAGTCTTTTCCTCCAACCTACACACGTTAAGCCTGCATATTATTAGGGTCAATTACCTTATGAGAAATAAGGTATAAATTTTCTGTCATCATCTCTGGTGGCTAATTTATCGAAACATGGATTTCTTCATTATGTTTGTGCACTGACTTTGGTGATATAGATATTCACTCATATACAATTTATTTTAATTTTATATGGTATTGTTGCAATCATCTTTTTTTGTTCTATGATATTATCATCTTAAATTACAACCACATTGGTGTTGTCTTCATAACATATGATTGGGATGCACTTTAGTTACCTATTTACTATGATTGGCAATATTATTCGAAGTTTTATTCAATTGTATGCGTAGTAATGCCTTCATCTAAAATTATGTTTAATTTATGTGGTATTGTGTCATTCTCTGATCATCATGATCTTTGCATCTTTAATAAATTGGTACTAACTATTTTTTTTTACTTTCATATAATCAGGAATGATGTTGCACTTGAAATGAAAAGGAGCATCAGGGTTTATGTCAAAAGGATTCATTGCACCTCAAGTTTTAAACCTTAAGAGGAGTTCAACTACAAGATTCTTAAACAAACATATAGTTGACAAATATATCAACTTCTTAATATAATCGACCACATCCTATGCACCTACATTAACTAGCACAACATCAGCACCTACCACATTCTCAAACCCTACGTCTACTACCAAACTTAAGGCTAGGTATTTTAGATGTAATAAATAATAATTATAATATAAATTCTCGATTAGTATTATCATTAGTCGTGCGCGTTGCGGAGTACGTATTATCAAGCCGCTTTAGTAATTTATTGATAAGTGACGAAATGAAAATCTTGATAGAAGATTATTTAGCACAAATAATCTTGACTAGAATTGTAGGAGTTACGATAATATTTCCATACAAATAAAGCACACTCAAATCCGACTTCGTATGCAAAAAGTTATGGACTTTCGAAGTTTCACGGTTAATTAGTGAATCATAAATAATGAATCGGAGGTAGGTTGTTTTTTAGCCTAAGTGATCTAAACAAAATTCATAGTATTCGTAAAGTCGAGAGCATGCATATAAAGTACGCCTAAATTTGACTTCGTAAGAGGAAGTTATGATTTTTAGAAGTTTCAGTGTATCAATGTGCGACATAGAAACTGTAATTAAAATCGATCGATTGTTAAGAATAACAACCTAAAAGAGAATCGAATATCTCATTAATACGAGTCCATCAATATAAAGACGGTCGACGAGAACAGATGTCGTACGAGAGAGTTATGAATGTTTAACGGACTTAAAAATTCTAATCTTGTTAAAAATATAACTTTGAAAATAAATTCAAAATTAGCCGACGGAGTCAAAACGAAAGTTTTAGATCTCGTCGATAGCTACACATGCATATAAACTGCGTCGAAAAGGGAGCTTGTATAAAGAAGATATGAATCTTTAAATATTTTATAAAAATTCACGTGCATTTGCATGCACAGACAAGATGTGTAGCGCGTATCTGAAATCCACCATATTTTTGCCACACGTCACCATTTCAGCAGAGCCACGTCATCACCCGACTGGGAGCGCGGCGTGCACATACATGACATGTGGTGCACATATGCTTTGTTTGTATATCGATAGTAGTTGAGGATCTAATCAACTCCCACACCTATGCAAACTCTCTCTCGAAGTTCCTATCAATATTAGCCCTGTTTTTCGTATCGCCGTAAATTTTCACAAAAAAAAAAATTCATTTTAAAATCACATAAATCTCAACCACACGTATCACAGTATCCCCAAAATGTCAAGTTATCAAAAACACATGTTTATAGTTGTTTAAATAAAATCCAGGATCATCAAAAACATAACTCCATCTCGTGTGTACAATCAAGCAGCCACCTACCCATGATCCAGAGAAGTACCTGAAACACATAAAACATAACACGGTAAGTACAAAGCTTAGTGAGTCCAAAAACTACCACACACATCTCATTAGCCTCTCATGGCTATATCTCGAATATGACCCTCCGGTGAATGTGTCTTAGTGGAACCCTCTGGTCCCACAACTCAGGTGGACCCTCGGGTCCTATCTCAACAATGCACAAAATAATATACAACATAAATCACAAGACATAATACATGATATCACAAGTCTCAATATAAGCACATAAGATCAACATATACACATAATACTATAACGACAAAAGTCACAAAGTCAGTATGCACAATAACACATATCACATTATAAACAAATAAGAGCCTCCAGTCAATAATGCACTAAGCCCTCCGGTCTACAATGTACTAAGACCCTCCGGTCAATAATATACTAAGACCCTCCGGTCAATAATATACTAAGACTCTCCGCTCAATAATGTAATTAAGACCCTCCGATCAATAACATGAATAAGACCCTTCGGTCACACATAAATTACCACACGTGTAAGTATAGTGGGAGGACTCACCTCGGACGACGAACAAATCCTATAAATGATGTTGTTGTACTCCGGCCTCTAACACTGACCGAAACCCACAATTAACCCCATTAGGATCTAAGACCAAACCTTTACATATTAGGTCTAAATATGGTCCACCAACCCGACCCATAAATAACCCAAGCCCATTGGGCCCACCAAGGCCTAATACAAAATGGGTCCACAAAGGTCCACTAATGGCCCAACTATGGCCCAATTTTCTAAATTGGGCCCAAACCCACATATGGGCCTTACCCGAAAGTCCATCTAAATATTATAGTCCACACGATTGTTCTTGGATGGCCCATCAATAGCCCAATCACCAAAGCCCAATAGAAAGGCCCAACTCAAGGCCCAAGAAAAATTAGGGTTTTCACATAAAATGACGATTTGGGTTAAGTGTTTCTCACTTAACCCATTAACCATTAAGTCTGCCACTCCACTAGGCCATTGACACAATGAAGTCGGACATAATTCACAATATCAATCTAACAGTTCAACCGCGAGTCCCAGTAAAATCCAAACTAACAAACCTAAAATTAGGGTTTTCTAAACCCTAATTAGGGTTTCCTAAACCCTAATTAGGGTTTCTAGCTGAATCACCAACCAACTAGTCCAAATCAAGCATTTGGGCTGATTAGGGTTTCACAATGTCAAGCACCACCCAATACCACATCGGGTAATGGTGGTTAATGGCGGCTCATGGCGGCGCCCTCCACCTCACGGGGTGGTGGTGGGTTTTCTAGCCACATAAACACACATACAATCTCAAACACACCAAAAGTAGAAAATACACTCGAACACACAACCATACACACACCCACAACCACCTCCCACGATGGCTGGTGGTGACAGAGGGTAGGAGAAAACAGAAATGGGTGGCAGCCACCACCTCACGGTGGTGGTGGTGGTGGCGGGTTCATTGATTTCCAGCCGAGCACACCCACACACACACGAATGTGATCTGGACACACAAACACACCCAACTCACTCTAATTGGGCGGAAGACGACGACCGAAAGAATAAAAGCGGCAACGTAAGGACACTGACGACCACAAGCGATGTTCACCACGTCACATTCACAACCAGAATTAAAGAGAGAGGAGGTGGGTGGCGTTTAGACTTACCGGCAGCTTCCCTTTCGCTCAGGCCCAACACATCGACGGATCAAAGCTTCAACACTCAGTCTCGGTGGTTCATTCGACTTTAGGGTTGCGTTTTCGGTGGCGAAGTGGTTGCTGGCGAAGGGCAGTGCTCGGTCACGACAAGGGCGGGGGGTGAAGGTTCTACGATTGATGGTGGTGGCCGATGGTATAATGATTTAGGGTTAGGGCTCCAATATCCAACGATAGGGAAAGAAAAGAAGGATACGGGGTTAAAATCGTGTCCAATTCTCACTATGATGCCCAAACATACACTTTTGGTCCCCCCCTACTAAATTATTTTCAATGTAAATCCAAAAGTTACCCTTTAGCCCCTGATGCTATAAATTCTTTTCATTTTAGGTCCAAAACTTACCATTCAGCCCCTGAGCCTCTCAAATCTCTTCAAATTAAGTCCAAATAATTTACCAACTTCTATAATTGTATCAATTGGCTCCCCAACACCAACACCCCATTAAATATTATTTACTATAGGATTATTATTCATATTAACCCTTATCTATTTATTTATTTAATATATGGGATGTTACATTTTTCTTTAGTCTTACTCTTTAGCGAAGCCCTACGGTGTTAGATAGATGGTGAATAAAAGCTCCCGGATCAGAGTTTTGTGCACATAATGCCAGGTTTTCATCAGAATACTCTGTGGGTTGAGCTACACTTACTCTACTTTAAGTGTAACTTTTAAATATAGCCATATTCTTTATTATGAACCTCTAATTAAGATTTATTAGTGATTTCGAGTTATTATACCAATTGATCTACTTATAGCAGTAATATCAAGGTTGGATTTAGCAAGGTGTTTGAAGTGGGATTTCCAAACAGTATACTTTGTATAGTAAATGGACCATACCCCCGATATTATCCTACCGGGTTATTCCTTACATGATAGATCTTGATGTAGACATTAGGATTATTGAGGAATGTAGATTGTCATTAAATAGTTGCCAGGATTATGAAACAAGACTACGACTTACTGCTTTATAAAACTAGATCTCTTTGGAAGAGCGAAGCGAAGCACTACGGAAATCGCTAGTCACCCATTTTATCAAGTGAGTGCATAGTCCCTTTCATGAACATAATTTTAATGCAAATACTTATTGAATGTATTAAATATATGTGAACTATATGCTTATTTGTTGAAATATGTGGTAGAAATATAGATGTTTATATACAAGATGCAAACTAAATATAGTTCCATATGTGTTATAGTATATAGATTAAATGATTATTTGATAATAAATAATCGAAGTATTATTAGTGAAAAAGATAAAGAAAATATATATACCTAATATTCTATGTCAATATTAGGATAGGGTTGCCTAAACTAGAGTTGGTATTTCAAGGAAAGTTCATAAGTCTTGTAGTCTTGCCTATTAGGGAAACAAGACTTATAAATGATTCGTAGTTCAATTAAGTTTGAATAGTGGGTAGCAACATGTTATGGGTATGTGCGTTAGGAAAGGAGAGTAGAACTTTGTCCTATGACACTACTAGGTATCGATATGCGATAGCTCCATACCAGAGTACATCTTAGTATTCCTTATGAATGACTAGAATTGGTGGATCCAGATCAAGCAACTGTAATAGTATGTCTGGTCATATCCCAGTGTTGGATGACAACACTTGACTATTCTAGGTGGTCTTGTGAATTACATTGTTGGTGTAGGCTCATAACCTACAAACGTAGATGAAATGTAATACTCTAATCATCAAATTGCTCTGAAGTCTCGAGCGCCTTATGACTTACACCGGTGAAGGAAGCCCCTAACTATGTAGTCAAACCTTACCTTAAAAGGTTCATAAGGGAGATAACTCTCCTTAACAATCAAGGACTGGGATATATAAGGATCGACTGGGGATGGGTATGTTTGGATGAAAGATCTTATAGATATTTAAGTTTGAGCTATATCTCTACTATTTGGTAACAATTTGTTTTGCAAGTCTAATAATTAAGGAATATTATCATAAAATTTATGGGATTTAAATCCCTATGTATCTTACTAGGTTTCCCCAAACCTGACCCACTCTGTTTGTATGCATCACAAGTATCAAGATTTAGCTACTGGAACTTGATTAGGATGCCAAGTGATTAAGAGACATAATGCAATAGAGTTCAGGACCATTAGGTCTTTATGCTGTAATTTATGTATCTGTATTGAATATGACCAATGTTGTAAAACTCGCCGAATTGTCTGATTACTCCTCCGAGTACTCGTTACTCGCTACCTTGCCGATGCGAGTTGCAGAATCCCGAGTACTCCCCGATCGACCCCTTAATGAACTGAGCAATATCATAAAACTCGGTCAATTCGGTTATTAATATGTATAATATACTTAATGATTTATTATTTAACACAAAAATGTGATTATTACTACATATATATATATTTTAAATTTTCAACAATTATTCACGAAGTGAGACCATTATGCGTTTTTCTGTTTTTCTGTATTCACATGTATATAATTTTGTTATATGTTTCAATAAACTTTTTATTTTAACTTATAATTTTGACATATATAATTTCCCTAAAAATATTTCTACATGAATTACCGAATCCGAGTACTCCCGAGTACTTGCTACTCGGTAGTCGGCCGAACAGGTACTGTGTAACGAGTTTTACAACCTTGATTATGACATCATTATGGTTTTATTTATTTGAGACATTCACATATACTCAAAATGTTTCAAATATTATAGGACCTTCCGCAATAATGACAAAACAAAATTGAAAGCGTAAAGAAAATGTTTTAATTGGTTCTAAAAATTAGAGGATGTCACAGTTTGTATCAGAACATTAGTTTAAGCGAACTAGGAATAAAGATTTATTTCTAGACTTCAACTTAGAATACTAAGTAATGATGGAGAGATAGGTGTCTAGAATATCTTAGATTGTATACCTAAATACACACAAACACTATAATAATTTATGGTAAATGCCTTAAATAACTTATGTTGAATACCTTACTTGCTATATTATGCCCACACATATTTTAGGAAGACATGCCTTATATGCTAACAGATATATGACATAACATGCCTTAGGTTATTACCTAGATTACTATTAATAAAAATTGAGGTCTATTGTCGACCTTGTCAAGAAAGAAAGGAAATTTGATTTCTTCAGGCTTGTAACAATACTTAATATATTAGAATTGGCATGTAACATTTCGGGGAAATAGGGCGCCTCTATGAGTCTAAACAATAATAAAATTATCCATATCATAATAAACTCCCCTCTCAGTACACTAAACATCTGCTTTGGTGTATAAAACATTATGGTGAGAACACATAGCATATTGGGGAATGATAATGGAAACCAACAAACTGAGCCTCGTCTGATAGAGCGATTACTTGAAATCGTGACAGTAGTTGAACACGTCACAATGACAGGAGTTTAAGCTACGTTTTAGTAAATTCTAGTAGAAGAAACCAGACAACTGCTCCAATGAGATACGAGAGAAGCCATTGTACCAGTTATTAAACCTATGGTAAATGGAGATCAGTCTGAAGAGGGACATTATAGTAGGACCATAGATCAAACATAACCGCGAAGGGATAGGAAGGACAACATCGAAGAATGTGTTAACAAAAAATGGATGAAGTTATGAAGAATTCATAGCATCCCCACCACCAAGTCTTTTTGAAGAACCAATGTCTGTGATAATTATGGAATGGATCCATGAAATTGGAAATTGTATTTAAAAGCTGCGACTGTAGCAACAAACGGAAAATGATCTTCGCAGTCAGACAACTGAAGTCTGGAGTGTTGAGCTGGTGGAAACATATGATTAATGTTACGAGAAAAGGAGAAGCAAGGAATATGTCATGGGCAGACTTACTTGAAAAAAAAGTGAATACCTCTCAGAGAGAGACCTTTTAGAAATATGTAATGAATTCCAGAACCTGAAGAAAGGAGAGATGAGCGTCAGCCAGTATGCTACAACCTTTCTGAAAAGAGGGAGCTAGTTCCTTACCTAACACCTACTGAACTCACCAAGGTAAAAAAACAATTAATGGTCCACCAAAGGATTTATTCGAATGGTAAAACTAGCAACTACCTTAGAATCAGCCCTCCGAATTGCCAAATCCCTTGAAGAAATAGTCAAACAAAATTCCATCAACCAGGATGGAGTCCTAGAAAAGAGCTTAATGAAGGATCCTCATAATCCAGCAAAAAAGAATAAGTTTTCAAAACCTAGCCCTAACAGCAAGAAGGCTGGGGGAAGCAAAGAGGCAAAATGGTGCGAAAAGTGCAGAACAAAGCATTTTCGACACTTCATAGAAGATGTGATTTGCTATAGGTGTGGAAAGATAGGTCACTATTCCAACCAATGTACACCCGATCAAAGAATGTGCTTCAAGTGTGGAGAACCTGAGGATTTCAGGATGTATTGCATGAGGAAGGAAGAAGTTACACAAACATTGCAAATGACTCATAGGTATGTAAAGGAGGAAGAGGATGTCGTTTAACAAGTGAATAGCAGGAATGCCGGTTATCAAAGGAGTTCAAAACACATAGTTGTCACCCAACATAGATAGTCCTGTAATATGTAGCCTAATATAGTCATAAAGTGTAATGAACTTTGAATATGATTGTAATCATTTTTAGAGGTTATCTCAGTTATCATATATGTGCTAAGTCGTTATACTATTTATTTTTGGATGATGACATGGAGAACTGCGAGACAACTCTTGGGACAAGTATGAGTAGGTGTGAAAGGTAATGGAGACCTATACTACCGGAAGGATAGGACTCACACTTGGATCAGTGAAAGTCACATGGTTGCTAACTCTCTAAGTATTTGAGCTATTTTTTCATATCCATCATTACTATTTTTTCCGTAATGACTAAAAAATAAATATTACCATGACCCTAGTAGTCATATCGAATGGAGTCCGACAAATCTACGAAGTAAGTTTGGCGTAGAATCGTACTTTAGATTGTTGGAAGAGATAAACGAAGCGGTCAAAAGAAGTATCGTGATTGCCGTTAAATTTAAGCATTCTGTAGCTAGAAGTGCTACATGCCAGAATGTGAATATATCACATTAGAACATGAAGGAAGGTAATTTTCATGATAAGAGTCTAACTTAGAGAAAATCGAGTCTAGCCATTGCGTCATGCAATAGAAGGTAACTTAGAGAAACTCGAGTCTAGCCATTGCATCATCTTAAGCGGAGTCTATAGCACAATTCGAGAAGGAGCAGGAGTCTCAAATAAAGATCGAATTTACGACTCGAATTTTTGGACTGAAGGTCCAACAAAGAATTAAGATATGAGGGTAAGCTATGCACCGCCCGCAAAAGTCCAAATGTTTTATACTCATTGGGAAAATCGCAAAAATTGTGATTTTTATAGAGGGGATACGCATAAGGACGTTAGTGGTATTTCAGTATCCAGTTACCGTAATTATGATCAAGAAGAGCACAACAATGTTAATTGTCTAAGAAAAGATGAAGAGAAAATAGTGAGTTCAACAACCGTCGTTGCTACTAATATTATGACCCTCATACACCATGTAGTACGCATATACGTTGGTAGAACAATCTAAATGCTTGTCATAATCTTTATTGGACTAAGTTTATGTCTCATGAGAAGATCACTCATTATAAGCACAAGCAACAATACTACATTGAAAATTCTATATTCACCGTGGCAATTAGGAGTTTCTTTCAAGAAGAAAGAAAAACTACCAATTATAGAGACAAAGCTAGCCTAGATTTTGATTGGTTGTATGTATCGGAAAAGCGAGCGTTCGAACCCAATTAGGGGAGACCCAAAGTTCGAAAGGCAACTAGACTTCAGATTCAACATCAAGATCTGGAGAAGTTACAGTACCAGGAGCTAAGAAAAGAGTTATTAGCTTCAATAATTATTTTGATAGAAAGGGCATTTTACTTAGAAAGTAAGGAAGCGACATTAAACATCATGAGGAGGCTTGAAATCTTTACTTGTGCTTGTAGGTGAATGGAATGATCTTATCTTAGATCTTAACATCAAGTATTATAGGATGGTGTAGGAACCACGATATGTTGTTAGTCAGAATTGACCAAACGATAAGAGTATACCTTTCTAGGTATCAAGTATGTAAGGAACTATTCCATATATGACTTTTTTTTAGACTCATTATCAAGAATAACTTGAGATATATGGATCTGAGTACCTTCTCAGGTCTTGTTAAAAATTCTTATATTAGTGATAATCTGAAAACGATGTGGACTAGCAAAGTCAAAACCCACAATGAGGGCAAATAATAGTTAAATTCATGGACCTTGTCATTTTCAGGAAAAAGGAGAAAGGGTTATGATAAACACTCAACATAGTTAGGGCACTTAAATGCAACCCTAATCAATAGCATTAAAGGATATCAATTTAGGTTGGCAGGCTGTTTCGTTGTCATAAAGGAACCTACAATAGTTTTTTGTGTTTAGCACAAAAGAATCGGCTAGAAAAGTATTAACAACTACTAAGGAAACGCTTGAGGATTGAGAGACAACTTAGGAATCACTATTTAATGATGTTGGATGACGATTTTGGGATGTAATCATCATAAATAGGAGGTATCTGTATTGCCAGAAACTTTGGGCTAGAAATTTTAGATATAATAGATAATAATGATAGTATAAATCATCAATTAGGATTATCATTAGTCGTACACATTGCTGACTATGTAATGTCAACACATTTTAGTAATTTATCAATATGAGACGAAACATAAATCTTGATAGAAGACTATTTAGCACAAATAATCTTGACGGGAATTGTAAGAGATATGATAATAATTTTGTACACATAAAGCAAACTCAAATCCAGTTTCGTATGCAGAAATTATGGACTTTTGAAGTTTCACGATCAGTCAATGAATCGTAAATAATGAATCATAGAAAAGTTGCTTTTTAGTCTAAATGATCTAAAAAAAGTTCTAGTAGTCATAAAGTTGAGTGCGTGCATATAAAGTACGCCTAAGTCATACTTTGTGAGAAGTAGCTATGACTTTTAGAATTTTTAGCATAACAGTAAGCGACACAGAAACTGAAAGTAAAAGCATTCTATTGTTAGGAAAAACAATCTAAAAGAGAATCAAAGATCTCGTCAATACGAGTATGTCAATTTAAGACAGTCGAGAACAGATATCGTACGAGAGAGTTATGAATTTTTAACGATCTTTAACTGTCCAAGCCTGTTAAAAATATAACTATAAAGATAAATTAAATTTTGTCTACATGGTTTAAATGAAAATTATAGATCTCATTCATAGCTACGCGTAGATATAAAACGTGTCAAAAATGGAGCTTGTGTGAAGAAGATATGAAATTTTAAATATTTTATAGAAATTTGCGCGTAGCCATGCACAAAGACAAGATGCACGGTGTACATCTGACATCCACCAGATTTTCGCCATGTGTCATAATTTTCAATAGAGTGACGTCATCACTCGACCGGGTGTGCGGCGCGCACAGACAAGGTGTATTACACTCATATGCTTTTTTCGAATATAAATCATAGACGAGGATCATATCATTTCCCACTCCTTTGCAAACTCTCTCTCGAAGTTCCTATCAATATTTGTCCCATTTTCCTTTAGTTTTAGTCTTCAGCGAAGCCCTACGGTGTCAGATAGCTGGTGCATAGAAGCTCCTAGATCAAAGTTATGTCCGTATATTCCGTGGTTTCATCAAAATACTATATGGGTTGAGCTACACTTACCCTGCTTTAAGTGTAACTCTTAATTATAGTCATAATCATTATTATGAATCTATAATTAATATCAATTATTTCAAGTCATTATACTCCTTGATCTACTTACGAGAGTGGTGTCTAGGTTGGATTTAGCAAGATGTTTAAAGGTGGATTTCCAAACAGTATACTTTGTATACTGAACAGACTCTACCTCCGATATGATCCCACCTAGTTATTCCATACTTGATACATCTTGATGAATCTATACTAATTTAAATAGTCACTAGGATTATGAAACTAGACTAAGGCTTAGTGCTTTATACGTGTAGATCTCTTTGGAAGTGTGAAGCAAATCGCTGCCGAAATTGTTAGTCATCCATTTTATCAAGTGAGTGCATACTCCCTTTCATGAACATAATTTTAATGTAACTATTTATTGAATGTATTAAATACATGTGAACTATATGCTTATTTCCTGTATTATGTGGTAGAAATATATATGTTTATATACAAGGTGCGAACCAAATATGGTCCTATATGTGTTATAGTATATAGATAATACGATTACATTATAATAAATAATTGAAGTATCATTAATGAAAATTATAAAGAAAATATGAATACCTAATACTCTATGTTAATATTAGGATAGGGTTGCATAAAATAGAATTGATATTCCAAAGAAAGTTCATAAGCCTGGTAGTCATTCCTATTAGGGAAATAAGACTTATAAAGGATTCTTAGTTCAATTAAGTTTGAATAGTGGGTAGCAGTATGTTATCGGTATGTGCGTTAGGAACGGAGAGTAGAACTTTGTCCTATGACACTATTAGGTTTCGATATATGGTAGCTCCGTACTGGAGTACATCTTAGTATTCTTTATGGATAACCAAAAATGGTGAGTACAGACCATGAAACTGTAATGTTATGTTTGGTCGTTTCCCAAAGCAGGATGACAACATTTGAACGATCTAGGTGGTCTTGTGAATTACATTGCTAGAGTAGGCTCATAACTTACTCTATTCATCTAATTACTCTCATGGCTCGGGTGCCTTATGACTTACACCAGCCAAGGAAGCCCCTAGCTGTGTAGTCAAACCCTTACCTTAAACGGTTTGTCGGGGAGATTACTCTCCCTGAAAATCATGGACTAGGATTTATAAGGATCGACTAAGGATGGTTTTATTTGGATAAAAGGTCTTATAGATATTTAACTTTGAGCTATATCTATATTGCTTGGTAACAACTAGTTTTGCAGGTCTGATAATTAAGAAATATTATCATAAAAATATTATGGGATTAAAATCCCATTGTATCTTAATAGGTTTCCCCAAACCAGACCCACTCAGTTTGTATGCATCACAGGTACCAAGATTAAGCTATTGGAACTTGATTAGGATGTTGAGTTATTAAGAGACAGTTTGCAATAGAGTTCAGGGTCATTAGGTATTTACACTGTAATTTAGGTATCTGTATCGATTATGACACAAAATCACTTGTACTCAAAATGTTTCAAATATATTAGGGTATTCCGCAATAATGACACAATGAATTTGAAAGAGTAAGGAAAAGTTTTAATTTGTTTCGAAAATTAGAGGATGTCAAACACATCGATTACCACATCCTTAACATCTACATCTATTACCACGACCTCAACACCTACATCATCGACATCATCCTCATTACCCACATCGACTACCACATACTTATCAACTACATCTACTACCACAACCTCACCACCTACGTGATCGACACCATCCTCAACGCCTATAGTAACTACCACATCCTGCTTACCTAAACCAACTACCACATCCTTAACATATACATTTATCACATCACATAGCCCAAAATCTACCCCATCACCAACACCAACCCGTAAGTACATCCACAACAAATGCTAACGGATCGGTTGTGGAAACTGTATGTGGTCAAAACAATTCGTCTGTTTAAGGACCAAATTGACATTTAAATATTGATGTTTGAAAAAAAACATGAGTTACGTATTATATCTAACACAATTTTTTTAGTATATAACCTTTTAATCTTCACCTACATATAAATTCAAAACAAAAACTGTCATATTATTTGTAGGCTCCTGCTACCAAGCCCTTGTGCTATCTATATTAGTAAATCCTTTCTCCAAAGACTAGATGCAGTTGGGTACACTTGGGGAAATGTAAGCAACGAAATGCGAGAATTGTATTGGGAGGAGTTATAGGTAGTTAATTATATGTTTTAAGTTATTGTTTGGTAAACACTTATATTTAAACTTATATATATTGTTATGTGTAGAAAAACTATTTTTGGAATGAACAAAAAGATACACAAGTGAGGAATGTCTGGGAAAGTAAAGGGGGACAAAGTTATGGCCGATATCTCTACAAATGTGGAACATAAAAAAACCTAACTGGCAGGAAACCACCTCATATTGCACTAGAAGTCAAGAACTCATTGAAAGCAAAACGGAATACATATGAATACAAGTAGAAATCTAATATAAACAATATCAATAAGCGTAATGGGGTGGCTGATGGAATAACACAACCTACCCACAATGTTGGATTCGCTTCTCATTTGAACTTTCATTCTGATTGGTAAGTTTTTTAATGGTTCATTAGAATTTGTATGTTTATGTTTTGTAGGTCTATTTTACATTTTATGGTATTATGCTAAGTGGAAATTAGGATGTGATCCACCGCATAGTGAATTGTTCTTATATATACAGATGAAGGATCATGATGGAGTCACATATACAAATGAAAAATATAGAAAAATTCATGTAATATTCATTTCAATGCAAATTTTATATTGTAAACTTCATGTTTTTCATAACTGTGATATCCTTTTAAATTATTATTATTTTGTAGGAAGCCTTTATAGAAAAACAGGAAGAGTTGGAAGTTGTAGGTAAAGAACTTAAGGATGACCAAATATTTTATGATGTTATTGGTGGTCATTACAAGAAAATATGACTATACAAATTTGGCTCATATACAAAGGCGGTTCCCATCATTAAAGGTACTACATAAGTATTTGATTACATACTAGAAAAAATGTTGAACTGGAAGAATTGAGGGAACTTGTTAATCAGCAAAAAGAGCAAAATAAAGAATCGAAGGAAATAATGAAGGCCAAAGATGACCAACACAACAAATGAATCAAGCAGCTTAATAAACAACTACAATCGACACTGGTTTTTATTAATGTTTTTAAAGACCTACAAAACTAATAGATCATGAAGTTTTAATTTGATTTATTTTAGATTAGGCACTTTTCATTTTCGAATTAATAAATATTTATTGTTTTATTTTATGAAATAAATGTTAATTGATTTTTTTTTCTTTTTGTTTTTATATATTAGTACAAATTAATTTGGATTTTGTTTGTAATGAAAATTTTGCTATGCAATTTGCTATGGAATCTGCTATAGAATATATAACACAGATTTTGCTAGGGATTTATTAAACAGTTGTTTCTAGGGATCCATCACTATGGATTTTGCTAGGGATTCATCACCACGGGTTTTTGCTAGGGATTCATCACCACATATTTTGCTATGGATTCCTTACAAGGATTTTCCTATGGATCCACTACCATGAAATTTATGATTGAAGAACTACTTTAGAATTCAAAACAGAATCCTACTACGGAATACACGACCGAATACAAATCTACAAAATTTCATTTTGTTGTCACAATTGCAATGAAATTGTTGTCTAAGTTGCAAGGTTTTTAGGGACATAAATGGGTCGTTGCAAACTCCATAGCAATTCATCTTTTGCAACAAAATATCAGTTTTTTGCAATGGATTCCTTCCTTAACATTATCATATTTGTCTTTTAGTGGTTCCTGATTAATCTTATCCTTATTGCAATGGGGGGGGGGGGGGTATCTACGTGATTGCGAGTATGTATTGGTTGAGATGGTTCGGAGCATTGATTGACAGCGGAAAACAATTGGTGATGGTGTATGACCCAAGTGGGGGATTGGTAGCTATTTATGGTGAGGGGAAAATCGTTGATTCTACTATTTGTTCTTCCACTAGGGAAAGGCAGTGTCTGCATCATAAATGTATAGGATATCTAGTGTTTGTGGTTGATTTATGAGTTGAGGGAATGAAGTTAGTTTCCGATTTCCTGGTTGTGAAAGAATTTCCTTATGTTTTCCCTAAGGATTTTCTAGGTGTGCCACCCAAGAAGCAGGTGGAGTTCCAGATGGAACTGGTCCATGTTGCTGTCTTGATTTCTAAGATGCCATATCGCCTTGCACCGCTCGAGATGTAGAGTTGTCCACCAACTCCAAAAATTATTGGAAAAATATATCATTCAACTGAGTAGTTCGCCGTGGGAAGCATCGATTTTTTTTATCATGAAGAAGGATGATTCACATCGGATGTGAAATTAATTACTAGAAGTTAAAAAAGCTGACAATGAAGAACCGGTACCCGTTGTTGTGGATTGCTGATCTTTTAGATCAGTTGTTGGGATCATCTTGGTCTTCTAATATTTACTTGAGATCTAGTTACGAGTTCATGGCAATGCCATTCGGGCTCACCAATACGCCGATAGTGTTCATGGATCTCATAAAACGGGTGTATAGGTTTATGTTGGATAGATCAGTGATTCTTTTTAGCGATAAGATCTTGGTCTATTCTAACACCAAAGAGCAGCATGAGGATCACCTTTATGATATTCATGTAGTTCTATGGGCGGAGAGACGGTACACCAAGTTCTCCAAGTGTAAGTTCTGGTTGCGCAAGGTTCAGTGTTTGGGGCATCTCGTTAACTATAATGATATTTTGGTTGAACCGCTCAATATTGAGACGGTTATGCGATGGAATGTTCCGAAGGCTCGGTATGAGAATCAGAGTTTCCTTTTCCTGGTAGGTTATTATAGGAGATTCATTCATGATTTTTCCAAGATCGCAGATCCTTTCACTAGGTTAATGAGGAAAGACGCCACTTTCCATTAGGGCCTGAGTAGCAAATGCATTCAATAATCTGCGCCACAAGATTTCTGAGATTCCGATACTTACCCTCCTCAAGGGAGTCGAGGATTTTGTGGTGTACTGTAATGCATTGATATTGAGTATGGGTGTGGTTTTGATGCATAGGAGGCACGTGATCGCTTATTCTTAGAGATAGCTAAAGCTTCATGACGCAAATTATCATACTCATGATCTGGAGTCGGGGCTATGGTTTTCGCCCTTAAGATTTAGCACCACTACATGTATACATGTATGGGTTCCAGTGTACGATTTACATGGACTATAAGAGTCTGAGGTATCTGATGGATCGACCTAACTTGAATATGAGACAATAGAGATGGATGAATGTAGTGAAAGATTTTGACTGTGAGATTTTGTACCACCTCGGGAAGCCTAATGTAGTGCCCCGAGTCGGGATCTATATTTGAGGATTACAGTTATGATTCTAGGTTTGGATATGATTAAAGTTGTACATATGTAGGCTTTTAAAGAGGAAAATCGAAAGAGAGAGTTGGTGGTTGGTTAGGTATCCACTTTTGATTATGATAGTCGGGGGTTGTTGACGCTGCATGAAAGAATTTAGGTGCCTTACTTAGGTGTCGCATGACACATTAGATGGATGAGGAACACAAATCGAAGTTCTCTATCCATCTAGGAGCAACAAAGATGTATCATGATCTGAGAAACTTGTTATTTATTTCCATGTATGAAGAGAGATATAGCTTGGTTTGTGGAGCGATGCTTGACCTGCCGGAAGGTCAAGGCCGAACATCAACGCGCTCATAGAAAATTACAGCCCTGGAGGTTCCATTACGGAAATGGGAACAAATCACCATGGATTTCATCACAAAATTACCAAGGACTGTGAAAGGGTTTGATGCTATGTAGGTAATTCCCATTTAGTTGACCAAGAGTGAACACTTTTTCGTTATCCTTGAAAGTTCTTCGACTTACAAAATTGAGTGATATTTAAGTCCGTGACATGGTTGCTTAGAAGAAGGTTCCTACTTTGATTGTTTCAAACCGAGATGTTAGTTTCACCTCTAGATTTTGGAAGAGGTTCCATGAAGAGATGGGCACCCGGTTGCACTTTAGTACCACCTATCATCTGTAAGCAGACGGGCAGAGCAAGCAGACGATTCTAGTGCTCGAGGATGCTTTGAGCGCATGTATCATTAATTTAGATGGGATTCAGGACTCTTACCTTCCCTACAATGAGTTTTCATTCAAAAACAGGCATCAAGCCAGCATCGATATGCCTCCCTTTGAGATTCTATATGATATGAAATGTCAGACCCTGATTTGTTGGGGAAAGGTTGTTTAAAGGGTCGTGGGGAGCACTAAGACAGGGCTCAAGATCATGGAGCTCATACATCAGGTGAGGCAAAAACTACAAACAACCAAGAGTCATCAGAAGAGCTAAATCGACTAACGTCGGTCTAAGTTAGAATATCAGTGCGGGGGATATGGTACTCCTAAAGGTGTTGCCTTCGAATGGCGTTATTGGTTCAGGAAGTAAGGAAATCTAGGCCTCATTTTTATCGGCCCGTTCCGAGTTACGACAAGATTGGCAGGCTAGCCTATTGATTGGACCTCCCAAAGGAGCTGAGTCAGATTCACAACACCTTTCATGTTTCCCAGCTGAGGAAATGTGTGATTGGTGAGTCTATTGTCGTCACATTATATGATATTCAGATTGATGATCTTTTGAACTATATTTAGAGACTGATGAAAATTCTCGATAGGAAGATGAAGGCCATATGCAAAAAGTTGGTACCCACGGTCAAGGTGTAGTGGCAACATTGTAAGGGCTCAAAGAAGACACGGGAAACCGAATCAAAGATGCGAGAGCACATTCCAGATTATTTTCCAGTTGAAAATTTCGAGGGTGGAATCTATTTTTAGTATGGAGAATTGTAATACCTATTCTAGGTAAATGGTCCATGTATGCTTTTGGTTCAATTAAAGATGAAAAATCAGGGATTTTAGGCTGATCACGACGTTAGGTATAAGGCTTCACAACATGATCATCATGGTAGAAACGTGCATTGATTCGTGTGGGCCACAATGTGAAAAGTAAGTGGTCACGACATGGCGACCACCTAACGGTTAATCCCAATTTTCTGTGATTTGCGCCCTATTTAAGGGAAGTGAGGGGATATATTTGCACACCCTCAACCTCTATCACCTTCCATCTGCCCAATTCAAATCTAGCCACCATTGTTGATCTTGAAAGCTCTTCTAGTTGTTTTAGCTCCTTGTTGAAGAAGAAGCTTCCTTTGGTTCATTATTATAGCAAGTAACTCTCCACCTCACCACCTTTTATTTTTTATGGACCTTTGTAAGTCCTCAAGCTTTTGTCTTTGTCAATTAAGGATGCTAGATCTATGTTTTAATATATTTAAGTTATAGAATTGCATTGGGAATGCATGACTGCAATGCATCGATCTTTCTAACATTTTAGGCTCTAAGAAGGTTTCCGGTAAGTTAGAAGGAGTGGCTTAACTGATTAAGGGCTGAATCTCACTATGTGGCATTTAATTCACCATGATCTGATGACTGTTAGATGGCTCGATTGTTTTGTCATGGAGTACCCACGACGTGTCCCATGGGTGGTCGTGACATGGAGACATGTTGAGGTTAACTTTAACCATTGACCTTGACTGTTGACTTTTTAACCATGGTTGACTTTTGGTCAAATTAGGATGTAGACTGAGAGGGCATTTCTTTTTTTATGTTAGGTGTTTCATAGTACCTGTGTACCTTGTGTGTGAGCGGTTGTGTTTTAGCTGCTATTTGTAAGGTGAGTCTTCTCACCATATTAACTATGTAGTAGTGTGTGGGTACTGACTAGCTAGGTCCTAATTGCTTATTTTTGTTACATTTGAAATTAAGTTGTTGATAGTTCTTAGACAACTATGAGTCCACGAGACTATTGTTAGTCTTGAGGGTTGTTGATAACCCCTGAAATATGAGGTTAATCCACAGGGCGTGCTGTTAGCCCATTGGGATTGTTGAAAATCCCAGGGTAGTGATAACCTATAGTTGTTTATTATGTTGTGATATATGTAATATTTTAGGAAAATCACTAAGCTTCATGCTTAGAGTTGTGGATTAAATGTGTTTCAGGTACTTCACGTGATCATAGGAAGGCGAATGCTTGACTGTACACTCCGGCTTGCAAATTTTATGATTTCCGCATTTTGATTCTCTTATTTGGGATGATTGTATTTGATCTTAGGATTTTACGACTTAGTTTTTATAATACTTGATGATTTCTACATATTAAAAAGGAAAACTTCGTGGTAAATGTTTGAATGTTACACTCTGCTTTAGGTTTAATTGCCATTATAGAAGCAGTAAAAGGTCCTGAACATATTCGCGAGGATGGTCTTCTTTTTTAGTTGTACTTATCATCGTACTATTCAATTCTTTTTTGGTATAATCCACTTATAGAAAATAGGCCTTTAAAAACACGCATTACATGTAGGGATGGAAAAAAAACCCATATCCATTGGGAACCTAAAACCAAAACGATGTTTAACTGGTGATGGGGAATCCCTAACTAAAAATGTGAAGATGAGGATGGGGACTCTCCAAATAAGAAATGGGGATGGGGATGTGGATACCCCTTGTCCCCGACCCTCAACCCAACCCCGATAGAAATTAATATTTAAAAATAATACAAAACATATATTTATGGCAATGCTATCAATAGCGCAATATTGTGGTGTTATAGCATTCATTGGATGTATAGAACCGTTAATTGAAAATAACATTTATGAATAGTTTTGATGTTATTAATGGTGCTATTAAACGCTATTTACCGTGATACACATCACTGCTACAGCCGATTTTACATTTTCGATCACATTTTGGCCATTTGGCTACTCCACAGTACCAGGTATATGTTCTTTTATTTATTTCTTTCCTTTCCACACACACACACACACAGCAACATATAATGCCTTACAATTCAGACTTACAAACTCACGACATCGTGACTGACAAATACTTCAATCTCACAGTGTGAATCTTTATAAAATGTTAAATGTGATGATTCCTTTAATCATTTAACAATAAATGTTTCTGTTTCATTGTTTCTCACTTATGAACTCGTTAATTTTTGAATTTATGAAGCAATAAATACAATCTGTGAATTTTTGGAGCATAGAAGCAATCAATCACTTATTGTGAATATGTGATTTAGCCTGTAGGAACATAAATTAGTGAATTTATGAAGTTATGATTTTAAATTCTTAATTTGTGTCCATATATCATATGTTTGTGTAATATATAATATTAATACTCTAATATATATATATATATATATATATATATATATAATAAAATTTGAAATTATACATAATATTAAAAAAAACCGATATAGCGATAATTACGATTTGAAATAGAGGTCTATGACCACTATTGAGATTTTGACCACAATAGCTATATAGATTTGTAGTAAAATTTAAAATACTTAAAATTTAATTCAAGTAATTATTTGGTTAAAATTATACTTTTCCTTCTTCATTTATCTAATTTAAACACATGTATATTTTTTTCTCTCCTTGGTTTATTTATTGTTACCTGAAATATCATTCTAATAAAATTGTTTCTAGTTTTTATGAAATCTATGAATACCTCAAATATCACTAAGAAAATTTTAAACTTATGTTGGTAAAATTGAAATTTAGATTTTTTTTTCTTTACATAAAGGTAATAATTATAGAATAGAAAATAAATTCCTGATTCCTCGTTCTGGATCCCCGCTCCCCGTCAGGGGGGGGTTGGGGGTGGGTAGGGACAATGATTCATTTATATTCCTCGATGTGGATGAAGATTAGAATGGGGATTAGAATTAGGATTCGATGACGGGGATGAATATTGGGGCCCCTGGTATTCCCTTCCCCCATTTCGATCTCTAATTGGTCGTCATTACAAGGTACATAGGACATACAAAGGTTACATTTTTATAAGACATATTTATTTTTGAAAATATACTAATGCTCCAACTAAATCACAATGATTAACTCCCATAGTTAACTACCAACAATACTAACTATTGGTAATTACCAAAATAACATTCAACAAGTATGAACTTATATTTCAACATCTCCCTCCCCTTAAGCTAAACTTTAGCCACATAGCCTTCATCGGATTAAAATGCATTTCAATCTCTATATCATGTTGTTGTATTTCAAACTCATGACCATTATTGTTTCTTAAACCAACTACATCATCATAACCTATCTTGATCGGCCATATTTTAGGGTTCACCCTCAAGGAATATTTTATAATCTAGTGCAACAACAGAGTACTCCTTCAACTTTTCTTTTAATTGTTTTACTCCAAATTTACATCTCTATCTTTAGGAACAATCTCGAGTGCTTTCCTGATATCCCTCTTCGCAAGATCTAAATCAACATGTTGAATGTATTCTTAGCCTCTCCTATAAAACACCTTAATAATCTTGATGTTAGCATACAAGGCCTTTATATAAAGTGTTACTTTTTATTTGTGGTATTTTAGTTTTATGTTACAAACAACATTGTAATTTTCAATCTGCTATAACAGTATGTAGCTAAACATTCATGTGATTCCAATGGACCAAATGCATACTATGGACGAATAGTTAAAAATACAATTTGACACTTTGTGGTCTTTACACTTATATTATGTACATCATTAACTTTTTATTCACTTATCTTGACCTCAAATGATGCCTCGTTGTGTCTCTTTTTCAAAAACATAGTTCCATCTTGGGGTTACCTGACCAGTTCACTTGAATCATTATGTCGCCCAAATTACCCTTTATCCTCCGTCAAAAGTATCTTTAAAACTTTCTTGTCAGTTGTAACATATAAAAAAATATTCCATGAAACCAACTTGACAGTTATTTGGATGGTTGTGTTTGGTGGCTTAACATATTCATCACCACTTGATGGTCTGACCCTTTCTCCATATATGCATGTTGTGGCTTCACATTAAATATGGATTTTTCTTGGTTCTTTATTTTTTTTCATAGATTTTGATAAATCAAAACAAAGTTTATTTGTTGCTAAGTGTATATGGAGCCTAGATCTAGGTTTTACTATTATGGCATCCTACTTTCAAAACTATGAATATAAACTAACAAAAATGATTGGGTTACTCACCTTTCAAGTATAATTGTATATACTTATGATTACTTTAAGATCTTGAACTTTTGGTTGCCTTTGAAAGGATCTTGCACCAAAAGTAGGAATGCCTCTAAAAGCTCACGCATAAAAGTCTAAAACCCTAGAAAATTTAGCAGAGTGGAGAGAGGCTTGGAAAAAACCAAAAATCTCATCATTACAATATGTAGAATCATGTTTTATGAAGTCTAGTAGGGTATTTATGTGGTTAAGTTAACTTGCAGATATAGTTGATTTGAATCCATTAAAATATTAGATTTAAGTCAGACTTAAATCATTCCCTTATTTATTACGTGGATCGATTATAGAAGCTCCTAGAGATCCCTCTAAACTGTCCACCGCTATGGAGAATTCATAATTTTTTTTCTTAACTACAGAATGGTTAACATTCAACCCTTGTACCTTTTAAATAAATCCAGATTAATTCGAAATTTATTTTAACTCGTTGTAATTAATTTATTAACCTATTATAAGTTAATAAACTATTTATATCACTCTCTTAAATCCGTTTCTAGCTATTTTAGCTCTTGAGGCCAACCCTAAAAGGACTTTCCTATTATTCTCAAATTTACTCCAATTAGTTATGACATTGGAAACCAATTTTGAACAGTCTTCCAATTGGACAGATCATTAACTACTGTTGGTCAAATATTCTTCGAACAACCAACAAAGCGTGCATTCAATGATAACTATCAAACTCTGATAAAATCAATAGTCATTGGATAAAGAGTAAGGATTGAAGAGCCCTTAGCTCTGCCAGGTGCTGGATAGGGATTAGCTTTGTAAATGTGTATAGCCAAGTGTAGTGTGGTGTAGTAGTGGGCACTTCTAGGCCCCTTCCCAGCTACTGGATCACTGTAGTGCTTCAAGTACTACGAAAACACATCCATCTGGTCAATTTTTCTTATGTTTTTACAAGATATACTGAGTCATGGATTATGTATTAACCTAATGATTAAACATTAGTTTCTTAATTTCCAATTTATGATGATAAAAACAAAATACCAATTAAACACATCAATTTAATCCAGGCCAGACCTTGCACTTTAATGTAATCGTTTCCTGTTTGGGCGAAAAGGAACAAATAAACTTTGACCACACAATTTTTTCCTACTCATCAAATCACACATAGACTTACCCGTTATGATCACTATATATAGATGGTGTTAGAATAAGACTAATACACAACCAGCTCATATGAAAAAACGCTATGACTCCATTTTAAGAATAAAAGATATTATCATCTCAGAATTACTTGTGATTGAATCCGCGGACTATTATCTCTGAGTACGGGGTTTTCCAATACTTAAATCTCTATTAAGTAGTCATGTGTGTTAGTCGCAATGTCCATGCCATGTTTATTATAGACAACCTACAAACACTTCACGACAATCTTAATGAAATACTTACTCCCATGAGTATGATCGATTGTGGAGATTGAGTAAATTAATACTTGGATGTAGGGTAAACATGCGAAAAAACACAATAATAAATTGATTGTAAATGGTAACACACAAGGATGTAAACAAATCACCATTATTTAATCATCATAACAATTTCAAAATGTACAGTTATTCTAAATATTTCAAAATAATCAATAACTAATATACTTCTATGCTCCAAGCATGCATACTATGTCATTCCTTGGTCATCCTATTTGTGAATGGATCGGCTGGATTTTCCTAAGATGATACTCGCTTCACAACTAGATCTTTGTTCTCGACTCAATCTTGAATGTATTGGAACTTCCTCTTTATGTGCCTTGACCTTCTGTGATCTCCACATTCTCTAGACAAAGCAACGACACCTTTGTTATCGTAGAATATCTCCAATAGATCCTTTTACTCAGACCAACCCCAATGTCACTTATATAGTTTCTGATCCAGGTAGCTTCCTTGGATGCTTCAGTTGCAACAATGTATTCGAACTGGCATTGTAGGTTCCCATGGAAGATGAAAAATATGGAATTAAGAATCAATGCATAATCGATAAGACCTAGTTTAACATTTAAGCACAAGTTGTATAGATAATAGAGTAGTACAAAAATGTAGAAGCATGTGATTGCTTGCTACAATACTCTCTCTCTCTCTCTCTCCTCTCTCTCTATCTCTCTATCCCACTCTCTCCCTCTCTCTACAAGTAGAACTAGAACTAGAACTAGACTACTCATCTATACAATGGGAGTGCTCTCAACTTATATAATGAATACGATACAAGTAGTTAAAGGCAAGCTCAACCCACAACCCTTATCGAATAAGGGAAAGCCTAAGACACCATTCAATGAAGAGCTTTGCACCATAACAATCTCCCCCTCAAAGCATGGAATGGATGACATGACTTTAATTTCCAAAAATAACAATTTTGAGAACAAGTCCTCAAGTGTGACAAACATCTAGAAGCAATCAACAAATCTTCAAGTATTCGGTGATCTTCTAAACCAGGTACTAGAATGTGATACATTACAATCACAATAATCAAAAGGCAACTTAAGTTCCTTGAGTATCCAAAAATCCAAAGCAAATTACTCAAGTTTGAGCATAAAAGAGCATCCCAAAAATGTTCATCAAGAGCAAACCCTTCATAAAAACAAACCATTTAGGAAAATCAAATCCAAATCACTTCATACTAAACTCCACCTCAAGGTTACATCAATATTCAATCATAAATGATCATTCGCCAAATATGGATATACAAAAAAAAATTCGATTTTAAATACCTATATTAAACCTCTCCCACTTTTTACAATTGAAATATGATTATAATTCTCCAAATGGTAATGAGAAAGTGTCAATGTGGATTTGGAAATATTATCCTCCCCCTCGATATGTGACAAAAATGAAGCTTCAAAAACTGAAAAACATGAAAAATATGTCAATTCTTAAAAAATGTAACTTCTCGGAAAGCGTTGACTTGAAGATGAAAAAATTTTGTACATGTTGCTAGAAAACTTTTAAAAAAATAACAATCTTTGAAATCCCCACAAAAAACTACAAAATAGAAAAGATTTAGGTTTCTGGGTAAAAAGTGTCATAATTTTCAAGTTTCAGGGACCAAATATGAAAAATTGTTAGTTTCTTGCCCAATCCTTCAGCTGCAAAAGAACAAACACAACAAAGAAATGTGAACCACGGCAACCAAATGCGAAACATTCACTTCCCATCGAACCATATGCTTCCCATACGACCATTCGTTATTAGCCTTCACATATGAAGTCCAATCTTCCTATTGAAAATCTGCTTTTGTTCTCAAAGCTTCAAACCAAACTTTCCAATTGAACCAAATGACGAACCATCAGCTTCCTAGAAAAAAAAATTCGACCTTTACATTTGCATTCAAAGGACCAACAACCAACTATTCTTCTTGCTTTGTCATCCAAAATTGTGTGAAGCCCAACATTGATATGATGAACATTTAAAATCAATGTTAGCCTTCAACCATTAACACTTCACTGTCGAATTCTAACATCAACCCCTTCTATAAATTTCTAATTTTGACTTTATGTTCTTTGACCAATTTCGAATCTGCTGCAATTAACTTGTGATACAATAACACCAACCAAAAATCGAACTTCACTATCCGGTTATTCGACTAGTGATGACCAAAATTGAACTCTTCATCCCTATACATTTAGATCTTCGGACCTAAGCACCATCAAAATCTCATTCAACCATTAATCCTTTGATGTAGAACTGAACCACCATCGAAGTGTCATTGAAAATTTCAAGTTTTCGACTCAAACCATCTTGAAGGTTTGTATCGATCGGATACACTTCAAGTATAAATAACAAACGTTAAACTAATCTAAGGAAAATAATAAACATAAAGCAAATAACACAGAAGTTCTACAAATTGTTCTTTCACCAAGAAATATGTTTGCCTTCACCAAGAAGACGGGTTTGTCACAAAGATGATTAAAACAAAGCTGAGATCACTATCACCACCTCACCATTAGGGTTTGCCCTAATGTTGTATAGATATATATATATATATATATATACACACACACACACATACATACTAATATATACATGTATATCCCTTGATTGAAGGGATTGCGTCTAATTTATATTAAGAACATATCTTATCACAAAGATACTGGATCTATGATCTATTCTATACTTATCTTTATCATTACGTAATATACCTTAGATTACAACCGGATAAATGAACTATAACTTGACACTGATAAGCTTGATATGTTGGCGCTATAGAGGTCTTAGATGTTGGTGTTGATCTATCAATGTATCATGTGTTTGCCTCATTAGATCATAAGGTGTGACCTTACAATCATCCCCCCTATCTGATGATGTCAAAACTAAAGTTCTCCAGTTATCAAAAGATTTAGTGTAGAACTCTTTAGCTTTACTTAAGATCTCAGGCTTAACCCATCCAAATTTATCGAATTTAAGTTCTTCCATTCTTCGACTCAGCTCTAGAGATATCAGCACACGATATCCTCTTTCCAGTTCATAATGAATCAGTCCTTCCATGCGAAGATGAAAAAAATGTTCAGTGGGAGCAGAAGAAAGATCATCAGTGCGTTGAAAGCACATCTGATTTTGATTGTCGAGATAAAAGATCCCATGCACTAGTTCTGGAATAAACATATACTTAACAGGTTCAACACCCGGTGGCAATTTGTTGTTGATGTATTTGTTGCCATCAGGAAGAAGAAACTTTGTATTCTTGGACTGGCTAGGAGTGCCCGTTCATCCTGATGAGGATGAACTAGATGAAATAGCTTATGGAACAGTGGATGGCACAAGATTCAGTTTCTTTACTTTGTTGGGAAGATGCTACATTGGCAACTTTAACTCCTAAGGATGAACACCCTTATGTTTGTTGATGATTTTTAGAATTTGCATCCTCTCGTTGTAGCCAAATTTGACTAGCTCACGAGCAAATATAGCCTCAGTGTATTTAAATTTCACATTCTTTCTAAATAAGTGAAGCTTTAGTGACTCGTTCTTTGGCTTGGTGCATGTTACTTTAATTATGGGATAAGGCTTTGCTCTACGATTCAGAACATCTCCAAACTTCTTTCGGTCGATCCGGTTATTTAGGTTTGAAACAATTTGTTGCTTCTCCACATTGTTATTGAAGATATTTTTTACCTGATTTTCAGTGCTTTGAATATGATCACTCTTATCAATGGAAACAAGTTCTTGAACAAAGTTTGGCAGAAAAACGTTCTTATTTTATGGCTTCTTTCTTTTGTTGAATAGCACATTATATTCCAACATGATCTGTCTAACTTCCACGATAGGTAAGGCCCATGTTTCTGGTAACTTTTGACACCCAGAAACCAGATGGCTAATTATGGAAAGATATTATGCAAATTGAAGGTCTACTCGTCGAATTCAAAGGGGACAACTCGACAAGTAGAAATATTTTTTTTGGACGTTGGTTGAGAAACCAACTCAACGAGTTGGGGAGGACCAACTCGACGAGTTGGTCTAGGTTTGGGATACCGTAGATTCGGAGGTTTGCATCCTATTTAAGAATCTTAATCCCCACCTTATGGCCTCATTTCCAACCTCCAATGTCCAAACCCTAATCCACGAAACCCTAGAGCTTTGTGTGAGCTTGTGAGCCATTTTGAGTGATTTTTGTGTTCTCTTGAAGCTTGTGGAAGAAGAAAGAGCTAGGAGATTCAAGGAAAAGATAGTAGATCCAGAGACTTCCTTCTGTCCTCATCATTTTCTCGTAATCAAGCCTCTAAGTTATCTATTAGTTTATTAGATATCTCTATTTTCACTTTATGAGGGTTTTGGTCCAAGAAGCTTAGTGCTTGGATAATGGACGTGCCAAGTGACTTATCTTTCAAATCTGGGATCAGGAAGGGGTTTCATGGCATAAAGGTGCAAACTTTATGGCCATGGAAGCCCCATGCAAGGTTTAAAGTGTTCTTATGGCCTTTTAAGCCCCAAAAGGCCATGCATGGAAGCAAAACCTAAGACTTTACGTGTTTCACTTGGTGTTTAGGATCGAGGTCTCGGTTTTCATGCTTGGGTTTGAAGTATTTGGATTTTGAACAAAGATCTATGTCCTAAAGAACTAGGGTTTTCCAGTAAGTAGAGGAATATGAAGTTGGAAACTTTACCCTTGAATAGGCATTTCCAGTAAGTAGAGGAATATGAAGCTTTGGTCTGGAGAGTAGAGGCTTAATCTGTTAAGATGGCCCAGATAGACTATAGGACTCGTCGAGTCCATAGGGGAACTCGACGAGTTGAGTCGTGATGTCCCGATTCAGTTTAAGGTTGAACTCGACGAGTCTGTGAAGGAATCGACGAGTGGATTCGGACAATCGCGACTATGAGTAGCCAGGGAACTCGGCGAGTCAGGGGGTGACTCGACGAGTTGGATCGCGATTTCAGGGTTCTGGTTTATAGAACTGGGCAAGTTGAAGGAGCAACTCGACAAGTTGAGTTAACTCGGAGTGTTGACTTTGACTTCAACCAAGCGTTTAATTTGACTTTGACAAGGGTGTAAAAGGGCCATTTTACCTTAAGAAGGATCAACAGTTCTTGACTAAGTATTATGTTGGTAATGATAGCTTGGGAAGTTGAGAGATCAGCACTTCGGGGATCTGCATGCTAGCAGCGTGAGGTTTATTTGCAAGATTCTGCAGTTAGCTTCTGAGGTGAGTTTTCTCCAGTAGGAACGAGTTGAAGGTTCCAATGTCAGCTCGTTTATGTATGTTAGTGTGTACTGGATTTAGATCCGATTTCGGGGTTAGCCAGACATAGTTTATATGTTTCCGGATTACGGTTTCATGCCTAGCGAGGCCCGAGGAAGGTTTATATGTATGTTTCCGAACTACGGTTCGATGTCGGGTGGTACCCGAGGAAGGAGTGCATGTTTAGTTATACTTGTTATCTTTGTGATACTTGTATGTGCCTGGTAGGGCGGCGAGTGTGGGCGGGGGGACCGTATCTCATCACTAGCTGAGTGTGGACGAGGTCCATATCTCATTATTAGTAGAGTAGGGGCGGGGCCGAAGATAGGCGGAGCCTTGAGATTAGCAGTTATTGTATAGTGTTTGACTGTTGTGTATTAGCATGAATATATGTTCTTATCTGTATGTGTATAATGGGCGAGGCTGAGAGACAGGCGAGGCCTTGTAGAAACATATTTGTATACCGAGCGAGGCTCGATTCCAGGCGAGGCCTGATGGCGTATCCGTCTGATATCGGGTGGGGCCCGAGGTAGCGGGCTAGGCCCAATGTATGTTGATATGTGCTTATGTGTATGGTATGTGGTAGCTTGGGGAGACTCACTAAGCTTCATGCTTATAGTTTTCTGTTTTGGTTTTAGGTACTTCCACTAGCCAGGGGAAGAGCTCGGGATCACTGCATGGCACACACCATATCTTTTAGCCTGGGATGATTTACTTTGATAATTTGATAAATGATTTTTATACATTATTTTATTATGATGATTTGAGATTCATAACTTATGATTTCTATCTGATGAGTTGTAGCTATTATTTTATTAATCATTTAATAGTGAAATTTTCGGACCGTATTTTTGGGATGTTTCAAGTTGGTATCAGAGCCTTGGTTTGAGGGATTCGGGCACATTCTCGGGTGTGTCTAAACTCAAACTAAGGAATTGGTATATAAATTCTCAACTGAAAATCATTTTTATTAAAATAAGTTTGAAAGAGAAAGGAATTTTGAAAAGAGAAAAGGGTGTGGTACATGCAATCAGCTGAGATCAAGTAAGTACTCCCAAATTACCCATATAAGTTTATGTTATGATATGCTTATGACAACTGCATGCAAGATTAGGAATAAGGATCTAGGAAGCATGCCTTATGTGCATGTTATATGTGTATCAACTTTATGAACTGCATGATAGCTCAGATTAGTCAGTAATACGATGGCCTGATTAGAATATGCTTGATTATGTGTGCTTTATGCTCAAATTCTTCTTGCTTTGCACTTTTAGGAGTCTTAGTTATCTTTTACTAACTAGTAAATGAATATGTTAAGTTACATATTGCAAGGACTAAATAATTTCAAAAGGTTAGGTCTAGCTCTATTTCGTAGCTCTTGTTTGAGTCTAACCGTTGTAGGGTAGGATCTCTCATTTGTAGAATTATCTAGTCTTAGTGATATGTAATGGTGTTCACGAGCTAGTTAGGCAGAGATAGCAAAGACTTCTTATACAGCTGATGGCAGAGAGTGGGCTGGTGATTACCCTAGGGTAAGCCTAGGATGAGTTTAGTGTTGGGAGCAGTAATGGTGAAAGGGACTTGGTGGAGTTAAAGCAATCCTTGAGGAAAGTACCGATAGATGTGGAAGGTAGTGTGGGCCCATACTACTGAAAGTAGAGGATCCATACTCGAGTCAAAGAGGGTTGAGATAGAACCATGAAACTTGTAGTGTGTGTGATCCCTTGATAGTGCTGAGTATTTTGATGGTTGTTATGATAGGTTGGATCATGGTGACGCTACGTGGTAGACCAGTGGGCACTTTAGGTGCCGGTGAGGGATCAGGCTCGGGCTCTGGAGCTGGGCAGCATGATGAGCAGATGAGAGAGTTTATTTCAGTTGAAATTCAATATTTTAGACCAGACTCCTGTGATCTTTGGTACAGTCAAGGAGGGCATTATGGAGATTTTGGATGATAGATTGGTGTGTTCCACACCGAGATGATGACCATGATGGGAGCACGCACGTTGACATTCATGGATTTCAAAGCCTGTGGAGCTCCGGACTATCATGGGGCTAGAGACCCCATTGCTACCAGCCGGTGCTTGGCAGATATCGCCAACGCCTTCCATTCTAGCTGGTGTCCCAAGGGGAACAAGGTACGAATTGCCTTATATCTTCTGAAAGACAGAGCGTGTGATTGGTGGGAGGAGGTTGGACATTCTATTTGATATGATGTCGCGTTGGACGTCATGACATGGAGTGACTTCTCAGCCAGGTTCACGGCTGAGTTTGCACAAGTTATTGAAGTGCAACAGTTAGAACGGGAGTTGCAGGACCTCCAGAAGGCTATAGAGACAGTGGAAGAGATCATCGCCAAGTTCAAAAAGAGAGCCCTTCTTGTTCTGCAGTATATGGTAGACGAGGAGATGAAGAAGGCTCGATACCACGAGATGTAGAGGAGCGACATTAGATAGTTTGTGAGTCGGTCTAGCTGCAAGACACTGGAGGATATTATCACTCGAGCTAGGGAGAGGGAGATTAATTTAGAGGCAGACAGGAAAAGGAAGCTGGACAAAGTTCAGACAACCGCGGGAGTGGGCAAGAGGCCCAAGACATCAAATTATAGATCGAGAGGTCATCAGGACCGTAGCCTCTATCGCAAGTGTGGCAGGACACATGAGGGTGCATGTAGGAATGGTAGTGGTGGTGATTTTGGTTGCTTCAAGTGCAGCCGGATCGGTCATTATAACAGGGATTGTACTACTACCACCACCCAGGGATTAGACCTGATCAGTTTCCATTGCAGTCAATGGGGCCACAAGAAGGCCCAATGTCCGAGTTTGGCTGCAGCGGGACAGGTGATGGCACCTGCTTCTGTGACATTATAGATCACCGACGGCCCTCAGGGCCAAGAAGAGGTGCCTGCGGCGAGGAGCAGGGCTTTCCAATTGATTTAAGAGGAGACACGAGCAACTTCCAATGTTGCAGGTGCGTATCTTTTGCCTTCCTATCAGTTTTTATTGATGATTTTATTGCTATTTCTCGCATCCATTTTAGTAGTTGTATCTTGGAATTACACTTCCTGCTTATGTTCAGATTATATGCCATCAGCATACCATGTGTCTTACGGTAGTAGTGAGGGGACATATCCGTATAAAGTGGGTAGTCATGATGCGGTAGTTGTAGCAAGTGTGATCGGATCGCAGGAAGTGTTCCGACAATTTTGAGGAGTCTTTCTCCTTTAGTGTCGGTTAGTTTTGGGAACACTAACAGTGGTAAGCCTGGTTTCCAACAAGATTGATCACTTGATGATATGAAGAATTGGGGATCTTTCCAGCCGGGTGTGCCCTAAGATGTTACTTGAACCAAAGTGGGGGAGAGTTCTCCAAGGGTTCAGGAACAAAACGAAGTGTGGATTTAGGATGAGTTCACATTCTCCTCAAGAAGGGAGGCAGCACAGGGGATGATTTGGATTGAGGGGTATCTGAGTTGGGAGTATGGGAAACTTCCCAATGTAGGATCCGCGTCTTTTGGTGTACGATAGTTGGCTTTGGGAATCAGGTTGAGGAAATTTCTGTTAGAATGTGGGTTCAGCTAGGATGTTAGGTCTTATGCATGATCAACGTGGAAAATGTTGTAGGAATATGGGATAGCCGTAGCATTCAATAGCAGCCAGACATTATGGAAAATGTTGTAAGATTGTAGGTTAGCCACAACATTCATTAGTAGTCAGATAGTGGAGTGTGGGCGGGGTCATGTATCTCTTAGTTAGCAGAGTGTGCGCCGGGGGGGGGGGGGGGCGTACCTCCTAGTCAGCAGAGTGTGGGCGAGGCCCATATCTCCTAGTTAGTGTGATCAGAATCAGGAAAGGATAGGTATATAGGAATCGAGGTGAAGTGGTACCTGCGTAGCCCTAGACAGGTGAGACCTGGAGGCAAGGCCACTCAGTAGTGTGGTTTGGGTGAGACTTATGGGCGTGACCTGTGCATTTGTGGCAAGACAGGTGGGACCTGGCAGAGATCGTGGGGTCGAGATTCAGGATCGGGGATTCTAGGATTTATAGAGCCATGAGTGGCAAGGTGGATAGAACAGTTTTGATAGCCGAAGTTTTTCCTCTAAAGTTGCTGGGAGTGAATGAGAGGGTGATCATTGGTTTAGTAACTAGGCAGAATCTGGTATTCTAGTTAGTGGACATATAAGTTTGGACCTGGGAGGTCCCGGTTCCTTTGGAAGTTAGAGAAGAGGCAGCGTGATGTGGGAGTAGTAGTAGTGATTATGAGGTTTTATGTGTAGGGTGGCTTGCAGATCAGAAGAGTAAAGACAGGTATAGTTGGATTGGATAATATAAAGTAATTGATTTGACCCTATTGCGTAGCTCTCGTCAGACTCTAACTATTTCAGGGATGGATCTCATACTCGAAGGATTATCTGAACCTCGTGTTAAGTATAAGTATTCTACAACTGGTTATGGACAAGGATTGTGTTTTCTGATGGTAGCATCGAGATAATCAGGGTGAGAAGTTTTATGGTTGAACTTTCATTTGATGAGGTTTAGGCATGGTAGTTTTTGGAAAATAGGCATTTTGTCGGAAAGACAGAAGTAGTTCTCCGTATGACAGTAAGGATGATCTTTCATCAGGTTTGGAAGGTTTTGATGGTTGGGCTCAGTTAGCTTGGGAAGGCCATTAATTGAGCAAGATGATAGTAGTACCTACAGGATGGTGAATGTCGGTGGCAGTGGGAAACACCAGTGATCCAGGACATGTAGAAGAAGACTGTAGCGGACTTCGAGGACGAAGTCCAATTTAAGTGGGGGAGAATTGTAACACCCGGAAACCAGAAGGCTAATTAAAAATATATATATATTATGCAAATTGAAGGTCTGCTCGTTGAGTCCAAGGGGGACAACTCGACGAGTAGAAATAAGTTTTTGGGATTAAGGTTGAGAAACCAACTCGACGAGTTGGGGAGGACCAACTCGACGAGTTGGTATGGGTTTGGGAAACCCTAGATTCGGGGTTTCGCACCATATTTAAGCATCTTAATCCCAACCTTATGGCCTTATTTCCATCCTCCAGTTCCGAAACCCTAATCCACGAAACCCTAGAGCTTTGTGTGAGCTTGTGAGCCATTTTGAGTGATCTTTATGTGATCTTGAAGCTTGTGGAAGAAGAAAGAGCTAGAAGTTTAAAGGAGAAGATAGTAGATCCAGAGACTTCCTTCCATCCTCATCATTTTCTCATAATCAAGCCTCAAACTTGTCTATTAGTTTATTTGATCCTCTATTTTTACTTTATGAGGGTTTTGGTCCAAGAAGCTTCGTCCTTGGGTAATGGACGTCCCAACTGACTTATCTTTCAGATTTGGGATCTAGAAGGAGTTTCATGGCATAAAGGTGCAAAATTTATGGCCATGGAAGCTTTAAAGTGTTGTTATAGCCTTTTAAACCCCAAACGTCCATGCATGAAAGCAAAGCCTGAGACTTTACGTGTTCACTTGGTGTTTAGGACCCAGATCTCGGTTTTCATGCTTAGGTTTGAAGTATTTTGGATTATAGACAAAGATCTATGTCCTAAAGAACTAGGGTTTTAGCTAAGCCCAATATGAAGGACTTATAGCGGGTAAAGTTGGAAACTTTACCCTTGAAAGGGCATTTCAGTAAGTAGAAGGAGTATGGAGCTTTGATCTAGAGAGTAGAGGCTTAATCTGTTAAGATGGCCCAAACAGACTATGGGACTCATCGAGTCCATAGGGTAACTCAACGTGTTAAGTCGTGATGTCCCGATCCAGTTTAACGTAGAACTCGATGAGTCTATGAAGGGACTCAATGAGTTGGTTCGAACAATCGCGACACAGAGTAGCCAGGGAACTCGGCGAGTCAGGGGGTGACTCGATGAGTTTGATTGTGATTTCAGGGTTCGGGTTTAGAGAACACGACGAGTTGATGGAGTAACTCGGCTAGTTGAGTCAACTCGAAGTGTTGACTTTGACTTTGACCAAGCGTTGACTTTGAATTTAACCAGGGGTAAAAAGGGTCATTTTACCCTAAGAAGGATTCGTAGTTCTTGACTAAGTATTATATTAGTAATGATAGCTCGGGAAGTTGAGAGATCATTAGTTCGGGGATCTGCTAGTTGGCAGCGAGAGGTTTATTCGCGGGATTCTGCAGTCAGCTTGTGAGGTGAGTTTTCTCCAGTAGGAACGGGTCGAAGGCACTAATGTCGGCCCGTTTATGTATGTTAGTGTGTACCAGATTTAGATATGATGCCGGGGTTAGTTCGATGTAGTTTATATGTTTCCGGATTACAGTCTGATGTCGTGCGAGGCCCTAGGAAGGTTTATATGTATGTTTCCGAACTACGGTTCGATACCGGGTGGTACCCGAGGACGGAATGCGCGTTTAGTTATAATTGTTGTCTTTGTGATACTTGTATGTGCCTGGTAGGGAGGTGATTATGGGCGGGGGCCCATTTCTCATCACTAGCTGAGTGTGGACGGGGTTCCATATCTCATTATTAGTACAGTTGGGCGGGGACAAAGATAGGTAGGGCCTTGAGACTAGTTGTTCTAGTGTAGTGTTTGACTGTTATGTATTAGCATGAATATATGGTATTATCTATATGTGTATAGCGGGCGGAGCCCAAAGACAGGCAGGGCCTAGTAGAAATAGATCCGATTCCGGGCGAGGCCCAAGGTAGTAGGCTAGGCGTAATGTATGTTGATATGTGCTTATGTGTATGGTATGCGGTAGCTTGGGGAGACTCATTAAGCCACATGCTTACAGTTTTCAGTTTTGGTTTTAGGTACTTCCAATAGCCAGTGGAAGATCTCAGGATAACTGAATGGCACACACACCACTGCTTTTAGCTGGGAAGATTTACTCTGATAATTTGATAAATGATTTTATACAGTATCTTATTATGATGATTTGAGATAAATAACTTATGATTTTTATGTGATGATTTGTAGCTACGGTTTTATTAATGATTTCAAAGTGAAATGTTTGGACCGTATTTTTGGGATATTTCAAAATCATCCAGATCAAATATGAGCTTGCATTTCCTTTTAGGAATAGTTGAACTATCACCAACTATAGAAGAACTTCCAGCTTCAGTGTTAAGTGCTCCCCATGAGAAGGAAACCTTCCCCTTTCGAGGATTGAGCTGGGCACCATCATCAGAATAACTGTCACTATTAGTTCCTTGAAGAACATCCTTTTTAGTTTCTTGAGAAGCCTCCCTCACAAAAGAAGAACTAGGTTAGACAACATTTAAGGGACCAGCAGGAAGAGCAGCTTGTTGCATGAAACCAAGATCGAGAAAGCCTTCATAGTCATCGGTTTTTGAGTGGTCACCAATTTCTGGAACTGGTTGATCTTTTGTAGCATCGTCATTTGGAAGATTAGAAACAACAATCTACTTTTGAAGATCCCCTTCAGCTTCAATCCTTCCAGTTATCATAGGATGAGATTGAGTTGGTACAATCATCACATGCATTTGCATTAGCTGAGCATGCCCTTGATTATTCTCCCCCTCTTTGGCAGGATTATATTGGGGACGAGAGTTAAGAGGACGTTAAGGAGATCTTAGAAGAGGATGGGATGGTAGAGGAGGTAGTAGAGGAAGATTTGTTCATGGAAGTGTAGGAGGATGAGGATTATCAGCTGGAGATTTTGGTGGAGTGTCATCAATAACCATATCATCATCATTATCACCCAAAGTCGTAACTTGCTTTATAGTGGCCACATCCTTTTCAAATTTTGTTAACCTTCTATCCATTGACTAAGTAATCTCCACAATATGAGAGAGTTGGGAAATCACAACATTTTGAAAGTTGGAGTTGGATGGTTCCCGATCACCCTTATGAAGAGTAATAGTAATAATGGGTGTTGGTGTAGGAGAACCGTCTTAGCTTGAGGAACAATATCAACTTGAGGAGAATGAGATAGTATTGTAGAAGGTTCATATTGGATCCTTGTCTCGGTAGTATCTCCAACAGAAGGGGTTCATCCATCAATTACAATATCATCAGCAGAGGAAGAGGATGAAGAAGTAGCAGAAAAACAAATGTCTTTGTTCAACCTTAGAGGATAGTTCATTTTCTAAGTGAAGTCTTCTCCCATGTCAGCTGCTGATTCTTCGTCTTCTTTATCAATGTCTTCTTCCTCATCAGCCCCTTCCTTATTACCAGCTTCTAAATCATCATCATTATCTTCTTCATCCCCATCAACGTCATTAGTATCATCATCATCATCATCCTCTTCAAAGTACGAGGATTCAACCACCTAGGGTTTTTCAATCCACTATTGCATCCTTACAATAATAGGAAAATTATCTTGAGATGGAGCAACATTAATAATATTTAAGGAAAGGATAGGAATTGGAATGATAATCCCATGACTTTCAACATAGACTTCTTCTCGAGACAAGATCAGACCAAGCCAACGAGGATAAGGAACATTCAATGGCTTCTTGTTCCCAGTAAATCAGTCAGCCATTTGATCAGGAAAAAATTGATCAGAATTCAATTTCTTGTTGTAAACAATAGAATATAAACTCCTTTGCTAAAAGAGATTCAATTGATCTAAACTTATAATCTTTTGGCCAAGACATTTTCCATTCACACCAGTCAAGTATTTCCATCCTACATTAAAACACTGATGAAGAGTGTTCTTGTAGGGATCATCAGTGAGTCCCTTAAGTTTGAAGTTATACCATAATTTTTCATGAATAGATTTGTAGCTTTCTTCAAAGAGAGTTTCAGAGTAACTCTCAAATCGAGGAAGATGAAGAGCAATTTAAAGGGATTCCACATTAATGTTAACCATATATCGACCATCTCAAATGATTCTAGTAATAGTTTGAGCAACAGTAACAAAAGAGCATGTATAGTAAAACTCACATACTTGTTTAGGGTAGAAATGATCAAGAAAGTCACATAATTCGTATCGAAGAGAGCATCTTTTGACATAGTTGAAAAATATTTGATTCCTGAGTTTGCGAACTGCTTTGGAATTTCATTGGAGAACTCCACATTGGTGCATTAAATGATGATGATAGAGTCAGGAGCATGAGGACTTTTGATGATGTTAGCGTTGTGGCAAATTCATACAAGGGCTTTGACATGGTGAAGGCTTTGAGGGAGATGACAATTTAGAGTCTTTTTGAGAGAGAGAGAGAGAGTGAGAGAGAGAGAGAGAAAGAGCTTAATAGAATGAATTGCTTGTAAAAGTGACCTAGGATGAAGAATTCCCAATTTATACCCAAAATGTTTCTTCCCCTTTACGTAATCATGAGTTAAGATATGTGTGTCGTAAAGATCTTGTATCCCAGCAGCAATGAGCATTAGCATAAGCGATTAGCAAATGAATTTATGATGATCGTATAGTTAGATTGTGATGTCTCCCGATAGTGTGGGTAAAAACTACTATTCACTGACATAGTATTGTGAGATCTCATCAGTGTGTGGTCTCATATGCTGAATCATAAATCACTTTTCTTATAAGAAAAGTGGCAAGAGTGGATTGGTGCGTGAAGTATATCACTGAAAATGATATACCCATCAGCATAAATTTTTCAACCTCTCATTAGCATATGGTACATTACGTTATATCATAAAACTTTAAAGAAGAATGTAAGGGCCATAATAGATTGGTGTGTATGATAGCCTATGGTACATAGACTAACCATCAGCATAAACTTTTGAACTTTTATCAGTGTATTGTTTTACATAGTGAATCATTTAGTTCCGTATTAGAAGATAAACGAGAGAATGGATTTTTTCAGTCACGTTGAGGTGAAATCAGCGTGAATCATTAACAACTTAAGTCACTAGCAAGAAGTGGTTTAAACTTTCATATCATGGAGTAAGTTGCAATAAAAAATTAAAGATTCACCATTAAATCATAATGGTATCATGTCATACCTCAAACTAGGAGGTCTGGTACATGAATAACCCTTTGTCATTTAAGAACCATACAAGTAACTTTTATGCTGATGAGTATGCAATCAGGGTAAGCCATTGGGTTATGCTTGATGTTTCATCAGAACATGAGACTTGATGCATACATAAAGCATGATTTGAGGGGCAGGGTCAGGTGAATATAATCAATTTATATAAACACCATAGTCTTTTTATCAATATTTTTTTTATTTGGACCAGGTAATCTCACTTTGAGAGTTTAGATAATGCTAGACAATCAGCTTGAGATGGTGACTCAATGTTCTCAGCAGATGATCTTGCTGATGGGAGACTTAGAGAGATTTAGTCACATACAACAACATGCTTCTAGGGAAGATGATGTGTCGTTGCATACTAGGCACAAAATTTCCACTGCCAGATTCCTTTACAAAATGTTAGAAAAGAATAAGCAATATAAGAATACAAACAAAAGAATTGGTCAAACAAGAAAAACGTTTAAACAGGAAAATATGTAGCTTTTTTAGAAAGGACATAAAGACTCGTTCTATCAAATCTTTGGAATTGAATGGTTATTAATGCGTTTCCATTTTCCAAGATATCCACCCCTTGATTTTGTTGCTATAACAGAGAACAAACAAGATCAACGATATCACACAAAAACAACAGAATTCATAGTAAACAAGGAAAGAGAATGCTTTTTATCATTGAGGTTCTACAAACTGATTCAAGGCTTCATGTTCACCAAGAACAAAAGAAGAACATGAACCAGGCTTTGTAACCAACGAGTTAGAGGGATCCGATCTTTGTAACCTTAGAGTTATGAGAGTCATCAAGACAAAACTCGGAGGTTCCAAGGTGGGATCATTAACTTTTTCAAGACGCCTTTGGATCTTTTGGGTGATGGAGTTGGAGTGACAGCGTCTCTAGAAGTTATTCACACCAGGTCATGGAACTCCACTTCGTCTCATTGCAACCAAAATAGGTTTGTTGGGTTTAAGAATGTTGCGTCATTGGGCCTTATGCTATTGTTTATTTTGAATATCCGGTTTGGCCTATCCAACCGTGGATTATTATTAGGGTTAGCATATTTATATAGTGCATGCATATATAGCTTTCACAGTTACACTTCTCATTCATAGCTTGTGTTGCATTGTAACCCAAACACACCTCTACATTCGAAGTTCTTTATCGAGCTCTTCTGAAGTGTTGAATATTAATCATTCGACATTGTTTGATCCATTCTCGTGTTCTTTACTTCATCAATATTGTTTATCTGTTTGGAATCTATCGATCTATTAGCGTAATATTCTCAACATGGTATCAGATCAGGAGATTGTGTAACTAATACGCATCTCTTCTGTTTGAAGAATCCTTTAGGGTTTCCGCTTTTATCGAATATATAAAAGCTGTCATGTTTTGGTCGACGGTGTCTCTTGTGTTTGATAAAACCTTAAGTTCAACTTTACAAGTCTTATTCTAGCAAATATTAGAAGAAGCTCATCATGTCTCACGATGACTCTCAAACCAATCCCATCAACATCTCCAACAGCATTGGATCCATTACTAGGATTCCCATTCTCTACACTCAAGATTTTGATGTGTGGACGCATCACTTCGAAGACTACGTCGTTGGATATGAAGACAATGGCTATCTTATCTGGGAGGCGATAACATTGGGTCCGTTTTTTCACTCCGGAATGTATAGAACTGTCAAGACTCAAAAGGGGTACAAGCAAATCTTGGTAGACGTAGAGAAGATCCCTCAAGATGAGAAAGACAAGTTGCTATGTAACGTTAAAGCTATGAGAATGATCAGATTCACTTTGAAAGCTGACACATTTCTTCTCGTCAGTTCTTTCACCACTGCAAAACAAATCTGGGACAGGCTAAAAGAATTATATTCTATTGATGAGGATCTAGAACACTCAATTCAAACTCTGTTGCTCTCTGAGTTCGGTGCTTTCGAACAAAAACCTAAGGAGAAACTCATTCAAGCATTCGATCGGTTCAACCACTTACTTAGCAAGATGATCAAGCATGGTATTGGAAGGGAAGTGATCAAACAAAAAGTTACATTCATGAATCGGTTAAGACCCAAATTGATGGAAGTGATCTCAACTGTGAAGGCACACGAGCAGTTTAAAAACTATTCACTGGCAAAGCTAGTAAGAATCCTCAAATAACATGAAAGCGTAGTGTCAAAGGAAGCGAAGGTAGTTTCGGGTGTGGGATCCTTGGCTCTTCTCTCTAAGGGAAAGAGCGTGACAGAAGAAGAGGAATCTGATATGTCAGAATGTGATCTGACCAGTGAAGAATATGCAATGATGGTTACAAACCCAAAGAAGTTTGCTCGTAAAAAGTTCCATGTCAACAAGAACCGAAACTGGCAAGGTAGATACAACTCAGAGAAAGCGAAAGAGAAAACCAAGAACACTTCTCAAAAGGACGACGAAAAGAAGGAGAGCAAGCTTGTGGGAGACTCTGGGTATGATTGCAACTACTGCCACGACAAGGACCACTTTGCCAAGGATTGCATGCTAAGAAAAATGGCTGAGAAGAAGGATGGTGAAGATGACGAAGCTTACTACATGCGTAAGTTGGAAGAGATAAAGAAGAAGAAAGCAAATAACAGTCCTATGTATGCTTTGATTGTGCAGGAGAACATTGGTGACGATGAGTTTGGTGGAGTAGAGGTCCGGTCTACAGACTCTGAAGATGAAGAGCTACGTAAACCCAGGCATGGAAGAGAATATATGGCGAAAGAAGACCTTACTGAGTCAGTTGGAAAATGCCTGATGGTGACAACTGGAGTGTCAAGGATGAGGGGATATACAACCAAAGGTGAGCATGATGAAGCGAGGCTGAAGGAAGAGAAATGGTTCGCTGCCAAGCCTGTGAGTGAAAGGATCAACGACTGCGATCAATTGATCAAGAAGGTACAATCCATCCTTGAATCACTTAAAATACCAGTAATAAACTATGAAAAAGAATTAAAGGAATTAAAATTCAAGTTTTCTAACTTAAGTGGAAGTCTAATTCAAACACGTCTAGCGAATTCTAACCTAACTGCTCAACTCAGCAGGATGACTTCCAAGAGTGAGGAGAGAAGGATATGGATAGAGCTGAAGGAAGCAGAGTTAGTTAGGGCTAGGGATAAACTTATTTATTTGCAATGTGATAATTTAAAGCTTTTAAAACAAAGGAATGTTTTTAGTTTAATAGCTAAACGCTTATACACAAATATCACTCAGTTGCATTTAGATTGTGAGGTTTGTAAGAAGATTCATAAGATGATTTAGCCCTTCCTTGAATTTAAGGAAGATGAAGTCATTGCTGAATGTGAATCAATTGTGTCTTCAGATGAGGTTTTAGAAACATACAGATGTGGACTATACAATATTGAGGCCTTTATAGAATCCAAAGAACATAAATGCATGCTTAGGAATTTACTGGACGAAAATGACAAATTTAAAATCAAGACCGAGACCATACAGAAGTTTGACTCATCAAATGCTAAATTAAGTTCAGAACATAAAATGAATATAGAAACCACTTATGAATTTGATGATGACAGCGAGATGAGTGAAATCTCAGTAGAAGACGTGGTCGATTGTTCAGAATTTCTTAAGAGCGAACCTGAATTAGCAAAACCACTTATATATGAAAATTCCGTTGAGTTAGCTCCCATATCCAAGGACAAGTCCTAGGTCCTCAAAGAAAAGGTGGTTGTTTATCAAAAGGTGCAAACAGTGTCGAACCAAGTATATGATGTTGAAGGAGTAACTAAGAAACAAACAGCAGAGTTGACATCCTTGGTTGATAAAGATAATGATGAAGGTTGCGAAAACTACTTCTGGTCTGCTCCTATTAACAATGCAGACGAAACGGTTGGTCTATCGGAGTGAACCTCATGGAGGGTCAAAGGTAGAAACGTGGCTGAACCCATTAATACTCCTTCAAGTTTTGATAAACCAAGTTCAAGTAGTACAAAAGAGATACCAAACGAACTGATGAAAGCATCTAGTATATCTTCCACAACAACCAAAGCTTATGAAGAGAGACCGAAACCTAAAGCAAATATTCACAAGTCTCAAGAGCAACTCGCTGAACAGAAAAGGCAGAGGAACAAGAGATACATGAAGAACCTCAATGAGAGAAAACAGTTTTGGCAGTCCCATAACCCTAATTATGTTCACTCTAAAAAGGTGACTAATCTCAAGGCAAACGAGAAATCAAGAGCCTCATCTCCTTCTTGCAACCACTGCTAGTCATGCAGTCAGAAAGGCCAAAACAGAAAAGGTAGTTTCGGTCCTAACTCTACCAGTAATCAGAACTGAAAGTCCAGTTTTGATCCTGAATCCCATCCTCCTCACTCCTAACCAAAACCGAACCCGGTGAAGGATATCAAACGAAAGGGAAAGCTCATCTCGAATAATGAAGCTCACATTAAGAAAACGTCAACTAACACTAAGATTCAAAAGACAAATTCCATTAAGATTCCAACTAAAAATAAATCATCAGAATCACAACAACCAAAACGAGATAAAAATACAATCAAAGTCTATACCATCAAAAGAAAAGATGAAACCAGTTGAATAAAAAGAACATATATGGTTGATCTTTCTGTTGCAATTCCCTACTCTGTAAATGACACACAAGGGCCCAAGAAACTTTGGGTTCCTAATTCTGCTTAATTTTGCACGTAATTAGTGACGAGCAGTTTAATGACGAATGGTATATCGATAGTGGCTGCTTTCATCACATGACAGGAAGGAGGGAAGAGCTAAGGGAGTTTCGGCCCCGTAAGGATGGTGGATGTGTTAAATATGGGAATAACTCATATGGCACGATCAAAGGCTATGGAATGATCACCAACGGTGAATTCTTAATATGAAAAGTAGCCTACGTGGAGGGATTGCATCACAATCTCATAAGTGTCTCTCAACTGGTTGTCGGAACTACTTGAAGATTTTGTTCAATGATGAGGGTTCTCAGATAATTAAAAAGAAAACAAAGAAAGTTTTGTTGAAGTCCAAGCACAAAGGCGAGATGTATCCTCTAAATCTCAATCCAATTCGAGGAAACCAACAGTTTGCCTACTGATGAAGGCGAACTCAGATGAATGTTGGTTGTGGCACCGAAGGCTCTCGCACCTGAACTTCAAAGATTTAAACAAGCTGGTGCTTAGCGATCATTTGCGAGGACTTCCCCTTCTCAAGTTTGATAAGGAACATATGTGCGCAGCGTGCGAGATGGGAAAGCAAAGCCGAAAGAGTCACCCTACTCGTATCAATACAAAGATCATCGAACCTCTTTAACTTCTACATATCGACTTATGTGGCCCTTCGGCTATCGAAAGCATTGGTGGTAGTAAGTACATAGTTGTTATTGTAGATGATTTTTCACGCTTCACCGGGGTTTTATTTCTTAAAGAGAAATCAGAAGCCACTCCCAAGCTGAAGGTTTTTATCACTCAAGTGGAGCTGCAGCTGCGTAAGGTGGTAAGAAACATAAGAAGCGATAGTGGGCTAGATATCAAAAACAAAGAATTTGAAGATTTTCTGGCTGAAAAGGGAGTAACTCACAACTTCTCTGCTCCCTATACTCCACAATAGAATATGATCATTGAAAGGTAAAACCGTTCATTATGTGAAGCATCCCGAACCATGCTAAGCTTCACTTCTCTTCCACTATATTTCTGGGCTGATGCAATAGCTGCTGCTTGTTACACTCAGAACTGATCCTACCTTAACAAGTGATTTCCCATTACTCCATACGAGATTTTGAATATGATGGGTTTTGAGCATTCTAACACTTCCTAAGTGTACATGTAACCCTAATAACCATGGATCTGTGTTTGTCTACTTATCATGCAAAGTTGAATTCCAAGGTTATATTCCTATCTAACATACATGGGGAACATTTTAAACTTGAATGAAAGATAGAATAACTTACCTTGTTGTTGATTATGATCCTTGAAACCTTGTGAGCCTAGCACCCCAAGTGAGATGCGTCAAATGCTTCACACAACACCAAATGCAAAGGAATAGACTTTTTGAGAGAATACACACTTGAAAAATCAGCCTAGCCCTCACTTGTTCTTGTGTAATCGATTTTGGTGGAGAATAGGTTCCTTATATAGTGTTGACACATCTAGGGTTACACCATGTAAACCCTAATGTGTCATGGCTCTTCATTTCCATGACCCATGGGTTTGTAACTCCCATGGAGCATCCTATGGGTTTAACCCAACTTGATAATCCATGGAGCCTCTTAGCCCACTATACAAGTTATGTATGATTTACATAATCAACCCATATATTTAATTAGTTATCTTTTGATCACTTAATTAATTCTAAATTAATTCTTGATCAAACTAATTAAATAATACTATTAATATATTAGAACTTATAATATATTAATAAACCACAAGTGTTATTTCTCTCATTTAGTCTATCCAATTGCATGGTGCCATGCAACCCAAATGGACCATGCCGGGTCGGGTCAAGTACATACCAGAAATAGTTATCGACTTAGACACCATATCCAACTGTCTCCTACTTGGATAAGTCTAATAACTATAACTGCAAGAATAAGTTCAGGAACCGATCGGAAATTGTAGCTCTTTCAAGGTCTCTCGGAACTGAGAAGATAATGATACACCATTTAAGATAAGTGATCATATAATCCTCTTTTCTAGATATCAGCCGGACAAATACATGGAACAATGTCATACTTATTGTCCAGCAGTTTGTTTCCCGATTTCCGATTTGTTTGACAAAGAACTTAATTGAACACATCAACTTAGTTCTGACCGGGCCCGGTACATATATCATCGAGGGGCCTAGATATCAGCTTCTAATCCAAGAATGAACAGATAAACTTCGACTCATATATTTGTTCTACTACTCACTGAATTATACACAAAAGCATGTTTTATAACATCGAGTTACCAACGCGTTTACGTACAATCAATGCATAACCAACTCATAAGTAACAAATCATATCTCTAGGTTTGAAGACTTATATGATATTACCGTCTCACAATCACTCGAGATGAATTCCATGAAGTGATTCCAGTGAGCGTGGGTTGAGTCCAATACTTAGAAATTATGAGCACTCATGATTGTTGTAGCCATGTCCAACACCTTAGACCTCTGCAACCAATCATGACAGTCTTGATTCATATCTACTTCCGACATATGACCGACTGTGGAGGTTCAAATAAGATGATATATCAAACATTATTATTCTGGAAGTCAAAACATGCAAAAGAAATATAGTAAACGATCAACAAGAGATAACAACACTTTACTCATAAATAAAACACCTTTTATTCATCATCTAATGTCAATTACACTTTACAAATTTCGAGGTTATCTAACTACTAAATCTAATATCATCCTTCAGCCCTATGCTCCGAGCATGCTGGAGATGCTTAACCCGAGTCAGTCCCTTCGTGAGAGGATATGCTGGATTCTCATACGATGATACCCTCTTCGCCACAAGGAGTCCTTCTTCTATTCGATGTCTAATGAAATGGTATTTTCTGTCGATGTGTCTAGATCTACCATGATCCCATGGTTCCTTGGCTAAGGCAAGATCACTTTCACTATCATATAAAATTTCCATTGGCTCTTTAATATCTGGTACAACTCCAAGGTCTCCAATGAAGTTCTTCAGCCATATCGCCTCCTTTGCAGCCTCGCTAGCTGCTATATACTTTGATTCGCATGTTGAATCATCCACTGTCTCTTGCTTGGAACTCTTCCAAGAAATTGCTCCTCCGTTTAAGGTAAAGACCCAGCCTGACTGAGAGCAGAAATTATCCCTATTATTCTGGAAGCTAACATCACTATACCCTACAACTCTCAAGTCATCACTCCCACCGAGGGTAAGGACCCAGTCCTTAGTCCTCCATAGGTACTTGAAGATATTCTTTACCGTAGTCCAGTGTGCCTTACCAGGGTTCCCCTGATACCTTCTAACCATGCTCAAGGAAAAGGCTACATCAGGTCGAGTACATGTCATAGCGTACATGATCGATCCTACAGCCGAAGCATAAGGTATTCGACTCATTTCTACTATCTCAGCCTCAATACTAGGGCTTTGTGTCTTACACAATCTGACGTTACTCTGGATGGGTAACTCTCCTTTCTTGGAGTCTTGCATGCTGAATCTCTTCAGCACCTTATCCAAGTAGGTACTCTGACTAAGTCCATTTAGTCTTTTACTCCGGTCTCTCAAGATCCTTATCCCTAGAATATAGGCAACCTCTCCTAGGTCCTTCATAGAGAAACACTTCCCAAGCCAGGACTTAACTTCCTGCAGAGTTGGGATGTCATTTCCTATGAGTAGCATGTCATCCACATACAACACCAAAAAGCTAACTATACTCCCGCTAGCCTTGACATATACACAGGATTCATCTTCACTCCTAGAAAATCCAAATTCCTTGACTTTCTCATCAAAGCAAAGATTCCATCTGCGAGGTGCTTGCTTTAAACCATAAATGGATTTCTCAAGCTTACACACTCTATTAGGGTACTCTATATTGACAAAACCCTCTGGCTGACTCATGTAAACATCCTCAGCCAACCTTCCATTAAGGAAAGCGGTTTTGACATCCATTTGCCGTATTTCATAGTCGTGAAATGCGGCTATGGCTAACAAAACCCTAATATAATTAATCTTGGCCACTGGAGAAAAGGTCTCATCATATTCAACTCCCGGAGTTTGTGAGAAACCCTTTGCAACTAGTCGTGCCTTATAAGTGTGTACATTACCATCCATGTCGGTCTTCTTCTTGAAGATCCATCTGCACCTACAGTCTTACGACCTGGTACATTCTCAACCAAGTTCCAAACTTGATTGTCATTCATGAACTATATCTCGCTGTCCATTGCCTCTTTCCATTTGGTTGGCTCAAGGCCTGCCATGGCTTCCGCGTAACTATTAGGTTCATCCAGACCTATCAGTGTCTCATCACTGATAAGTGTATCACCTTCCGCAGTAATATGGAATCCATAGTAATGCTCAGGTGCATTCCTAACCCTTGTGGAATGCCTCAGAGGTACAGACATGTCAATTGGCTCAACAGGAGTTTCCTCCTCAAGTTGAGTGCTTGGGTTTGTGTTGGGTTTTGAGCATTCTAACACTCCTAAGTGTACATGCAACCCTAAATACCTTGGATCTATGTTTTCTCTATTATACATACAAATATGAACATCTAAGGTATTATCCTAATCTAGCATACAAAACAATGAATATAACAAGATAGAATACATACCTCTTTGATGTAGAAAGTCTTCACCACTTGACTCTTGAATTTATTCAAGGTCAACTTGCCTCCCACTGTTTCCTTGGCTTATGAACTCTCTCTCTCTCTCTCTCTCTCTCTCTCAAGATAGCCCTTCTTGCTACAAAGACCACATTTTCACTATATCTGTAGAAGAGGTCACCAAAGGATTGTTGTGCGTAGCCGATGAAAATACACCTCTCGCTTCGAGATTCAAGCTTATCATGAGTCTCGCGTCTCAAGAAAGCCTCGCAACCCCAAATCTTGATGTGGTCTAGTTTGGCTACTTTACCAGTCCACATCTCATGAGGAGTTTTGGCAACTTTCTTTGTAGGTACTAGATTAAGGATATGGGCGACAGTCTCTAAGGCATACCCACAAAATGAGATTGGTAGTGAAGCTCGACTCATCATGGAACGAACCATGTCCAACAAGGTTTGATTACGCCTCTCAGCTACACCATTCAACTATGGTGTCCTGGGAGGTGTCAATTGTGAGACAATTCCACATTCCCAAAGATAGTCGAGGAACTTTGAACTAAGATACTCACCACCTCGAACGGATCGAAGCATCTTAATGTTGCTGCCCAATTGATTCTCGACTTCCTATTTAAATTCTTTAAACCTTTTGAAAGTCTCTGACTTATGCTTAATTAAGTAGACATATCCATATCTACTGTAATCATCAGTAAAAGTCAAATAATAACGATTAGCATCCCTTGTGGCATGTTTGAAGGGTCCACACACATCCGTGGGCTCAAGATCCAACAAACCTTCACCCCTCTCACAAGAACCTGTGAAGGGTGACTTTGTCATTTTTCCAAGTAATCATGATTCGCAGCTATCATCTGACTTTAGGTCAAATGACTCCAAGGCTCCATCCTTTTGGAGTTGGCCTATGCATTTCTTGCTTATATGTCCAAGACGACATTGCCATAATGATGCTTTATCCAAGTTATTATCATTAACAGAATCAATACACAATACATAATTTCCTAAGTTATCAACCACATATACAGTTTCATACACGCCATCACAAGGTAATGCTTTAAAATAAAGAACATTATTAAAGAAAGCATTAATTGAACCAACTTCATTATCAAATGAAAAGGTAAAACCTTGTTTATACAATGCGTGAAAGGAAATAATGTTTCTTACCATTTCTAGCGAATAACAACACTTATTCAAATCTAAACTAAACCCACTACTTAGCGATAAAGTATAAACTCCAATCTTGGTGACAGGTAAAGCTTTCCTATTCCCCATGATTAAGTTTATTCTTCCATGCTCCACATTCTCACTTCTTCTTAGTCCCTGCAAATCAGAACATATATGAATACCACAACCGGTATCAACGACCCAAGAGTTAGAATGGGGTGAGTTATTAGATAAGATAGTGTAAATACCTACATGCTTAGGTTTAACTTTCCCATCCTTCACCTCTTACTGGTATTTTGGGCAGTTCCGCTTCCAATGTGACTTTTCATGGCAATAGAAGCATTCAGCCTCTTTTGGGTCAGAAGAAGGAGTGGTGAAACCTTTCTTGGTTCCACTTGAAGAAGAGCCGTCAAGGGTCCTAGCCTTGGTACCCTTCGAAGAGCTCTTTCTCTTCTTCCCTCGACCTTTCCCGATTGCCAAAACCGGGGCGGAGTTTGGAGTAGGAGTGTTAACAACTGACTTACCCTTAAGACTTGTTTCTGCGGTCTTGAGGAGTCCCTGAAGTTTGCTGAGTGTGGCCTCTTCCTTATTCATGTGATATGTCATGCGGAATTGATCATAGCACGATGTTAAGGAGTGCAAAATGATATCTATTGCAAGCTCCTCAAGGAAGTTCACATTAAGCTTCAGCAATCGATCCACATACCTTTGCATTTTTTGCATGTGGCTCGTGACGGATTCCCCGTCCTTCATCATGGTTGTTATCATGGAGCAAATGATTTCATACCTCTCAGATCTTGGTGCATTTCAAAAGTGTAGATGTCCTCATAGGACTTTTGGAGTTTTGCTGTCATGGTGGCCAACATGATGCATGCCACTTTTGTAGCATCCCTTTCGTGTTCTTGGAAGTCAGCGATCTCCTGGGGAGTTGCAGTGGTCTCATCAACCTCCTTAAGCTCCTTGTCAAGGACATATTCTTTGTCCTCGTAGCGGGTAATCATCCTGATGTTTCTAATCCATTCATTGAAGTTGGATCCATCAAAAGTTACTTTCCCACACAAGTTCATAATGGTAAAGGATCCATTAGGCTTAGACCCAGAAGCAGCGTTGTTTGAAGACATCTGAAAGAAGAGGACAAGATTAGTTTAGATATTAAAGGATTCCTTAACAAAACACCCAAATGTAATATTAAGGCTAGGATCCAATCACAATATATTATAACTTAGAAGAGGTACGCCGTAATCCAAGCTATAACATATTTGAAAGGTAGGTGAATGACGATTCACCAATTTCCACTATGAAAAACGAAATATAAATATTAGGTTTTTAATTGGTTCATAGAAATTCCTAGATTCTTTTGAGATTCAATGAACTTTTCAAAGGCATGTTTCAATCTCGAGTGTGCCCTCTAAGTTTTATGACTGGGATACCGAGGATCACAAAATGAGGTGTGAAGTAACCATGCAAATCACTTGGTACCCTTATAGTTTATCACTTAATCGATGTGCCGATAAACAACACACGCTCCACCGATACTATGATAAACCTTAAGTCACCCTTCACCTACCTTGTTAAGTCCAAGTTAGTGTGCCGGTTAACCACACACGCTCCACCAACGACTTAAACAAAGTGTAAAGTGTAATTTCATGGATTAGCACCTTATTCACATTTTTCCTAAAGTAACTAAGATTCGGAATTTAATAAAAGCAGTTAGTTACTTTATAATATTCATCATACTTTTAATTAGAATTTATAAGTTCTTGTCCTACCCGTTCGGCTAACGACCCTCCACCGATCAAGGAAGCGGTGGGTGAGAGTGGACACCCATTAAGTTGCCATTTTATAGGCAATAACCTTATACCCCCCTTATAGATCGGCTTTGTGAATGAGGCGTACTAGCGGTAAGACGACTTGATCTTATACATACATACATATATATATATATATATATATATATATATATATATATATATATATATATTATTATTAACTTATAATATTATAAAGTATAAGGGTTGAATTTTAACTTTTAAAATTCTAAGGGTTGGAACTAAGGTTTTAATCAAGACTTTACTTGTTCCAAAACATGAGAGCAAGTTTTGTAAACTTTCAAAACTTTTCATTTCTTATAACTTATGAGTTAATTGAGTAACAAAAATGAAGAGTCTTCATTTTTTATAACCCTTGTGTTCTTTTACTGGCTTTAATAAAAGTGTGACTTTTGGTTTTTCATAACATGAGGACAAGTTATGGACTCCATTAAAACACATTATGATCATGAATTAAACTACGATGAAGGTTAAAAGCAATTCCTATGATCATCTAATCTTCATAAGTTCAAGAACATGAATATGAACTCTGTCAAGAATCAAAAATTGCACTTAAAAACTTGTAATTTTGATAATTTCCGTTGTAAATGGATTAGCATACACATTACACCATATAAAACAAGTTTTCAAGTACCAAAACAGTTTAGGTTAATGTTTCTAGTCCATTTCCAGCAACAAAAGTCGAAAATCTGTTGTCAGGGCCTCCTACTCGTCGAGTGCATGAACCTACTCGACGAGTAGGTTGAATATACACTTGAACTCGTCGAGTCCCCCCTTAGACTCGGTGATTTCACTGATTAGACAGCAAACAGTGTCGATTTTTAACACAATTTTGCATAAATAACAAACAAACAAGCTTAGGCTTTGATACCACTCATGGGTTTTGAGCATTCTAACACTTCCTAAGTGTACATGCAACCATAATAACCTTGGATATATGTTTGTCTAATTATCATGCAAAATTGAATTTCAAGGTTATATTCCTATCTAGCATACATGGGGAACATTTTTAACTTGAATGAAAGATAGAATAACTTACCTTGTTGTTGATTATGATCCTTGAAACCTTGTGAGCCTAGCACCCTAAGTGTGATGCCTCAAATGCTTCACACAACACCAAATGAAAAGGAGTAAACTTTTTGAGATAATACACACTTGAAAAATCGGCCTAGCCCTCACTTGTTCTTGTGTAACCGATTTAGGTGGAGAATGGGTTCCTTATATAGTGTTGACATATCTAGGGTTACACCATGTAAACCCTAATGTGTCATGACTCTTCATTTCCATGACCCATGGGTTTGTAACTCCCATGGAGCATCCATGGAGCATCCTATGGGTTTAACCCAACTTGATAATCCATGGAGCCTCTTAGCCCACTATACAAGTTATGGATGATTTACATAGTCAACCCATATATTTAATTAGTTATCTTTTGATCACTTAATTCATTTTAAATTAATTCTTGATCAAACTAATTAAATAATACTATTAATATATTAGAACTTATAATATATTAATAAATCACAAGTGTTATTTCTCTCATTTAGTCTATCCAATTGCATGGTGCCATGCAACCCAAATGGACTATGCCGGGTTGGGTCAAGTACATACCAAAAATAGTTATGGACTTCGACACCTTATCCAACAGAATAATCGCAAGCCCAATGTAAAATTTTTCCACGTGTTCGGTTCAAGATGCTTTATTTTCAGCTCCAAAGAGAACCGAAAAAGTTTGATGTAAAGGCAGACGAAGGGATCTTTCCATGTTACTCTCTTACTTTAAAGGCATATAGGGTTCTGAATAAATGCTCAACGAATATTGAAGAAACCTAGTATGTTACTTTTGATGATAATTACATGAAGAAAATTCGAACAAGCGAAAGTCCAATGGAGGAAAACTTTCCAGAATCAGGTCAAGTCTCGGTTCCTATTTCCAATTGTTTGAAGAGTACATGCTGCTCTTTGATGAACCAGAGAAGGCGATTCACTCAGAAGCGAAAGCAGCAGATAATAAAATAGACAACTTGAAGAAGATTATCAACGAAAGTGCAAAACACATGGAAAGCGAACCTCTTGAGTCAAGTAATCATCCAACTTCCAATGACCCTCCAAGACAAAGTTCTATATTCCAGGGGAGGTTTCCTTTACACCAAAAACAACTGAATTTGCTCTCCAGGGGGAGAATCCTTCACAAACCTCAACTCATGAAGGTCTAACCGAGGGGGAGAATTCTGAACATGACATAGGATACGCTTCGCCATTTGAGGGGGGGGGGGGAATGATAATACAAATGACGAAGGCGAGCAATCAAAACTTGAAGAAGACATTAATGCTGAGTTAGACGCTGCCTATGATCCAAATTCCCTCCTCTCATAAAATGGACAAAAGATCATCCTAAAACTCAAAAAATTGGTGAATCATCTGAGGGAGTTCTCACACGCTCTCAATTAAAAGCGAAGCAAACTGCTTTATTCTCTCAAGTAGAGTTTTGCATGTTTAATTCGTTCGTCTCCAAAATTGAACCGAAGACGGTAAATGCTGCTCTTGATCACTCTGATTGGTTGCAAGCTATGCAAGACGAACTTCATCAGTTTGAAAGAAATCATGTTTGGAGGCTGACTCTCACACCAAAGGATGCATCTGTAGTCGGATTAAAGTGGGTCTTTAGAAATAAGTTAGATAAAGAGGGTAATGTTATTCGCAACAAAGTGAGGCTGGTGGTAAAAGGATATTGTCAGGAAGAAGGAATAGAGTATGAGGAAACCTTCGCTCCAGTACCAAGGTTGGAATAAGTAAGAATCTTTCTGGCTTATGTTGCACAAAAAAACTTCGAAGTTTTCCAAATGGATATAAAATGTTCTTTCTTGAATGGAGAACTAGAAGAAACGGTGTACGTGGAGCAACCACCTGGATTTGTGAACGAGAAGTATCCTGATCATTGCTACATTCTTGATAAAGCAGTCTATGGTTCGAAGCAAGCCCCGAGATCCTGGTATGAAACTGTAACACGCTTTCTCAAAATGTCAAAATTCAAACAAGGTTCGATTGACCAAACCTTCTTTCGAAAGAAAGAAGGCGAACAGTTAATGATAGTTCAAATTTACGTCGATGACATCACCTTCAGCTCCACGAATCCTAGCTTAACAGCTGAATTCAGGAAGTTGATGGAGACTAAGTTTGAAATGAGCGCAATGGGTCCAGTTAACTTTTTCCTTGGGCTGAATATTAGACAGTGACCAGAAGGCATCTTTATTAATCAGGAGGCTTACACGAAGACTTTGTTGGCGAAGTTCGGCATGACGGGAGATTCCAAAGTGAAGGTTCCAATGGCATTTGGCATGAAGCTAACACCATCTCTTCAAAAACCTGCTGTTGATGTGACTCTCTATTGTCAAATGATAGGGTCCCTAATGTATATAATAGCTAGTAGACCGGACATAATGTTTTCTGTCTGTTATTGTGCAAGGTTTCAAGCATATCCAAGAGAACCTCATATGGTTGCAGTGACAAACATCTTCCAGTATTTGAAGCGAACCTGGTCTCTCGGTCTTTGGTATTCTGCAAAATTTGGCTTTTTTGTTCAAGCCTTCTCTGACGCCGAAAGAGCACAACTGACAGGTGCCAATTCATTGATGGCAAACTTGTTAGCTGGCAGTCAAAGAAACAAACTTACGTGTCTCTTTCCACAGCCGAAGCTGAGTACATTGTTGCAGCATCCTGTACATCACAAGTCATATGGATACAAAGCCAACTTAGAGATTATGGCTTAAGTATGAAGAAGATTCCCCTCTACTTTGACTCTGAAAGTAAGTGTAACACCGTAAATTTCCAACACAATTTTTCGCATTTTATAAAAACATAATTCATTCATTAGTCATAAAACATCATTGTTTAAAACTCAATTCATAACATCTATCAATCCCAAGATCTCATAACATAAAAATCCCGTGTGTGTACTGATCAAGCCAGCGCCTTTCCGCGATCCTCACTAGTACCTGAAACACATAACACAAAACACTATAAGCACAAAGCTTAGTGAGTTCCCCAAAATACCATATATAACATTATTTGCCACTCGAGGCTATAACTCTTTGGGTCCGTGCACCCAAACTCTGTGAACCCTCAGGTTCTAAATTTGTAACCATGCACAGCATAACTCACATAGAATAATGTAGTGCAACACATAACACATATATAGCATACAAACACTGCACCATATAACTCTGGTTATCTACTCAAGGTAAAGTATAGTGAGAAGACTCACCTCAGATATCTCAGTAAATCTCTGACTCGGTAAACTGTGGTCTAGCCCCTGCCTAATCACATGAAATAAATACTCTAATTAATACAACCCTCCGGGCTAGGCTAATCTCTCTCTCTCTCTATACATCCTCTAGGAAGGGTAAAAGACTATCCTACCCTTCCGATGACTCTAAGGTCCAAACATCGACTAACCCTAAAAGTCGACGAAGTCAACGGTCAACCTTGACCAAACTCGTCGAGTGCACAACTGTGACTCGGAGAGTCCACACCTGTTCTTCACCCTCCTAGTCCTCATTCGACTCACTGAGTCAACCTCAACTCTACAAATCATCACTGATCACATTCTGTGAAATGTTCCGACCCAACTCGCCGAGTCCGTCTCCTGACTCAGCGAGTACCATCGTGCACTTTGTCCTCTAGATTCCCTCTGACTCACCGAGTCGCTTCCCCAACTCATTGAGTCACCAACTGTGTGATTATCGGGAAAACCCTCGTCCTACTCGCCGAGTCGGCTATTGAACTCGGCGAGTTCATGCCATGCTCAAGCTAAACTGGCCTCCTGAGGTCAGATCCGCTACTCTAAACCACAAATCCAGCTTCCCAAAGCATTAAAATCACGTAAAGCTAGCATCTTGGTGCTCATGCAAAGGCTCAAAGGCCTTATTTGAAGATATGGCCTCTAAAATGACATCCTAAGCTCATAACCTCCATTAATACCCATAAAGCTCAAGGGAAAAGGGTCTCTGGACCTCTTTGGGTCCAGATCTACAGCACCAACACGAGAAGGGACCAATTACTCCATATAACCATCCTCTAAAGGGCTAAAAAGCCCTAACTCTAAGAATTACACCATAAACTGAAGAAGGGACGAATGAATACCTCAAAATGAAGTCTATGAGCTCTGGAATCACTGGATTAGCACCCTCTTCAGCCTCCTCTTGTCTTGGTCCTCTTCTATTTGCAAAACACTAACAAATGATCAAGAAATGACTCCTTTCCTCTCACAAACGCTCTAGCTTACTTAGGGTTTCTCTCTGGGGTCTGGTAGCCGCAAATGACGGCCATAAGGCCCTTTATATAGGCCCCAAACCCGAGGAATTAGGGTTCCATTAAACAGCATCGACTCACCGAGTCCTTGGGGCTACTCGCCGAGTCCAGCCATCCACCCGGATAATGATTCGCGTCTCTACTTGGCGATTCTACGCATCAAATCGCTGAGTTCTTCCATAAAACTTGAAATTCATTGAATAAATAAAATAGCTAAAATTCCGGATGTTACAATTCTCCCCCACTTGAATCAGACTTCACCCTCGAAGTCTCATCCTTGAAATAGCTCCGGATGCTGCTCACGCATCTCCCGCTCTGGCTCCCAAGTCAACTCGGATCCTCTCCAATGTTGCCACTGAACCTGCACCAGAGGCACCTCCTTGTTCCTCAGAACCTTGATCTTCCGATCCACAATCACAACTGGTCTCTCCATGTAGTTCAGGCTCGCATCCACGTGAATGTCCTCTAACGGCACTACCGCCAACTCGTCGGCTATACACTTCCTCAACTGAGACACGTGGAAGGTATTATGAATCCGTTCCAACTCTGCAGGTAGCTCCAAGCGATACGCTACCCTGCCCACCCTCGCGATCACTCTGAACGGCCCAATATACCGGGGTCCTAGCTTGCCCCTCTTCCTGAATCAAATCACTCCTTTCAAAGGAGATACCTTCAGGAGAACATAATCACCAACCTGGAACTCAAGCTCGGATCGTCGCCTATCCGCATAGCTCTTCTGGCGACTCTGAGCGGTCAACACTCTCTGCCTGACCTACTATATCTGCTCTGTCATCTGAAGCACAATCTCCGTGCTACCCATCACTCGTTGCCCTACCTCTCCCCAACAAATGGGAGTCTTACACCTCCTCCCATACAACAGCTCAACGGGCGGCATACCAATGCTCGAATGATGGCTGTTGTTGTAGGAAAACTCCACTAAAGGCAAATACGTGTCCCAACTTCCTCCAAAATCCAACACACATGCTCGGAGCATGTCCTCGAGCGTCTGAATCATCCGCTCACTCTGACCGTCGGTCTGTGGGTGGTATGCGGTACTAAAATACAGCCTCGTACCCAACTCCTCATGTAATTTCTTCCAAAATCTGGAAGTGAAACGCACATCTTGATCTGACACAATCGAGATCGGCACCCCATGCCGCGATACCACCTCTCTCACATATATCTCTGCTAACTTCTCCGAAGAAGAACTCTCACTAATGGCGAGAAAGTGAGCGCTCTTCGTCAAGCGGTCTACTATCACCCAAATTGCATCGACACCCCTCGCCGTTCTCGGCAATTTGGTGATAAAATCCATGCATATCTACTCCCATTTCCACTATGGGACTTCCAGTGGCTGCAACTTACTATGCGGTCTCTAATGTTCGGCCTTAACCATACGACAGGTTAGGCACCTCTCAACAAACCACGCTACATCTCTCTTCATACAAGGCCACCGATACTCCCTTTTAAGATCCAGAAACATCTTAGTGGCCCCGGGATGGATCGAGAATCTCGATCTATGCGCCTCCTCCATCAAGATGGTACGCATTCCCCCAACAAACGGTACCCAAATCCGACCCTGGAAGGTCATAAGCCCTTTGCTATCGGTCACGAACTCCGACACCTGACCGATAACTCGCTCTCTCTTACGGTTCTCCGGTCTCACTGCCTCAGCCTGAGCCCCTCTGATGGTGTCCAACACCAGAGTCATCACCATCAATCTCATACAAATATCCCGAATCGAGGCGCTCTCTGCCCTACGACTCAGGGCGTCGGCTACCACATTAGCCTTGCCCGGGTGGTACAGGATCTCACAATCATAATCCTTTACCATATCCAACCATCTCCTCTGACGCATGTTCAGGTTTGGCTGATCCATCAAATACTTCAAACTCTTGTGGTCCATGTATATCGTACACCGAACCCCATACAGATAATGGCGCCAAATCTTGAGGGCGAACACCACAACCCCCAACTCTAGATCGTGGGTGGGATACCTTGTCTCATGGGGCTTCAGCTGCCTCGATGCGTACGCGATCACATGCCCCCTCTGCATCAACACTGCGCCCAACCCAGATATCGATGTGTCACAATACACCACGAAGTCCTCCATTCCCTCTGGAAGAGCCAACACCGAGGCTTCGCACAATCTCTGGCGAAGAGTCTCAAATGAGGCCTGCTGCTCTGGGCCCCAGCTGAATACCACACCCTTCCGGTTCAACCTGGTGAGAGGAACAACAATCTTGGAGAAATCCCTGATGAACCTCCGATAATATCCGGCCAACCCTAGAAAAATCCTGATCTCAGAAGGAGATTTTGGCACCTCCCAACTCATCACCGCCTCGATTTTGGCCGGATCAACCAAAATCCCCTTTTGGTTATCGAGGTGACCAAGGAACTGCACCTCACGTAACCAAAAATCACACTTGGAGAATTTGGCGTAAAGCCTCTCCGATCTCAGCATACTGAGGATTTCTCGCAAATGCTCCTCATGCTGCTCCCTGGATCTCAAATATGCCAAAATGTCGTCAATGAACACAATCACTGATCGATCCAGCATCGGTATGAATACCCTGTTCATGAGATCCATGAACGTTGCAGGCGCATTGGTGAGCCTGAATGGCATCACCACGGACTCGTAATGCCCATAACAAGTTCTGAATGTTGTCTTCTGGATATCCTCCTCGCGCACCCTCATCTGATGATATCTAGATCTCAGATAAATCTTGGAAAACCAAGATGCTCCCTGAAGCTGAAAGAACAAATCATCGATCCTCGGCAAAGGATAACGGTTCTTGACCGTTAACTTGTTCAGCTCTTGATAATCTATGTACATTCGGTGCGAACCATCCTTTTTCTTCACAAAAAGGATCGGTGCTCCGCACGGCGAGCTGCTCGGCCGAATAAACCCCTTCCCCAGCAGCTCCTGAAGCTGCGAGGATAACTCCTGCATCTCTGGAGGTGCAAGGCGATAGGGCGCCTTGGAAATAGGTGCTGCCCCAGGAATCAAATCAATGTGAAACTCAACCTGCCTCTCGGGAGGCACACCCGGTAACTCCTCCGGAAAGACATCCGGGAATTCACGCACTATTGGAACCTCCTCAACCGAACTCGGTCTCTCTGCATCAACTCTCGTATCCATCACATACGCTACAAAACCACTACAGCCCTACTGTAGACTCTGCCTCGCTCTAGCAGCCGAACAAAATGCTAAATCGGGACGGGTACCCTCACCGTACACTGTAACAACTCCCCCACTTGGGTCTCGTATAGTCACCAACTGCCGCTCGCAATTGATAACTACTCTAAATCTGCTCAACCAATTCGTGCCCACGATGACACAGACGTCCCCCATCGCGATCGGGACCAAATCAATAGGAAACTCTACACCGAAAATCTCGACTATACATCCTCAAATCACCTCTGTGGCATACACTGCTCTCTCGTCGGCGATGGAGACTCTTAGAGGTCGACTCAACGCCTCTCGACTAATACTGATGTGCTGCCTGAAAGCCAATGATATAAAAGATCGACTCGCACCCAAGTCAAATAACACCAAAGCAGGTACAGAATTCACAAGAAAAGTACCTATGCATATCATAATATAAGCACAAAATCTCAAACATTAAAATAAATACATGAAAGAATACATACCAGCCACGAAATCGGGCGCTGTGCGGACCTCTTCCGCAGTCAACCGGAAGGCTCTCCCCCGAGCCTTCGACTTCTCGGTCTTCACCGTCCGACTATCAGAAACTCTAACATCAGCAGGGGCAAACCCCTGAGAAGCTCCCTGTGCTGACCCTCGGAGTTGCGGACACTCGGCCTTCCGGTGTCCGGTCTGGTTGCAGTGAAAACACACTGCAAACCCCTTGGGGCAGTCCTTGGCCACATGCCCCACCTTGCCACACTTGTAGCAAGATCCAGCTCTACAAACTCCATCATGACCCTTGCCGCACTTTCCACAAGTGCAGCCCTTCTGGCTGCCTGCTCTGGAATCAGCGGGCTTGGCCCGCTTGGCTGCCGGCTGGGACTGCGCTGGTCGCCGATCCCTCCCCTGAGACTCCGCCTCCTCCCTAGCCTGAGTCTCTAGCTCGATCTCCCTTTTCCGGGCATTTTCCTGAAGCTCGGAAAATGTCCAGTAAGAGGAGTTCACCACGAACTCCCCAATATCTCTCCTCAAAATACTCAGATAACGGCTCATACGTGCCTGCTCAGTAGACGCGTGCTCAGGGCAGAACAGCGCCCTCTCATGAAACATCCTGGTAATAACCGTAACCGACTCCGTACCCTGCTTGAGGGTCAAAAACTCCTGTGCCAACAGATCCCGTTCCACCGAGGGAACGTACCCATCACGAAACATGGTGGTGAACCTCTCCCAGGTCACCGCAGCAAGCTCTGCTGGAGAATAGTGTGCTGTCGCGAACTTCCACCAGTCCTTCGCCCCCAGGCAAAGCTGGTTCAGCGCAAACTAAACCCTCAAGTGCTGCGGGCACGAGCATGTATAGAAACACCCCTCAATGTCAGATACCCATCTCATCGCTGCAATCGGATCCTGCGTCCCATCAAACTCTGGTGGCTTCGTGTTGCTGAACTCCCTGAACAACAATGAGTCACCCACCTGCGGCCTATCAGCAGCGACGGCTGATGTGGCCGCTGCAACAGCGGCCTCAGAAAGAGCGGCATAACGCTTGTCAAAAGTCTCAATCAGCGTGGATCCCAAGTCCCAAGTACTCTATTACGCATAACCCATTCTCTAACAGATCTCTCATAAGCTCCTCACTGCTACCTACTCACTCTCAAGCATCTCATAGCAGCTCACCCCCCCTAAGCTAAGGCATCACAACTCAGGCCACTCAAGTCCTAATAGGAATACCTAGCCCACTCTAGCACAAGAATACATCATATCAATCTCATAAACATATAACATAAGGGTATTTTGGGAAATCACCGTCGGGCGCTGACTGATCGTACACACGACTCTGCTCTGCATTTTCCAAAAATCTTTCACTCATTTTAGAAAGCTCGGTTCTCTTTTGAAAATATTTCTCAAATCCTCAGTTTGAGTTCAAATACGCCCGAAGGTGTACTCGAATCCCTCAAACCAAGGCTCTGATACCAACTTGTAACACCGTAAATTTCCAAAACAATTTTTTGCATTTTATAAAAACATAATTCATTTATTATTCATAAAATATCATTGTTTAAAACTCAATTCATAACATATATCAATCCCAAGATCTCATAACATAAAAATCTCGTGTGTGTACTGATCAAGCCGGCGCCTTTCCGCGATCCTCACTAGTACCTGAAACACATAACACAAAACACTGTAAGCACAAAGCTTTGTGAGTTCCCCAAAATACCATATATAACACATATTAGCCACTCGAGGCTATAACTCTGTGGCTCCGTGCACCCAAACTCTGTGAACCCTCAGGTTCTAACTCTGTAAACATGCACAACGTAAATCACATAGAATAATGCAGTGCAACACATAACACATATATAGCATACAAACACTGCACCATATAACTCTGGTTATCTACTCAAGGTAAAGTATAGTGAGAAGACTCACCTCGGATATCTCAGTAAATCTCTGACTCGGTAAACTCTGGTCTAGCCCTTGCCTAATCACATGAAATAAATACTCTAATTAATACAACCCTTCGGGCTAGGCTAATCTCTCTCTCTCTCTCTCTCTCTCTCTCTATATATATATATATATATATATATATATATATATATATATATATACATCCTCTAGGAAGGGTAAAAGACTATCCTACCCTTCCGATGACTCTAAGGTCCAAACATCGACTAACCCTAAAAGTCGACAAAGTCAACGGTCAACCTTGACCAAACTCGCCGAGTGCACAATTGTGACTTGACGAGTCCACACGTGTTCTTCACCCTCCTAATCCTCATCCGAATCACTGAGTCAACCTCAACTCTACAAATCATCACTGATCACATTCTGTGAAATGTCCCGACCCAACTCGCCGAGTCCGGCTCCTGACTCAGCGAGTACCATCGTGCACTCTGTCCTCTAGATTCCCTCTGACTCACTGAGTCGCTTCCCTAACTCAGTGAGTCACCAACTGTGTGATTATCGGGAAAACCCTCGTCCTACTCACCGAGTCGGCTATTGAACTTGGCGAGTTCATGCCATGCTCAAGCTGAACTGACCTCTTGAGGTCAGATCCGCTCCTCTAAACCATAGATCCAGCTTCCCATAGCATTAAAATCACGTAAAGCTAGCATCTTCGTGCTAATGCAAAGGCTCAAAGGCCTTATTTGAAGATATGGCCTCTAAAATGACATCCTAAGCTCATAACCTCCATTAACACCCATAAAGCTCAAGGGAAAAGGGTCTCTGGACCTCTTTGTGTCCAGATTTATAGCACCAACACGAGAAGGGACCAATTACGCCATATAACCATCCTCTCAAGGGTTAAAAAGCCCTAACTCTAAGAATTACACCATAAAACTGAAGAAGGGTCGAATGAATACCTCAAAATGAAGTCTCTGACCTCTGGAATCACTGGATTAGCACCCTCTTCAGCCTCCTCTTGTCTTCGTCCTCTTCTATTTGCAAACCACTAACAAATGATCAAGAAATGACTCCTTTCCTCTCACAAACGCTCTAGCTCACTTAGGGTTTCTCTCTGGGGTCTGGTAGCCGCAAATGACGGCCATAAGGCCCTTTAAATAGGCCCCAAACCCGAGGAATTAGGGTTTCATTAAACAGCGTGGACTCTCCGAGTCCTTGGGGCGACTCGTCGAGTCCAACCATCCACTCGGATAATGATTCGAGTCTCTACTCGGCGAGTCTACGCATCAACTCGCCGAGTTCTTCCATAAAACTTGAAATTCATCGAATAAATAAAATACCTGAAATTTCGGATGTTACAGTGCGATTCGAATTTGTCACAATCCAGTGCAACACTCCAATACTAAACATATTGCACTGAGATACCACTTCATTAAGGACCATGTTGAAGATGGTAATGTTGAAGTTCACTTCGTTCGGTCCTCAGATCAACTGGTTGACATCTTCACTAAGGCCTTACCAGAAGCTAGCTTTAATAAAATTCTACAAGGCTTGGGAATGATGGAAGCTGAATCAGTACCGAAACCTCTTTCGTTTCACTAAAATTGGAGAAGCGAAATAGAGCAAACACTCAATCTATTTCGGTTCTGGAATTTTCAGGAACCGAAATGAACTGAACGCTCGGTCTATTTCAGTTCCGGAATTTTCGGGGACCAAAATGAACCGATCGCTCGGCCCATTTCGCTTCATCTTTTCTAACGTTTGGTTTCGGTTGTATATTTTTGTATATCTTTTCACTTGCTGTTCTATCGCTTTTATCTTCGTTCTATAAATCTAAAAATATTTTATTTTCTGTTTTTATTATTTTTTCAGAAATTCCATAAATCCAAAAATATTTTATCTTCTGTTTTTTTTTTTCAGAAATTTCAAAAATCCAAAAATATTTTATTTTCTGTTTTTATTGTTTTTTTTTCAGAAATTCCAAAACTCCAAAGATACTTTATTTTCTGTTTTTATTCTTTTTCAAAAAAAAATCCAAAACTTCAAACATATTTTCTTTTTGTGTTTTTTTCTCGTTTCATTTTTGTTTCTTGTCTCCCTTAGGTTGAAGATCACAGAAGCTATACTAGTTGGAGCTAGGGCGGCTATGACATTTTTATCTTTGTACTAGTTAAGTGTCCCTAGAAGCATGTTGTTGTATGTAGACCGAAGCCTCCAAGATTCTGAGTGAAGCCTTAATGATTTGATCGACACCAATCGTTTCTTCCCAATCAGGCTGTTAAATTCACTCAAGTCACTAGCTACCTTACTCTTCTTATGTTGAGTTAAGAGTTTTCTGCTTTGTCATTCTCAAATAGCAGAGGTACTTACGGTTCCTTAACCAGCTTATCTTATTTCTCCATCTTGTTTCGCTACACAACCGTAACCCTTGAGGCTCTCTGCAATTACCACTGAGGTTTATGGTTACACAACATCTGTGTTGATGATCTTAGATGCGTTCACCACGTGCTAAGTGAGACCCAAAATCCAACACCTTAAATGAATTGACGCTAAAGTCTTAAATATTCAAGCTATTACTTGTTACCTCAAGAAATGTGTTTTTATTTTTGAGTCATCTTTATGAAATTATCTAACACCAAGACGTTTCTTCCCATAAGATCCAGTTTCGTTTTTGTTTTTAAGATTTCTTATTATCACCCAGTCACTACATAATTTATCAAACCTACTTGTTCAACAGACCACATCGGTCTCACAAGTACTTCATCCCAGTTTCGGTATTATTTTTGTTGCAATAGTGTCTAAGGCTGTAACTATATTAGGCAAGTATTTGATCCGGTTGTGCATAGTCCTTTTGGGTTGCCTTCACCATAGCAACTTGATAGGATGATTTAATAAGAGAGAGTAAATATTATTAATATATTATGGGAATAATATAATGAATAATATTTTGTTATTTGATTAATATAAGTCATAGAATTAATTAGAATTAATTTGGTGACTTAAAGAGGTTAATTAAATAAAGGGGTATAAACTGTCAATTGTTTGATAGTTAAACTTTGGACTGTAAATCCATTTGGGTATGGTATGGACGAATCCTAAGGGATTTAGGATAGCTAAAATCGTCCATATGATTATCTTAGGAATGGATTTGGATAGCCTTAAGAGAAGATTATCTGATAAGGACTTATCTGTAATCCTTAAGGAGTCTACAAGTATAAATAGACCCTATGGCTGATGGAATTCGACACCTAACCTAAAGTAAGGAACCTCTGGTCGAATTCCTCCCCTCTCCTCTCTCCTAAATCATCTTCTTGCTATTGGTGTTTGTAAGCCATTAGAGGAGTGACATTTGTGACTCTAGAAGCTCCAAGACCTCAAGATCAACAAGGAACTCAAAGGTATAATTCTAGATCTGTTTCAATGTTGTTATTTAGCCTAGATAGTTATTAGAAGTCTTGGATTCAAAGCATGTTTAATTAGAAAGCCTAAATCCGAGCATTAGGGTTTTGCATGCGCACATAGGAAAGTTCTTATGGCTAAAACCCATCAATTTTAAGTATTGAAGTTTGGTTGAAGATAAACCACCCATTAAAGCCTACATTTTAAAAGATGCCTTTCAATGTTTCTTAAAAAACATTAGAACATATTTCAATGGGAAACCATATAAACACTTCTAAGTCTCTCTTGACTTTGAAGAAAGAGCTTCGTGCCCGAGATCCTTAGTTTCATGTCTTCATTGACATCACTTATATCCCAAACGCATCTTGCTTTATTACTTTTTCTGTGGCACACTCTTGCACGAAGATCTTTATGATTTTCCAAAGTCTTGTTTGTGGTACTAATGGCACTTTTTAGATTTGTGCTTTCGGTTCTGAAGGAAATTGTGGTTCACTTTATTATGGAGCGAAGGTTGCTTGACATGAAGAGAACAGATGAGTCCAAGCTTACAAGGGAATTTGAATCATCTAGAATTTGAATGGGCGGTTAATGGATAAGATTTCAAACGGGCGCGTGAATTTGAACAGGCTTCCTGATGTCACGGCGCCTGACACCTTATGGGGGGTAACATAGCTGTCAAACCGCGCCTTTCCAGGCCTCGATACCGAAGATCTTGGAATCATTACACCAAGATTTTCTCTCTCCTACTAATCGTATAATAGATCTTCACACCCCACTTTTGGTTCTTTACCACTTCTAAATCCTCTCGAGCATCCAAAGACGATCGATAATGTTCATCTTCTTCTACACCTGCAACTACGGCTGAATCTTCTTCCGTTCATGAACAAACAGCTTCATCTCAGTTATTAGTCATCAAACCTAATCAGAATCTGATTATTAATTTGAATCCTTTCCTCTATGATCCGTATATGCTTAAGGTGGTTGAGTGTTTAAAATATTCACCACTCGTCATTTCTCTCACTCATAGGTTGATCAAGATCTTGTTAACTACTATCTTGAATTCGCTAAACCTCAATACTTGACATGGAGTGCATAAAAAATAACTTTTGTCAAGGTATTGAAACCTTCTGCTGCTGGAAAGTTTATCAATGTTGAATTCAGGGTGACCCGAGGTTTTGATAACTTGGTTCATATGATTTCATTGGCTGATCTTCCGAACCTGAACCCACATGATTGGATTTTTCTATTCAACATTTAGCTTACCAATCAACAGCTGTATGTGCCGATTCTCGACCATATGAAAAGAATGTTGGCTTCCTACATCCATGAAGTTGCTAAAATAGATCAGGAGATTGCAAACGTTTTGAGGAAAAAGCCGATAGTGAAGCCCATCGGGAAGCCGAGTGATCTCAACAAAATGAAGATGGGAAAGATTGATCCAATACATCAAACTGTTATGTTCACTAGAGGCGAAGGTGAAAAATACCTTTTCACTCTTGTTGAAAAACACCTATACTCCACAACCTGCTTGGAGCACATTCTTGACATAATCCACAGGTGTAAATAGAATACTGAATCGGATAAGAAGAACTTCTCTGACGTGCGTTGGTGGTATATCGCTTTTCATCAAACTCTATTGGCCATTATACCGAACGTGTTCAAGACGGTGAAGAAGTCTACTCTTACTCAACCGAACTGATCTTTCACCTCATTGACGCAAAGGGTGAGATTGTTGGGTTTAAGAATGTTGCGTCATTGGGCCTTATGCTATTATTTATTTTGAATATCCGTTTTGGTCCTGTCCAACCGTGGATTATTATTAGGGTTAGCATATTTATATAGTGCGTTCATGTATAGCTTTCACGGTTACGCTTCTCATTAATAGCTTTTGCTGCATTGTAACCCAAACAACCTATACAGTCGAAGTTCTTTATCGAGGTCTTCTGAGGTGTTGAATATTAATCATTCTACATTGTTTGATCCATTTTTTGTTCTTTACTTCATCAATATTTTTTATCTGTTTGGAATCTACCGATCTATTAGCGTAATATTCTCAACAAGGTTGTACGAGGCGGAGGACATATGTACATAGAGGAATTCTTAGTGGCACATTTATCCCCCATCTAGTCTCACCAGCATAAACCAACATGTCAATCAGTGTGTGCATCAACGTAAGTGAGAGGGAAATTGTTGATGAAGAAAACATGCAGAGTCAACATCAACTGGCACCATAAGGAGGGTGATGTATTTAAGGATTGACAAACTTATCTTAATCAATCAGATCAATATTGAGATGAAAATGGAAGGTCCTGAAACATACAGAGGAAAGAAAAGAGAGAACATTGGCAATGTTAGTATAAAAATATGTATGTATAATGTATACTGCTTTGGTAAAACAAAATAAAATTTTAATGCACAAAATGATATAGTAACTAAAAACTAACAACTTATGTTCAGATTTATTTTTTTAAATAGCAAAGAATAAAACAAAATCAATGTATCAGCGTCTAAATAAATAAATCAAACCATATAAATATTGTAACTCCCGCAAATCCGGGCTAGTCAATTAGAGGCAATAGGGGTCGAAAACTACTTTTCGACAAAAGATTATTTAGAATAAACAATCTTAACCAAGTTTTAGAATATGTCACAAGGTTTTCGTACATATAAAGAACGCTGAAATCCGAGTTATAACAATGAAGTTATGATCCGTCGAAGTTTCGCGACGGAACCGGCACGATACCCGGAAGTGTAAATAGAGAATTTACGATAGAGCAAGATTTAGCCTTAGCGGTCTAAACGAAAGTCATAGAATATGTTAAACTAAGAAAATCGATAAAAAGAACGCCCAAATCTGACTTCGTATGAAGAAGTTATGATTTTTCGAAGTTTCGGACTAGCAGTGTACAACCCGAAATTCGAATATTAGATCGAGCGGTTTTTAGCCGACACGATCTGAATGAGAATCGAAGATCTCGTTAAGAGTAGCATAACGAGAAAAAGATAGGCGAAAACGGACGTCGGATTTAGAAGTTATGAGGATTTAACGGACCAATCTTGTCCCGGCCTGGTAATAATATAAAATTTAAAATCGAGTCAAAATTAGCCGACAGAGTCTAAACGAATGTTATAGAGTATGTTCCCACCTTCGCGTGGATATAAAGAACACCGAAAACATAGCTTGTATGTGAAAGTTATGATTTTTAGAAGTCGAGAATGAAATTTGCGAAGTCTGTTGCCAAATCAATGACGTGGCATGATATGGACCGTTGCTTGCTGATCACGCCTTGCATCCGATGATCGCCACGAAGTCTTCCATTACGCCCAGCGTCCAAGCTCGGGTACGCACCGCATACAGCTGCCCTCTGCGGTTCCGAGACGTCCACGATGACCCACCCCCTTCGCGACATGTGTTGTACGACCGAGGTTACGCCCCGCGTCCGAGGACCTATACGCCCAACGTATGTCCGAGGACCAACCTATAAAAGGGCTGCGAGGGCTGCCATATTTTTCTCACAAATTCACTACAACTTTCTCACTCTACTTTCTCTCAATACCCCCCTTAACCCCCTCATAAGCCTAGGTAAACCCCCTAGCACCCTAAGGAAGCCCCGAGGCTTCCGGAGTCCCGAGAAAAAGAGTCTTTCGGTTTCGAAACGTTGCTCTAATTAAGTTCCGGTTTTCGATAAAATTCGTTGTAAGTGTGCTACGCTTACGTAGTTTTTAATAAAGCTTTCAAATAATTATAGGAATGTTATTAGGTCCTTAAAATAATTATTTGGGCTATTATTATGAGTTATATTGAGTGTTATTAACGCTTATATAATAATAATAATAGTCAGAATAATTAATTTGTTGCGGTTATCGTTAGACTAAACCCTAGTGGTATTGGTACTAGGTTTTATCAAAGGAAAATCGTTTTGAGAGTATCGAAGCGATGTCCGAGTGCTGAGTCACTACCTTTCAAGTGAGTGCATACTTACTTTCAACTTACACATAGATATGAAGTATTTTATATAAATTACATGCTATGTGTGCATATTATCTGAATACTTGCTATCTATGTTGGATGAACGTTTTATACATGTTTTCAATGATTTAAACTGTATATGTATTTTATATCTACAAAATGTGTTGGATAAAACATGGGTAGATGTAATAGTTGCTGTGTGACAAAATAAAATAATGAGAGGCCTCGTTATAGATGTTATTGATGATCTAGTCATATAGCAGAGTATAGATGACGACCACGGACTATTCTAGACAGTCCAGTGGAACACTAGCATGCTCGCAACCTGTAGGTGTTTATTCGAACTGTGTGTTTATTTGAACTGTGTGAACTGTGTGCTCACCAGATGTACTCCATCCCCACATGGTTGCCTTAAGGACATTTATTGCTGAGGAATCCCCTTAGTAGTAGTGTCCATCCCGATGATAGCCCTTAGACTAGGTCCCTTGTGTTAGATGTCTTAGGGACGTAAAGTGAGGATAACGGGAATGGGTAATCGGGTTTGCTTGGTTTGATAAAGTTGATAAACTTATTTATTGTGGGTTGAAAACCCTATGTGCTCACCAGGCTTCCAAGCCTGACCCACTCAGTTTCTTGTATTACAGGTAGTGGCGCATGAGCATTGATGTGATGTCTTGGGATGAGAGATTAATGGATTTAGGCCTGTAAATACAGAATAATGTAGTAAGGCCTATGATGTATTGTTTATACTTATGTCATGTATCGAACATGACATCCCGAGTCTTTTTAATGAAATACATTTCTATGGAAATGCTTTTTGATAAGTCTTTATCATATTTTGTTTTGGGACAAATTCCACAAATCTTTTATTAAAAGGATACTCTGATTTTGAAATAAAGTATAAACAAAACCGGTCTTTTCTAGCCGTGATTTTGGGGATGTCACAGTTTGTATCAGAGCATTAGTTTAAGTGAACTAGGAATTTGTAGGATTTCTAGACTTAAACTTAGAATGCTAAGCGATGATTGTGAGGTGTGAGCACTAGCTTATTTTATGAATTATGCCTAAAATGGTTTTATGTGCTAAATGCTTAGTGCCTGACATGATATTATTTGTTCAGATCTATGGTCTGTTGCCGACCGGATCTGGAAACCTTATGTGTTTAGGATTCTAAACGTACGACTACGATATTAGAACTAGCATGTAAACGTTTCGGAGTGATAAGGATGATTTAAACGTCAATCCTAAATAAAGATCTAGATTCATCTTATTCGGTGTATAGATCAAGATGGCATGGACCCGTAGCGGAAACGTGAACGCAAATGGGAACCGAAACCAACCCCCAGTGATTGAGCAAATACCGGTTGTGGTAGCCGCTGCTGAGCCAATAACAATGGTCGGAGTACAAGCAATGATCCAGGCGATGTTGGATCGTCAAATGGAGGAAACCAGACGTTTGCTCCAGCAAAATCAAGAGGAAGCGACCATTTAGGTCGAACAGCCCGAGTTGAACGAAGGGCAGACTGAGGCAGGAAACTACAGTGGGACTGTTGGTCAAGTCAACCCACCAATAGTTCAAAAAACAACCAAGATGTCGGAGTCGAGAGAAATGGATGCAAGTACAAGGTTTTTCATACTTGCAAGCCATCGACTTTCACGGGAAAGGAAGATCCAATCGGGGTCATGGATTGGATCTCGGAGATGGAGTTAGCTTTCATGACATGCGGTTGCAGAGGGAAGCTACAAACCACGTTTGCAGTGCGTAAGTTTAGAGGAGGCGATGTACGTTGGTGGAATACCTTGGGGAAGACTTTAAGCCCCAACAAGCCCTTGCAACTGACATGGGCAAAATTTCTGGTGCAATTCAAACGAAAGTACTGCTCAGCTCAAAACCTGCTCGAGCTAGAGAACCAGTTTCTAACCCTGAAGAAGGGAAGCATGTCAATCGATGAATACACAAACAACTTCATAGAGAAGATGGACTTCGCCTTACATCTTGTTCCGGATGAGCTGACGAAATTTGACAAGTATGCAAAAGGACTTCCATGGGAGTACGCGGTGCCAGTGCGTCAGGCACCTACTTTGGAGGCAACTATCTGGGCTGCCAAGTCGGTTGAGCAGATGATCAAGGGAAGAGCCGCCAATAAGACCGAGGTTGGCAAAAAGAGGAAGTTTGAGGGGTATGCGAAGCCCGATGAGAGAAGCAAGTCCAGTACAAGGAAGTTTAGAGGAGGAGGGAGTAAAGAAAAATGGTGCGAGAAGTGCAAAAAGAAACACTCTGGAAAATGCGGTGAGGATGTGACTTGTTTCAAGTGTGGGAAGCATGGGCATTATGCCAACAAGTGTAAATTCAACAAAAGGGTGTGTTACGAATGTAACGAGGAAGGGCACTTCAAGCAATATTGCCCAATGAGAGAAGGGGCTACAAAGCCAAATGTGCCGCCAAAGCCAAAGGCAAGAGCATTTCAAATGATCCTTGAGGAAGCAGCTGACGATGCAAGGAATCATGAGTAAGGATGGATATATAGAGATCAAGTTATGAAGAAGCCATATAGATAGTGTCATATGATGTAGCCTATTAGAGGCATAATATAGGGTGAACTTAAACACCCATGTAATAGTTTCAAGGAATAATAAAAACCTTCGTTTTAATATTTGATGTGTTAAGCTGTTATGTGATTTTCTTGTTTGGTGACTTGGAAAGACTGCGGGACAATACTTGGGACGATTATGAGTAGGTGTGAATGGTAGTAGAGGCCTATACTACCGGAAGCACAGGACTCACACTTGGATCAGGGAAAGTCACAAGGTTACCAAGAAGCTAGTAACTGATTTCGTTTTATTCAAGTATGTCATTACCATTGTTTGGGTAATGACTAAGAAAATTGTTGTTATCCCGACCCTAGTAGTCATATCACATTGAGTCCGACTACGATGAGTAGCTTACGTGGTTCAGAGAACCAAGTTTGATGTAGCGTCCGACTTAAACCAAACGATTGAAATCAAAGCGATCAATAGAAGTATCGCCCTCGTTGTTAAAGAAGTTGGTAGCTAGAAATGCCTAATGTTAAAGTGTGATTATATCACATTAGAACATGAAGGAAGGCATAGTCTGTTTTAGAATTTAACTCTAAAAGACCTGAGTCTAAGCATTGCAACATATGATGATAGGTCATTAGAATATGACACATCGATCTATAGTAGTAATAAAAGAACTCATCTCAAGTTCGTATCCAGTAAGGATCGAGATTGTGACTTGAAGGTCATAATTTGGAGTCTAGCCTGAGGTAGAGAGCAGGTGCACGATCGAGTACTGCTTACAGTCAATAAGTCTGAGAGATATACTTGAAGGAATATAGAAGTTATAATTATTACCTAGGATGAGGAGATGACATATGGAGTCATTATACGAGCCCTGTTTCCTTGATGATTTCAGGACGTAATCATCCTAAGGGGGAGATAATTGTAACGCCCGCAAATCCGGGCTAGTCAATTAGAGGCAATAGGGGTCGAAAACGACTTTTCGACAAAAGATTATTTAGAATAAATAATCTTAACCAAGCTGTAGAATATGTCACAAGTTTTTCGTACATATAAAGAACGCCGAAATCCGAGTTATAACAAAGAAGTTATGACTCGTCGAAGTTTCGCGACGGAACTAGCACGATACCGGGAAGCGTAAATAGTGAATTTACGATAGAGCGAGATTTAGCCTTAGCGATCTAAACGAAAGTCGTAGAATATGTTAAACTAATAACATCGATAAAAAGAACGCCCAAATCTAACTTCGTATGAAGAAGTTATGATTTTTCGAAGTTTCGGACTAGTAGTGTACAGCCCGAAATTCGAATATTAGATCGAGCAGTTTTTAGCCGACACGACCTGAATGAGAATCGAAGATCTCGTTATGAGTAGCCTAACGAGAAAAAGATGGGCGAAAAAGGACGTCGGATGAAGAAGTTATGAGGATTTAACGGACCAATCCTTTCCCGGCCTGGTAATAATATAAAATTTAAAATCGAGTCAAAATTAGCCGACAGAGTCTAAACGAAAGTTGTAGAGTAAGTTCCCACCTTCGCGTGGATATAAAGAACATCGAAAACATAGCTTGTATGTGAAAGTTACGATTTTTAGAAGTCGAGAGTGAAATTTGCGAAGTCTGTTGCTAAATCAATGACGTGGCATGATCTGGACCGTTGCTTGCTGATCACGCCTTGCATCCGATGATCGCCACGAAGTCTCGCATTACGCCCAACGTCCGAGCTCGGGTACGCGCCACGTACAGCTGCCCTCTGCGGTTCCGAGACATCCACGATGACCCACCCCCTTCGCGACATGTGTTGTACGACCGAGGTTACGCCTCGCGTCCGAGGACCTGTACGGCCAGCGTACGTCCGAGGACCAGCCTATAAAAGGGGTGCGAGGGCTGCCATATTTTCTCACAAATTCACTACAACTTTCTCACTCTACTTTCTCTCACTACCCCCCTTAACCCCCTCGTAAGCCTAGGTAAACCCCCTAGCACCCTAAGGAAGCCCTGAGGCTTCCGGAGTCCCGAGAAAAAGAGTCTTTCGGTTTTAAAACGCTGCTCCAATTAAGTTCCGGTTTTCTATAAAATTCGTTGTAAGTTTGCTACGCTTACGCAGTTTTTATTAAAGCTTTCAAATAATTATAGGAATGTTATTAGGTCCTTAAAATAATTATTTGGTCTATTATTATGATTTATATTGAGTGTTATTAACGCTTATATAATAATAATAATAATAGTCAGACTAATTAATTTGTCGCGGTTATCGTTAGACTAAACCCTAGTGGTATTGGTACTAGGTTTTATCGAAGGAAAATCGTTTTAAGAGTATCGAAGCGTTGTCCGAGTGTTGAGTCACTACCTTTCAAGTGAGTGCATACTTACTTTCAACTTACACATAGATATGAAGTATTTTATATAAATTACATGCTCTGTGTGCATATTATCTGAATACTTGCAATCTATGTTGGATGAACGTTTTATACATGTTTTCAATGATTTAAACTGTATATGTATTTTATATCTACAAAATGTGTTGGATAAAACATGGGTAGATGTAATAGTTGCTGTGTGACAAAATAAAATAATGAGAGGCCTCGTTATAGATGTCATTGATGATCTAGTCATATAGCAGAGTATAGATGACAACCACGGACTATTCTAGACAGTCCAGTGGAACACTAGCAGGCTCGCAACCTGTTGGTGTTTATTCGAACTGTGTGTTTATTCGAAATGTGTGTTTATTTGAACTGTGTGAACTGTGTGCTCACCAGATGTACTCCATCCCCCACATGGTTGCCTTAAGGACGTTTATTGCTGAGGAATCCCCTTAGTAGTAGTTTTCATCCCGATGATAGTCCTTAGACTAGGTCCCTTGTGTTAGATGTGTTAGGGACGTAAAGTGAGGATAATGGGAATGGGTAATCGGGTTTGTTTGGTTTGATAAAGTTAATAAACTTATTTATTGTGGGTTGAAAACCCTATGTGCTCACCAGGCTCCCAAGCCTGACTCACTCAGTTTCTTGTATTACAAGTAGTGGCGCATGAGCATAGATGTGATGTCTTGGGATGAGAGATTAATGGATTTAGGCCTGTAAATACGGAATAATGTAGTAAGGCCTATGATGTATTGTTTATACTTATGTACTGTATCGAACATGACATCCCGAGTCTTTTTAATGAAATACTTTTCTATGGAAATGCTTTTTGATAAGTCTTTATCATATTTTGTTTTGGGACAAATTCCACAACTCTTTTATTAAAAGGTTACTCTGATTTTGAAATAAAGTATAAACAAAACCGGTCTTTTCTGGCCGTGATTTTGGGGATGTCACAAATATCGTTCCCCCTGACAGCAGAAAGCACGATTTTGTTTCCAGAATCAAACACTTTTCCCTCATGACAATTAATAATAACTTTGTAACCAGAATCACAAAGTTCACTGATGGAGATGAAGTTTCCTTTCAGACATTCGACATAAAACATGCCCTCCAGCTTAATCATCATGCACTCGAACGTTCCAACACCTGTAGTAGCTCTTGCACTATTTCCACCAAAGGTTACCATTGGATCATCCTTCTCTGAAAAATATGTTAACAGGGACTTGTAAGTGTTCAGGTGTCTAGAGCTTCCACAGTCAAGGTACCAAGTTTAACCTAGATTTAGACTTGATCCGGTGTCAGCATGAGAACAATCAGCGTCACATATGCCATTTTTGGAATCATTTATAACAGCCATAAGACCTTTGACATTTACCCCCTCATCTTCAGAAGTCTCCTCTTCTTCTATCCATTCTTCAAGATCCTCTTGTTTTGAAATGAAGGATTTAGGCAGAGAGATGTTTTCTTTCTTACTATGAGTTACCAACTTTTTGTACAAGACTTCATAGTTCTTAGGGCTCTAGGCTTCTTTCTTCTCCTTCCAATCCCTGGCTAAATGATCAAGGCTACCACAATTAAATCAATTACCTTATTTTCTATTCTCGGAAGAGGACCTCCTTGCTGAACTGCTTCCCTTGAACTGAGCTCTTCTAACCTCGTTTGCTCTCCTTTCTTCACAGCACTTGACAATAGGTTCAGCATTGGCAACAAGCTCTATGTTGAGATCTTCATCACTCTCTTCACCTAATCTGAGTTATCTAAGTCGCTGATGTGCTTCATTGCTTCCTTTCGAGATACAAGGGCAACATACTTCTCTTTGCTTAAGTCTTTCGTGATTTCTTTTCAAAAAGCTTTGGTCTGTTCATAGTTTCATAAGTTACCAAACAGTGAATTTAGATCCATGTCATTGATCTTTTCACCATTTTTGAAGACATCAGTGTGATGTTCCCATCTTTTTCTGATAGATTCCAGAAACTATAAAACCAATTGAGAGGAATTCTTGACGATTCCCAACCTGCGCATATCATTCGCCAAACACCTAAACCTAAAAAAGGTTTAGGTTAAAGACTCACCTTGTTAAGCAACGAAGTGCCTATATCTCCGATTTTGATTATTGATGGTTGTGGCATGGACTTCCATTGTAACTTCGTAGGCCACAATTAGCATTTCCATCATCTTTTAGGCTGAGTCACAGTTCTTCACAAGATGGTACATGTGATAGGGAAGAGAGTTTCCTATCACAACTATGGCTTTAACATCAAGATTTATCAGCCTCTTATCATCTTCATCATAGTTAGTCTCTAGCTTTTTCTTCATGTGACCAAATGGAGTATTGTTGGCCATAGGTTGATACATAGGAACATAAGGACATTTTTCAATGATTTTGCATATCTCATAGTCCATTCTTTGAAGAACGACCATGGCCTTGGTTTTCCACATGGAGAAGTTGTGTTCACCAAAGGGAGGAATTTTGTTGAGACGAAAGGATTTGAAATTACTTGAAGACGACATGATTACTTGAGTGTATCAAAAACCTTATCTAATACCAATTGAAGGTTTGTATTGATCGGATACACTTCAAGTATGAATAAAAAACATAAAACTAATCTAAGAAAAATAATAAACAGAAAGTAAATAACACATAAGTTCTCCAAATAGTTCTTTCATCAAGAAAGAGTTTGTCTTCACCAAGAAGACGGGTTTGTCACAAAGATGATTGACACAAAGCCATGATCATTGTCACCACCACAACATTAGGGTTTGCCCTAATGTTGTGTGTGTGTGTGTATATATATATATATATATATATATATATATATACATACACACACACACACTAATCTATACATGTATATCCCTTGATTGAAGGGATTACGTCTAATCTATATTAAGAACCGATCTTATCACAATGATATCAGATCTATGATAAATTCTATACTTATCTATATCATTACCAAACATAGAAAATATTACAATCGGATAACTGAAGTGTAAGCTGACAATGATAAGCTTGATACGTTGGCGCTATAGATATAGTAGACGCTGACGTTGATCTATCAGCATATCATCGTATGTTTGACTAATCAGATCATAAGGTGTGACCTTACACATCTTTCTTCAGCATCAACTATTCGATATAAAATCCATCTCTACCCTTCAATTTCGGCTTCGACATGAAAATCAAAAATTGACCCTTTGACAATCATCGTCAATTGAACTAAATCCTTGGCCTCTAACTATTGTCGAACAATCACTAAACAACCGTTGAACAATCATCAAAATAACCATTCAAATCGAATTTCATTACAAACCCTTGATTTTGACATTCTTAGTTGACTAGTGATTCATAACTTTTATATCTCCTTCATCTTTGTTCCAATGTGAGAGACCAACACGTCAATTGTGAGAATCATCTAATGCAAAGCAACCGACTGCCATTATTTCGATCACATTCCCTGATGATTGCAACGTTCCAAACAAACAACTTTCATTCCAATTTTCTCATTCCTACGATTTTGACTTTTTATTTGACCTTTCAGGTTCAATAGCCGACAAACATCAAATTCATCTTCTTAATATTGAATTTCATATCAAAACCAATCGATTCAACAATAATCATTACCATATTCATATGTTCTTGATAATTTCATCAACAAGAATTTACAAACCAGTTTCCAATCGTTCAACAAATCGTAAAGCATTTTAATCACATTGAATGGTGAAAAACTAGAATTGAGATCAAACAATGAAATGGAAAAATCAATCGAATGAAAACAATTACAGATCAAAACTTGATGAAATCGATTTTCATAATTATGAACAACGACTGGATATTGATGATAAAATCAAGAAACTAACGTGTTCTCGTGAATGATAGGAACCAGATCGAAAAATTGGATAAATCAATTGAAATGAATTTAGGCTCAAAAGTTTTTTGAAAAGTAATGGATTAAATGTTTGGGCCACATGTGATAGGACTTCGAATCGGATCACAGATTGAATCTAATAGATCATTACCTTGGTCTAAAAATGAAATGAATTTGGTTGTGCTTTCAAAGTATATTGTATGAACAGTAAGAAGATTGAGATTAGGGATGAATTTTGTAACACCGTAAATTTTCAACCAAATTTTCATTTTTAAATCACATAAAACATAATATCACATTCTCTCAAAACCCCAATGTATCAATTTTCAAAAACACAAATCAACAAAACAACTGATAATATCCTAGAATCCTCAAACATAATCTCGAACAGGTGTGTACAATCAAGTCGGCGCCTTCCTGCAATCCTAAGACGTACCTGAAACACATATCACACAACACGGTAACCACGAAACTTTGTGAGTTCCCCAAAATACCACACACAATAATTAGCCTCTCATGGCTATATCCTGATAAGGACCCTCTGGTCATGTGTCTCAGTGAAGACCCTCCAGTCTCACAACTCGGGTTGAACCCTTCGGTCCTAACCAATAAAGCACAAGATAATATACAACATAAATCAAAAAGACATATGCATGATATCACATACTCAATATAAGCATATTAGACCCTCCGGTCTCACAGTATTACCACTCAGGTAAGTATAGTGAGAAGACTCACCTCGTAAGTAAGCAAGTAGATCTAGTACCCCACAAACAGTTTAGACTCTACCTACATAATATAATTATCTCTAATAAGAAACTTGTAATAACCACTCTGAGATGTTAACTAACTCCTCCAGTAAATCTAAAAAAGGGGGGAAAGACCATTTTACCCCTCCATGGTCTCCAAGGTCCACAGTTGACCGAACCCTAAAAGTTAACGTAAATCAACACTCAAGTCAACAGTCCATGTTGACTAAACTCGTCAAGTTCCATCGTTTTCTCTGAAGTATAGGGAAAATCCAACTCAACTCGTCGAGTTGTCTCATTAACTCGCCGAGTTGTAGCACGTCCAGACTATCAGGGAAAACCCTAGCTGACTCGTCGAGTCCCTCTAGACCAATTCTCATTCAGATGATTATAAGAAGAAATAAGGTTCCAAACTCTAGATCTAGCCTCCCAAAGCTGAAATACCACATAAAGCTGCAAGCTTTACGTCCATGCAGGGCATCTAGGGCTCGAAATGCCAAAACAAGCTCTATATAGGGCTTAATGCATAAAACTTGCCACTAGCTTGATAAAGCTTGGATCTTTGGGCTCAAGGGACCTCCTATTGTCTAGATCTGAAGTTTCAACTCCATGGAAAGCTCAACAACTCCAGAACTCAAAGAAGGATGGAAAAAGGCCCTAAACTCCCTAGAAAAGAGGTATAATCAAACAATGATCAAAGTGGTAGCTTTTTACCTTCAAACAGAAGCTAGAGACGAAAGAACACTGAATCCAAGGGATCCCCCTTGTCCGAAGCCCTTTTGCTCCTCAATCTTCCTCTAAAAGGCACTAAAACGTAAATATTAGCCTCTCTTTCTCTCACACAAGGATATAACTCGATTAGGGTTTCTCTAAGAGGGTGAAGATGATAAGGGTGGCAGGAACGAAAGCTTAAGGTCCTTTAAATAGGACACATACCCTGAAAATTAGGGTTTTCTCACTCAGCACCTACTCGTCGGGTTGGGGTCCTCCAACTCATCGGGTAGACTCTAAAAATCACGTGGCCATTAATTCCTCTACTCGGCGAGTTGGGGCATCCAACTCGTCGAGTTGATCTGATATTATGAATGTAAATTAATTAAATATTATACCTGGGAGCCGAGATGTTACAAATTTTGGATAAATTGGATCAAATTCTAGGCTAAATAAGAAGATAACTGGATCAACAAATTTAGAATTAAAGGCAAATAGATCCAATGGAGAGACTCACTAAAGATTTTGAATCTTCTAGTCGATTCAGTGAAAATGTTGTCATCTAGGATCGTGGATCTTGAAATAGTTGATTAAACCTTCAAGATTAAGCTCTGATACCACATGTAGGATCCCATGGAAGATGAAAAATGTGCAATTACGAATCAATGCGTAATCAACAAGACCTAGTTTAACATTTAAGCACAATTTTTATAGATAATGGAGTAGTACAAAAATGTAGAAGCATGTGCTTACTTGCTACAATACTCTCTTTCTCTCTCTCTCTCTCTCTCTCTCTCTCTCTCTCTCTTTGAAACTACTCATCTATACAATGGGAGCTCTCTCAACCTATATAATCAGTACTGTATAAGTATTTATAGGCAAGATCAACCCATAACCCATTTCGAATAAGGAAAAGCCTAAGTCACCATCACATGAAGAGCTTTGCACCCTAACATGCACATAGAGTCTACCGTCGTCTCCTGCTTGGAATTTTTCCATTTCACCTCACCACCAATCAAAATTAATACCCATCTAGACATTGACCTTGAATCATCTCTATTTGTTTGGAAACTTACATCTTTATATCCCTTAACAAGAAGCTATTTTTCACCATCATAAACAAGTAACACATCTTTCGTATATCTAAAATACTTAAGAATATTCTTGATAGTCGTCTAATAACTTAGTCCAGGATTTTCTTGATATCACCTAACCATGCTTAAAGTATAACATACATCAGGATGAGTGTAACGTACAAAGACTTACAAATAGATTTTTACTTTTTAAAATAAATTAACCAATTAAAACTTTCGCTTCAAAAACCATTGAGTAACATTTGTTTGATTAAAACTATACATTATTAAAGTTAAATTTACACTACCACAGAAACGAACATCTTTGATGCGTGTGTACAATCCTGTCGAGCTCTTCTCTTGAACGCCATGCAAAATGTATAATCCACAACACTAAGCATAAAGCTTAGTGAGGTCCCCAATATACCACATATTCCACTATACATACAATGCATCCAGATATAATCCTTGACTCTAGCACCGAGCAACCAAAAATCCTAACCATATACATATATCATATGCAAGAGGCCTAACAAAAGAATTAACGGGCCCAACCTAACTCATATAACTGGCCCCACCCAAACCTACATAACGAAGCCCTCCTAACTATACATAACGATCCCCGCCCAGGTAGTAAACATGCCCAACCGAAACTTCAATTCCAGGAGCCACATCTTGGTCTTTTTTACTATAGCTAGGCACCAAATCTTTGTCTTCCATACAATGCCAAAGCCATATAGTTAGAATCAGATAGTCATTCGAAGAGATGATCCACCCAAAAGCAATAAATCAAAAAAGAACCATGTAGTTAGGAATTAGACCAAGAGTTCTTAGGCTATCCAACTTGACCGCATACAATCCCTTAAGGTAAACATCCATAAAACAGTCAGTATTACCATTACTTTAGCCAATCATGACACCAAGAAATATCATATAAACTTCAGACAAGACTTTACCAGTCTAGCATATCGTGACACCAAGTGTCCTACACTGCTCAAGCATAACAAGGAGTCCCTCTAGTAAACTAGCATACTCGTATCCAAACAATACCACTATCATACCATGAAAAGGATATATAATGGGATAAATGGTATAGTGAGAAACTCACATATATGAAGGATCGGGGAAGCACCACCACACTCAATTCCACAAACCAACTAACACCAAAAGAGATGAATCCTCAATCAACAACCCAAAAACCCAAAGTTAGACCCCAAGTCAAACTAGTCAAAAGTTAACAGTCAATAAAAGTTGACGGTCAACTAAGTCAATGCTCATCATGAACATGAGGCTAGACTCCGACACACAATGGTCATTCCTTGGTCACATCGTGGACACTAGTAGATTTCTTAAATCTTCATTAATAGCTTAATCCTTACAGATCAAGGCTCAAAACTTCAGATCCAATCCTTCTCAATGACTTAATGTATAAATTTTCCAATTTTATCCTGAGGACTTCACTCCAAAACAACATCTCCAACCCTAGATCCATTAAGTCCTAATTATGACCAAAAGATGCACATGGGGCCAAAAACTTTCAAACTAAGATCTCCTTTTTTACTTGACTGAAGTTCATGACCATAAGAATGTTATATTAAGCTTTAGAGTTCGTCAAACTCCTAGAGCATCTAAGAATAGGATCAAAACCAAGCAATAATGACCAAAAACATGAATCTCAAAAGAAAAAGGTCAAGGTGTAAGCTTTTTACCTCCAAAGGTCCAGAAACTTGAAGAATATGGTTTATCTAGTCTTGATATATGCTTCTTTGCATCAAGAAGGAGTTCCTTTCTTCACAAAATTCAACATTTTAAGAAGAACAACCTCAAAACCAGTTAAACAAGATCTTAATCTTCCATGGAGTGCACGGTTTCGAAAATGGAGAGGTGGACGATAAAGGAGATGCCCTAAACCAAGAGTTAGAGCCTTTAAATATGGGGGAAAACCTAAAATCACGGGTTTGGCTTGCAACAACTGCCATGTTGTGGCCATCAACATGCCACGTCTTGTCAATAATAAAAGTGTGTGATCCTTAGATGTCATGACATGCCGTGACATTCCATGCACCATGTCATGGCATATGGTTTTCCTCAAAACCATGCCTTTGACTCCATTAATTCTTTAACTGATTCGTTCTGAAAAAAGGGTGTTACTCTCCCCCTTTTAAATTAGATTTCAACCTCGAAATCTATCCCTACAAATTACTCTTAAAACACCCTCCGAACCCCTTGCGGGTTCTACCAATTCCACACCCTTCTTGGACGATCCGACGCCACTCTATTCCCTTGAAACTACGACTACAATGACAAGGATCACCAAAACCAAGTGTATTAGCCAAACCCGAGCATAAACTCCTAGAGGTCAAAATCATGTCAGTTGCAGCGCTGGAATAATGCTCTATATTGACTCTTCCATCAAAACCAATAGCCGATTCTATCCTTAGAGGGAAATACATGACCGATGAAGAAATGAACACATACGCATCACGATTAATGGAACTCGAGAGGAGATAACTTACACGCCTATAATTTGAAGACTCCATAATCATTCCTAACTTCTAGGCAAATAGAGTCACCCCTTACATCAACCATGCTGACCAACAAAATCATGGTTCTAATGTGATCAAGACCTCCCTGACCTCACATAGTCTACTTATAAGCTGAAGAATGGGAATCCATGACCAACCACTGGAGCCAAAAACCTCACACACAAATGAAAAAGTAAACACAAAAAAAATCCTAACATACATATATACGTGTCTCGCCCACAAGCCTTACCTAGTATAAAATGAGCAAACGGGCCTCGCCCATAGGTCTCACCAAAGATAACATAAAGAAATGGGCCTCGTCCCACAATCAAAAGCTATGCGAGCCTAAGTATCAACATGACTCAAACAACCCTCATGCCTAAATAAGTAGCGGTTAAACAACAATGACAAGTCTAATTTAACCCAAGCGGATGTTGTAGTTCTCCCATAATCTTACAACCACCCTTGCAACGACCTATACAATCAAGTGAATGCTACATGTCAATCATAGTCTTACAATACTCCTGCGATATCCATGGTCTACCCCATGTTCTTTCCAAGAACGTACAAAATACCAAGGTTGTAAAAAACACTCGACGTTAGCTAGTTTGTGGACTAGGGTCGTTAAGGGATTAATCGGCTAGGCGGGTATTAATTGGGGGCTTAATTGAGGATCATTAATTGCTAATTCATTGAGTTTTAAAAAGCTATATATGATTAATAACATAACAAAGTTCGTAAGTATCACTAATATCATAATAGAATAAGTTAATATGATTAATACAACAGTAATCTTTCATTAAATAGTTTCTATTGAGTTAGAACTTATTCAAAGTGTTAAAATTTCATTGTTTTCTACTACTTCACACATTTTGTAGGTAGGTATTAATCGCAACACGCCCTTTAATCGATTAGGTAGTGCCTCGGGATTAAACGGAGATTAATCAGGACGTAGTCGGGATTTTTACAACGGTACAAAATACAAAGCAAAACTAACATGAGACGAACCCCTAGTCTACTAGACCCTATCAAGTGTTCAGGTTATGCTTCAAACCCTAAAACCTTCATCAAAAAATAACATGCAGAGAGGATCTCATACAAATCCTCAACCTGAGACTAATCACTAACAATGACTTGCACCGCCAAAGATGCTTCAGTCTTCAGACGAGTTAACCTTGAATCCTCAACACCTGTTTCCCTATTCACAAGTAACTGTTGAGCAACATTCCTTGCATAAGCTTCATTTCTAACAATAACTAAAACATGCTATTCTCTTATCCTTGAATATGAAACTCCGGGATGACCAGTACTTTGAAGTCTTTCCATCTGACAAGGCGATTCTCCCCACTTGCAATTGACTAAACCCCACTGATTTCATAGCCATTCAAATTTCCAAGCCAACCTAATGACCTCACTGCATGGTTCTAACAACCATTCCAGACATCACCTTGTGTACAAGAATATGAATCCTTTAAACAAAACCAAAGAGCTCCAACATACAACCACAACCTCACAATAGCAAGAATCCATACATACATAATCATTCAAAACAGAACCAAAGTTAATTAAGTCAATATCATTCTATAGATCATCCATGTTTGCAACTAAAATAACAAAAACATAAACAACATTATACTGATGACATCAACAATTCAACATCCAACCAAAATGAAGAGCTAATAACTCAAAACGTAGCCCTTGGGACTCCAGTTGTCCCATGTCATTCATCCGGTAACTGCCATGATAAGGGTGCTAGATCTGAAACCACCTCATTCACTCTCAAGTGGCAATCAGCCTTAACAAGGCATGGATGGCAGCAAAAGAAGTATACCCTCGAGTCCCTCAGACTACAGTATTGGTTGTCGCGAATCTCCTGACCACATATTAAACATCTCGAAACTGGCACATGACAAGTACCCCGATAAGTTTGACCACACCTATTGCAAGATTCATGAATCTATCAATTTCCTGACCGAATGTCAGTCACCCTAGCTTTTTTGACTGATTTTGCTGATGTGTGAATTTAATCATGCTTTATCTACTACTTTTGGCTCTCCAACTCCAACTTTCTTTCCCTGGTTGCCTCCACCAAACCAGAAAGAGCCTTATGACATAAAATACACTTGTTCTCCTGGATCTCCGTTCTCAACATGTCATGGTAGCGAGTCATCCTCATCTCCTCTATGGCATGATGTGGGTCAAAAAACACTATCACTCTAAACTTGGCAGTGATCTCAGCCACCGACTTTGTAGTCTACTCAAGTTCCAAATAATCTCGGGCCAACTGTTAAATCTCAATTATCGACACAAACTCTACCTTGAATTTGAGGACAAAATCCTCCCATGTGATAGGCTCGACTGCATCTTGCTCGACACCATCCACCAGCAATCCCTAGCTCTATCGCATAGAAGACACTCTTCAAATCTGACATTGGTCTCTCCCGAGAAAAAGATGGTGTGAAATTCACTCTCCACATCAACAATCCAACACATAATGGTGATAGGCCCCCTTTTCCCGAAGAAACGAGGAGCTCCACAAGCATAAAAATTGATAAAGGTAACCTTCTGAGTCCTTAGTCGACTGGCCTCCAAATCAGATTGAAGAACCCAAAATCGCTCGTCCATCACTAAAGTCAAATCTTCCTTTGAATAGCTAATCAAACCAAGCAAATCCTCACTCAAGAACCTCGAATCCTCTACAACGATGAAGTTACCAACCGTTGTCTTTACTAAGCTTTACCACTTAGGTGATGAATATACCTCACAGTTGTTGGAATAGTGTCTAAGGCTGCAACTATATTAGGCAAGTATTTGACCCGATTATGCATGGTCCTTTTGGGTTGCCTTCACCATAGCAACTTCATAGGATGATTTATTAAGAGAGAATGAATATTATTAATATATTATGAGAATAATATAAGGAATAATAATATTGTTATTTGATTAATATAAGTCATAAATTAATTAGTATTAATTTGGTGACTTAAAGAGATTAATTAAATAAGAGGGTATAAATTGTCAATTGTTTGATAGTTACACTTTAGACTGTAAATCCTTAAGAGATAAGGACTGGACGGATTCTAGAGCTTTGGATAGCTCAAAATCGTCCATGACTCATCTATGGTAAGGATTTAGATTTGCTTTAAGGAAAGGATTATCCAATTAGGGTTTAAGGTGAAACCCTTAAGGAGTCTACAAGTATAAATAGACCCCATGGCATAGGGAAATCGGCACCTCTTAAGAAGAAAGAAACCCTGGCCGAATCTTCCCTCTCCTCTCTCTCTCTCTTAAATCATCTTCTTTTCTTATTGGTGTTTGTAAGCCATTAGAGGAGTGACAATTGTGACTCTAGAGCTCCAAGACAACAAGATCAAACAAGAGTTTTATACCTAATTAGTTGTTAGAAGTCTTGGATTCAAAGCATGTTTAATTAGAAAGCCTAGATCCAAGCATTAGGGTTTTGCATGCGCACATAGGAAAGTTCTTATGGCTAAAACCCATCAGTGGTATCAAAGCCTAGATTGGCTCCTATTAAATTGTTGCTTGTTTGATTGAATCTTATTTGCAAAATTCGATTTTTGTGTTTCTGAGTCATGGACTCGGCGAGTTGGCCTGACTCGACGAGCCCCTTGGTGCACTCGGCAAGTCCGAGCGTCAGGAAAGGCCAGATTCGGGATTTTTTGATGATTATCCTATGGAAACTTACCTTAATCATATTAGATCAACCCAAATCTGATTTTTTGATATATATGACTATAATCTTGATCTAATTAAAGATATTTATCAACTAATAAAATATTTAATTTCCTTATGTGATAATTAATTAATTATTTTGATTAAATTGGTAATTATCTTGCAAGAAATCTTGAATAAATCAAATATAGATAATTAGGAAATTAATTGTTAATTAAAATTATTTGTTATTTGATCCTCCGTGTTTTAAATGTTTAAAACTTGTCCTCAAGTTTTGAAATTTATGTTTTGTGATTAAAAGTTTTAATTTAGACAATTTAAATTTCAAACCCTAGATTTTTAAAAGTTTAAAATACAACCCTATACTAATATAATATTACAAGATTAATATATATATATATATATATATATATATATATATATATATATATATATATATATATATATATATATATATGTATAACTAAAATGCTAGTCTTACCGTTAGTAGGTCTCATTCACGAAGCCGATCTATAAGGTGGGTATAAGGTTGCGGCCTATAAAATGACGCTTAATGGGTGTACACTCACACCCACCGCTTGCTTGATCGGTGGAGGGTCGTTAGCCGAACGGGTAGGATAGGGCAACCTCATCCTCTCATTAAAAGTATAATATGAAATACAAAGTAACTATACATTTTTTTAAAATTTTTTTCCCAATCATAGTTACTTTAGGAAAAGTGAATTGATGCAATCCCATGAAATTACACTTTGCACCCTTGCTAAGAAGTTAGTGGAGCGTGTGTGGTTTACCGGCACACTAATTGGTTCTAAGCAAAGGTGGCAAAGGGTGATTCATTGTTTATCATAGTTCGATGGAGCGTGTGTGGTTTACCGGCACATCGAATAGGTGATCGTTACAACGAAGGCACCATGTGAATTTGCATGGTAATTCACACCCGCTTTGTGATCCTCGGTATCCCAGTCACAAACAAGAGGGGCATATCGAGATTTAAACATCCCATTGAATAGTTTCAATGAATCTCATTCGAACCTAGGAATTCTCAATACATTTAGGACTTAAAGTTATGTTGGTGGAGAATTAGTGAATCTTTATTCACTTACCTTCATATTATTTGCATGTTAGATTACGACATCCCTTTTCTAATATGTAAATATTGTTGTTGGATCCTAGCCCTAATTTTTCTTATTGGGTGATAATTAGGGATTCATATTCTAATCTATCTTTGTCCTTTCTATTTGTAGATGTCGAACGCAAACAACGTTGCTGCTAGTTCTTTCACATTGATGAACCTTTGTCAAAAGGTCACTTTCGATGGGACGAACTTTAGCGAATGGATAAGATACATTCGCACCATTGCTCGCTATGAGGATAAAGAGAATGTCCTCGACGAGAAGCTTGATAAAATCAACCCTGAAATCGCTACTCCGGCTGAAATTACCGCTTTTGAAACTCACAAGCGAGATGCAACGAAGGTACATTGCATCATGATAGCCACCATGAACTCCGAATTCCAAAAGTCCTATGAGGACATGTACCCGTACGAGACGCATCAAGACTTATTGGACAGATACCACCAAAACGCGAGACAAGAGCGTTATGAGATTTTCACTAACATGATTTCCGCTAAGATGGTTCATGGAGAGTCTCTTACCGTGCACCTGCAAAAGATGCAAAGGTATGTCGACCGCCTTCGCAAGTTAAATGTTGACTTTGGGGAAGACTTGGCGATCGACATGGTGCTTCACTCTTTGCCTCCGAGCTACAATCAATTTAGGATGACCTACCATATGAACAAAGAGGAGGTCACACTAAGCAAACTCCAAGGTCTCTTGAGGGTCGCTGAGAGCAACTTCAAGGACAAGTCTGTTGCACCAACTCCCAATCCGCCCGCTGCTCCTGTCTTGGCAATTGGACAAGGAAAGGGAAAGAAAAGGAAGGCTTCGTCTAAGAACTATCGTAAGGTTAAAGCCCGAGATGGTGCCTCTTCTAGTGGGACCAAAGTTGATCCTGCTGAGCCCTGCCCAAACCCAAAGGAGGCAGAATGTCACCACTGCCACAAGATAGGACATTGGAAGAGAAGCTGCCCAGAGTACCTGCAAGCCATCAAGGAAGGAAAGATCAAGCCATCTTTCGCAGGTATATACACAATTAAATCTAACGATTCTAATCATGCTATTTCTTGGGTTCTTGATACCGGTTGTGGTTACCACATTTGCTCTAATGTGCAGGGACTAAGAAGAAGTAGGGATGTGGAGCAAGGAAGGATCAATCTAATCTTGGGGAACAGAAGATCATCGCCTGTGACCAAGATTGGAGTGTATTCTTTAGTGCTTAGGAATAGTTTATGTTTAGATTTGAACAATTGTTGCTATTCGCCAGAAATGGCTAGAAACATCATTTCATTTCATGGTTTGTTTAGACAAGGTTTTAGATTTTCTTTTAATAATAAGAATGGTTCTACTTTAGTTTATTTAAATGGTGTCTTTTATTTTGAAGCTATACCATGTAATGGAATATATGAAACTGTTATGATTGTTGATAACTTAGGAAATGATGTTTTGAACATAGATTCTTCCAATAGTATGGACAAAGCATCCTTGTGGCACTGTCGTCTTGGACATGTCAACAAGAAACGCATAGCCCAACTCAAAAAGGATGGAGTGTTGGAGTCATTCAACCTTAGGGAAGATGACACGTGTGAGTCTTGTTTACTTGGAAAGATGACTAAGTCACCCTTGACAAGTACTTGCAAAAGGAGTGAGGGTCTATTGGACCTAACACATACCGATGTATGTGGACCGTTTAGATCAACCACAAAGGATGGGAACTGCTTCTACGTGACTTTTACTGATGACTATAGTAGATATGGGTATATCTATTTAATCAAACAAAAGTCAGAAACTTTTGAAAAGTTCAAAGAGTTCAAGAATGAAGTGGAGAATCAATTGGGCAGGAAAATCAAGATGCTTCGATCCGATCGAGGAGGAGAGTGCCTAAGTCTTGAATTCCACGATTATCTCAAGGAGTGTGGAATAGTTTCACAATTAACGCCACCTAGGACACCACAATTGAATGGTGTGGCAGAAAGGCGTAATCGAACCTTATTGGATATGGTTCGCTCTATGATGAGTCGTGCTTCACTATCAATCTCTTTTTGGGGGTATGCCTTAGAGACTGCCGCCCATATCCTTAACCGAGTCCCTACTAAGAAGGTTGCCAAAACACCTCACGAGATGTGGACAGGGAAAGCTCCCTCGTTAGCACATATCAAGGTTTGGGGTTATGAGGCTTTCGTAAGACGAGATACTCACGACAAGCTCGAACCTCGAAGTGAGCGATGTATTTTCGTCGGCTACCCTCAGAAATCCTTTGGATATCTCTTCTATAGACCGAAGGACAATGTTGTCTTCGTTGCGAGGAGAGGGGTTTTCCCAGAGCGAGAACTCATAAGCCAAGGAGACAATGGGAGGCAAATCGAACTTGAAGAGATTCAAGAGTCGATAGATGAAGGAACCTCTACCACTGGCACTCAACCCGAGGAGGAAACTCCGGTTGAACCGATTGACGAGTCCTTACCTCTTAGATGTTCCGATAGAGTTAGAGTTCAACCCCAGTTTTATGGTTTTCATATTACTACCGAAGGGGATACGTATATTAGTGATGGTACACTAATAAATCTTGATGAACCTAATAGCTATAAGGAAGCCATGGCAGGCCCGGAGTCTACAAAATGGAAAGAGGCAATGGATAGCGAGATCCAATCCATGTATGATAACCAAGTTTGGAATTTGGTTGATTATGTGCCCGGACGTAAGACCGTTGGGTGCAAATGGTTCTTCAAGAAGAAGACTGACGTGGATGGAAACGTACACACATATAAAGCACGATTGGTCGCGAAGGGCTTTACTCAAACTCCTGGAGTTGACTATGATGAGACCTTCTCACCAGTTGCGAAGATAAAATCTATTAGAGTGATGCTAGCGATTGCCGCATTTCAAGATTATGAGATTTGGCAAATGGATGTCAAGACCGCTTTTCTTAACGGAAAGTTGGCTGAGGATGTTTACATGGCTCAGCCAGAGGGGTTTGTGGATCCGAAACATCTGAATAGAGTGTGTAAGCTTGATAAGTCCATTTATGGACTTAAGCAAGCATCTCGCAGATGGAATCTTTGCTTCGATGAGAAAGTCAAAGAGTTTGGATTTGTACGAAGCGAAGATGAATCGTGTGTATATGTCAAAGCCAGTGGCAGTATAGTAAGCTTCCTCGTTCTATATGTCGATGACATATTGCTCATAGGAAACGACATCCCGACTCTGCAGGAGGTTAAGTCCTGGCTCAGGAAGTGCTTCGCTATGAAGGACCTCGGAGAGGCTTCTTACATTTTGGGAATAAGGATAGTAAGAGAAAGAAGTAAGAGACTAATAGGACTTAGTCAGAACACTTACTTAGAGAAGGTACTAAAACGTTTTAGTATGGAAAACTCGAAGAAGGGAGAATTACCGATACAAAGTAATGCCAAGTTGAGTAAGACTCAAAGTCCGAGTACCGAAGCTGAAATAGCAGAAATGAGCAGAGTACCATACGCTTCCGCAGTTGGCTCAATCATGTACGCTATGACTTGTACTCGCCCTGATGTAGCCTTTGCTTTAAGCATGGTTAGTAGATATCAAGGGAACCCTAGAAGAGCTCATTGGATTGCGGTGAATAATATCCTTAACTACCTTCGGAGAACGAAGGAATGGTTCTTAGTCCTCGGAGGGAGTGATGACTTGAAGGTACGAGGGTATAGTGACGCCAGCTTTCAGACCGACAGAGACAACTACCGTTCGCAGTCGGGCTGGGTCTTTACCCTAAATGGAGGAGCAGTAATTTGGAAAAGTTCCAAGCAGGAGACCGTAGCTGATTCAACGTGCGAATCAGAGTACATTGCAGCGAGCGAAGCATCGAAGGAGGCTATATGGCTGAAGAACTTCATCGGTGATCTTGGGGTTGTACCCGCTATAAAGGAGCCCATGGAAATTTTCTGTGATAATGAAGGAGCGGTTGCCTTGACCAAGGAACCGAGGGATCATGGTAGATCTAGACATATCGACAGAAAATATCACTTTATTAGACATCGTGTAGAAGAAGGACAACTCGTAGTGAAGAGGATATCTTCAGAAGATAACCCAGCAGATCCGCTTACGAAGGGACTGAGCAGGGTTAAGCACTTGCAGCATGCTAGGAGTACTGGGCTGATGGATGATATTAGCATAGATTAGATAATATTAGAAACGTGTAATAGATAAATGTAATTAACATTTGATGATTAAATAAAGGAGTTTTATTTATGAGTAATGTTACTGTCTTATGTTAATTGTTTAACTATTGTTTCATTTTGCATGTTTTGACTTCTAGAATAATTGAATTTGTTAAGAATAATCGAATTATTCAAATTGTCCACAATCGTTCATATGTTGGAAGTAGATATGAATGAAGATTGTCATGAATTGGTGCGTAGATTGTCTAAATGGTATTAGACATAGCAAAAGATTGTTGTGACGCTCATGAGTGCTTATGAACTGGTTTTGAGCATTAGAACAAACCCGTGCTTGCTGGAATCACCTTATGGAATATGATGTAAAAGGGTGATCGCAAGACGATAATATCATATAGTCTTAAAACCTAGATATATGGTTTCTTATTTGTTAATTGGTTGTACATTGATAATGCGAAAACGCATCAGTAACTCGGTGTTATAAAACGCATTGTTGTGTATAGTTGATTAATGAATAAGTAAATGCATATAAGTCGAAGTTTATCTGTAACTTTTATCCTAAGAAGGTAAAAGCGATATCTTGGCCGCTCGATGATTTGATTTGACTTATGTGTCGGGCCCGGTCAGAACTGAATTGATGTGTTTGATTAAGTTCTATGTCAAATAAATCAGAGATCGAGAAACCTAAATGCTAGACTAATCATTCCATATAATTGTCAGCATGATATCTAACAGAGGACTGTACGATCCTTTATCTAAAGGACAAGATTGATTTGATCAGAGTTTGACAGCGTCTTTGAGAGCTACGATTGCAAATCGAATTGTACTTGTGCATATAGTTACTAGACTTATTTAAGTGGGAGACTGTTGGAATAGTTTCTAAGGTTGCAACTATATTAGGCAAGTATTTGACCCGATTATGCATGGTCCTTTTGGGTTGCCTTCACCATAGCAACTTCATAGGATGATTTATTAAGAGAGAATAAATATTATTAATATATTATGAGAATAATATAAGGAATAATAATATTGTTATTTGATTAATATAAGTCATAAATTAATTAGTATTAATTTGGTGACTTAAAGAGATTAATTAAATAAGAGGGTATAAACTGTCAATTGTTTGATAGTTACACTTTAGACTGTAAATCCTTAAGAGATAAGGACTGGACGGATTCTAGAGATTTGGATAGCTCAAAATCGTCCATGACTCATCTATGGTAAGGATTTGGATTTGCTTTAAGGAAATGATTATCCAATTAAGGTTTAAGGTGAAACCCTTAAGGAGTCTACAAGTATAAATAGACCCCATGGCATAGGGAAATCGGCACCTCTTAAGAAGAAAGAAACCCTGGCTGAATCTTCCCTTTCCTCTCTCTCTTAAATCATCTTCTTTGCTTATTGGTGTTTGTAAGCCATTAGAGGAGTGACAATTATGACTCTAGAGCTCCAAGACAACAAGATCAAACAAGAGTTTCAAAGGTATACTTCTAGATCTGATTTTGTATTGTTTTATACCTAATTAGTTGTTAGAAGTCTTGGATTCAAAGCATGTTTAATTAGAAAGCCTAGATCCAAGCATTAGGGTTTTGCATGCGCACATATGAAAGTTCTTATGGCTAAAACCCATCAACAGTACCATAACGTTTAAATAAAATATTCTAAAAATTATAGTTGTAGTTTTAAAAGTTCAAGTTATCAAGCAAATGTTTGCTTTATATTATTATAACATTTAATTATTTCGTAATATTAAACGGGTGGTGTAATGACATGGTATAATAAATATTTCATATTATACGGGCAGAGTAAAGACAGGGTATAATAATTATTTGATATTATAAGTTTAGAGTAATGATTGGGTATAATAATTATTTCATATTATACGGACTGACTAGCAATAGGGTATAATAAATATTTTATATTATACATTTGTTTGCATTCATCATGTACTATTAAGTATGGATCTGTAACTATCGTGTATATTCGGTTCTTTGATCTTTGCACCTTCATAATCATTTGTCTGAATTCATCATGTATTGTTAAGTACTCATTAGCCATTTCAAATTTTTACCTTTTTTTCTATCGTTTGTCATAGACTTAAAATATGGTCGTTTAGTGTTGGGATAAAATACACCTTAGTGACTAGTTTCTTCTCTCACTTTTTGCACATCAACAAGATCAAATCATTTCCTACAATTTTAACTCCAAATCCATCACCAAAATAAACAATCCAAGTAGTGTTTTCATCAAGATCGAAAAAAATCCTATACACCTATCATATGGTTTCTTACTTGTTATCTAGATGCCATATATCTTCACCCTTCTTATTCTTTTCCTCATTTTTTCTTGGATACACCTTCTTTTCAATTAAAAACACCATGTAATCTTCATTTTCCCCATACATACTCCACAGTAAAGTCGGTTATTCCTTCGCTTCATCCAAGTTTCTTTATGGTGCCTTTCACTCAGAGGCATAATGACCGTAATCATTACAATTTAAACATTTAATATGACTCTTGTGACTTACCCTCCGGTAATTACTTCCTACACCAATTTGACCGCCGGAGCCACCACCACCTCCTCTTCCCCGATTATTTCCTCTTCCGTCACCTTCGTTTCTTCCTCCTTTATTATGGTATGTTGAACCATGTCCACATCTATTGCAGGAAGATGAACCTCTTCATTATGTTTTCTATTAGCTTTATCCATCCACCTTGTTGAACAATAAATTACTCTCACTATTAGTGGTTCCCTTTGGCAGTCATAACTGGTACTCATAGGCCTTCAATCTTCCGATTGCTTTGTCAAATAACATCTCATCTACATCCGCATACTGATCGAGTGAGGCTACCAATTGAAGGTATATATCAAGAACGGGGTCAATTAGTTTTCTCTAGAACATTGTGTTCGAGGGTTGCTTTAAGGCTAATGTACTTCGAAATCATGCCACATAGCTTTCCCACAAAGTCATCGATGTACTCTTTTTCGTTCATCCTCAATGCGCTAAAGTCACTTTTCAACATGTGTAGCCTTACCTTTTGTACTATATCTACTCTAAGATACCTTAATTTAAAATACTCCCATACTTCTCTTGGTGTCTTCTTCTTTGCCACTTGCAACAATATTTCTTCCGGAATCGTCTGAAAAAGGACCACTCGAGCCATCTTCTCTCCATCTCATCCATAGTCGATCCAGCCGTTGGTTCACTGCATTCCCATACCAATTGGGAGTCCATTATAGCCTATATCTTAATCACACATGTCGTGTAGTTTGTAGAGGTTAAAATCGAGTACGAGAACGGTCCTTCACCATTTTCCTTTGTAGCTTGTTGGCTTGAATTTGACATGTTTTCGTATCAGAAGCATTTAGGCATGAACTGAAAAGCTCTGATACCAATTGTAGGATCAATTCAAAGCTAGACATATAGAAACATAGATACGAAGGGGAAGAAAAATTGGGGCTAATTTTTTTATTTTATTTCACTAACAACTTATTAGAAGGAGGCAGACGTGTATGTTATAAAGGACCAAGAGGGGTTGTGGCCACCCCTCCCCCCCCCCCCTGATTTTTTATTAGAAGTATAATTAGACCATATATCGTTTTCTTCATATTAGGTATAAATATTAAAAAATTTGGTTGTGCCCCTCCTGCTTTCCATAGTCTGAACCAATCCAATAACAGATCATCATTTGTCACCAACTCATCGTCATTCGCCCCTACCCTCACCAATCGTTATTCATCAGCTGTTGTCATACTGATCAAACGATTATTGATTAGTGAATTAGAACTTATCACGTTCATGTCCTATACTCCAAGTTTGAAGTCTTGCTGAGTCGTTGGAAGACTGGACTCAATTCATTCCATTGATCATTGAAGTGAAGCCTGGAAAGGAGAATCTTAATTAGGTCTGTTTTTTTATTTCATAATTCAAAAATCAGAATTCTTAGTTCTCTCAGAATTCGAAAATCAAAATTTCAGTGAATATGAATCAGTTTTTAACAGTTTTCAATTATGTTTTCAGTTTTATTATAGAATTCTTAGTTAATTGATTTTTGATTTCTGATTGTTAGGATCATTGTTAGTTAATTGATTTCTCAGAAATAAGATTTACAAAATTTAGGAGCATCATTAGTTAACTTATTTCAGAATTTTGCACAATTTTACGGAACTTAGATTTGTAGAAATAAGAATTTTTGCAGAGTTTGGGTTGTTGGTTTTTGAGCTTATGATTTCAGTTTTGATTTTTCTAGATACAATCATATAAATCTTACAATTTCATGGGAAAATTGAAAACCATAGATTCGTTTTTCAAAAGAAGGAATGATTATGAAGAAAATCACAATGAAAATCAATAGAGTAAACATCACAAAGCTTCAACAACTGAGCCATAACCACAAGAACATGAAAATCAACAATAGAATGATATTTCTAAAGCTACACAATCAAATCCTAATGAAGTGGATCTTAAGTATCTAGAAAGAGATCCCGCTAAATGAAAATAAATGTGGTAATATGTGGTTAATTTAAGGGAAAAAGTAAGATGAACTTATATGACTTTAGGACCTTCCCAAATACGTCTTCAAGAATATCATGCTAAAGGTTCAAAAAAACATCCTCGTAGATTCAAATATTCTTGATTCAACAATTTCCCTAATTGGTTAGAGTATTCTCCAACAACACATGCTTCTTATTGTTTTATTTGCTATATATATATATATATATATATATATATATATATATATATAGATAGAGAGAGAGAGAGAGAGAGAAAGAGAAAGAGAGTTAGGTTCAAATGTTTTCACTATCTATTGTGTGCATGTATGATTGATTCTGGACCAATCATTTTATTTATTTTAAGAAACTAATTAATGCATATTAAATGTTGAAGATGTAATTAATATCCATTATATCTTCAACATGTAATATGCATTATTTACTTTCTTAAAATAACTAAAATGATTGTTCCAAAATCAATCATACATGCACACAATAGATAGTGAAAACTAAATAACCTAACCCTATATATATATATATATATATATATATATATATATATATATATATATATATATATTGAATGATAAACTAAGTGTCTGTCATGGTAACGATACATTTACTGTTAAAGGATTTGACAATTGGAAAAAAGTTAACGATGCGAAAAAAAATGTTCATTCTTGAAGCAAATCGGTTTTTTACAACATAGAAATGCTGTTACATTTACTGAAAACTTGATGAACCAAGCAACACACATTGGAAATATCATAGTGAAACAAAATGAAACACATATATTAAAGAATTGTTTATGTTTAAAAGCTTCGATTGACACAATTTGTTGGTAGACATTCCAAGCTTGTGCTTTATGAGGAAATGATGAAACACCTAATTCCAAAAATTGAGGTATTTTTCTTCAACTACTAAAACTTCTAGCATCTTATAATGATGAAGTTGAAAATATTATATTAGAGAATGTTCTTTCTAATTCAAATTATACTTCTAGAGATATTCAAAATGAAATTCTTAGTATCATTGGAAATAAAGTTTGAAAGCATATTCGTAGTGAAGTTAGGGATTTATACCTTTGTGTCATGGTTGATGAGTCACGATATGAGTCTAAAAAGAGAAAATGAACATAGTTTTGAGCTATGTTGATGTATAAGGGATCATACATGAAATGTTCTTGGATTTGGTTCATTTATCATTAACCTTGAAAACAAATATGTGGAGGCAACTTGCACATTGTCAGTTTGATGTTAGTAAAATCTATGGCCCAGATTTTGATGATGCTAGTAATATGGGAGGGGAATGGAATGAATTATAGTAACTTTTTCTTAAGGAATGTCCTTATGCATATTATGTTCAGTACTTCGGTCATAAATTATGTGACAACCCGAAATTTCTATTCTGAACAAACCATATCAAGCCAATAGATGTAGAACAGTTATAGTGAAAACTTAGATTTCGAGTATAAATTTGGCAGTTTTAAGGATATTACACATAAGGAGATATTAGGAGAGTGGATGCACTAGGATTTGTGCAACACTGTTATTCCAATACTCTAGGACATTAGAATTCGTTCCGGGAACAAAAATATTTTCTGCCAAAAAAATCCCAGGACTATAAATAGAATTCTGAACCAAATTGGTTCATTAGTTGAATTCCAATTAGAGAAAAGTCAAAATTCGCTCTCATGGATCTTCGGATTTTTATCCCAAATTGTGAGTACTTCGATCTAGTTAAGTTATATAGCTTAGATTGTGTTTAGAAACATCAATTTCATAGCAAAACAACTAGACTCGGGAGTTTACCGCCCAAGAACGTTCTTGGGGAGTAAACTCCATTTTAAGGTCCTAAAGGGTTCCAATGACCCTAAAAGCTTTAGAACTCGAACTAGAAGCCTCCATTTCATGCTTTAGACCACAAAACATTTAGGAATCATGGCTAGAAGTGAGTTCACGGCCAAGGAGCTTCTTAGGCCGTGAACTCCATGTTTATGTGCCAAATTGCTTTGAAACACTTCCTAAGGCTTAGGCTTAAATAAGGACAAGTACCCTAAAGTGTTTAAAGCCTAGAAAAAATAAGAAATCACTAGTATTGAGGAGTTTACGGCCAAGACAAGTTCTTGGGCCGTAAACACCTATAAAGGGGTCAAATGACACCCTAACTCCTTCCTTAAGCCAAGAGACCAATTTGGGCATGTTCCTAAATGATTTTTGGACTAGCTAACACACTTAGAACACCAAGAGTAAGGGAGTTTACGGCCCAAAAGGTTCTAGGGCCGTGAACTCCCTAAAATGGTGCCAAATGGTGCCATAAACTCTTCTAAAGCCAAGTACAAAAGCCTAGTTTAGTTCCTAGATAATTTAGAGACTTGAAAACACCATAAACACCCTCTCAAGGGAGTTTACGGCCGTAAACTCAGAGGGTATATGGTCCCTGGGCCGTAAACTCCTTAAAGGAGTTAATATGACACCCAAACACTTGATTTAGCCTTGAAACAATTCACCACATGAGTTGTATAATTGTTAGACTTCATTTAGGGGCTTTGTTGAGAGTTTACGGCCACGAGCTTACTCCCCTGGGCCGTAAAATCCAATACATATGGTCATTTGACCATAAACTCCCATTAGCGGCATTGCACTCCTTTGTTGCAACCCATTAGCCTCCTAGCACTTGACCAAAAGTGTTTTCCTCGCGTTTAAATGTTTATACTTGTATAATTAGTGTTTTAATCACTAATTATTTATATACATATGTCTTCATATGTAATTAGGATCATTGTGTGTGTCTAAAGTCTTCACTTGACACCGAGCACTTGCCCGATCCTTCCTTACGATAACAATCCGTTCAATTCCAGTCACTTACTGCAGGTGAGTTCATACCCCTTAACTAATGTTTTAAACTATTTTTAAATGTTTTATGGGGGGGGGGGGGATACAAGTAGAATCATGCTAGTTATTATATCAATCACATGTGATTAATAAGTACAATTATGCTAGTTATTATGTAAATCACATGTGATTAATATACAGCATTCAAATGATTTGGCTACTCATTAGCCGTTTTACCAAACAGTTTCCTTCAAATGATTTTTATAAACATTTTATATGTTTTGAACTCCTTATTACACTGTACATTTTACTCTGTAAATCATATTTCAAACTTATTTACAATTATGTTTCAAACAAATGTTTCTTTATACTAAACTGTTTTATCAAACCCATGCCTTCAAATTGTTTTATAGATTGACATCAAGTCGATCTTTTCTTAAAATAATAATTATGTTTCAAATGTTTTACAAAACTTATTTATGCTTTTATATTATAAATTTCATGCCTCTATATGTATAGTTATATAAGAAATGTTTAAAAGACTTAGGAAGACTATCCACCCTATTTCCTTTTCGCGCTTGAGATGTGGTGTGGTGGGATATCGGGTACTCGTCCGAAGGTCGTTTAAATATTAGTTATATATCATGTGTACATATACAGTCATAAAAGGTCCTTCCAGTTCATCCCATGCCCTTGGGTAGCAAGGGTATACATCCATGTCCATACGTACCAGTTAGATTACTAGTAAACTACCATATGGGTAGTTTAGGGAGATACTAGAACTATTACTAGAACGCAATATCATACAATGAGTCAGTTCATTCATGAGTCAATACTTTCTAGAATGTTACAGTACATTACTATACTTGCTAGATAGAGAGAACACACATTATAGCTAGCACACGTAGAACATTTCCGTACATTACACTTACATTAATACGTTAATAAAATTGTGATCCACTGTATGGGATCATGCCTTAATTGTCATGACCCGGGTTGTAGCCAGATTCTCTTGAAGGTAGAGCATGAGTTTGCGTATAGATCTATACTGGATTGACTATCCTACACCTTGCTGCTAGCTACAGCGGGACCTGCAGGTCTGCGGGTGCCAAACGTCATATCTTATTTTCGACTATACGTTGTCGTTGTTTCCAGTCTATAGTATGGTGCAATTTATCACATGATGCCTTAATATAAATCCGGTTTAAGGTAATTAGTACAGCAGTAGCTCTTATAGCGCTACGTTTTAGTACTACATTAATTTTCCCTGTACATATATTTAGTGATCCTTTCACTTAAACTATAGATGTAAAAACTATATTTTGTTAATAATAGTTACACTTGGGAAAATTACACACTTTTACAAGAAACGAACATATAGAACAGTTAAGTCTTGGTAGAAGACTACATAAAGATCAGTTAAGCCTTGGTAAAAGACTCCCTGTTATAATAGTAGGAATCATAGGGATTTCTAGAGTTTTTCAAACGTTTACAGTTGTTTTACAAACATTTTCATACTTACAGTTCATCTACATGTTATACTTACAGTTCATATACAAATTCTTACATACAAATTAAGACACTAAATACTTATGATCTCACCAGCTTCAAAGCTGATACTCGCTTTCAAAATTACTTGTATCCTCAGGTCATCATAGATAGGTACCGATGCAAGGAGAAAGGAAGATGGAGCTTGTTCAAGACTCATCTTTCATTTTGATTTATGCTTTAGTGTTTATGAAAATTTGACAGAAAACTTGTATAATAATTATATTATTAATGCAATGGATGATGTTGTTGCTTGTTTACTACTTTTCATTGTTGTGATACTGTACATGACGTCCTCCGCCCCAGAACGTTTCCGCCGTTCTTGGTTTTGGGGTGTGACAAATTACAACTATAACACCTATTCCAGGTATCATTTAATTTATAGAATTTTTAGGGTTTTGTGCTTGGACTTAGCGAGTTGGGGAGCTCCAACTCGTCAAGTAGAGTCATTTATGAGGACACGGGTTTCAGATCCTACTCGACGAGTCGGAAGGCCCCGACTTGACAAGTAGGCACTGTAATGAGAAATCCTAATTTCCAGGGGTTTGTACCCTATTTAAAGAACTTATTGCTCATTTATAGCCTCTTCCATCGTTCCTATAGCCAGAGAAACCCTAGTTTGAGCCTTGCACCTTCTTGAGAAAGAAAGAGAGCTTTTGAGAGTGTTTTTTTGGTGTGACTATGAAGATTTTGGAGCTTGAAGAAGAAGGAGCAAAGAGGGAAGCAGTAGATCTGACATTCAGCCTGTATTGGTGACCATATTGAGGTATAAAGTCACTATCTTGGTCTTTAGTTGCTTAGATCTCTTTTCTTGGATGTAAATGGTCGCTTTTGGTGCAAAAAGGGTGTCATCTTCGGATCTGGACTTGTCACAAGGATATGGTTCGAAATCTGGACCCCTTTAGGTTTCCAATGACATAAAGTTGTTCACTTTATTCAGCTTAGGCCCATTCCATGCATTAAGACCTTGTAGGAACGTTAGTTTTGGTGTTTTAGCCTTCTGAGGCCTTGCATGCACGTAAAGTTTGCAACTTTACATGGTAACTACACTAGGAGAAGTTGGATCTGAAGTTTAGGACCTTGGATCTCACTAGAAAGGACTGAACACAAAAATGACTAAAGGAACTCAACGAGTCCCTTAGACAACTCAACGAGTCGAGTACGGTTTACCCGTTTTCGAGATTCCGAGTGATTTCTATGAAGGATTAGGATTTTCGGTCTGCATGGGTTTTCGGTCTGCTGGACATTAAGGAACTCGACGAGTTACATATGTAACTCGGCAATTTGAAGAGTTACTCGGGTAACTCGACGAGTTGTTGGATGCACTCGACAAGTTGAGGTCAACATTGACTATTGACCTTGACTTTGACCAGGGTTGACTTTAAGGATAATTATGGTAATTCGGGATTATGACAAGTCAATTACATGATGATTATAGGTTGTTGAGTTGGATCAGCAAGTGTGATTTATCTGATCTTAGCTTGTCAGTTCAACATTCACGAGAGGTGAGTCTCCTCACCAGAACAATGGGTCTAAGGCACCAAGGTCGGCCCATTTTATGATATGTGGTACACTCATTGTTGTAGTTATTTATGCCTTATATTATGCTAGCTATGTATGTGATACATGCAGGGAAGACCATGGAGGAGCCCATGACACTTGGATAAAAGACCATGTGGGGGAGCCCATGGCTTTCCAGCTAAAGACCATTGGGAGCCTATGGCACTTTGGTGTAAGACCGTGTGGAGGAGCCTATGGCATCCTAGAGTAAGACATTGGGAGGAGCCCACGACATCCTTATATGTTTGTATGCATGGCTTATGTGGTATACGTAGCTTTTGTAACTAATATGATATGTTTTTATGTGGATTGTGTGTGGGGTATGATTCGGGGAACTCACTAAGCATTAGCTTACAATTTGTTGATTTGTTTCAGGTACTTCTGAGCCTAAGGGCAAGGGCAAGGCTAATGACGCGGCGTGCACTCTCCGACATTTGTTTTGATGGGACACTCTGATGTTTTAAATAAAATGTTAACGTTATGAATTTTGAAAACAATGGTTAATGAGACTTCATGTTTTAAGGGAATGTTTGGCTAAATAAAAATGAAAATTTTATTTGAAAATTTTGGATCGTTACAACAACTATCACTAATGACTGCTTTAAGGAAAATTATTCCTATACACCAGTTTTTTACAAACTTAATTTTTACAACTGATGTAGTTTGTACTTCCAGTAAGCTTCATGATGAGTTACAAAAGGAGAAGGTAACTGAGATTGAACATTTATTGTACTTGGTGAAACTGAATCAAGTAAAGGATTGAATCAAATTGGGATATTAAGAAGAGTTGGTGATGCACATTGGGTTCTCATTTTCATTCTGTTTGTAGTTTTTTGATCATGTTTGATTATACTCGTGTTGTTCTCCGTGGAATAATTGATGATGTATCTGCTACTTATTCTCAACGCGGAGATGTTGATGCAGCTTACTATTACCTGAAATCATTTGAGTTTGTGTTTATTCTTCACTTGATGAAAGAAGTAATGGGAAAAACTGATATACCTTCTCAAGCTCTACAAAACAAATCCGAAGATATTCTTAATGTCATGGAGTTAGTTTCAGCAGAAAAAGGAGTGTCTAAATGATTTCAGAAACAACGGATGAGATTCTTTACTTGCACGGGTAAAGTTTTTTTTTGTGAGAAACGTCAAGTAGATATATTGGATATGAAAGCTCCATATACTTCTACTCGATATCGGCCTTGGAAAAACGATAATCAGTTTACTTTTGAACGTTTTTATCGAGCAGATTTGTTTACATCCACATTGGACTAACAATTACATGGGTTGAATAGTAGATTCAATGATCATGTGATGGAGTCGTTAAGTCTTAGTTCTACTTTAGTTTCAAAAGAATACCCTAAAGTGATTAACGTTAATCAGATTTGTCTTCTAGTTGAGAAGTATTATCGTAAAGATTTTACAGAGCAAAAGAGAATTCAATTATGATATCAATTGGAGAATTTTAATATCGATATGACAAAGAACCCAGGTGAAGAGGTGTATCAACTATTGTCGACCTATGGAAGGGTCTTGTGGAAACTCAAAAATGTGAAACGTATTATTTGTTTGATAAAGTGGTTCGGTTAATATTAACACTTCAACCGCAACAACAGAAATGGGATTTTCATCAATGAAAATATTCAAGAACTGCATTCGCATTAAAATGTCAGATGACTTGGTGGTATACACAGAAAGAGAAATTGTTGAAAACATTGATACGAAGTCGGTAATTGATGAATTTAAAAACCTTAAATGTCATTAGGGCGAGTTGTAATTCTTCTTCTAGCTAGGTATTTTGTTGTTTAACTGCTGAAAAAAAAAATTGGTTTTTTTATGTGTAAGAACGGTAATTTTAGGTATTTTTGATGTTTAATTGTTGAAAAAAATGGTTCTTTTATATGTAAAAGTGTTAATTTTAGTTTTTTAATACTTTCGTCCCCAAATCAATTGTTCAATCTCTGCCACGAAGAAGGAAAGAATTCAAGCTTAATAATTCAAAATACAACCAAACTACTAAAGTAAAACCATCATTAAATACTAGAAAATTTGCTAAGTAAACTACCCACTTTCTCCAAACATAACAAAGTGGCAGTCAATCTGCCCATTATTTTCTTAACACTCGTTCAACCAAAAGACCAGGTCAGAGCTAAACTTCCAGCAAGCAACGCATAGATGATTCTCTGGATCAAGGACTTTAAGAATTCGACTTGCAAGATCATGAGGTCGTGTATGATAGAAAACAACAATACATTTAGATCTGGGAGTGGATCTTGTTTTTTACTCCTGTTTCATCTCATACACATCATGCTTAGACTTTCTTTTTGGTGAATACCATACAGTAATTTGTATAATGATATATTTTTTTTTATTGCGAGACATTGAATATGACTTCGTAGTACAACTCATGTGGAGGTCTTGCCCCTACCTCGCCGCTACAAAAATGTAATTCTACTGTTGTTTGCTAGCCCATGGAAGGCCCATCTTATATATTATATCGTTTACTTAAAGAAAAGAAAAACAAATATTTGTAGTTTTTATTTTGTCATTCATTTAGATGAATGAGATCTAAACTTACCGAAAGCACACCACCGCATGCAAGTACTTATTGGCTTCACCTACTTGACACCCTTCCCTGTATATATATATATATATATATATATATATATATATATATATATATATATATATATATATATATATATATATATATATATATATATATATATATATATATATAATTCTAATAAGGTTGTTAGAAGTGGACAAACATATTTGAATATTTGAGTCAGTTTCGAACAAACCAAAGCGTGGATTCGGAATATAATATTATATACTTGCGATATGGAGTACTTATTTTCATAAATGTCAACGCTTGCCTCCCATATGCCTTGATGTTCTATGCCGACCAAGACTTATCAAAACTAGTATCATTATTGCTTAGTTTAAACTTCTTACAGCTGTTTAAACTACAATAAATCTAGATCTTTGACTACCCTAGTTCTCATATTTTCTCATTTTTAAGCTATTTTTAAGCTGTTGACACGGTTGAGTACAAATTATATGGTTGTTTTTTGGTGGTACGGATCAGCAAAAGCGGATGCCCGGATAAATTGACCGGAATCGGAACCGGCAGTTCCTAGTATGTTGGAACCGGAACCGAAACCGGTTACATCGGTTCCTAAAATTTTAGAACCGTTCCATGAACCGCCGAGAATAGAACCGGTTCCGGATACCCGCTTGCTAAGAGCATCTCCAACTCATTCTCATTCTCCATTATTTTCCCTATTTCTTCCACCATTCTTTAACTCTACCACATTTATTCCCCCATTTTGGAAGAAATAAATAGTATAACACCATTTTTGGTGTTATACTATTTATTTCCGCGAAAATAGGGATGACTTTGAGTTGTTAATTTTAGTCTCTCATTTTATATACTTATATATTTCTGGTTTTTTTACCTACTAATTATTATTTAAATGTAATATTTAATACTTATAATATTGTGTGATATATTAAATTATATTAATTACTTATAAATATAAAGTTTGTTTTTTATTTATCAAATTCATTTTAAAATTTAAATACATACTAAAACTTTAAACAACAATAATGTATTTTACAAAAGCTTATAATTACGTATTATAAATATAATCTTATTTATTTAATATTATTATAATGGAAAGAATATAAATTATATATTTGTTAAAACCAAATTAATAGAAGGGTGTGTTTAACAATTTACATAAGTTAAAAGAATGAAATATATTTTTTTGTGATAAAAAATGAAGTAGGGTTGGAATTTAAATACTATTTATCCGAATTTTTTTACTCTATTTTTAGCGAAAAAATGAAAGTGGGTTAAAAAATGATCTAAAAACTTTTAAACAAATAATACCAAAAATCTTAAAAATTATATATTTAGGCACCTCATAACTATAACTGATGTGGGATTTGATAAAAAGATAGCTACAACTTGCTAACTGATTTTGCTTTAGAGCTTTATTTACTTTGCATTCATTTACGCAAGGGTCGATGCGGGATGATGGTTGTATTACAAAAGTGTTCACACATATTATTTACACGTATTTATAGCATTTTAATACACACACAATGTTTTATATATATATATATATATATATATATATATATATATATATATATATATATATATATATATATATATATATACTAGGCGAATACCCACGCGTTGCGCAGAAACATCTATATAGTTGAAATCTTTACAAATATATGTTTTCTTAAACATACAATAACGTTCTTATTAAATTTGATATAATAACTCGTATGCTAAGTTGATATGATATATTGGTTATTTTAAATAATATGATAATATATACATCTATTAAAACTGTATAATCTCAATCGCTTGAATGATATCTACCTCTTAGTTACTCATTAATAAAATTAAATATAATATGTGGTTTAATGTTATTTATAGTTGTTATTGTTAATTAATTTTTTAAAATTTATTTGTTAATGTTTTAATTTCTATCATTATAATTATTTAAAGCATCAAACATTATTTTTTGATTTTAAAGATAAGAATATAATCATTTATATAGAGTTATTTTTAACTATTGTTACTGTAAGTTATTTTAAACTACTTATTTGAAAACTTTTATCGATTATAAAAATATGTTTAGGAAATATTTTAGTTAAATTGAGATTAGAATTTAGTTTTAGATGGAACTGAAATTTATATTTAAGTTGACATTGTAATGCTATATTTAAGTCAACAATTTAAATATTTTGTCAAAACAATCAAAAGTTATAGCTTTAAACTGATAATGGTTTTTATATAACAACATATTAAATCTAATACATTAAGTATAATATATTATAAGTTAAAGACATAACTTTATAAGTTGAAGTAAATATTAGTTTATTTATGATTAAACTTTAGGTTTGATATTTATTTAACCTTATTAAGCAACTTATAATCTTTATTAGAAAGACACTACAATTTATCACTTTTAACTATTTACAAAATAATCTTTTGGTTGTTTAAGTTAAACTAAAATTTATATTTAAGTTGACCATGTAATTTATATTTAAATTAATAATTAAATTATTTTATACGATTTTTTCCAAAACTATATCTTTAAAATGATAATGGTTTACAACCAACAATATATTAAAACTAACAAATTAAGTATAACATGTTAAAAGTTAAAAAACATAACTTTATAAATAGAAGCAAATATATTATTTTAATATTAAAATTTAGTTTATATATGATTACACTTTAGGTTTGATATTTATTTAACCTAATTAACCAAAATTATAATTATTATTAGAAAGAAATTGAAAAGTCATGGGAGTTTCAAATGAATGTGGTGAAAGGAAAAACATATGGGAGTTTCAAATGAATATGGTGAAAAGAAAAATGCTTCCTTTATAAGTATATAATGATATATATATATATATATATATATATATATATATATATATATATCACAACAAGAAAAGGCACCTTTAGGGACGACAAAATGCGTCGCAAATAGTCAAAATTCTCGCCCCTAAAGGTATTAGGGACGACATGTCGTCTCAATTGGGTTGCCGCAAATACCTCATAGCTAATACCTAAAAGTCGTCCCTAAAGGTGTCGTCCCTAATACATGTCGTCGCAAATAACAGTTGTCGTCCCTAATATTCCGGCTACCGGTCAATGTTACTCCGGCCAAATATTCCGACGGGATGTGTCGTCGCTAATACTTAAGATCGTCCCTAAAGGTGTCGCCACTAATGCTTAAGATCATCCCTAAAGGTGTCGCCATTAATGCTTGTTTTTTAGATAAAATTTATATTTTATATTAGTTTATATTATAAAAATACAAAAATTATAAAATTATAAATCTTATAATTTAAAATTTTGCATTACATAAAACATCAACTAACATAACATAAAATATATCACATTAACATCATCTAAGTCCATAATAAAATCATCCATAACATAAAGTAATATATACTAATCGACGTACGTCCCATCATCGTTTTCCTCGTTGTTGTTGGTTGCATTGTCGACTTGCTTGCTAAATGACCGGATAATATCTCCAATTGTCATCACAAACGCCGGGTTTTAGAGAAAAACGTTAACATCCACATCCTATAAAGTAATAATATAAGTTAAAATATATCATACTATAAAAACAAATTATTATTACTTAACAATTAAGTCACAAACACATTAAGTCCTTAACAATTTAACAAACAACCAAATTGGAGTTTGTCGTCGTTGCTACAGATGCCGGAAAATTGGAGTTTGTCGCGTGAAAACGTATCACAACGTCGGCTAAATGAGGGGGAGATGAGGAGTGAAGAGGAAAGGAGAAATGAAAGGATTTGTGGTGATGGTCGCCGATCAAATCGAGAGGATCGGGGTGTTTTTGGTAGGAAAATCGCCGGAAATCGTGTAAGAGATTTTTAGAGTGAAGCTGTAACCTGTTTTGAGAGACGATGGGGAGGTAATTAAAGCGGTCGTACCATTTAGCGGCGACGCTATTTGTGGCGACGAGGCACTAATTGGGGCGATACGTTGGAGGGAAGATATTGCGCGTCTTTTTTTGTGACTAGTAGCGACGACAACGTCGTCTCTATTACCGTCGCCGCTATTGCCCCGGAGAAACCCTGCCTGTTGGATCATATAAAAAACGAACGGTTACGATTCACTTTGGGCGAAGTCACACGGATCGTCGACATGGACTATTAGAGGCGACCCTTTAGCGGCGACTCGAAGTTTTTAGCGACGACAAACCGCTTCTTGTCACATGTCGTCCCTAATACTACCTGTCGTCTCTAATGGCGTCGCCCCTAATAACTATATTTCTTGTTGTGTGTGTGTGTATACACATTGGTTCTGGCGGATATGCAGCGGGTAACGGTTCCGAAAAAATGAGAATCGGAACCGGAACCGACAGTTCCAAGGCGGTTTCGGTTCCGAATGCGGATACCCTATTCCGTTGCTTATCCCTATTTGGTAGGACACTTATAATCTCATGCTTGGGTGATACTAGAAAAGGACTGTACATATAAGTCATTTTCTAGAATTAAGAATTTAGAAAGGCTGTTTAGAATCAATAAACTGATGGTTGTCAAAGGCCGAAGCGGTGATCCAAAAGAGCGGTTTTAGGAAGAAATTTTCTAGAAATATGTCGACTATCTCTTATTCAAAAAGTTAAAACATAGAGAAGTTGACTAAAAATAAGCATAAATCTTAATGGTAATACTGAAGTCAAAACATATGAGAAGGGGATTGACCCTGGATATTAAAGAAGAGCACGTGACTATCTCGAATCAATCTCATTTGTTTTTTTATATTCGTTTAAAAGAGCAATTAATTAAGTACCTCCTGATTCAATCTCATGGATGAATAGTCTATCTGTAAAACCTTGACTTCACTAGTGTCTAAGGATTTTATAAGTAGTATATAAACCCCTCAAACGATCTTATGTTCTTCATCCAACCCCACTTCACTTTTCATATCTCTCACTCTTGATTAACATATTCCCTCAAACCCTCTGAGTTATGGATAAACTAGGAGTTTACTTGCAAATCCTCCTTGTGGCCCTCCACTACACCACAAGCAGTGCCTCCACCGCTGCCATGAACTACGTCATAGCCTCATGCAATACAACCCGCTACCCATCACTCTGTGTCCGTTGTCTCTCAAGTTATGCTGATTCTATCCAAGGAAACGATTTAAAGCTTGCGAAAGCAGCCATTTCTGTGAGCCTAAACAACGCCAATTCCACGACAGCATACATTTCAAAACTGGCTGCGTCGTCAGGACTGAAACCAAACATCTACCAGGCTGTGAAAGACTGTGTAAACAACATGAACAATTGTGTGTCAAGCCTAAACCAATCGGTTCAGGAGCTCGAGAGAATGGGTCAGTTTAGAGGCCAGAGCTTCGAATGGCACATGAGTAACATCAAAACATGGGTAAGTTCTGCTCTTACGAATCAAAACACCTGTAGTAGAGGATTCTCTGATGGTTCCGTTGATGGACCTGTGAAGGATGCTGTTGTTAGGAGGATGAGTTATGTAACGCAGCTCACTAGCAATGCACTTGCTTTGGTCAATAGGTTTGCTTTGAGGCATAAAGCTGGTACCCACATGCCTTAAACACTCAGACAGTTCAAGGTTTCCAACACAGAGAAAATGTCATAGAAATCTAGCTAGGTTACGTGGGCACTCGATATATACGGTTACATTCCTATACTGACTTGTAACCTGTGCAACAAAACTTATACATTAATAGTTGTTTTTTTCTTTCACTAGTTTTTGTCTTGTATCATGAAAAATTAGTTGGTTACTATTTATGTGCATGTTCCTAATCACAAATTTTGTTAACCTGTAGCGTTAGCAATGCTGCCTTTCACAATCTCTATTAAGATCGATCCATAAGATTATTTTGAGGTTTGTAAGATCAAGATTGTGATCAGGATTTCCTGATCCTATAAAATTACATACAAGGTAATTGATTATTAAATAAAATGTATTTTGGGTATAACATGGTTAAATTGCTCTATGTAATAGCTATTAGGATTAATTATTTATCGTCCAACTAGTGTATAATACAGTGTATAATACGTGGGTGCCACGATAATAAAATGAATTAAACCTTAATACTAAAAATTTAAAATTATTAATTAATTATTTTAAATAATTATTTATTAAGAGACATTTTCTAGTTATATAAAATTATAATCGTTGAGTTAAATAAATACGTGACCTTATAATATTTATTAATTTTATTTTAATTTTTATTCTAATATTATTAATATAATGTAATTAGAGTGGGAAAATTTAAAATTTAAAATTTAAAATGAAGAATAAATAGGTTGACAGGTGGCATGATATTAAATAGAAAGCCTCATGATAAAATGACACATGACAAATGGAGAATAAACATATTTTTTTATTAGAATAGAGAGAGGAAGATAATAGCAACTTGCAATCTTTATGTTATTTGTCTTAAATATCTAACACATTATTTGTTTTAATTTTAAAGAAGAAAGGATTTCAATTTTTGAAGCTTAATTAAAAACTGTAATTTCTCAGAAAAATAAACTGGAAAAATGTTCACTTCATTGTTAATGAGCTTCAACTTTTGAAGGAAGATATTTATAATAATTCAAAGCCAAATTTCTAATTCTACCATCAATGAGGATAAAACATAAAAGAAGAAAAAGAATTATATTTTGTTAGTCATTATGGTTTACAAAACAGTAAAAGAATAGGTTATTCTTGATTGGCGATTGGGTAAAAACACCGAGTTAACTAGTAAATAGGTAAAGATAATAAATATTAGATTCAAATTTGGCAATTTTCATTGAGTGGTAGGATTGGATCGGATCTCGATCTTACAATCCTGATCACAATCCTAAAATCTTGTGTGCGATCTTATATATCATATGATCCTACTGGATCTAATAAAATTTTCATAGATAGTAGGATCATACAATCAAAAACCCGATTTTGACAACTTTAATATCTATTAATCATCAACCTTATCCATTGTTTCGTTTTATCATATCATTTGTTTCATCCACTTTCTATTGATTTAAACTTTCTCTAAATATTTACTACTAGGCAAAATATCAACACTTTTAGATTTAGATTCAGAGAGGCTCGGTTTTGGTTAACAGTTCCCTTACCAAAGTGTTCCAGATTCAGAGAGGCTTGAGGCAAGGAGACACTCTGTTTCCTTTTCTTTTTATTTTAGCTATGGAGGGTTTACATGTGGCTTTAGAGATGGATCAGATGGCTAATGCTTTCAGAGGGATCTCTATTGGTAGAATTGAGATTTCTCATCTCATTTACACAGATGATGTAGTTCTTCTTTCTCCCTGGAGTTTGGATAATGCGTATTATTTGGTCCGTATTTTGAGATGTTTCTATATGGATTTCGGTTTAAAGATCAATTTGCATAAAAGCAAATTGATTGGAGTTGGGGTCTCTTCCTCCTAGATTTCGAGTATGGCTAGTGGTATGGGTTGTGCTTCTGAGTCTATTCCTTTTATACATCTTGGGGTGTCGGTAGGTCAAAACATGTCACATGTTAATGGGTGGTCTGCCATTTAGATAGATTTTTTTCCAGATTAACAGGGTGCAAGGCTAAATGTCTTTCGGTGGGTGGTCACCTTACCTTCATTAAGTCGGTTCTTGGTTTATTAGGTAGCTATTTGATGTCGGTCTTCCCTACTCTGATCATGGTTCTTAGATCCTTGGAGTCTATGAGAGCCAACTTCTTTTGGGGTGCTGATTTGGATGAGTGACGATTGCATTGGATTAGATGGGATACAATCCTGGTCTCTAAACGTATTGGGGGCCTGGGAGTTGGTATGTAACGCCCGTAGATCCGGGCTAGTCAATTTAGAGACGATAAGCGTCAAAAATGACTTTTATATAGAAGATTATTTATAATGAATAATCTTAACTAAGTTGTAGTATATGTTACAAGGATTCTTTGCATATAAAGAACGCCGAAATCCGAGTTATAACGAAGAAGTTATGACCTGTCGAAGTTTCGCGACAGAACCGACACGACACAGCGAGACGTAAATAGTGAAATTACGTTAGAGCGATATTTAGCCCTAGTGATCTAAACGAGAGTTGTAGATTTCGTTAAACTGAGAGCATGCATAAAAAGAATGCACAAATCTGACTTCGTATGAGGAAGTTGTGATTTTTCTAAGTTTCAGCTTAGCAGTATGCAGCCCGAAACTCGAATTCGAGATTGAGTGATTGTTGGTCAAAACAATCTAAACGAGGATCGAAGATCTTGTCGATAGTAGTCCAATGATAAAAAGACAGACGAAAACGGACGTCGGATGAAGAAGTTATGAAATTATAACGGAGTTTTCCTGTCCCGGCCTACAAAAAATTATATAATAAAAATAAACTCAAAATTATCTGACAGAGTCTAAATGAAAGTTGTAGAGCTTAGTCTCACCTACACGTAGATATAAAGAACGTCAAAAACGGAGCTCGTATGCAAAAGTTATGCAAGTTTGAAGTCTGCTTAATCGAGTACGCCCAGCGTACTCGGAACCGCCTCAGCTACGCATGCAATGAAATCACTCGAGTACATACGAATGCAATGACGTTGAGTACGCCCAGCATAAGCTTAGTACACCCAGCGTACCAAGATTTACACCCAACGTAATCCCAGATTCAACACCCTATAAATAGAATGCGAGGCTGCCTTATTTCTTTGCTCATTTTCTCTTCTCTCTCTCTAGTTTTGCATCCTTTTGCGTGCAACTTATATCCCGAAGCCCCAATATCATTCCCGAGCGTCAAAGCAAGTATTGAAGCCCTGAATTTCCCGAGAAGTGCAATTCCCGAGCCGAAGCTCTGCCCGCGAGAAGCCAATTTTTGTGAAGATCTTCCATATCTGCCGAAGAATACTACTTCTACAAGCCGTAGCGCTGTCCTATCATCTTCTGATCAAGTGAGTGTGTGGTTACTTTCTTCTAACACATAGATATGAAGTATTTGCTATGAAATATGTTTTATGTGTTTATATATTGTTACTTACTTGAGATGGATGTTGAATGAATGTTTTATACAGGTTTTTAAATAGTTTTAAACTGTATATATAATTTATATCTACAAATATGTTGGGTAGAACATGGGTCGATGAAATAGTTGGTGTGTGATGAAATAATGTTATAAGAGATAGTTGAGGATATAATGGTGATGATAATTAGGTGATGATAGCTAGGTAATGAATTACGAGTCCAGGCGATGTTGTGGCTGCGTATTCATGCGATGATAGTCTAACCCTTATTATGATTTACGAGTCCAGGCGATGTTGTGGCTGCGTAATCATGCAATGATACCCTAACCCTTGCTAGACACATATTGATGGAGTGATCCCCGAATTAGTATTTTCTATTCTATGTAGGAGATGATCCTTAGGAAAAGTTCTTAGGAACAAACATATAAGGAAATAAGACGTAAGGAGATGAGAGGTAAACATGATATAGGAGATGACCTTTAGGATAATATCTTTTTGGGAAGATTAAACAATGATAATGGGGATGGGTAATTGGGTTGATTGTTTGATGATTAAATATAATAATTATATTATTGTGGGTTGAAAACCCTATACGCTCACCAGGCTCCCAAGCCTGACCCACTCAGTTTTCTTTGGATTACAGGTAATGGCACAAGAGTATAAGTTGGTGGACTTGATGAGAGATTTTGGATTATAGACTAGTAGTTATAAATAAATGTTGTAAGGTCTATTTTATACTGTTTATGCTTTTGGTATGTATCGGAACATGACATCCCGAGATTTTATTATTTAATGAAATGTACTTTCTCTTTGAGAAATGTTTTGATAAAGTTTTATCATATTTTGTTTTGGGAACAAATTCCGCAACTGCTTTCTGTAAAAGATTACTATGATTTTAAAAACAAAGCATAAACAAATAGGTCTTTTTTGGCCGTGAAATTGGGGATGTCACAGTTGGTATCAGAGCATTAGTTTAAGCGAACTAGGAACTTGTAGGATTTCTAGACTTAAACTTAGAATGCTAAGCGATGATTGTGAGATGAGTGTCTACCATATTTTAGACACGAGCACTATTTTATTTTAGGAGAGTTGCCTAAAAAAAATCTTTTATGTGCTAAATGTTATATGTTGCCATATATGATATTGTTTGTTCGGATCTATGGTCTGATTTCGACCGGGTCTGGAAACCTTATGTGTTTAGGATTCTAAGCGTACAACTACGATATTAGAACTAGCATGTAAACGTTTCGGAGTGATAAGGATGATATATGTATCTATCGTGAATAAGGATCTAAATTCACCTAATTCGGTGTATAGATCAAGAATGGCAAGAACTAGAAGCGGAGTTGGAAACGCAAATGAGAACAGGAATCAACCACCAGTGATTGAGCAAATACATGTTGTAGCTACAACACCTGAGCCAATGACGATGGCTGGTGTACAAGCAATGATGCAGGCGATGTTGGATCGTCAAATGGTGGAGACCAGGAGGTTTCTTCGACAGAATCATGAAGAACCGTCAATTCAAGTGGAAGAGCCCAAAGTAAATGGAGGGCATTCGGAAGGAAGGAACTATAGTGGGACCGTTGGTCAAGCCAACCCACCAATAGTTCGACGAAACAACCAGGATGGAGGAAATGACGGATGTGGATGCAAGTACAAGGATTTCATGGCATCCAAACCACAGTGTCTTTCTGGGAGCCCGACACCGGTGCAAGTCATAGACTGGATCTCCAAGATGGAAACAATGTTTGAAAGCTGCGAATGTAGCAACAGACAGAAGAACGCTCTTGTCATTCCTCTGTTAAAATCTGGAGTACTGAGCTGGTGGAAGTTACTGGCTGGTTCGATGCCCAAGGGGGAAGCTAGCAAGATGTCTTGGGAAGAGTTCGTGGAGCAACTGAAAATGCAATACTGCTCTGAGCAGGATCTTCTGGAAATCAACAATGAGTTCCGGAATCTAAAGAAGGGAAAATTGAGCGTCACTGAATACGCTACAAGCTTTACGGAGAAGATGAAGCTTATTCCATACCTAATTCCAACTGAACTTTCCAAGGTCAACAAGTTTGCCAATGGACTACCAGCGGAGTTTGGTCCGATAGTCAAGCAAGCGACCACTCTGAAAGCCGCCATCTGGGCTGCTAAGAATGTCGAGACCCAGATAAAGGAAAAGAATCTAGAGAAGGCTGAAGTGGGAGAGAAAAGAAAGTTTGAAGGATCTTTAAGATCCAACAAGGAGAGAAAATTTCTAAAGTCAGGAGTAGAAAGAGGAAGTGAAGCAAGATGGTGCGAGAAGTGTAAAAAGAAGCACTTCGGAAGATGCGATGGAGAAGGGACCTGCTATAAGTGTGATAGGACCGGTCACTATTCCATAGATTGTACGTTCGACAATAGGAAGTGTTACGAATGTGGAGATGGTGGTCATATTTCGAAGAACTGCCCAAAAAGGACAAAGTTGCAAAGAAAAATGTATCGCCATAGCCAAGGGCATTCCACATGATCCTCGACGAAGCGAATCAAGGATGAGGATTTTATATCTAAGGATCAAGTTATGAAGTAGCAGTGTGAATAGTAACTTATGATGTAGCCTATTAGAGGCATAGTATAGGGTGAACTTGGACTTTTGTGTAATAGTTTCAAGAATTAATATAAACCTTGATTTTGTTATCTGATGTGTTGAATGATTATATGATTTATGGATGGTGACTTGGTTGACTGCGAGACAATACTTGGGACGAGGATGCGTAGGAGTGAATGGTAGTAGAGATCTATTCTACCGGAAGCACAGGACTCACACTTGGATCAGCGAAAGTCGCAAGGTTACCAAGAAGCTAGTAATTGATTCCGTTTTATTCAAGTACGCCATTACCATTGTTTCGGTAATGACTAGTAATATGATTGTTATTCCGACCCTAGTGGTCATATCAAATTGAGTGCGACTATGATGAGAGGTCATTGGGACACGACCCATCGGTCTCTTACAATAGATAAAGGAAAGTATTTATCCTAAGAAGAAGAAGGAGTACACAATAAAGACTTATTTGGTAACTCGGAAGTTATGATTGAAACTACAACATAGTACGAAAAGTGGATGCAAGATTTGGGCATCGTCTGTAGTCAAGAAGCCCTAGAGTTAGCTGCTCTTTCGAGGAAACATAGGAGCTAAGATTATTACCTAGTATGAAGAAATAACGTATGGAATCATTATACAAGCCATATTTCGTTGATGATTCCGGGACGTAATCATCCTAAGGGGGAGATAATTGTAACGCCCGTATATCCGGGCTACTCAATTTAGAGACGATAAACGTCAAAAATGACTTTTTTATAGAAGAATATTTATAATAAATAATCTTAACTAAGTTGTAGTATATGTTACAAGGATTCCGTGCATATAAAGAACGCCGAAATCCGAGTTATAACGAACAAGTTTATGACTTGTCAAAGTTTCGCGACAGAACTGGCACGACACAGCGAGACATAAATAGTGAAATTACGTTAGAGCGATATTTAGCCCTAGTGATCTAAACGAGATTCGTAGAGTTCGTTAAACCAAGAGCGTGCATAAAAAGAATGCCCAAATCTGACTTCGTATAACGAAGTTATGATTTTTCTAAGTTTTAGCTTAGCAGTATGCAGCCTGAAACTCGAATTTGAGATCGAGTGATTGTTGGTCGAAACAATCTAAACGAGAATCGAAGATCTCATCGATAGTAGTCCAATGGTAAAAAGACAGACGAAAACGGACGTCGGATGAAGAAGTTATGAATTTATAACGGAGTTTTCCTATCCCGGCCTACAAAAAATTATATAATAAAAATAAACTAAAAATTAGCCGACGGACAAGAATTTTAGGTCTTTATCCACACATATTTTACCTACACATGTTAATGTGTGGGTAAATACCTACACATTTTTTGAAATATGTGGGTAATTGAAAATATTAGTTTTTTAATAGCAGTCAACATTTAATATGTGTAGATAATATGTTTTATGAACACTTTATTTTGCTACAATATTTTTTCTAAAAAATTGGTGATTGTTAGCGAGATCAATTACCTACACATATAATAACTTCCGTCACTGTGTGAGTACACATTACCTACACAAAAATAAAAATTTATATATGTGTGGGTAATTTGTTAAGTTTTACCGACATATATATATATATATATATATATATATATATATATATATATATATATATATATATATATATATATATATATATATATATATATATATATATATATATATATAAATGTGTAGTTATTTATGGTAAACAATTCTTTTACTTTTATTTTATGAGAATGACGTGGCATGTTATATATCCACACATGTTGTATTTGTTATTAATGTGTGGGTAAAGTAGCTATATATATTTTAAACTTAATAACTGTAAGTAACTATTAGTTTGGCTAACGCATAATATTTATTCATAAATTTTTAGTTAAATAACGTAAACAAAAATTATCTTATTTTACAAAATGATATAGAAATTTAGGTATCCACTCATCTCATATAAAATTGTATTATGTGTATCAATTGAAAAAAATTACATATTAATTTTAAAATAAATTAGATTACAAGACCTTTTGTATTTCAATTTTAATTTTGGCTTCCACTAAATTTAGATCTCGCCTCCGTCTTTTTTTAAATTTCATAATTGCTCCCACCAAATTTGAATTTTCCAAAATTTTAAATTCCACTATTCCACACCCATAAAACCTAAAATCTCCATGTCTCCCATAGCCCCGCTCCACGATTCTTTCGACTCTTTTGCCTACTACCTATGTTGCCCTGTCTCCCACGACTAACCATGTCTCCTGATATCTCTTTCTCTATTGTTATACGTGTGTTCGATTTTTTACCTTCTAGTTTTCCACTCTTTCTTTCCTTATCTATCTTCTTATAATATCATCATTTAAATCTCCTAATTGAATATTTGTATTCTTTTGATTTTCGTTAAAAATTGCAGATCTTGATTGGCTCTTGTTTGTTGCTAAACCACTTGTATATTTTAAATTCTATGTTTCGTACACATTAGGGAATCAAGGTATCATTTAGATTTAATTCATACTGATATATATACTTCTGATTTAGCATCGCCTAGAAGTGTATTGTTGATGAAAATGTTTTTTTTAATATTATATTTAGGTACCAATTTCCACTGTTATGTTGGACCAAATGTAGAGCAAATTATGAATAGCTTTCTTTACATTCTATTGGTAACCAAAGTAAAATTGTTACTAAAAATATAAAATTGTCTTAGTGAATCATTTTGTTCATCTGTTTGTAGAAGTTTAGGTATGAAAACCTAATTTTTACATATAATATAGTTACTATAAATATTTTCTACTTTCTACTATAATTGTTACTTTTATGTTCAATGTTTTATTTTTCACTTTATTTTGCAGAAATATCATTATACTTAATGTCATTTGTTCAAGTATAACACAAATTTTGATTACGTATATACGTGCAGGAAGAATTTGAACTAGCTTTGTCCAGGAGCGAAAGGAAAAAAAAATGTTTGCACAATGTGCATGTTGTTCATTTATTTTTGGTTTTTTGGAGTAAGGTACATAATTTTCTATAATTTATTTTTTGGTTTTTTGGAGTAAGGTACAGTTCTAGAATTTGAAATGGACTTTTCATTGCATATGCAATACAAAGTTCATTTGTTGCTATCTCACTTGATATTTGTTGCTTAATGTTTGTATTGTATTGTTTTCCATCTTAATTTTTAGTTGTTTATTAATAAATTAATTTTATTATTTTAATTGCAGGGGCAAAAGGGCTTAGGAAAAAATTCATCTCACATCAAGATACATAGGGGTCATCTGAAAAGCAGGATTTTAGGGGTCCTAAACATTCAAAACCAAGTCGGTATTAATTTTCCCATGGTACCGAGCTCAGTTCACATATAATGCTATGAAATACGTGTTGTTTTTACCGGTCTTTTTTCTTTGGAATAGACTGCAAAACAGAAAGAAGCAAGGATGAAAATTAGGGAAATCTAGTTTACAATAGTGAAACAGCATAACCATGGTCTCTTAGAACCAAGCAAGCTTAGTTCAACCATCTACAAGGATGACCAACAATTTTATCCTCCAACTAGCCACAACACTTACTCTCCGTGTATGGTTCAGGTTTCCTATAAATACCTGATTTAATCTATTTGCAGGGTGTTGTTCAAGTAAATATGTGGGTAGCTCGACTTGAGAAAAGCTGATGAAGATATGGTAGAAGCAACTGTTAAAATTGTTTTAACGACATTATTATTAGGTTATATTTATGTTTTGACAGGGTAGGTTAAAGTTGGATGATGTAATGTTTCTACTAAGGAATTATGTATTACTTTTCAATATTAATATTAATTTGTGTATTAGCTTAGTTCATCCATCTACTGTATTTTCATTATAATATTAATAGTAATATTTGTATTAACTATATTTTTTATCTACACATATAAAAACCAATACCTACACATAAAAGTATGTTTACCCACACATATGTTATGACACGTTTCACCCGCTCTTTGTGGGTAACATGCCATGTAACTTGACACATCACATATGTAGTTCACATCATTGTCCATGTCATTAGACATGTCATCAACCATCACAAAAAATTGTAATACTTTTATCCACATACTTACTAGTTTTATCCACACATTAATGTGTAGGTATAGCTCGTTCTATACCCACACATAACCAATGTGTAGGTAACGATCTTTATCTACAGACTTGAGCCAACACATAGCGACATTTAATTTATGTGTGAGTAAAAACAATTACCAACACATATAAGGCATTTACCCACACATAACGTGTGTGGGTAAACACCCAAATTTCTTGTAGTTGGAGTCTAAATGAAACTTGTAGAGCTTAGTCTCACCTACACGTGGATATAAATAACATCAAAAACGGAGCTTGTATGCAAAAGTTACGCAAGTTTGAAGTCTGCTTAATCGAGTACGCCCAACGTAATTTTGTAGTACGCCCAGCGTACTCGGAACCGCCTCAGCTACGCATGCAATGATGTCACTCGAGTACATACGAATGCAATGACGTTGTGTACACCCAGTGTAAGCTTAGTACGCCCAGCATACCAAGATTTACGCCCAACGTAATCCCAGATTCAGCACCCAATAAATAGAATGCGAGGCTGCCTTATTTCTTTGCTCATTTTCTCTTCTATCTCTTCCGTTTTGCATCGTTTTGCGTGCAACTTATATCCCGAAGCCCCAGTATCATTCCCGAGCGTCGAAGCAAGTCCCGAAGCCCCGAAGTTCCCGAGAAGTGCAATTCCCGAGCCGAAGCTCTGCCCGCGAGAAGCCAATTTTTGTGAAGATCTTCCATATCTGCCGAAGAATACTACTTCTACAAGCCGTAGCGCTGTCCTATCATCTTCTGATCAAGTGAATGTGTGGTTACTTTCTTCTAACACATAGATATGAAGTATTTGCTATGAAATACGTGTTATGTGTTTATATATTGTTGCTTACTTGAGATGGAAGTTGAATGAATGTTTTATACAGATTCTTAAATAGTTTTAAACTGTATATGTAATTTATATCTTCAAATATGTTGGGTAGAGCATGGGTCGATGAAATAGTTGGTGTGTGACGAAATAATGTGATAAGAGATAGTTGAGGATATAAAGGTGAGGATAATTAGGTGATGATAGATAGGTAATGAATTACGAGTCCAGGCGATGTTGTGGCTGCGTATTCATGCGAAGATAGTCTAACCCATATTATGATTTACGAGTCCAGGTGATGTTGTGGCTGCGTAATCATGCAATGATACCCTAACCCTTGCTAGACACATATTGATGGAGTGATCCCCGAATTAGTATTTTCTATTCTATGTAGGAGATGATCCTTAGGAAAAGTTCTTAGGAACAAACATATAAGGAAATAAGATGTAAGGAGATGAGAGGTAAACATGATATAGGAGATGACCTTTAGGATAATATCTTTTTGGGAAGATTAAACAATGATAATGGGGATGGGTAATTGGGTTGATTGTTTGATGATTAAATATAATAATTATATTATTGTGGGTTGAAAACCCTATACGCTCACCAGGCTCCCAAGCCTGACCCACTCAGTTTTCTTTGGATTACAGGTAATGGCACAAGAGTATAAGTTGGTGGACTTGATGAGAGATTTTGGATTATAGACTAGTAGTTATAAATAAATGTTGTAAGGTCTATTTTATACTGTTTATGCTTTTGGTATGTATCGGAACATGACATCCCGAGATTTTATTATTTAATGAAAAGTACTTTCTCTTTGAGAAATGTTTTGATAAAGTTTTATCATATTTTGTTTTGGGAACAAATTCCGCAACTGCTTTCTGTAAAAGATTACTATGATTTTAAAAACAAAGCATAAACAAATCGGTCTTTTTTGGCCGTGAAATTGGGGATGTCACAGTTGGTATCAGAGCATTAGTTTAAGCGCACTAGGAATTTGTAGGATTTCTAAACTTAAACTTAGAATGCTAAGCGATGATTGTGAGATGAGTGTCTACCATATTTTAGACACGAGCACTATTTTATTTTAGGAGAGTTGCCTAAAAAAAATCTTTTATGTGCTAAATGTTATATGTTGCCATATATGATATTGTTTGTTCGGATCTATGGTTGCCTAAAAAAATCTTTTTGCTATATGATTAGTATTAGGTCAAATTGGTAAATGATAAATTATATGATAACTGTATTAGTTAAAATTTGATCTAAATGTTTCTTGAAGAGTTTCATAACTTGTCCTCGGTTATGAAATATGAAAATTCTTATTCATGAAACATTATATCTTTAATTTATAGAATTCCAAGAGTCTTGAAGAATTTCATAACCTGTCCTCAAGTTATGGAACTTGGAAAGTCTCATTTATGTTACATCAATTCTAAAATTCAAGAGGTTTTGAAGAGTTTCAAAACTCTCCCTCAAGTTTTGGAATTTGGAAAGTCTCATTTATGAAACTTTAATTCCAAACCCTAGAATTTTAAAAGTTTAAAATTCAACCTTATACTATTATAATATTAAAGTTTAATACTTATATATATGTATAAGACAAGTCAGTCTTACCGTTAGTAAGCCTCATTCACGAAGCCGGTCTATAAGGGGGTATAAGGAAATTGCCTATAAAATAGCAATTAAATGGGTGTCTATTCTCACCCACCGCTTCGTTGACTGGTGGAGGGTCGTTAGCCGAATGGGTAAGATAGGACATTAATACTCATTAATAAGTATAATATTATAAAGTAACTAAACTTTTATAAATTCCCAATCTTAGTTACTTTAGGAAAAATGTGAAAATGGTGCTATTCCATGGAAATTGCACTTTTCACCTTGCTAAGTCGTTAGTGGAGCGTGTGTGGTTAATCGGAATACTAATTTGGGACTAGCAAGGGTGGAAAAGGGTAGCTTGATGTTAATCATGGATCAATGGAGCGTGTGTGGTTAATCGGCACATTGATCAAGTGATATGTAACATCAAGACTACCAAGCACATTTGCATGGTTATTCACACCTTGTTTGTGATCCTCGGTATCCCAGTCACAAACTTGAAGGGCATAATCGAGATTTAAACATGCCATTGAAAAGTTCAATGAATCTCAAAAGAATCTAGGAATTTCAATTGATTTAAAACCTAAATCTTTTGTCTTTCATGGTGGAAATTGGTAAATCATCATTTACCGACCTTCAAATATTTTAATTTGATTACTACATCCCTCTTCTGAATTGTAGAATATTGTGTTGGTTCCTAGCCTTAATATTTTATTTTGGTATTGTATTAAGGATCCTTATCTAATCTAAACTTTGTCTTTCTTTTCCAATGTCTACTTAAAACAATGCTTCAAACCCGATCCCTTCAAGCTCTTTCTCACTCATGAACTTATGTGGGAGGGTCATTTTTTATGGATCGAACTTCAATGACTGGATTCGAAACATTCGAATGGCTATTCTCTATGAGGACAAAGAATATGGCCTTGATAAAGAGCTAAAGGAGATTGATGAAAACACTGCTACTCCCGAACAAATTTTTGAGTATAAGACTCATGAGAGGGACACGGAAAACGTGTCGTGTATCATGAATTCTACCATGACCGCTGAGCTTTAGAAGTTTTATGAGGACTTTTGGCTTTATGAAATACACCAAGACTTGATGGAAAGGTACCATCAAAGTGCTCGGCAGGAAAGGTATAAAATCATTGACCCCATGATCACAACCAAAATGAAGGATGGAGAGTCCATCACGACCCACTTGCAAAAGATGCAAAGGTTTCTGGACCGCTTGTTGAAGTTAAATGTCAACTTCGATGAAGAGTTGGCCATTGAAATTATCCTACACTCTTTGCCTTCTTGTTATGATCAGTTTCATATGACTTATCATATGAACAAGGAGGAGGTCACTCTAAGCAAGCTTCAAGGTCTTTTAAGAGCTGCTGAAAGCAGTTTGAAAGGCATTTATGTTGTACCTACTCCTACTGCTACTGCCCCTGTCTTTGCAATTGGACATGGGAAGGGAAAAAAGAGGAAGGATCCTTCTAAGAACAAAAAGGGAAAGTACCATGATGGATCCTCTTCTAGTGGGACCAAAGTTGGTTTTGCTAAACGCTCTTCCAATCCAAAGGAAGCAGAGCGCTTCCATTGTCATGAAAAGGGGCACTTGAAATGAAGCTGCCCCAAATACTTGAAGGATATAAAGGATGGGAAGATCAAGCCCACATTTGCAGGTATTAACACTATTCTGTCGAATAACTCATCATATGCTAATTCTTGGGTCCTTGATACAGGATGTGGTTTTCACATTTATTCTGATTTGCAGGGTCTAAAAAGAAGTAGGGATGTGGAGCATGGGAAGATGAACTTGGTCATGGGGAATAGGAAAATGTCACTTGTCACCAAGATTGGAGTTTATTATTTATTGCTTAGTAGTGGTTGAATTTAGAATTGAATAATTGTTGCTACTCGTCTGATATGGTGATAAATATTATTTCTTTTTATGGTTTGTATGAACAATGTTTTACTTTTTCATTTAATAATGAGATTGGTAGTATTAATGCTTATTATAATGGTAAATTTTATTTTGAAGTGTTGCCTTGTAATGGTATATATGAAACTGTAATTGTTGTAGATAACTTAGGAACTAATGTGTTGCATATCGATTCGACCAATGGTTTAGATAAAACATGCTTATGGCATTGTCGTCTTGTACATGTCAACAAGAAGTGCATAGCCCAACTCCAAAAGGATGGAGTGTTGGAGTCATTTGACTTAAAGTCATTGACACATGTAAATCTTGTTTGCTTGGAAAGATGACCAAGTCACCCTTCACTGGTTCTTGTGCAAGGGGTGAGGGTTTGTTGGATCTCATACACAAAGATGTGTGTGGACCTTTCAGATCCACCACAAGGGATGTTAACCGCTTCTATGTGACTTTTACTGATAATTATAGTAGATATGGGTATGTCTACTTAATCAAGCATAGGTCAAAAACCTTTGAAAAGTTCATAGAGTTTAAGCAAGAAGTGAAGAATCAATTGGGCAGGAAGATAAAGATGCTCTGATCTGATCGAGGTGGTAAGTATCTTAGTATTGAGTTGCACAACTATCTGAAGGAATGTGGAATTGTTTCACAATTGAAGCCACCTAGGAAACCACAGCTTAATGGTGTGGATAAGAGGCGCAATCAAACCTTGTTGGACATGGTTCGTTCCATGATGAGTCAAGCTCCGTTACCTATCTCATTCTGGGGGTATGCCTTAGAGACTGTCGCCCATATCCTTAATTTAGTCCCAACTAAAAAGGTTGCCAAAACACCTCATGAAATGTGGGCAGGGAAGGTTCCCTCATTAGCACATATCAAGGTTTGGGGTTGCGAGGCTTTCATAAGAAGAAATACTCACGACAAGCTCGAACCTCCTAGTGGGCGATGTATTTTCATCGGCTACCCACATAAATCCTTTGTCTTCTATAGAACGAGTGACAATGTTCTCTTCATTGCAAGGAGAGGGGTTTTCCGTGAAAGAGAACTCACATGCCAAGAGGACAGTAGGAGGAAAATTGACCTTGAAGAGCTTCAAGAGTTAAGTGATGAAGGAACCTCAAACACTAGCACTCAACCCGAGGAGGAAACTCAGGTTGAACCAATTGACGAGTCCGTACCTCTGAGACATTCTACTAGATTTAGTGTTCCACATGTGTTATATGGTTACATTAATAAATTTGGATGAACCTAACAACTACAAGGAAGCCATGACAAGCCCCGAGTCTTCAAAATGAAAAGAGACGATGGACAGCGAGATTCAGTCCATGTATGACAATCATGTTTGGAACTTGGTTGAAAATGTACCAGGTCGTAAGACGGTCGGGTGCAAATGGATCTTCAAGAAGAAGACCGACATGGATGGGAAGGTACACACTTATAAGGCGTGATTGGTTGCAAAGGGCATTACTCAAACTCCTGGAGTTGACTATGACGGGACTTTCTCACTAGTAGCGAAGATTAAATCTATAAGGGTTATGCTATCCATAGCTGCATTTCATGATTATGAAATATGGCAAATAGATGTGAAAACCGCTTTTCTTAATAGGATGTTTGCTGAAGATGTTTACATGAGTCATCTAGTGGGTTTTGTAGATGCAAAATACCCTAATAGAGTGTGTAAGCTTGAGAAATCCATTTATAGATTGAAACAAGCATCTCGCAGATGGAATCTTTGTTTCGATGAGAATGTCAAAGAGTTTGGTTTTTCGAGAAGTGAGGATGAGTCCTATGTATATGGAAAAGCTAGTGGGAGTATAGTTAGCTTTTTGGTAATGTATGTGGATGACATACTGCTCATAGGAAACGACATCCTAACCTTGCAGGAGGTTAAATACTGGCTTGGGAAGTGTTTTGCTATGAAGGACCTTGGGGAAGCTGCTTACATTCTAGGGATAAGGATATTGAGAAATATGAGTAAAAGACTAATAGGACTTAGTCAAAGTACCTAATTGGACAAGGTGTTGAAACGTTTCAGCATTGAGAACTCCAAGAAAGGAGAATTAGCTATCCAAAGCAATATCAAACTAATTAAGACTCAGAGTCCGAGTACCGATGCTAAGTAGCAAAAATGAGTCGAATACCATATGCTTCTGCAGTTTCTCGATCATGTATGCTATGACATGTACTCACCCTAATGTGGCCTTTGCTTTGAGCTTGGTCAGTAGGTATCAAGGGAATCCTGGTAAAGCTCACTGGATTGTGGTAAAGAACATTCTCAAGTACCTCCGAAGGACAAATGATTGGATCCTTACCCTCGATGGGAGTGATGAATTAAGAGTGATAGGGTATAGTGATGCCAGCTTTCAGATCGATAGAGATAATTTCAACTCTCAGTCGGGCTGGATATTTACCTTAAATGGAGGAGCAGTAACTTGGAAAAGTTCCAAACAGGAGACTATAGCTGATTCAATGTGCGAATCAAAGTATATAGCAGCAAGTAAAGCGTCGAAGGAGGCGATATGGCTAAAGAACTTCATCAGAGACCTTGGAGTTTTACCAGCTGTAAAAGAGCCTATGGAGATTTTCTGTGACAACGAGGGTGTGGTTGCCTTAGCCAAGGAACCAAGGGATCATGGCAGATCAAGGCACATCGACATAAAATATCACTTCATAAGACATCGAGTAGAAGAAGGACTCCTCGTAATGAATGGGGTATCATCAGAGGAGAACCCAACAGATCCCCTTACGAAGTGACTGGGTAGGGTTAAGCACTTGCAGCACGCTAGGAGTATTGGGATGAAGGACGATATTAGTTTTAGTGATTAGATAGATATTTAGAAACTTGTAATAGCTAAAATGTAATTGACATATGATGATTAAATAAAAGGAGTGTTTTATTTATAAGTAAAGTTACTATCGTGTGTCAATTGTTTACTGTTGTTTCATTTTGCATGTTTTGACTTCCAGAATAATAAATTATTCAAACTATCTACAGTCGATCATACTTTGGAAATAGGTTATGAAAGTAGACTGTCATGAATGGATTTTTGTAAGATTGTCTAAGGATTTAGACATTGCAAAAGTTTTCTACAAACATTCATGAGTGCTCTTGAAATAAGATTTGTGTAGCACCTGGTTCCTGGTATGTAAAATTTATCTAAGTACTTTGCATTTTTAGCCTTGGACTCGGCGAGTTGTAGGCCTGACTCGCCGAGTAGAGCCGGTATATTGAACACGTTTAAGTTGGCGACTCAGCGAGTCCATATTCTGGACTCGGCGAGTCCCCGCCGTCTGATGAAACCCTAATTTCAAGGGTTTGCACCCTATTTAAACCATCATATGCGCCCCCAAGCTCGCTCCCTTCACCCTCAGAGCTCCCTATATCGTCCTAACCTAGCTCCTTGTGAGATTGAAGTGCTTTGGTGTGATTTCTTGAGGATTTTTAGAGAAAAAGGAAGGTAGATCAAGAGGAGAAGAAGGAGGCCAGACATCCTAGTGTTATTTCAGAGATTCCTTGAGGTATAACTCAGTTTCCTTTTGTTTTCATGCTAAGAGTCCCTTAGAGCTCCATTAAAGTCCTTCTTGAGCCATTCCCAAGCTTGATTATGAATTAGGGTTTGTGTTAAGTTGATTAACCTTTAGATCTAGGCATGATTGAGCTCCAGGAGCTCGGATCTACTACCTTTATGGAGCCATATTGCATGAAAGCCCTAAATCTACTCTTTTAGTGCATTTTGAGCCCTAAAACCTTCATTGGTGTTTATTTACACGTAAAGTTGGAAACTTTACGTGTTAATCAAGCCCTAAGAACCCAGATCTATGTATGGCATGAGCTGGATTCAAGCAAAATTGAGTATATAGTAATTGCATGTGAAAGACTCGGCGAGTCGTTCATCGGACTCGGCGAGTCGAGTCGCAAGTCCCCGAGTTTTCCCCCTTTTCGTGTTTGTTGAGTGGAGTCGTGAGTTATGGGGGGTGACTCAGTGAGTCGGAAGCCAGGCTCACCCATGGAGGAACTCGGCGAGTCAATGCCCTGACTCGGCGAGTCCAAGGCAATCTTCTTGCCTCAAGAACAGACTCGGCGAGTTGTTCATACAACTCGGTGAGTCTCAGCATAGATTGTTCTTCGGATGAAGATGAACTCGACGAGTTGTTCATACAACTCGGCGAGTAGGATGAAGGACTATTGGACATCAGTTTAGAAGGAAAACTCGTCGAGTCAATGACTAACTCGACAAGTAGAGATAGGATTATGGTCAATCGAATGGATAGGGACTCGACGAGTTGGCGAGCCAACTTGGTGATTCGGGTCAACTGGAAGTTGACTTTGACTTTGACTCTTGGCTTGGTTAGGGGTAAATGGTCATTTTACCCTGAGGTCGGTTAGCAGTATTTGACTGAGTGTTTTGTGGGAATTATAGCCGGTGGATTTCCGGAGCAGCAGCCGCAGAAGACAGTCAGTTCCCGCACAGATCAGCAGCTACTTCGAGGTGAGTTACCTTCCAGTAGCGGTGGGTCTACGGCCACAATGCCGGCCCACCAGTAGAAGTTGTATGTTAGATGATTGTCTTTGTGATATCATCTAGGTTTGCTACTACCTGATATGTTATATGTTGGCATGACATGTATATGTGATAGTAGTAGAGTTCGGTTGTTAGGACCGAAGGGTAGGTCAGACACCCCAGATATGTCGGACAGTATGTGATGATATGATTATATGCTGGCATGATATGTTATATGTGATAGTGGTAGTAGGAGGGGAATAGTCCCCAAGTTCGGTCGTTAGGACCAAAGGGTAGATCAAACACCCCAGATATGTCTGATAATATGTTATGTTATGATATATGTGAAAGTAGCAGTAGGAGGATGAAATAGTCCCCGAGGATTGGTTGTTAGGACCGATGGGTAGTCAGCACCCCAGAATGGCTTGACATGGGTAGTCAGCACCCCAGAACAGCTTGACACGGGTAGGTCGGCATCCCAGAATGGTCGTACCGGGTAGGTCGGGCACCCCAGAATTGTCCGGCAGTATGTATGATATGTGATTGTATGGTATGTGCTATGATGGAGGAACTCACTAAGCTTCGTGCTTACAATTTACAGTTTTGGTTTCAGGTACCTCTTCTTCGAAGGGGAAGGAGTTGGCGCGGTAGCGGCACATCACATACATGCTTTGTATTCCGCACTATGAGATCTTCCTGGGGATTTGTACTCTGACATTATTATGTTTTTATAAAATGGTTTCCATACACGCGACATCTTTTATGAAATGATATGATCGATGAATGTTTTATTTCTAATGTTTTGCAAAGTATATGTTTTAAAAATGAAATTTTTGGCTCGTATTTTGGGGTGTTACAATTTGAGTATTAGACTAAACCCACACTAACATGAATCACTTCATGGAATTTATCACGAGTGATTGTGAGATGATAATATCGTATAGTCTTCAAACCAAGATATATGAGTTGGTTCTACATTGATAGTGCAAAAACGCATCAGTAACTTGATGTTATAAAACGTACTATTGTGTATGATTTAACGAGTAGTTTGTACAAGCATATAAATCGAAGTTTATCTGTTCCTTTTGTCCTATGAAGATTAAAAGCGATATCTTGGGCCCCCTGATAATTTTGTTTTGACTTATGTATCGGGCCCGGTTTGGAATCAATTGATGTGTTCGATTAAGTTCTATGTCAAACAAGTCAGAAATCGGGAAACAAACTGTTGGACATTGATTATGACTTTATTTCATGTCTTTGTCCACACGCTATCTTCAAGAACAGTATCTAATAGACGCGTCAGAGTTCGACAATGGCTTTTTGAGAGCTACGATTGCTAATCGGATTTTGAAGTTACATTGGCAGTTATAGTTAATAGACTTATCCAAGTGGGAGATTGTTGGATTAGGAGTCTAAACCCATAAATATAATTGGTATGTACTTGACCCGATAGTAACATGGACCATTTCAGGTTGCCTTCACCAAAACAATTTGATAGATGGATACTTGAGAGAGAGGTTATTTGTGATTTATTAATATATTATAAGAACAATATATTAATTGAGAAATCATATTATTTAATTAGTATTGATCAAGAATTAATTAGGAATTAATTTAGTGATCAAAAGAGACTAATTAAATCAACGCGGACTGCTTATGTAAATCAGTGATACATATGGTTTGGGCTAATGATCCATGATTGATTTGTGATGGGCTAAGCTTATGAGTTAGTCCATGAAGTGTTAGTCCAAATCAATGAAGTGGTAGTCCAAATCAATTGTTGGATCATAAGCTTAAGTGTAAGAATTAGGGTTAAACATATGACTCTTGGAATTCTACATTATAAATGTATACCATAAGCCCTAAAATCGGACACCCTTGTATTCTAAGAAGAGCTAGCCGATTTTAGAGTCTCATAAACCTCTCTCACATTCATATTATTGTTTATTGGTGTTTGTGACTTGTTTGAGGCAACACACTTGAGATGCTAAGCTTTCTTAAGGCTAAGATTCTACAAGCTACTGCACAATGTAATCTTCTAACTAGTTTTTATGATTCAAATATCACATTTGCATGCTAGTTTGGCTTCATGCTTTGGAAAATAAATATTGCATGTATAATTAGAGAAAACTTAGATCCAAAGCATTAGGGTTGTATGTCTACCATAGGGATGTTAGAGTACATAAAACCCAACATTTATCTCTTGTAGATACTTTTCACAGGATTTTTGCTTTAGATATCTATAAATTAGAGTCTGTCAGATATTGATTTTCCTTTGGTTAGGGTCTTGATACCTTTCGTCGGTTGCCTAGGGTTGGAATTGAGCAGACTAAGTGGGAAGATTATATGTTTATTAAGCAGGATCTTCAGCTTCATCCTAGACCTAATAGATTGAGATGGACTGGTGATGTTTCTGACACTTTCTTCGTTTCATCGGCTCAGGATTTTAGTGATAGTAAGAAACTTGATGTGAGTGGTTTGGAGACTAGATGGAATGATTGTGTCCCCATTAAGATTAATATTCTTATATGGAGAATCAAGCATATTAGTATTTATACTAGTGAGAGATTATCACATAGGGGTATTGAGGTGGAGTCGATCCTCTCTCCTATCTGTCATGTTGTTGTGGAGATGATTGACCACATTTACGTTGGGTGTATGGAACTAAATGATATCTGGAGACGAATTCTATTTGGTGGAATATGCAATTTCCTGATCAATTGATCATTCCATCTCTTTTTTCTTGGGTTGATACGACTAACATGCAGGGAGGTCAACGCAAGACTTTGGATGCAGTTATTTTGACAACCTTTTGGTATTTGTGGAATTTTCGTAATGACATAGTTTTTGGAACGACTAATCCTAGAAAATCCATTCTTTTTTTATGATATTATTGATAGATTGTTTTTATGGATTTCTAATAGAAGTAGTAAAGTTAATTTACATTGGACCCTCTGGCTTCATAATCCGATTTTAACTTCTATTATGTTGTAATGGATTCTTTGTAGCTCCTTGCTAGTTTTATTTATAAAATTTGTGCCGCTCAAAAGAATAATATCGACACTTTGCATAGGTTTAAAATAATAGTGTTAAAATTTTAATAAACACGTTAAAAATGATTATCTCGTTAGCATTAACTATATAATAATTTTTCTATTACGTTACATAAAAATTCTAACTATTTTAAATAATATTACTCAATAAGCTTTACCATCACCTTAAATATTGATAACATTACATATAACTTCTAGTTTTTTGTTATTTTTAATCATTGTGATTAATTAATTTAAAAGTTACTTATTCGATTTTATTTTAATTCAAATCGTTATGATTATTTATATATCGACCATTGATTTTAAAGTAATGTTACACAATTTATTATTTTTGTTACTATGAATTATTAGTATTCTTAATTAATTTTAAACTACTACTTATTACTAGTAAAAAATTATAGAAGACGTGATAGCTATTTATTATTTTATTAAAAACATTAGATACTAAAGTCTAGGTCTATTTTATGTAATTTTGTTGATTGATGATAGAATTATAATCATTTGAAAAGTCATGAGAGACTCAAATAAAATAACCATCTAACAAATAATCTAGAGGATCTAATATTATTTAGAGGTTGTAAATAACAAAAATAATTTTAAGATTTTGTTGGACCATTTGCTTGTTTAATTGTATTATCTTTACTGATTTTTTATTTTACCATTTTACTTTGTAGTAAAAAAGATATAATGTAGCATATCTTTGAATAATAAGTCAAATATATAGCCTTTAGAATTAAGCCTAATTAGTAATGTTGAAAGTCATTAAGATGTTATAGAGCAATGTTGATAACTTAAGGTCTATATGAGCTTCTTTACATCTCTTATCACTTTAAAAGGTATTAGTCATTAAGTCGCTATGGAAATAGGGTGTATTTGACTTCAAATATGTTTCTTACATATATTATATCCATCAGAGTAATTTAGGAAGTTGTAGTACAATTGGAAGCATTGAGACCAAGTAGTAGGATGATTAATAGTGGAAACTTGGTTGGTTTTGACTTACTAGGTATGACATAGTTCATGTCAAATTGACACATGTCATATCCTAGTTCTGGAATGAAATGTTTCATATTACCAAAGAAAAATTTGTTTTGGTCATAATTTTTCCATCCGGATTCGAAATCACGCACGATTTTCGACTACGTTCATATGTTAACAATAAAATTCATGTTTTGGAATTAAAAACTTAATAATTTAGTTAATAGTATATTTAGTAGGATTTTGAAACTCCTAATGATGCTTATATGTGACTATAACATCCCTTTTTTGGTATGTTCGTAATAGTAATAATAATAACTTTTAATAATAAAAAGGATTGTTTTGAGTTAAGGGAATAAAAGTGTCAAAGTTAAAATATTCAATTGTCAAGGAACATTTTTAGGGGCAAAGGTTGTCGTTATGTGTTGTGGAAAGGATCAATTTGCAAAAGGCAATAAAAGCCCATAATGTTTTTACGGGATTAAGTCCTTTAGGTTTGTTCCATTTATGCTTCATACAACACCCTTATCCACTTTAATTCTTTAGATCCCAAAATAGAAGAAGAAAAGTGTGCAATAAGTTCTTGATTGAAATGTTTCATATCACCTAAGAAAATTTTGATTTGGTCCTAATTCGAAATTATACACGATTTTTGACTACATTCATATTTTAACAATAAAATTCATGTTTTGGAATTAAAAACTTAATAATTTACTTAAAAGTATATTTAGTAGTATTATGAAACTCCTAATGATAGTTATATGTGACTGTAATATCCCTTTTTTGGTATGATCATAATAGTAATAATAATAACTTTTAATAATAAAGATGATTGTTTTGAGTTAAAGGAATAAAAGTGTCAAAGTTAAAAAAGGGAAATTTTTGAGGGGCAAATGTTGTCATTATGGATTGTGGAGTGATGTGACATGGACCTCCGGCGAGTCTTCTGGTCTTCTGTTGCGGCGGAGATCTGCTAGTCACAATCAGAGGGATGTGTTCGCCGTCTCAGGGACTATGCGTCGGGAGCGGATTCCGACGATCAAGTTAGATCAGCTGATAGATCTGAGATGGTCTTCCATAGCTGGAGAGAACCATCTTGGTGTTGGTGGTGGTGTATGGTGGCTGACGGCGGCGGGTGGCGGCTGAGCCACCTGACCAAAGTATAGTGGTGGCTGAGCCATGGGGAAGATCCTCCTCTATGGAGGAGGTAACGTTCATTATATAAGGGACAATTAGGTCAATGGGAATTACGTCAGGCCTTGGGCCATCCCAATTCAGGCCCAACTAGCAAGGAGTTGGGCAAGGTCGCCCGGAGGCGCCGGGCGGGGCTGGCGGGCGCGCACCAGGAAAGACTAGAAAGGGGCGCTAGGCAAGGGAGCGTCATGTCGGGCCAGCAGGACAGTCCCCAGCAAGGCTGGAAATGGAGTCCCCAGCAAGGCTGGCAAGGGAACGCCAGGCAGGGCTGGCAGGAGCGCGCCAGGACAGGCTGGCACGCTAGATCAGTCTAGGCCATGCTAATTGACCATATATCATCAACTCCCCCTAATCTGGTGTTATTGGTACGCAGCCAATGACATCGGACTGGATTTAGTCATATAAATTGTGCGTCGTCAAGTCCCCCTAGTCTGATGCGATTAGGTTGCTGACAATCGGATCAGACTAGATAAAGCACCAATACATTAAATAATAAAGAGAATGACCGAACCTCGCCCACGAGATTCGTGGGGTTGTGTGAAGAGCCAAACATTGCTTATGTAGCTTGTGCTGACTTGATACTCCTTCATTGAGAGGTGTGTGATTCGTCGGTGCGATGCAACGTAACTGTTGCTGCGATCGTGCGGACCGAGGCTGCTAAAGAGTGTTACGCAACACTAACGTCGATAAAATGTCGGACCTAGGTAGCTAAGAAGCGTAACCTCGCCATGCAGCCTCTGAGACTGTTATTCGGCACATATGTTGTTGTAGTTATGCGCAAATGGAATATCACCGAGAACCATCCACATAGTCTGCATTAATAACCGTCTTGGAGGTATTTCTTGCTTGGGCTACACCTAGCTGGATTCCCCCCAGTCTGATGTGGGTAGCGTAGGTAACCACGTCAGACTATGTTGTCGAACCAATTAACCTTAAGGTTGATGACCATAATATAAGTGGCAGAGATTCCGAGAGCTGGGCGATTAGGTTGCTAGCGAGGGTCACGTAGTGATACTATTGTCGATAGCCAGACAACAGAATTCTTGAGGAACATGCAGTGAGGCTATAAGTAGGAAATATACAGTGATACTGTTGCCGAGAGCCAGGCAGTAGAGGTACTAAGGGATAAGTAGTGAGGCCAGAAGTATAGGTTACGTAGCAAGACCGTTTTCGAGGGCCAGGCAACAGTGATGCTAAGGGATACGCAGCGAGGCTACAGGTGGGCTTACGCAGCAAGACCGTTTTTGAGAGCCAGGAAACAGAGATGTTGTGGGATACGCAGCGAGGCTACAGGTAAGGTTGCATAGCAAGACTGTTTCCGAGAGCCAGGAAACAAAGATGTTGAAAGGTAGTAGGTAGCAGGGCTGCTATCGGGATGACCTTCTTGTTGGAGAGTAACCTCACTATCACAGATTGTAATGTGGATAACACTTCATAGATCGTCCGAGTACAAGACAACCATGATGACTGTGAGAGAGGAAGCACCGAGATCATGGTGTTAGTCACGGAATAAGCTTGCGATGCGTGACTTATGTTGCACGACTTAGGAGAGTAGCTTAGGCTTAGCAGCCGACGATCATGGAGATGTTACGCGGGAGAGCATCACGCGGAATGGATCGGGCTTGGCTGCCAGTGATCGTAGATACATCACACGGGAGAGCATCGTGTGGAATGGATCGGGCTTGGCTGCGAGCGATCGTAAGTACATCACGCGGGAAAGCATCGCGTGGATTCATATAGGCAAACGTTGCGAGCCTTTGAGCCTCGTTGGCGGAGCATGCCATTAATGGATTCGAGCTAAGAAGTTAGGCGACTCAAGGCAAGGGTGATGAACCTTGCATGCAGAGCGTGCCCCTATAATGGAGTCGGGCTGAGAAGCCAGGCGACTCAAGGCAAGGGTGCTGAACCTTGCATGCAGAGCGTGCCGCTATAATGCAGTCGGGCTGAGAAGCCAGGCGACTCAAAGCAAGGGTGTTGAACCTTGCATGCGGAGTGTGCCGCTATAGTGGAGTCGGGCTGAGAAGCCAGGCGACTCGATACGAGGGTACTAAACCTCACATGCGGAGCTTGCCGCTATAATGGAGTCGGGATGAGAAGCCAGACGACTCAAGACGAGGGTATTGAACCTCGCAGGGTTGGGCACAACAACCCACTATCTATGTGGCCGGCTTGGGTAACCAGTCTGGGTTAAAGCGGACTTGTACCTGATGCTTTGCTGCCTCGCTAGTCGTACTAATAATTGAGGCCTCGGTGTCTTGGCTGTTTGCAGAGAGCTATGTGGCAGTGCTACTTAGAGCTTGATAGTGTAGCTACTGTTAAGAGGTGCGTAACGAGGCTGCTGTCAAGAACTGGTTAGCAGGGTCGCTGAGAACTGGGCATCGAGCTGCTAGTGATGGATGAGCAACACGACTACTAAGAGCTGCGCAACGAGCCTCCCAAGGGTTGAACTACGAGGCTGCCCTTTCAATCTAATGTCACGTTGGGAATACACTATCACGTATGGTATCGGTTCTTCATATACTTTAACTCTGCCTCTTTGGAATAAAAATCACTTCTTCATAGTGTCACCGCGACCCTTCCCCCCCCCCCTCTTTTTATCTCTTTAGAGGAGGCGAAGAAAAGGAAAAATGGATGCATAGCCGCTGAAAATTGAGATACATAGCTGATGGAAAGAGCTAGGCGACCCAAGTACTAACAAGAATTGGGTAGGGCGGCTGACGAAAGCTAAGCAGTGTGACTGCTGATGACTGGGCTTTGCGGCTACTGAGTTGGGCCGCGTGGCTATTGTGGGCCGAGTTGTGCCACTACTGAGAACTATGCAGTAAGACTAGCGGGGGCCGGTTAAGATGAATGGTGAGAGCGGATTAGTAAGACTTCCCAGGATTGGTCAACACGGCTGCTGATAGCCGTGCAGTGTAGTTGCTGATTGTTATTTCGAAATGCGTCACTAGTAGTAGTAGCATAATACTCTTCTCCATCCTTTTTTTCTTGAAAATGTCGTGAGAGTTGGAGTCGCAACGCAATCTGTGGAGCGGAGCTTGTGGTGTGCGAGTATTAAATTGCTAATTCTTGTCTTGTAAAACTGAATCATTTTTGTATTGTGGAGGTGGTCCATTAAGTACCAATTTATATGGAGCCCAAATTACCACAGCCCAAAATTGCTATTATTTTCCATCTGGGCCTGCTAATAATCAGCCCAAATTCATATTCTCTTATTCTCTCTTTTTATTTTTGAAAATGTCGAGTGGTCCGAATCGTCGTGTATCTTCTAGAATCAGGCGTATTGGGCGAAATCACAACACTTGAGTATTGACTGATAGGCTAATTTATTCTTGCAAAAAACTGGGCAATTTTAATTGTTTTTTAGGTAGCCCAATACCAATATATGAGAAGTCCAAATCTAGTGGTCCAAATATGCAATATAACCCATTTGCAATTAAATAGCCCATATTGTAAACCCTTCCTTTTTTTTGTATGTGTGTGAACTTGCATCAGGGTATCAAGTGTGTATGGGCCCACTTGCTTTAATCGGGTTTGACTTTTGGACGGAATTCGTGTAGCCGCCCCTTCTAATATTTGCGATTGATCAATCTAATCATCACAATTGGCGAAGAAGATGCCTAAAAGGTGAGGAAGAACGGCTATGGCCGGCGATAGGAGATCCTTCGGTTCTCGGAGGAGGAGTAATGGTGGTTGTTCGTCAGCAGAAATCGGATGTGTGGGAATCTGTGGAGGAGTGAGATCGAAACGGCCGGCTCTGCCGGCGACACTGGTTTGTTGCATTCGTTGACCGGAGATGCTTTTGGTGGTGCCTTGGATCAGGTCGGCGGCGCTGCTTAGATGAGTCAGTGACTGCAGGAGATCCGACGGTAGCGGTTTTTGGTGGTGATCTACGCTGAAGGTGTTCGATGGCTCTTCATCTATGGATTTGCTTCGTCTTCTGTTTACGAATCAATTAGAACACGGCCGTAGGTGCTCGATTTGTCAGTTCATCATCAGAATTTGACAACTGTGGCAAAGGTCGTAGCCTCGAGCTTTTCCGTCGATGATTGTTTGTTGGATCGTTTCTTGAAGACGATCGTGACAGGTGGTTTACGCAGGGGCCATGGTATGTTTATCAATCGGAGATTGTTTATAGATGTAGGCGATTTTCTAATAAGATTTGTTGACCAGAAAAGGAGATGGGAATAGTATTCGCGATTTCCAGGTGGAGGTTAGATCAATTTTTTGTCTATCTGTTTAGTTGCTGGTTTTGGCGACTAGTAAAGGAAGACTTTGCTGTAGGAGAACGGTGGTTGTGATAGCAAGCTGTTGCCGGAGCTGGTCTATCAGAGACCCTGTTAGATATCCGGAGAAAGCCAACGATTGTTGGGTTCCGACCAAGGTGGGACCCGAGCCCTCCTTTGACTTTTTGCTAGCTTTTAAGCATCTTTTAAAACGTTTTGGCCCTTTGACGCCTTTGTCTTGTAGCTTCATGTATACTCTTTTGGAATACGCGTTATAGTTATCTTATCCCCCTTTTTATTATTATTATTTTTGAAACAGTAAACTATAAGTGGCTATGGTAAGTTTGAGGTTGTAAATCAGATCCTTTTTTGGAGGAATTGCGAAATGTATAAGCAACAAAGCTTCATGTACATAAAATAGTCTTTAAAGAATGGATTTGATTAATGCCACCACACATATTGGTGATGTACAAGCAATATAGAATTTATACAACATAAATGTTTCAAGAAATGGTAAAAGCTCAACCACAGTTGATTTTCTGATAACATAAAAACTTGTAAAAACTTATTTCTTTCTCCCATCAAGACTTCTCCTCTTTTTTTTCTAAAGAGTTTTATAAAATGTACAAGCTATGCAGTTGAATGTACAAATGGTTGTTATATTGGGTAAAGGTATACACGAAAATGCACAGCTAGAGAAGAATTTCTAGATGATGTATGAACAAAAGATGGGTTAAAACTCATGGAAAACTTTTTTTCTCCTCTAACTTTTTGAAAAAGCCCTAAGATGTAAACAAAAACGGATCTGATGAGGTTTCTTCTCATAAACCCCCTCCCCTTTTTTTGTTTACAGCTTGTTCAACAAGCTATCAAAATTTGAACAGAAAATAGATCTGAGAAATTTTTGTTTCCTTTTCTAAGCTTTTGAAGATAAACATCAAAAATATGAACAACGGGAAAGAATTCGATTTTTTTTTTAAATGAACAAACATCCCAGATTTTTTTTACAAGTAGATGTTGCAGGGAATAAAGTTATTCACAGAAAATCTTAAAATCTTAACTATAAAACGATTTTCTAGTAATATGAACTTGATAAGAGGATAAAATTATAAAAATTTCTTTTCTCCCCAACTTGCTAAATAGGTCATTGAAAATAAAGACGACACTGATCTGAAATGTCCTTGTAAACTTGAAAAATGCTTGAATGAACAAAAAATAAGGTAGATCCAAAGATCTAGTCTTAAAACGAAACAGATCCATAGACCTGGACAAAAAAACTAAGCAGATTAGGAGGTCTGAATGTTAGAACACATCAGATCAAGAGATCTGAGGAGTGGATAATCAGATTTGGACAGATCTTGGTCAAAGCCAAACGGATCTGAACTAAATGGTGCTAGAAATGAACAGATCTGAGGAAAACCTTAGCTGAAACGACAGATCTGAGCAGATGTAGACAAGAACGAGATGATTTTTGATCGTTCGAGTCCGGGATGGCGCCAAATGATGCGACATGGACCTCCGGCGAGTCTTCTGGTCTTCTGCTGCATCGGAGATCTGCTAGTCTCAATCAGAGAGATGCGTTAGAGCCATCCCAGGGACTATGCCCCGGACCGGAATCCGACGATCAAGTTAGATCAGTTGATAGATCTGAGATGGTCCTCCATAGATGGAGTGAACCATCTTGGTGCTGGTGGTTGTGTATGGTGGCTGATGGCGGCGGGTGGCGGCTGAGCCACCCGGCTGGAGTATAGTCGCGGCTGAGCCATGGGGAAGATCCTCCTCCGTGGAGGAGGTACTGTTCATTATATAGGGGACAATTAGGTCAGCCTTGGTCCAACTCAATTCAGGCCCAACTAGCAAGGAGTTGGGCAAGGCCGCCCGGAGGCGTCGGGCGGGGCTGACGGGCGCGCACCAGGAAAGACTGGCAAGGGGCGCTAGGCAAGGGAGCGTCATGCCGAGTCGGCGGGAGAGTCCCCAGCAAGGCTGGCAAGGGAACGCTAGGCAGGGCTGGCAGGAGCACGCCAGGATAGGCCGGCACGCTAGATCAATCTAGGCCATGCTAATGGACCATATATGATCATGGAGAGAATCAATTTGAGAAAGGCATTAAAAATCCCATAATGTTTTTACGGGATTAAGTCATTTAGGTCAGTTCCCTTTATGCTTCACAACACCCTTATCCACTTTAATTCTTTAGATTCCAAAATAGAAGAAGAAAACGTGTATGTGCATTTCAATGTTGGTATGATGCAAATTTAAAAGAAAAAAAGTTAAGAGAGGGGGGGTTAGGGTTGTCGGATGAGAGATGGTGTTATGGTTGGCGTGTGGTATGGTTCATTCCATTCAAGGAGAGTTTTACATTCATTTGATTCCTTTTTTTCTTTTTTGGTTTTATTCCTATCCAAAGCCACCATCACCACTATAACATTTTGTTTGTTTTATTATTATTTTAAAAGGGCTTAACAAAGGAATATGCTAATTATACTTAAAAGAGATAAATGTGATAAATAATAGATCATGTAAAAATAATTTTTAATTGGAGTAAAATAGAGGCATAAATAAATATTAAAAATAATAGATCATGTAAATATACGAGTTGAAATGGCCGCCTAGAGTGTACATGGACTCCGGTCCGATCACAAGTTTTCTGGTGATGCTCTGACATGTCGAGACAATCATTCTCCGATGAATTAAATGATGGTGTTTTTCATACCCCCGACCGGAGACGAAATCATTGGGCAGTGCGGCGGTAGGATGTTGGATCACAGACATTGAACATATATTGACAGTACAAAATAATATGTTACATAAATATCATTTCCATTATGTATTAAAATTTACATTGGGGTAAGTATCTCTAATGCAAAAGTGGCTAATCATAATGATAATAACTTTACATGGCTTCCATGATCAATCATTGCTTCAAGGTGTACATATTGTTGTCACCCGGTTTTCTAAGAATACATGTGGTTTATAAAAGCTCAACAAAATATTGGTGAGTCCACGGGTTTTCGTATATAGAAAATACATAACAGTTTCGAAGCAGGATCTTTGTTTATGAATATAGTGATCCGTTTTCCTATATATATTATTCTTTTGTGTTTTAGCTAGGTGTGAGTAAATTCTACACTTTAACTTCGGGGTTCTTGTTTTGTAATGTCTTACTGTATCCTAAGGTTACTTGTACGATGTTAGCATCCTACGTATACTATGATCACTATAATTATATCTCACTAGCATTTCTTTTGATCTTTTGCATACTTGTGTTGTTACTTTTTTGAGGCTTTATGTTATTTATAGCTTTATAAATACTATTGGTTTCCTTTACTCGCATCCATTAGTTAGTGCGTGTTATTACTACTTCTTAGATTTTATAGTATTTGTAGTTTTATAACTACTATTGGTTTCCTTGAATTACATCAATGAGACTGTTCCTGAGTACTACTTCATAGGTTTTATAGTATTTGTAGTTTTATAAATACTATTAGTTTCTTTGACTCGCATCCATAAGTCTGTATATTATTACTGATAGGTCTTATAGGTTATATTAAGAATCATGTGGCGGAAAAACTTAACCGTAAGTTGACATGCAACCTATCGGTTTATGTTTTCTCTATTTATTGCAACAAACAATTGAATATCAAGAGCCCTAGGAATACGCTACTATTTTTAAAATTCAAAAAGAGATTAGGGTTTACATACCTTTTGATTATTGTTGTAAATAATCAATAAAGTCCTTCTTGAACAAGCTCTAGAAAGCAAGCTCCAGAAATCTCGTGCCTCTGATGGCTCACACCTAAACCCTAGAAACCCTAGAATCCTCTTTTATAAATAAAGGTTTTTTTGCCACATGTCATCTTCTCCTTCATTTTGACACTTGTCATTTTGTGAGAATTTTAGAAATTTTATTTTCCACTTGTCATTTTTTAGGGATTTCCATTTTCTTAAAATAAAATTTCATAAAAATGTAATGGGTTCTATAAGGAAATAAAATCATTCCTATTAATTTGGTAATAAATTCTCATAAATACTTAGGGGTGTAAGTGAGCCGAGCTACTCGTGAGCTACTCGGGATCGACTCGTTAAAAGCTCGACTTGAGATCAAATTAAACGGGCCTAAGCCGAGCTAGAGCCTAAACATGAGGCTAGCTTATTAAACGAGCTCGAGCGGAGCTTCAATTAATGGGCTCGCAAGCCTAAACGAGCTTAAACGAGCCTATATATATATATATATATATATATATATATATATATATATATATATATATATGTATATATATATAATAGATACATACATACACACACACACACACATATATATATATATATATATATATATATACATATATAGAGGCTCGTTTAGGCTCGATTAGGCTCGCAATCCCACTAAATTGTTCACGAGCCGAGCTCGAGCTACATTTTAAGGCTCGAATCGAGCTTGAGCTACCCCAAAGTTAAACAAGTCGAGCTCGAGCTTGGTCAGGCTCGGCTCGTTTACACCCGTATAAATACTTCAAACGATTTAGTTTCTTTTGTAAATTTTCATAAGATTACATTATGTTATGTAAAGTATTACATTATAAAATATTTCATATTTATCTATTGATATTAAAATATTATTTTTAATAAACCCGTATAATATACGGGTCTCACACCTAGTGGAGAAATAAAATTGATCGCCTTAGGGTCCTATTTATAGTTTAGGTAACTTGCAAGCAAAGCAAAATCTGAATTGATTAAATAACAGATTTAATCCTAATTCAAATCATTTCCTTTTATGTAACCTGGAGGCTTCTAGAGACCCTAGAGGAGCCTCCAAAACCCTCCATGCCATGGAGGTTTCTAGAATTGCTTCTTTTATTCAACTATTGAACAATTACAATTCACCCATTGCACCTTTAATTAATTCCTGTTAATCATAAATTAATTCCAAATAAACTCTATTTAATAATTAATTAATTCTAATTGATTTCTCATTAATTTATTAACCATCTAAATTAACAAATCAATTATTTAACTATTCTTCTCATGTTAATTTATTAATCACATAACAAATTAACATCAATTATCTATTCCCAATTAATATATATTAACAAAACATTTCTCTCTCTCCTAATATCATTTCTAGCTATTTCTAGTTATGAGGGCAACCCACAAGGACTTTGCTTCTATTTTTTGATTTTATACCAATTTACTTATGAGCTTAGACAGCATAATCCAACAGTCTCCCACTTGGATAAGTTTATAACTACAATTGCAAGTATAACGAAACAGCAAAGATTGTTTTCCAAAGCCATTGTCGAACTCTGATTTTATCAGACATTGGCCCTAAGATAAGTGATTAGATATTCCTTCGTTCTATAATATATTGCATAGACATGATACATGGATTAGAATCAATCTCATAGTCCAAGATTCTGTTTCTTGATTTCCTGATTTATGATAACCAAATTCAGACTACTAATTAAACACATCAGTTCAGTCCGGGCTCGGCCAAGTACTTCAGATGTAAACATCAAATCATTGAGGGGCCCAAAGATATAGTTTTTCCCATTAGGGCAAAAGGAATAAATGAACTTCGACTTATATGAGTGCATCTTTTACTCATCAAATCATGCATGCCGCTACATTTTATAACATCAAGTTACTGATGTGTTTTCGTAACACCAATGCATAACTGACATATAAATTACAACTCATATATCTCCATTTCAACAATATAATATATTATCATCTCACAATTACTCGTGATATAATCTATGAAGTAATGCTCTAAGCATGGGTTTATCCAATACTCAAAATCTCTATTTTCTAAGTACTCATGAATATTTTAGCAACCATTGCAATGTCTAATCTCCATAGATAATCTACAATTCACTTCATGACAGTCTTAACTCACTACTTACTTCCAAAATTATGAACGACTGTGGTATTTCGAGTAATCAAATCATTAGGGAAGTAAAACATACAAAGTGAAACATAATAATAAACTAATTAACTATGGTCTCAAAACTACTGAATATAAATAATCTCTATTATTTAATCATCGTAATAATTATGAATTTATTCATTGTGTAATGGTTCGAGTTATAAACTAATCAAATGAATTAAACATCGGCCATGAAAATTTTTGTTCTGGAAATTAGGACGTTGCAAGTTGCTGTCAGAGCCATGTTTTGAGAAATTTGGATGAACACTTGTGTGAATCCAAACCTAAACTAGGATCTGAGAATTTTTACAAACGTTTTAAAAAAGAATTTAAGAAAATATTTAGGTTAGAGACTTGAACTCGGTTCTTTTGCATGTTCTTTTCTGATTGTTGGCATGGGATCGTGAACATGGATCTCTGACTCCACTTTAGTTTTAGCAAGAAAAATTTATGTGTACAGTTAGTTGGAGCTTAATCAGGAAATTAATCTCCAAAATGGCCATACATGTTATATATCTATTGATATGAAAGTTATTAGAAATGCATTCTAGTGAGTAGGCTAAGGATCCTTCAGGAATTCCATGTTAGAATTTATTGATTTTGTGATGCCATGTAGACTAGGAGATTGTTTGTTATGTATTGCCTGAAGTTTAGACTGGTACTGTTAGTTGCTAAGAGTATTATTTTTCAATTGTGCATAATTAGGGTTATATACCATTCGAATGCTTGATTTATCCTTATTTTTTGTTCCTTGTTTGGTTGTGGGCTTAGGATAGAATCATATATTCAACCGCCTATTTGATTCTGTATTATGTATGGCTTGCATACACAAGGTGACCCGTGGTGTTAGTAAAGAATTGCAACGATCCTAGACAGTGGTCTGGAGAATCCTAGGATAAGAATCTAGGAAGTTAGTTGTAGCTCTTCTGATCGTATATGCGTTTATTATTACACCTAGTGGTGTTCGAGTGTAGTAACCTAGAACTTTGGAGTGATTCCTAAGACAAATATGGATAGGTGTTGAAAGTAGTATGGGACAGTACTACAAGAAGCATAGGAACAATATGAGGATCAGGAAAAGTCACAAGCTTGCTAAGGAGCTAATTGCTTTTAAATAGTGCAGTATCGCACTTGGTTTAGTTATAGTCGTCTCCATTTCTATCGATCTTTCGATTATGGTTGCTCAAGACGAGGATGGGCCTGGTAGTGGTTTGGGCTAACTGGCCATGACAGATTAGGTCTGAAGGGTGTATGCGTATACATGTTGGTTAGTCTTTGTTTGAAGTAGCACCAGTTTGGGACGTAGGAGGAAGGAGGAAGGAAATTATGATAACTGATATGAGGATTTCATCCTTTTGATGGGTTTTGAGCATTCTAACACTTCCTAAGTGTACATGAAACCCTAATAACCTTGGATCTATGTTTGTCTAATTATCATGCAAAGTTGAATTCCAAGGTTATATTCCTATCTAGCATACATGGGGAACAATTTTTAACTTGAATGAAAGATAGAATAACTTACCTTGTTGTTGCTTATGATCCTTGAAACCTTGTGAGCCTAGCACCCCAAGTGTGATGCCTCAAATGCTTCACACAACACCAAATGCTCTTGGAATGACTTTAGACAGAATACACACTTCTAAAATCGGCCTAGCCCTCTTGTTTCTTATGTGTAGCCGATTTTGGTGGAGAATGGGTTTCTTATATAGTGTTGACACATCTAGGGTTACACCATGTAATCCCTAATGTGCCATGACTCTTCATTTCCATGACCCATGGGTTTGTAACTCCCATGGAGCATCCTATGGGTTTAACCTAACTTGATAATCCATGGAGCCTCTTAGCCCACTATATAAGTTATGGATGATTTACATAATCAACCCATATATTTAATTAGTTATCTTTTGATCACTTAATTAATTCTAAATTAATTCTTGATCAAACTAATTAAATAATATTATTAATATATTAGAACTTATAATATATTAATAAACCACAAGTTTTATTTCTCTCATTTATTCTATCCAGTAGCATGGTGCCATGCAACCTAAATGGACCATGATGGGTCGGGTAAAGTACATACCATAAATAGTTAAGGACTTAGACACCTTATCCAACAGTCTCCCACTTGGATAAGTCTAATAACTATAATTGTAATAGTTCAGGAACCGAACGGAAATCGTAGCTCTTTCAAGGTCTCTCGGAACTAAGAAGATGATGATACGCCATTTAAGATAAGTGATCATATAATCCTCTATTCGAGATATCAGCCGGACAAATACATGGACAATGTCTTACTTATTGTCCAGCAGTTTGTTTCCCGATTTCCGATTTGTTTGACAAAGAACTTAATTGAACACATCAACTTATTTCTGACCAGGCCCGGTACATAGGTCAAAACAAAATCATCGAGGGGCCCAGATATCAGCTTCTAATCCAAGAAGGAACAGATGAACTTCGAATCATATGTTTGTTCTACTACTCATTGAATTATACACAAGAGCACGTTTTATAACATCGAGTTACCAATGCATTTTCGTAAAATCAATGCATAACCAACTCATAAGTAACAAATCATATCTCTAGGTTTGAAGACTTATATGATATTACCGTCTCATGATCACTCGAGCTAAATTCCATGAAGTGATTCCAGTGAGCGTGGGTAGAGTCCAATGCTCAGAACTTATGAGCGCTCATGATTGTTGTAGCCATGTCTAACACCTAAGACCTCTGCAACCAATCATGACAGTCTTGATTCATACCTACTTCCGACATATGACCGACTATGGAGGTTTGAATAATATGATATACGAAACATAATTATTCTGGAGTCAAAACATGCAAAAGAAATATAGTAAACGATCAATAAGAGATAGCAACACTTTACTCATAAATAAAACATCTTTTATTCATCATCTAATGTCAATTACACCTTACAAATTTCAAGGTTATCTAACTACTAAATCTAATATCATCCTTCAACCCTATGCTCCGAGTATACTAGAGATGCTTAACCCGAGTCAGTCCCTTCATGAGGGGATCTTCTGGATTCTCATCCGATGATACCCTCTTTGCCACAAGGAGTCCTTCTTCTATTCGATGTCTAATGAAATGGTATTTTTTGTCGATGTGTTTGGATCCTCCGTGATCCCTTGGTTCCTTGGCTAAGGCAACAGCACTTTCACTATCACAAAAAATTTCCATTGGCTCCTTAATAGCTGGTACAACTCCAAGGTCTCCAATGAAGTTCTTCAGCCATATCACCTCCTTTGCTGCCTCGCTAGCTACTATATACTCTGATTCGCAAGTTGAATCAGCCACTGTCTCTTGCTTGGAACTCTTCCAGAGAAATTGCTCCTCTGTTTAGGGTAAAGACCCAGCCTGACTGAGAGCGGAAATTATCCCTATCAGTCTGAAAGCTAGCATCACTATACCCTACAACTCTCAAGTCATCACTCCCACCAAGGGTAAGGAACCAGTCCTTAGTCCTCTGTAGGTACTTGAGGATATTATTTACCGCAGTCCAGTGTGCCTTGCCAGGGTTCCCCTGATACCTGCTAACCATGCTCAAGGAAAAGGCTACATCATGTCGAGTACACGTCATAGCATACATGATTGATCCTACAGCCGAAGCATAAGGTATTCTACTCATTTCTGCTATCTCAGCCTCAGTACTAGGGCTTTGTGTCTTACTCAATCTGGCGTTACTCTGGATGGGTAACTCTCCTTTCTTGGAGTCCTGCATGCTGAATCTTTTCAGCCCCTTATCCAGGTGGGTACTCTGACTAAGTCCAATTAGTCTTTTACTCCGGTCTCTCAAGATCCTTATCCCTAGAATATAGGCAGCTTCTCCTAGGTCCTTCATAGAGAAACACTTCCCAAGCCAGGACTTAACTTCCTGCAGAGTTAGGATGTCATTTCCTATGAGTAGTATGTCATCCACATACAATACCAAAAAGCTAACTATACTCCCACTAGCCTTGACATATACACAAGATTTATCTTCACTCCTAGAAAAAGCCAAATTCCTTGACTTTTTCATCAAAGCAAAGATTCCATCTGCAAGGTTCTTGCTTTAATCCATAAATGGATTTATTAAGCTTACACACTCTATTAGGATACTATGTATTGACAAAACCCTCTGGCTGACTCATGTAAACATCCTCAGCCAACTTTCCATTAAGGAAAGCAGTTTTGACATCCATTTGCCATATTTCATAGTCATGAAATGTGGCTGTGGCTAACAGAACCCTAATAGACATAATCTTGGCCACTGGAGAAAAGGTCTCATCATAATCAACTCCCGGAGTTTGTGAGAAACCCTTTGCAACCAGTCGTTCCTTATAAGTGTGTACCTTACCATCCATGTCAGTCTTCTTCTTGAAGATCCATTCGCACCCTACAGTCTTACGATCTGGTACATTCTCAACCAAGTTCCAAACTTGATTGTCATACATGGACTGAATCTCGCTGTCATTTGCCTCTTTCCACTTGGCTGACTCAGGGCCTGCCATGGCTTCCGCATAACTGTTAGGTTCATCCAAACCTATCAGTGTCTCATCACTGATAAGTGTATCACCTTCCGCAGTAATATGGAATCCATAGTAATGCTCAGGTGCATTCCTAACCCTTGTGGAACGCCTCAGAGGTACAGACTTGTAAATTGCTCAACAGGAATTTCCTCCTCAAGTTGAGTGCTAAGGTTTGAAGTTCCTTCACCACTTGACTCTTGAATTTCTTTAAGATCAACTTGCCTCCCACTGTTTCCTTGGCTTATGAACTCTCTCTCTCTCTCTCTCTCTCTCTCGAAAGACAGCCATTCTTGCTACAAAGACCACATTTTCACTAGGTCTGTAGAAGAGGTAACCAAAGGATTGTTGTAGGTAGCCGATGAAAATACACCTCTCACTTCGAGGTCCGAGCTTATCATGAGTCTCGCATCTCACGAAAGCCTTGCAACCCCAAATCTTGATGTGGTCTTGTTTGGGTACTTTACCAGTCCACATCTCATGAGGAGTTTTGGCAACTTTCTTTGTAGGGACTAGATTAAGGATATGGGCGGCAGTCTCTAATGCATACCCCCAAAATGAGATTTGTAGCGAAGCTCGACTCATCATGGAACGAACCATATCCAGCAAGGTTCGATTACGCCTCTCAGCCACACCATTCAACTGTGGTGTCCTAGGAGGTGTCAATTGTGAGACAATCCACATTCCCTAAGATAGTCGAGGAACTCTGAACTAAGATACTCACCACCTCAATCGGATTGAAGCATCTTAATGTTCCTGCCCAATTGATTCTCGACTTCCTGTTTAAATTCCTTAAACCTTTCGAAAGTCTCTGACTTAGGCTTGATTAAGTAGACATATCCATATCTACTGTAAACATCAGTAAAAGTCAAATAATAACGATTAGCATTCCTTGTGGCATGTTTGAAGGGCCCACACACATCCGTGTGTACAAGATCCAACAAACCTTCACCCCTCTCACAAGAACCTGTGAAGGGTGACTTTGTCATTTTTCCATGTAAGCATTATTCACAACTATCATCTGACTTTAGGTCAAATGACTCCAAGACTCCATCCTTTTGGAGTTGGCCTATGCGTTTCTTGCTTATATGTCCAAGACGACAATGCCATAATGATGCTTTATCCAAGTTATTATTATTAACAGAATCAATACACAATACATTATTTCCTAAGTTATCAATCACAGATACAGTTTCATACACACCATCACAAGGTAATGCTTTAAAATAAAGAACATTATTAAAGAAAACATTAATCGAACCAACTTCATTATCAAATGAAAAGGTGAAACCTTTTTTATACAATGCATGAAAGGAAATAATGTTTCTTGCCATTTCTGGCGAATAACAACACTTATTCAAATCTAAACTAAACCCACTACTTAGCGATAAAGTATAAACTCCAATCTTGGTGACAGCTAGAGCTTTCCTATTCCCCATGATTAAGTTTATTCTTCCTTGCTCCACATTCTCACTTCTTCTTAGTCCCTGCAAATCAGAACAAATATGAATACCACAACCGGTATCAAGGACCCAAGAGTTAGAATGGGGTGAGTTATTAGATAAGATAGTGTAAATACCTGCATGGTTGGGTTTAACTTTCCCCTCCTTCACATCTTGCTGGTATTTTGGGCAGTTCCGCTTCCAATGTGACTTTTCATGGCAATTGAAGCATTCAGCCTCTTTTGGGTCAGAAGAAGGAGTGATGAAACCTTTCTTGGTTCCACTTGAAGAAGAGCCATCAAGGGTCCTAGCCTTGGTACCCTTCGAAGAGCTCTTTCTCTCCTTCCCTCGACCTTTCCCGATTGCCAAAACCGGGGTGGAGTTTGGAGTAGGAGTGTTAACAACCGACTTACCCTTAAGACCTGTTTCTGCGGTCTTGAGAAGTCCCTGAAGTTTGTTGAGTGTGACCTCTTCCTTATTCATGTGATATGTCATGCGGAATTGATCATAGCATGATGGTAAGGAGTGAAAAATGATATCTATTGCAAGCTCCTCAGGGAAGTTCACATTAAGCTTCAACAAGTGATCCACATACCTTTGCATTTTATGCATGTGGCTCATGAGGGATTCCCCATCCTTCATCATGGTTGTTATCATGGAGCAGATGATTTCATACCTCTCTTGTCATGCACTTTGATGGTATCTTTCCATCAGATCTTGGTGCATTTCAAAAGGGTAGAAGTCCTCATAGGACTTTTGGAGTTCCACTGTCATGGTGGCCATCATGATGCATGCCACTTTGGTAGCATCCCTTTCATGTGCCTGAAAGTCAGCGATCTCCTGAGGAGTTGCAGTGGTCTCATCAATATCCTTAAGCTCCTTATCAAGGACATATTCTTTGTCCTAGTAGCGGGTAATCATCCTAATGTTTCTGATCCATTCATTGAAGTTGGATCCATCAAAAGTGACTTTCCCACAAGTTCATAAGGGTAAAGGAACCATTAGGATTAGAGCCAGAAGCAACATTGTTTGAAGACATCTGAAAGAAGAGGACAAGATTAGTTTAGATATTAAGAGAGTCCTTAATAAAACACCCAAATGTAATATTAAGGCTAGGATCGACTCACAATATATTATAACTTAGAAGAGGTATGTCTTAATCCAAGCTATAACATATTTGAAAGGTAGGTGAATGACGATTCACCAATTTCCACCATGAAAAAACGAAATATTAAATATTAGGTTTTTGATTGGTTCTTAGAAATTCCTAGATTCTTTTGAGATTCAATGAACTTTTCAAAGGCATGTTTCAATCTCGAGTGTGCCCTCCAAGTTTTTTGACTGGGATACCGAGGATCACAAAACGAGGTGTGAAGTAACCATGCAAATCACTTGGTACCCTTAACGTTTATCACTCAATCGATGTGCCGGTAAACCACACACGCTCCACTGATACTATGATAAACCTTAAGTCACCCTTTACCTACCTTTTTAAGTCTAAGTTAGTGTGCCGGTTAACCACACACACTCCACCAACGACTTAAACAAAGTGTAAAGTGTAATTTCATGGATTAGCACCTTATTCACACTTTTCCTAAAGTAACTAAGATTGGGAATTTAATAAAAGCATTTAGTTACTTTATAATATTCATCATACTTTTAATGAGAATTTTATAAGTCCTTGTCTTACCCGTTCGGCTAACGACCCTCCACTGATTAAGGAAACGGTGGGTGAGAGTGGACACCCATTAAGTTGCCATTTTATAGGCAACAACCTTATACCCCCCCTTATAGACCGGCTTCGTGAATGAGGCGTACTAGCGATAAGACGACTTGCTCTTATATATATATATATATATATATATATATATATATATATATATATATATATATATATATATATATATATATATATATATATATATATATTATTAACTTATAATATTATAAAGTATAAGGGTTGAATTTTAACTTTTAAAATTCTAAGGGTTGAAACTAAAGTTTTAATCAAGACTTTACTTGTTCCAAAACTTGAGGGCAAGTTTTGTAAACTTTCAAAACTTTTTATTTCTTATAACTTATGAATTCATTTGAGTAATAAAATCAAGACTCTTCATTTTATAACTCTAGTGTTCTTTTAATGGCTTTAATAAAAGTGTGACTTTTGGTTTTCCATAACTTGAGGATAAGTTATGGACTCCATTAAAACAGTTTATGATCATGAATTAAACTACCATGAAGGTTACAAGCAATTCCTATGATCATTTAATCTTCATAAGTTCAAGAACATGAATATGAACATTTCAAGAATCAAAAATTACAATTAAAACTTTGTAATTTTGATAATTGCCATTGCAAATGGATTAGCATAAACATTACACCATCTAAAACAAGTTTTCAAGTACCAAAACAGTTTAGGGTAATGTTCCTAGTCCATTTCCAGCAACAAAAGTCGAATTTATGAAAACTGCAGCCTCTACTCGTCGAGTGCAAGAACAGACTCGATGAGTAGCTTGCATTTGTTCATGGACTCTTCGAGTCCCCCCATGCACTCGGCGAGTTCATACGAGCAGAAAACAGAAAAACGATTTTTTTTCAACAGTTTGCACAAAAAATCAACAAACAAGCCTAGGATCTGATACCACTGATGGGTTTTGAGCATTCTAACACTTCCTAAGTGTACATGCAACCCTAATAACCTTGGATCTATGCTTGTCTAATTTCATGCAAAGTTGAATTCCAAGGTTATATTCCTATCTAGCATACACGGGGAACAATTTTTAACTTGAATGAAAGATAGAATAACATACCTTGTTGTTGCTTATGATCCTTGAAACCTTGTGATCCTAGCACCCCAAGTGTGATGCCTCAAATGCTTCACACAACACCAAATGCTCTTGGAATGACTTTAGAGAGAATACACACTTCTAAAATCGGCCTAGCCCTCTTGTTTCTTATGTGTAGCCGATTTTGGTGGAGAATGGGTTTCTCATATAGTGTTGACACATCTAGGGTTACACCATGTAAACCCTAATGTGTCATGACTCTTCATTTCCATGACCCACGGGTTTGTAACTCCCATGGAGCATCCTATGGATTTAACCCAACTTGATAATCCATGGAGCCTCTTAGCTCACTATTAAGTTATGGATGATTTACATAATCAGCCCTTATATTTAATTAGTTATCTTTTGATCACTTAATTAACTCTAAATTAATTCTTGATCAAACTAATTAAATAATATTATTAATATATTAGAACTTATAATATATTAATAAACCACAAGTGTTATTTCTCTTATTTAGTCTATCTAATTTCATGGTGCCATGCAACCCAAATGGACCATGCCGGATCAGGTCAAGTACATACCAGAAATAGTTATGGACTTAGACACCTAATCCAACACCTTTGGCATCATGATTGGTCGAGGGCTTAAGGATGTCATTCGATATGATAAGGTTGTAATCTTCCAACCTCCTGTGTTCAAAGGAGAAGATATTGGATTAGTATCAATAGACAGATAGAAGAAAGGGATGACATCCCGCATCCATTTCTGCTGCGGGGAGTAAGGTTTGGTGTCTTCTAAATCATTTTTATCTTACAGCAATGTGATGTTCTAGACTCGATTGTTACTTTGATTCAGTGGTTGGCTTGGAGAAAATGTCAAGTCTTTGACCCAGTTATGAGAAAATCGGGTTTCTCCATTGTTGATCAAGAACTTGATTCCAAAGGCCGGACTAGAAGTCCAATAAAAGAAGGGGAGCTGATGGGAGGTCAGACACCGTTAGCGGATAAAAAAATTCATGTTTTTATGATGGGTTTGTCATAAATGTTGGAGCATCTGTAAGGGATTCTTAATGTTTCACAGGAGGATGAGGTTGTGGATCATTTCTCTAAATGCAAGTTTTTATTATGCAAGGTTCAGTTCGTAGGGTGCCTCGTCAATCAAATGGTATTCTGGTCGATCTTGCTAAGATTGAGGTGGTGATAATGCTGGGAAAAGTGTTTGAGGCCTCCATCTAAGATTTGGAGTTTCTTTGAGATTGGTTGGTTTCCTTTATTTGAAGAATCATCTTAGGTTGTATTCCGATGGTCAAGGTTGGTAAGTACCTGGTTAAGCTATTTTGAGGCTTTGTTGAAGATAGATGTCAGTATGAGGTGGTTAAAACCCTAAGTGGGGGAGAACTAGGTATTCAGCTTGGAGGATCATTGGTCTGTTTGATTTTTTGGTTTCAGTACAATGGGCCAGAAGAATTTATGGTTCAAGTATGCGTAGTTTTGGTTTATGTTTACTACTGCATAAGTGAATGAATGTAGGCTACCATTATAGTGCACGTGGTAAGGAAGTTTCCTCATTACATTTCTCTAGGATATGTCGCAATCCCTCATGATCGAAAGGTATTCAGAGATTCGTTAGATCGTGAGTGCAAAGCAGGTTACTGTCATGATTATGTCTTTTGGAACACGTGTTATCCTCATAATAGAAAGTTGATGTGCAAGGAACTCATTATAGTCAATATTTCCTTTCAAAACTGCCTATGATCGTGATAGGGAGCGTTTGAGCTACTCAAGTTCCATATTAGATATAGAAATCATGATTATCTCATGGTATGGGTTGATTATCTTTGGTCAGTATGGGCAGTGGTTGATATGTTGATTTTTTTAGGGTTTAGTGTCTATATTTCAGCTTGCGATTTGTTCAGCAGTGTAGGAGATATTTGAGTTTGTTTTGGCGGTTTATTTTCAATTGATTTGTTATTTTGTTCCTTGTAAGCATCTCAGGGTCATTGAAGGGTTTAAATTAATAAAAATTCAAGGCACAATTGGTGCATCGACCCTTTAACAAGGACATGTTAGTAATATATCAAGGATTATGGGCGTGTGCCCTTGGTTGTTTATTTGTGGTATATTTGTTTCTATCGAGCTCGGATTTGGTGGTCATCTTTGTTTAGTGAAATTTTGGATGGAATAGCGATGTTGCTTAATTTTTCAGGTGTGCCCTCGGGTCTACACAAAGTCTAATTTTGGCTTGTCATGTCGACTGGGTTTGTATTTGGATTGATCTGATCAGGGTTCAGGTAACATTTCTAGATAATTTTGGAATTATCCTCCGAATTCTGAAGTTTTAATGGTTTAATAACACATTGGTGGGATCTATCCAGCTTCATTTATGGTGTGGGATCTTTTTGTGGATGTTAAGATAATGTTTCTATTAGCGGTTGAGGCTCGTCACTTTATTTGATCCACTGGCACTTCATCCTTTGGGAGTGTGAAACTTTTGCATTTCAATATATATTGTCGTGAGGGGTGTATGTAGACCAAGTAAGATAACCTGAGAACACTTGGTCTGACTTTTTGGCATGGGTCCTGTTTGATTTATTTCTTTCGAGTTGGAACAAGCGTTCAACTGTCTATCTTATTTTCTAGTTGCATGAGGCCATGTTTTCGTCTGATGATGCGTCAGTGGCAGCCAGTACTGTGGAAGGGTTATGTATTATAGAATTGGATGGCTCGTGTTGTTTTTGGTAAGTGTTGAGTGTGATGTTGACTGGGTTATTGCAAGACAGTAGGATGATGGTCGTCTACCTATAGGCCTATTGGGTGCCAGTTGTGAGTCTTCATGCCCAGGATGGGATGATGACAAGAATAGTGTAGAACCACGAGCTTTTCATTCCAATGGTTGGATAGTGTCACAGCTCATCGTGAACCATCGTGGATTTGACTTATGTGAGTTGGACACGACAGTTGTATACTGGAGACTCGTAAGTTGGTTTGTTAGTCATTTGGCATAGTTGAGGGTTTGAGCAGTATGGAAATACTATCAGTGACTATGTGGCTGATGAGTTTGGGTCGGGCTTAGGTAGGGTGTTGACTTTTTGGAAAAGTCATGGTTATATATCAACAATTCCTTGTTAGGCTTCTTATTAAATGATCCTTGTTCGTTTTTTACAATGGTTTCGTATGAGTTAAAGTTACCAGTGATGGAGCTTGTTGTTGGTCTCTTGGATGATTGCTAGATGGTTGTGCACCTAAACTATTATGGGAGTTTGGGTGCTACATGAAATTTTGGATTAACCATTATTATGCTTGTGGGAGTAGTGGGTTAGTGATGCTTGTCAAGAAATCAAGTATGCATTAGAAGCCCTTTTGGGAAGGATCACCATTGTAATGCCCGAGTTGCCAGGTATTTCTTTTGCTGCTTATAATAATAATAATAATAATAATAATAATAATAATAATAATAATAATAATCATAATAATAATAATAATAATAATATTATTAATAATAATAATAATAATAATAACAACAACAACAACAACAATAATAATAACAATAACAATAACAATAACAATAACAATAACAATAACAATAACAATAACAATAACAATAATAACATGAATATGAGAAGTGGGTCGTACGGTGGGCGTACATAGTGTACGCATAGCTTAACTTGGTGAGGCGCGGATCGGGCGAAGCCCCTGCATACGTTGGGCATATCCATGCCTACGTTGGCATAAGCTAGACAGATGCAAACCCTAAATTTTAGGGTTTGCACCTTATTTAAATGACTTATGTTCCTCCTAACCCTCATTCTCTCAGCCTCCACTGTCCCTAAAGTGTTAAACTCGAACCCTAAGCCTCTTGCATGCATTTTGAGCTTACCTTGAGCATTTTTGGTGTTATTTGGTGATTTTAAAGAAGAACGAGTTTGGAGAAGGAGTAAGAACGTGAAGAGGGCTTGTAGATCCAGAAGTTTGGCATCATTTCAGACCTATTTGAGGTATAAGGCTTAAAGCTTGACCGTTGCATGCTTAGATATAGTTTTGGGGTGTTTATGTTATAATTTTGGTCTGATAGTTGAGGTTTCTTGAGTTTTAGAACTTCCAGTCCATATGATGTAACACCCAAATCAAGTATGACTTTATAGCCCGTGCAGTATCTTGATTTTTCCATGAGAGACCCTTAAGTACATTGGGCGTACTTATGAGTACGCTTAGCGTACTTAGTGAGGAGGAACGCGGAGGAGCAACATGTACGCTGGGCGTACGTGCCAGCATGTTCAAACCCTAAAAACTGGACTTGAGACCTATATAAACATCCTTAACTCCTTTGAACCTCACCTTTATCAGCCTCCTTCACCTTCAAGCGCCCCTGAAAAACCCTAATATCATTTGTGAGTGTAACTTGAGCTTAAGAGTGCATTTGTGGGTCTTATAGTGTTTATCCAAGATGAAGAAGTTGCCAAGGGAGCTTGGAGTGTCACTTGGCTTCAAGAATCTGCTTATTGTCGACCTTGAGGAGCTTCTGTAGGTATAAAGCTTGTACCTTTCCATTTTAATCACTAGATCTAGCTAGGGTTTCTAGTCTTGTCCCTTTAGTTGGTCTTGGACCCTTTTCTTGTGAGTTAATCAACTCTAGAGGATGGAGATGACAAATCTGAGGTCCCTTGGTCCTTTTCCAACATAAAAATGGAGTCTTGGTGGGAGTTTTGACCTCATGCATGGGTTAAGAGCTTCACAATGGTCTTAATGAGGGTGTTGGGATCATATGGGACATGAAAAGGCATAAAGTTGCCAACTTTATGCCTTGGGTCGTCTTAATAGGCCTAGATCTGACTTCTGGACGTAAAAGAATCGAGCATTACGCACTTAATGAAAAAAGTGCTTAATCTGTTAGTACGTTGGGCGTAGATCTGTATACGCTGCGCGTAAGTCCCTGAGCCCTAGTACGTTGCACATACCAGGGTGGTACGTTGAGCGTACACGTCGCAGACAGGCTTGGACCTGTTTTGGGCTTTTGGGCTATTGGGCCTCACTTGAGTATTGGACTTGGTTGCATTTGTTATCGACCTTGGATATATGGATTGGGCTTTAATGGGACAAGAGTCCCGTTAATAAGGTTGGACTTAAACTTTCGGCCCATTAGCAACGAAAGGATAATTGGGCCTCATGAAGGGGTTGAAGTTTGGGTTTCTTTTGACTAAGTAAGGTGCTGACATTAATTTATTATTATCATTCAGCACATGAGGTTTCAGACTGTTACGAGAGCAGCTTTTGTATTTCAGCGAACAGAGGTGAGTCTCCTCACCATACCAATGGGTCTAGGGCACCAAGGTCAGCCCATTATGTGATCATGATATATGTATTAGTTATTTTGTGTTTGATATGCTATGTGATTGTGTGTTCTTTATGGAAGACCATGCGAGAGCCCATGGAACTTGCATGTAAGACCATGAGGAGAGCCCATGGCACTTAGGTGTAAGACCATATAGGGAGCCCATGGCATCCTGGAGTAAGACCTTGGGGACGAGCCCACGCCATCCTTATCTATTGTATACATGGCTTTTGTGATATGTGTGTAGCTTTAATTAGCTAATAGGATATGTGTATGTGTAGTGTGTCGTATTCTCTGGGGAACTCACTAAGTATTTCGCTCACAGGTTGTTGATTTGTTTCAGGTACATCTGATCCCAAGTGCAAGGGCAAGGCGTGATGGCGCGGCGTGCACTCTATCTCTCTTCCATTGATACATTTTGGGGACACTCTGATGTTTTTGAATAATACTATATTAAACGTGGTTTTAAAAACAATTGTGTTGGATTTCTTGGTTGTGCAAATGTGTTTGACTAATTTAAAATGAAAATTTTCTTTGAAAATTTTGGGTTGTAACAAGTTGGTATCAGAGCCTTGGTTTGAGGGATTCGAGCACAGTCTCGAGTGTGTCAGGACTCAGACTAAGGAAATGGTAAAATTGTTTTCGAAAAGTAACTTAAAAAGGGTTTCAAAAGGAAATGAAAAGATGAGAGTGCAACACGCGTGATCAGCCGAGCCAAGTAAGTAGTTCCCCCAATATGTTAGCCATGTCATACTGATAGTTGAGCTTTGTTGATTATATGGAAGTTGTTATGTGTATGCTTTTAAATTGTATGCAGTTAGGAGCTTATAGCCTTAGAATGATCGATTTGGCCTTATTTCCTGTTCCTTGTTTGGTTGTGGTCCTAGGGTCGAATCTTTTATTCGAAAGTCTACTTGATCCTTTTATGTGTAAAATTTGCATGCATAAAGACAACCTTTCATGATTGGCTTGATTGATGTGAGTTGAATAAATCTTAGGACAGCCTGAGATTTGATGTATGTGGTAGTTTGTGGAATATGGTTTAGTTTGGGATAAATTGGGGTTGTCGGGTAGGGCATTGGGGAAAGGTACAGGTAGGTGTGGAAAGTAGTATTTGGCCCGTACTACTAAAAGCACAGGACCTGTACCCGAACCAATGTTAGGTATGACGATTTCAAGGAGGACCGGTGTGGGAAGATCCCTTATATGGAAATCCTGATTATTGTAATTTATAATATTTCAGTACAGCATGGTGGTGACACGATTTGGAGCAGGAGGATCAGGATCGGGGTCTGGGTCTGGGGCAGGATCGGGCGACAATGTTGACGTCATCGATGAGAGGCTTGTTGGGCTGAAAAGAGTTTTGATGTTGCGTCTTTTGGGCTCGTTAGATTAGCCTTTTATTCTCCGGTTTGGGCCTGTCCAACCGAGAGCCTTTTATGTATTGTATTTAAGTTAAATGCTTGCATGCATATTAGGTTAAGATTCTAGAGACTATCGAAATAGCGATTTATCAAGAGTACAATATTTTCCAGTAATCGTTCTTGTAATCTTCCAATCCTTTATAGTTGATGTTCTTAATCGAGCTCTTCTAAGGATTTTATTTAATCATTCGACACGTTTGATTCAAGCTGTTTGTTCTTATTATTGCGTTTTTGCTGTTTCATATTCATATACTTGTTCAAGATCTAATCGATCTTCATAGATTAAAAGTTGTTTTAATCCCATCAATTGGTATCAGAGCAGGAGGCTGTGTAATCGATACACATCTTTTCTGTGAAAAAGATTTCCATTAGGGTTTTCCGCAATCATCGATATTTATTGAGCCGTCATCTTAATTGACGTATCTTAGTATTTATTGTTTTGCCCTAATCTGCTTTATTACAAGTCTGATCTTTGAACAGGTTATTACGATCATAATGGAAGCGACGCAATCAAACCCTATTAATATTTCCAACAGCATCGGATCGACAACAAAGATTCCAATCTTATACACCCATGACTATGAAGTATGGGCGCATCATTTTGAAGATTACGTGATTGGATCGGAGGACAATGGTTTTCTCATATGGGAAGCCATCGTCAATGGACCGTTTTCTCATTCTGCTACATCCAGAATCATTAAGACGCAAAAAGAGTATAACGATCTGCTTAAGGACGTGACGAATGTTGCGCAAGATGAAAAAGATAAATTTCAGTGCAACATTAAGGCACTAAGGTTGATCAGATTCGCCCTTCAGTCCGATACATTCAGACTGGTCAGCTCATGCACTACGGCGAAGGAAGTGTGGGATAGACTTCGCGAACTGTATTCCACAGACGAAGATCTTGAACATTCCATTCAAACCTTGCTTCTATCTGAATTTGGTGAATTCAGGCAAGGGGCCGAAGAAACTGTGACCCAGACGTTTGATCGCTTCAATCATCTTCTCAGCAAGATGATCAAACACGACATTGAAAGGAAGCTCATCGAACAAAAGGTTACTTTCTTGAACGGACTGCGATCTGAATGGAGAACAGTTGTTTCCACAGTCAAAGCCCATGAACAGTTTAAATCATATTCTTTGGCGAAACTGGTGGGTATTCTAAAGTCCCAAGAGAAGATTGTGGTTCAAGAGAAGAATGTTGTCTCCAGTCTTGGTTCGTTGGCCCTCCTATCTAAAAGTAAAGCTGTGGTGGAGGACGAAGAGCTCAACTTGGAAGAATATGACCTCTCAACTGAGGATTATGCCATGATGGTATCCAATCCTAAGAGGTTCATAAAGAAGAGATTCCCCAGCAACAAAAACCGAAACTGGCAGGGGAGTTACAGCTCAGAAAAAGCAAACAATGAACCGAAAGCTGAGGAGCCCAAAAAGGAACCGAAAGCAGATGGCGATTCCGGAGTAAGCTGTTTCTATTGTGGTGGCAAGAACCACTACGCTAAGGACTGTGTTCTTAAGAAGATGGCTGAAAAGGACAATGGAAATGATGAGGAAGCTGTGCTGCAGAAGAGATTGGATGAGTTGAGAAAGAAGAAGTCTACCGCTAACCCTTCTATTAATGTTCTTATTGTGCAGGGTTCGGTCAATGACGATGAGTTCGGTAGCACCGAAGTTTGGTCTACTGACTCAGAAGACGAAGAAGTGAGGAAGCCTACTCATGGAAAGGCATATGTGGCTAAGGAGGAAAGCAGTGGTGGAAAATGCTTCATGGTGTCTGGCGCATCTCAGATGAGGGGATACAATACCGATGGAGGAAGCAATGGACCGAAGGTGCAGGAGGATATGTGCTTTACGGCCAAACCACTCAGCCAACAGTTCAATGAGCTCGATGAACTAATAAAGAAGGTACAATCTGCTTTTATTTCATCTAAAGTTCCATCATCCTCATATGAGAAAGAACTAAAAAACGTTAACACAAGAATTTCTCATTTAGATAGTAGCTTAACTCAAACTCGAGTCACCAATTCTAACCTGGCTGATCAATTAAGCAGGGTGGCGTCGAAGAGTGAGGAGCGGCGTATGTGGATTGAGTTAAAAGAGTCGGAATTAGTTAAAGTTAAAGACGAAAACATTTATTTACAGAGAGACAATTTGAAATTTTTGAAACAACGAAATGTTTTTTGTTTAATAGCTAAACGTTTATATTCCAATATTACTCAACTTCACTTGGACTGTGAGATAGGGCAAAAGATTCATCGTATGATTTTGCCCTTCCTAGAATTTAAGGAGGATGAAATCGATGCCGAAGCTTACAATTGTGAGAGTGTGATATCGTCTGATGATGTCAACCCAACTTATAAAATTGGACTGGACAAAATTGAGTCCTTCATTAAGTCCAAAGACCACAAGGACATGCTCAAAAACCTTTTGGACGAAAATGACCAACTTAAACTGAGAACCGAAACCATGCAAAAATTTGACTCTCTAAACGCCAATGTAAGCTCAGAAAACAAAATCGATGTTGAAAATGCATCTGAGCTTAACGAGGACGAAAACATGAGTGAAATTTCAGTAGAGGATACGGTTGACTGCTCAGAATTTGTTAAAAGCGAAACTGAAAACCACAAAAATCTTATTTCTGAAAATTCTGTGGAATTCGCTAGATTGTCCCAACAAAAGTCCCCGAAATTAGTAGAAAAAGCTGTTGTGTATCAAAAGGTCAGGACCACTCCAAATCAGGTATACAAGGTAACTGGAGTAACCGAACATCAAACAGCTGAACTCACAGCTATTGTTAACGAAGACAATGCTGATGGCTGTGATGAGTATTTCTGGGAAGCTCCTATTGATAATGGAAACGAAACCGTCGGCCTGTCTGAAAGAACCTCTTGGATGAGAAAAGGGAGATATATACCTGAACCCTTGAACAAGCCCGATAATTTCAGTGAACCAAGCACCAGTGGTACCAAAGAAATTCCTCAAGAGGATGATCGTTTAGCAAAAGAAGACATTCCTTCAACACCTACAGCTCGAAGCGAAACTTCATCAGATACTCCTTCCACTTCCTCAGGGCAAACTGAATCTTCTTCAGATATTCCATCTGTTCCCTCTGCTCAAAGAAAAACTCCTGAAGTTCAAAAGGAATCAGTCAAAGTGACAGCAAAAACAAGAGCGAACGTTCATCATCAACCTAAGCAGATGAGGGATAAGAAGATAGAGAGGAACCAAAGATATAGGAAAAATCTTTCTGAAAGGAAACAATTCTAGCACTCCCAGAACGCATACTATACACACAAGGACAAGAATCTGAAGTATGAAAATAATCCTGTACGAAAGCCTGAAAGTTCCTCCAACCGAAAGTCAAGGTTCGGTTCTGAAAAGAATTTCAACCGAAACCAAAGGTTCGGTTCCAAGAACAACTCCAACCGAACGCAGAGGTTCGGCTCTGAAGTCAAAAGAGAACAAGACTCAAAGGTTAACCCCACCAACGATCAAAAGCAAAAGGGTCACCTAGAGTCATCAGCAAGGAAGACATTTCCATCCAAATCCAAATCCTCTCTTCCTAATTCTTCTCATTCTTCTACTTCCAACCATTCATCTCCATCTTGCTCTAACGCTAATTCCGTTGGTTCTCAAAAACCTCATCCATCTGCTGAACAGAAGGGAAAGCAGAAGGTCGATGAATCCAAACCTGAGTCCAAAACGAACATTCCTAATGTCAATAAAATAAAAGTCTTTACCATTAAAAAGAAAGATGAAACAACTCTAATTAAAAGAACATATCTAGTTGACATCTCTCTTACTATTCCTGTTCCCATGAAAAGCTCACATGGACCCAAGAAACTTTGGGTTCCTAAATCTGCTTAATTTTTGCAGGTTATAAGTGACGAGCAGTTTGACGAAGAATGGTACATCGACAGTGGCTGCTCGCGTCACATGACAGGGAGGAAAGAGGAGCTCAGGGAATACAGATCTCTTGCAAATGGTGGCAACGTTAAGTTTGGAAATAACTCTTTCGGCACCATAAAGGGATATGGGATGATAACGAATGGTGATTTTACCATAAGGAAGGTGGCCTATGTGGAAGGACTTCAACACAACCTCATCAGTGTATCTCAGCTTGTCGGAGGTACAGGTCTCAAAGTTTCATTCGATGATGAAGGTTCTGAAATCATAGAGAAAAAGACAAAGAAAGTGATTCTGAAGTCAGAGCGAAAGGGTGAAATGTTTCCTCTGAACATGAAACCCATCAAAGGAAACCCAGACATATGTCTGCTATCAAAAGCTCAATCCGACGAAAGCTGGTTGTGGCACAGAAGACTCTCTCATCTCAATTTCAAAGATATCAACCGACTTGTCACTGGAGGTCACGTTCGGGGTCTTCCATTGCTCAAGTTTGACAGAGAGCATTTATGTGCTGCATGCGAAATGGGAAAGCAGAGTCGTCAAAGTCACCCATCCATAATTAACACAAAAGTTGTTGAACCACTCGAATTGCTTCATATCGATTTGTGTGGTCCTTCATCTATTGAAAGCATCGGTGGTAGCAAGTACATTCTTGTTATCGTTGATGACTTCTCTCGATTTACATGGGTGTTCTTTCTAAAGCTCAAATCTGAAGCGACTCAAAAGCTGAAAGTGTTTATCAAGCAAATTGAAGTCCAGCTCAAGAAGGTCGTTCGCAACATCAGGAGCGACAATGGTCTCGAATTCAAGAACAGGGAGTTTGAAGAGTTTCTTGCAGAAAAGGGAATTAGCCATAATTTCTCAGCTCCCTACACACCACAGCAGAATGGGATAGTCGAAAGACGAAACCGATCTCTGTGTGAAGCTGCCCGAACTATGTTAAGTTTCGCTTCCTTACCTCTTTATTTTTGGGCTGACGCTATTTCTGCTGCTTGTTATACACAAAACAGATCCTATCTCAACAAGCGATTCACGCTCACACCATATGAGATATTAAACAACAGGAAGCCCAATGTGAAATTTTTCCATGTTTTTGGCTCAAGGTGTTTCATCTTTAACTCTAAAGAACACCGCAACAAGTTTGATGTCAAAGCCGACGAGGGAATTTTTCTGGGGTACTCACTCACATCCAAGGCGTACAGGGTCCTAAACAAACGTTCAAGAAGGATTGAAGAGACATACTACGTGACCTTCGATGATAACTACATCAAGAAGCTACAGGCCATAGATGACACTGCCGGGGAAATATTTCCTCAAATTGGCCAAGTCACAGTCTCAATCACCAATTTATACGAGAAATTTCTGGAACTCTTTGATGAATTGGAAAAAGCTTCTCTCTCAGAAGCAGGTGCAGCCGACAACAAAATTGATCATATGAAACAAATTGTCGAAGATGCTGCGAAAAGAATGCACGAAGGAGAATCGCTCACTGATGAATCTCCAACCAACACTGCTTCTGTCGAGGGGGAGCCAAGCTCACAAGTCCAGGGGGAGCCAAGCTCTACTACTTCAACCGAAGGTCCTTCACCAACCGAAGGTACCTCTCCAACTGAAGGTGCCCCTCCAAACGAAGGTGCTTCAATGCCTGAAAGTCCAGCACCGCAAGAAACCCCTGAACCTCATGTTTCTCAAGACTCATCAATTGAGGGGGAGCATGATAATATGATGATTGATTTTGATAGTCAATCTGATCCAGAAGAGATGATCAACGCTGAACTAGATCCAACCTTCGATCCGAATTACCCTCCTCTTACAAAATGGACCAGAGATCATCCTATCTCTCAAATAGTTGGTGATGTATCTGAAAAGGTTCTGACCCGATCTCAACTGAAGGCAAAACAGACATCCTTATTCTCAAAGGTTGAGTTTTGTATGTTTAACTCATTTGTATCAAAAGTTGAACCGAAGACAGTGAACACTGCCCTCGATCACTCTGATTGGGTTCAAGCAATGCAAGACGAACTGAACGAGTTCGAAAGGAACAAAGTCTGGCGCCTCATTCCAACTCCTCCGGATGCTTCAGTTGTTGGTCTCAAATGGGTTTTTAGAAACAAAATGGACAAGGAAGGTAATGTAATAAGGAACAAGGCTCGTCTGGTTGTCAAGGGATACTGTCAGGAGGAAGGGATAGATTACGAAGAGACGTTCGCTCCAGTAACTAGGCTAGAATCGGTTAGAATATTTTTGGCCTATGCTGCTCACAAACACTTTGAGGTCTTCCAAATGGACGTCAAGTGTGCATTTCTCAATGGAGAACTTGAAGAAACTGTGTATGTGGAGCAACCTCCTGGGTTCGTGAACGAAAAGTATCCAAATCATTGCTATATTCTGGATAAAGCTGTGTACGGACTCAAACAAGCTCCGAGAGCCTGGTATGAAACGCTTACAAAATTTTTAAAGATGTCCAAATTCAAACAAGGTTCGGTTGACCCAACCTTCTTTCGCAAAAAGGAAGGTAACCACCTTATGATAGTTCAAATTTATGTCGATGACATCATCTTTGGCTCTACGAATCCCAGCTTAACAGCTGAATTCATAAAGTTGATGGAGACTAAGTTTGAAATGAGCTCAATGGGTCCTATTAATTTTTTCCTTGGTTTAAATATAAGACAGGGACCCGAAGGCATCTTTATCAATCAGGAAGCTTACACGAAGACTCTCCTAGCAAAGTTTGGCATGATGGGAGACTCAAAAGTCAAAGTCCCAATGGCATTCGGCACCAAACTTACCCCTTCACTAGATAAACCAGCTGTCGACATCACGCTCTATCATCAAATGATAGGCTCACTGATGTATCTAACTGCTAGCAGGCCTGATATCATGTTTTCTGTATGTTATTGTGCTCGATTTCAGGCTAACCCACGCGAACCTCACATGCTGGCAGTGAAGAACATCCTACGCTATCTCAAGCGAACCGCCTCCTTAGGTCTATGGTATCCATCCAATTCAGGCTTCTTCGTTCAAGCCTATTCTGATGCTGACCTTGGAGGATGTGGACTCGACCGCAAAAGCACAACTGGTGGCTGTCAATTTCTTGATGGGAAGTTGGTCAGCTGGCAATCCAAGAAACAAACATGTGTGTCGCTGTCTACTGCTGAAGCGGAATACATTGCCGCTGCATCCTGCACATCACAAGTGATTTGGATCCAGAGTCAACTTCGAGACTATGGACTCAATATGAAGAAGATCCCTCTATATTGTGACTCTGAAAGTGCAATTAGGATCTGTCATAACCCGGTGCAACACTCTAAAACCAAACACATAGCACTGAGGTATCACTTCATCAAAGATCATGTGGAAGATGGAAATGTCGAAGTTCACTTCGTAAGAACCACTGATCAACTGGCTGACGTCTTTACCAAAGCTCTTCCAGAAGCATCGTTCAATAAAATATTGCAAGGGCTAGGAATGATGGAATCAGAGTCAGTACCTCACACTACCTCTCAATCTCAAACGTAAGAAGCGAAACCAACCGAACGTTCGGGTTCGGTTCAACCATTTCACTCGCTCATTACTTCAAAGGTAGTTTTTCTGTGTTGTATATTTCTTGTGCAAAATTTGTTTTTCTTTGTGTAAAAAGTTTTTTTTTTCATATTGCATATCTAAACTCCTTGGTTTCTTAAAAATTTGCCAAAACCGAAACCTCCAGAAGGTTCGGGTTCGGTTTTTCAAAATTTTCAAGAACCGAAACCAACCGAAGGTTCGGGTTCGGTTTTTCAAAATTTTCAAGAACCGAAACCAACCGAAGGTTCGGGTTTGGTTTTTCAAAATTTTCCTGAACCGAAACCAACCGAAGGTTCGGGTTCGGTTTTTCAAAATTTTCCTGAACCGAAACCAACCGAAGGTTCGGGTTCGGTTTTTCAACTTTTTCCAACCGAAACCAACCGAACGTTCGGGTTCGGTTTTTCAATTTTTCGAAAGTTTTTTTTTTCATATTATTTTTTTTTTCAATATTTTATATTTTTTTAATAATATCAAAAATCCAAAAATGTTTTTATTGTGTGCTCATTTGTTTATGGGAATATATTCGATGCCTTACTTAAGTGTCCCTAGAAGCATGCTGCTGTATGTGTCCCAAGCCTCATAAGATTTTGAATAATAGCCTTCATGACCTGGTATACACAAACCTTGTCTTCCCAATAAGGCTAACTCATTTATTCTAATCGTGAGCTACCTCACTCTTTTCTCACATGAGTTCAGAGTCTCCTGCTTGGTCCTTTTGTTCGCAGCAGAGGTACTATGTCTTCTTTCACCATCTCCATTACACTTCTCCATAACATTCGTTTCATCACTGTAACCCTTGAGACTCTCAGAAACTACCACTGAGGTTTATGGTTACACAACATCTGTGTTTATGATCTTAGCTTCGTGCCACTACGAGCTGAGTGAAACCCAAAATACAACACCAACGAATTGACGGTGACCAATTAACTTGATCAAGTTTTCACCAATGAATTGACGAATGTACCTTCATGAAATCTCCATTTTTTTGCGTGATTCCAATGAAATTGTTACACACCATAACATTTCTTCCCAAGGGATCCAGTTTTAATTTTTTTATCTGAGATTTCATATTAATCCAAGCCACTACAAAATCAACTCAAACCTACTTGTTCAACAGACTACACCGGTCTCACAAGTACTTTGTTCACATTCGTTCTTATATCAAGAATTGCGCTGTTGAATCAAAGCGAAACCACCATTAATTAGCCTAATTAAAAGAAGCCTTTCAACATTTCTTAATAAATGTTTGATCGTAATTCAACGGGATTCCACATTAACACTTTGAGGTTCTTCTAGACCTTGAAGGAAGAGATTCGTGCCCGGGATCATCAGTTTCGTGTCCTTATGGACATCACAGATTATCCTAAAAAGAGTTGCTTTATTTCTTTTTTTCTTTTACACTCTTTGCATGAAAATCCCATATTTTCCAAAATTCCGTTACTAATTATTTTACAGGCTGGATATTTACTGGATGGTTACAAATGAAGTTGTGGTCAAAAATTAGCCACGTGGATCATTAATTGGAAACAGCCGTTTAAAAGGGGATAAGACAAAAGGTTGCTGACGCGGCGGGAGTTCAAAGGATAGAAATTCAAACGACGGTAAAAAGGAGAGCGCGTGAATTTGAAACGGCCGCGCTTTTTCTGACACTTGAGGACGCGTGTGCAATGTCGAAGCGTCATATCTCTGAAGTTACAGGCGCGTGTGGAAATGGAAACGATTTCTTTCTCTGAACCGGCGCTTATTGGGCGGCGTGATCCTAGGAATCTGACACTCTCTCTCCTACGTGATCATCGCACGTCCCAACTGTCACCAATCAGTCACTCCAAAAAAACCCGTTTCGTATTTCCATAAGAGATTTGAAACGATTTTTCTCTCTCCTATCACCTACTATAAAAAACCATCAACACCACCTTTTACCTCTTTACTGCCCCATAATTTCCAAAGCAAAACTACTTCCAAACTCTCTCCCGGTTATCTTCTTCTCCAAACCTGCAACAATGGCTGAATCCTCTTCCGTCCATGCTACTTCTTAGATTCTTCCCATCCGACCTCAGCAATGCCTGGTGATTGATCTCAACCCACTGGCCTATGATTCCTATATGTCGTCGGTCATCGAGTGTCTCAAATACTCCCAGCTTGCTCCTGCACTGTCAAGGATTGAAACGGTGCTAATGGTGGCCTTATCTCAGGTCTACGCAACGGCTTACTACGACAAGGCCGTCAACAGGGTATTTTTCGAAGTGGCAGAACACAAGACGTCGATTTCTCGTCCCCGCTTCTGCACCATGCTTGGGTTTGCTGCTGACCCATCGCGTGTTAACCCGGAGACGATTCCGGTTGGTATGCTCTACAACATGTTCTACAACATGGGCTACACGGAAGTTCTTACCTCCGTCGCAAGGTTCAAGAAGTCCTGCCTACCGCCCCAGTGGAATGGGTTATTTACAGTTCTCTTCAAGGGACTATCAGAAAGGAGCTCAGGATCGGACGGGGCCAGTCGTCTTTTCCTGTCGATTATGTATGGGGTGTACAACGGGATCAATCTGGACTATGGGTTTGTCCTTTGGCAACAACTGATTCAGAGCCTCTCTTCCTCTTCCCGACACTCCGAGGTGTCGCTGGCCCGGTTCTGGATCTTGATCACCAGATGGGCTATGGACAAGTTTAACGTTCCCACAGCCGACGGTGCACCAATGTCTTCTATCGGTACCTTTCATACCAAGAAGATCATCGTATCCGATGCATCGAAATTCTCCTTCATTGGCTCTATCCCGGAGTCGATGTATGCTGATGTGCCAGCAGATAGCAGATTGATCAAAACGATCAAGGAGTTTCGCCAAACTGGTCCGAGGGAACTGACACCGGACATGCTGCGATCAATTCATGATGCCGACAAACCGGTGGCCAGGGGCAAAAAGGGTGACAAGGGTAAGCAAGTGTCCAAAGCTCCAAAGGGACCTTCTCCAAAGAAGCGTAAACAACAGAAACCTGCTTCATCCCCATAACCGAAAAGGAGGAAGGCCCAACCGAAGCGAAAGCTCCTCATACCCTCCTCTTCAAGCGAATCCGAAGGTGGGAGTTCGGACTCTGAGGGCTCACAAGGAGACAAATCTCCACAACGAGGCAACACACCCCCTCGTTCCCCAACCCCGGAGATGGAACTTCACCAATCCCCAGTTCCTTCCCCTCCACCCACAATACCTATTTCCATTCCCACCATAAACCCTACTATACCACCAACCTCATTCCCTATACCCCCACCCATATTCACCACATCAACCGAAACACCACCTGTAACCGAAACCCCTCCCGTAACCGAACCTCCACAAACCGAAACCCATACACCACCACCACCCAAAACTAACCCCCCACCCACTCAACCTGATTCAACCAAACCCACAACACCCCCAGCTTCACCACCACCTCAATCTCCAGAAGACGCCTCTGATGGCGATGATCAATACCTTGGTGGTGATCACATGAACTTTGATTCGGTCTACTATAGTCCGTTTCAAGTTCAGAGTGATGAGGAGGATGATGCTCCAGTGACAAAGAAGCATCTCCGCGACCTTAACGAGAAGGTTGATCAACTTCTCGCCTCCTCTTCCAACTAGCAGTCATCCTTATCTGAAGCTGCCCTTCAGAAGATAGTTGATGCCTTCTCCAGGGCTCAACAAAACTCAGTGGCCTCAGCAACTGCTGCGATAGACGCCTCCACCCGAGCCTGTGAGGCTGCGACCGAAAAAGTCGATAAACTATTTTCCGACGCTTCTGACCTGCTCAAGTCCATGCAGGAAAGCGCCGATGCCACCAAGACGACTCTTGAACCGATTGTTCAGCAATTGGCCAAGTTCGTCTCAACGGAGTTGACTTCGTTCGCTACTCTCCGACAAAATCTGAGCGACGACAACTCGGCACTCCGTGCCTCCATCGATGCCCGTCTGGCAAAACTACAAGAGGATCTTGCGGCAGAGAACTCTCTGATGGATGTTCTGGCGAGTAAAACAACTGCCCTAAAGGTCAAGAGCACGCAGCTTTCCAACTCTCAAGAACAATTGGAAGCTCTTCGATCCGAGAGGGAAGTCATAAAGACGTGTGTTTCGGATGTCCACGCCGCTCTATCCAACATCCTGGAAGCACACGACCCCATCCTTAATCATTCGGTGAGGCGCACCCTCGCTGAAAAGCTCTCCCCGGCCATGGACCTCTTAAGCAAAATTGAAGGCCTGACGAGTTTCGTGTCCATTCCGAAACAAGGGGGAGATGAGAAGAAAGGATCGAAACCACCTCCTTCCTCCAAAGCTACTCACACAACCGAACCACCCCCAACTGGTCATGCCTCGGGTTCGGGTGTGAAGAACAAGGGTAAAAACATAGCAGAGGGAGGAGATGAAGATGAAGATGAAGATGAAGACAAGGAGACCATTGCGGACATGTTAAAAAGAAAGAACAGTCGCAATGCTGAAGGTGATGCCAGTCGTGTGGCGCGTGAGGCTGAAGAAGCCGAACGAAAGCAAAAAGAAGCCCACGATCTCCTTGAGAGCCGAAAGTTGCTCTTCCCTGCCTGGACCAGGGATCGTTTGATAAAAGAGGCCATAGAGACTCCAAGCATACTATGGCTCGAGCCGGTGATATCGTTCGACTGCAACAACACCATCGATTCGCAGTTCGATATGCCACTGACTCGAAAGGCGTTCATTTTCCACGCCTTCTCCAACATCTTTGAAGTCCCGCATCCGAATGATGAGCTTGACAGGGAGCTCATTGACTTCTACCTGGAGGCCGCTCGCCCTCAGTACCTTACATGGAGCGCCCAGAAGATTGTCAATGTTCGGGTGATGAAGCCTTATGCCGTGGGGAGATTCACAAACGTCAAGTTCAAGCTTATCCGAGGATCTGCAAGAACTGCTCACATGATCTCTCTGGCGGATCTGCCCAATCTGAACCCTCATGATTGGATAGTCTTGTACAATATCCTGCTGACAAACGAAGCCGAATATGGTCCCATCTTAGACCATGTCAAAAGGATGCTGGCATGCTATATCATGGAGGTGGCCCTAATGGATCAGGAGGTTGCCACAGTTTTTAAGAAGAAACCGAAAGTCAAGCCTGTGGGATCGGCCAGTGATCTGAATCAAATGCAAATGGGCAAGATAGATTCGAGGCGAAACTCTGTGATGTTCACTAGAGCCGAAGGACAGAAATGTCTCTTCGCTTTAGCTGACAAACATCTTTACACTACAACTTGCTTGGAGCACATCTTATTCATCATCAAGCAGTGTAAAGACAATTCGGCTGATGATATCAAGTACTTCAATGATATGATCAATTGGTACATCCGGTTTAGACAGACCATCCTTCCCATAACCAAGTGTCTGTTTAGTACTGTGAAGAAGAAGGTACCAGCTTCAGCCGCCGGCCCAAGTAGGAAGTGAAGGTCTCACTCCAAATTGACGCAAAGGGGGAGATTGTTGGGCTGAAAAGAGTTTTGATGTTGCGTCTTTTGGGCTCGTTAGATTAGCCTTTTATTCTCCGGTTTGGGCCTGTCCAACCGAGAGCCTTTTATGTATTGTATTTAAGTTAAATGCTTGCATGCATATTAGGTTAAGATTCTAGAGACTATCGAAATAGCGATTTATCAAGAGTACAATATTTTCCAGTAATCGTTCTTGTAATCTTCCAATCCTTTACAGTTGATGTTCTTAATCGAGCTCTTCTAAGGATTTTATTTAATCATTCGACACGTTTGATTCAAGCTGTTTGTTCTTATTATTGCGTTTTTGCTGTTTCATATTCATATACTTGTTCAAGATCTAATCGATCTTCATAGATTAAAAGTTGTTTTAATCCCATCAAGGCTGGGGAGCTCATTGCAGCCGAGGTTACCAGGGGTATCCTTGACGTGACCACGGTCATTTTCGGGACGGTTAAGGAGGGCATGATGGAGATTATGGAGGAGAGACTCAGGGAATTCAGGGCTGAGGTTGCTGCTGGTCAGGTTGGGACCCGAACTCCCTCGTTCTGGGAGTTCAAGGCGTGCGGGGCACCGAAGTTTCTCGGGGCCAGGGACCCCATTGTTAGCTGACGCTGGGTGGCGGATATCGAAAACGCGCAACGCAAGAGTTCTTGTCCGGATGCGGCCAAGGTAGGTTATGCGTCATGTATGCTGAGAGACAGAGACTAACATAGGTAGGGAGATGTGACCAGTCAGGCGGGAGTGGGTGGTGTGGCTAAGATGACGTGGGACGAGTTTGTTTGGCGATTCGAAGCATAGTTTTCACCACCTATTGAGGTGCAACGGTTGGTGAGGGAGTTTCACGACCTTCAGCAGAACAACGAGACTGTGACGGAGATCACCACCAAGTTTCGGGAACGAGCTTTGTTGATCCCACAGTACACAACATATGAAGACTTCAGGAAGATGAGATATCATTCCATGCTAAGGGATGATATCCGGGAGTTTATGAGTTTTACAGGGTGCAAAACCCTGAATGAGATGGTGGAAAAGGCCCGGGAACGGGAGATGGAGTTAGATTTCCACACCAAACGGAAACCGGAGCAGGCACAGACAACAGTGGGTCAGGATAAGAAGCCTAAGACCTCTGATACTTCTAGCAGGGTTAGGGCCGGTGTGCCAAGTGCAGAAAACCGTATAATGGGGCTTGTCGAGGGGCAGCCTCGGGATGTTATGCTTGTGGCCAATCAGGCCATGTGATCAGATATTGCCCCAAGAAGGTCTTGATTTGCATCCACTACAACCAGACCGGCCACAAAGAGGGTCGATTGTCCGAAGTTTCAGGGTGGGGGAGGAGCGGTGGCGGTGCCTGCGCCCGCCACGATGAGAATTACTGATGGCTGCCCTGTCAAGGCGGAAGTCCTGGCCATGAAGAGTCGTGCATTTCAGTTGACCGCCAAGGAGGCTCGGGCAGTACCAGACGTTGTGGCTGGTACGTATCTATTATTCTCTGCTCATTATGATTTGTATGACTTATGTATGTATTATGCTTGTATAGGGACCTTTTTGTTCAATGGTAGGACGACGCATGTTTTGTTTCATTCGCGGGCTACCCGATTGTTCGTATCTCTTGCGCTAAGCAAGAAGTTTCGGGACGCACCCGGAGCTTTGGATTCCCCACTCGAGGTGGAGATTGTAGATGACCGCACCGTTAGTGCTGTGAGGGTGTATCGAGATTGTGTCCTAAATGTTCTTGGAGAGAGGTTCTGTGTCGACCTAGTCCTAATACCATTTCGAGGGATGAAGGTGTTTGTCGGGATGGATTGGTTGGGGCCAACGGGGCCATGATCGATTGTGAGCGCCAGTTGGTGAGGGTTCGAACCCCAAGTGGGGGAGAACTGGTTATTCATGGTGAGAGGGTCTCTCAAGGACTGACCCTCTGTTCGGCTGCAAGGGCGAGGAGGTTTTTACAGCAGGGTTGCATGGGATTTATGGCCTATGTCTCAGATATGAGAATGGCGACTATGACGGATGTGGGCAGTGTGCCAGTGGTGTAGGATTTTTGGGATGTGTTCCCCGAAGAGTTACCAGGAGTGCCTCCGGAGAGGCAAGTGGAGTTTCTCATTGACCTGGTGTCGGGTGTCGCCCCGATAGAAAACGCACCATATCGGTTGGCACCACCGGAGATGCAGGAGTTATCTGCGCAGCTTCAGGAGCTGATGGAACGGGGATTCATTCATCCAAGCAGTTCCCTCTGGGGTGCACCGATCCTTTTCGTGAAAAAGAAGGACGGATCACATAGGATGTACATCGATTATAGAGAACTGAACAAACTAACAATGAAGAACCATTATCCGTTACCAAGAATCGATGATTTGTTCGATCAGCTTCAGGTTGCATCTTGGTTTTCCAAGATTGATCTTCGGTTGGGATATCATCAGATGAGGATTCAGTATGAGGATATACCGAAGATGACTTTTAGGACTCGGTATGGGCACTATGAGTTCGTGGTGATGCCGTTCGGGCTCACCAATGCCCCAACAACGTTCATGGACCTCATGAACAGAGTGTGCAGGCCGATGTTGGATCGGTCGGTGATTATTTCTATCGATGATATTCTGGTCTACTCTAAGACTAGGGAGTAGCACAAGCAGTATTTGGGAGAGGTATTAGAAACCCAGAGGGCGGAGAAAATTTATATGCGAATTTCTCCAAGTGTGATTTCTGGTTGTGGGAAGTATAATTTTTAGGGCATATTATCAATCAGGAGGGTATTTCAGTTGATCCAACAAAGGTTGAGGTTGTGATGCGGTGGGAAGTACATACGAATGCATTAGAGATTCGTAGCTTCTTAGGCATAGCGGGCTACTATCGGAGATTTATCCAGGATTTATCCAAAATTATTATGCCATTGACCCGCTTGACCAAGAAAAATGTGACTTTTCGGTGGGGTGTGGATCAGCAGATGGCTTTTGAGACCCTGAGATAGAGGTTATGCGAGGCTCCAATTCTAGCACTACCCGAGGGGTTAGATGATTTGGTGGTGTACTACGACGCGTTGATCTCAGGGTTAGGTGCGGTACTGATGCAGAGGGGGCATGTGATAGCTTACACCTCGAGGCAGTTGAAGCCTCATGATTCAAATTACCCCACTCATGACTTGGAATTGGGAGAAGTGGTGTTTGCCCTCAAGATTTGGAGGCACTATTTATATAGAGTGCGGTTCACTATATATACCGATCACAAGAGTCTGAAGTATCTGATGGATCACCGGAACCTAAACATGCGACAAAAGAAGTGGTTAAATGTGCTAAAAGATTATGATTGCGAGATTTTCTATACCACCCAGGGAAGGCCAATGTGGTGGCCGATGCATTGAGCCGCAAGACTGTGGGGTCCCCGATTAGGGACATTTGTATGAGGATGACCGTGATTTCACCTTTGTTGGATATAATCAGGGAGGCCCAAGTCAAGGGGGTAAAGAAGGAGAACTAGAAGATAGAGAAATTTTGGGGGTAGTATCCATTGTTTGTACCCATGACAGGGGGAGTGAGACAAAGGTTATTAGAGGAAGCGCACAAGTCCAAGTTCTCTATACACCCAGGAGCTATGAAAATGTATAGGTATTTGGGGCTAAGCTATTGGTGTCCCTGCATAACACGGGAAATCACCTGGTTCGTGGAGCGGTGCTTGACCTGTAGGAAGGTCAAGGCCGAGCATCAGCGGCCTCATGGCAAGGTTTAGCCACTACCCATTCCTATGTGGAAGTGGGAGGAAATCACCATGGAATTCATCACGAGGCTATCCAGGACGACGAGGGGTGTAGACGTCATATAGGTGATCGTAGATAGATTGATAAAGAGTGCCCACTTCATTCCGATTTCCGAAAGTATATCCACATAAAATTTGGTAGATATATATATATATATATATATATATATATATTTATGTACGAGAGGTGGGTGGCGACACACGGGGTGCCGGTGTCGGTGGTCTCCGACAGGGATGTCCGGTTCACTTCCAGATTTTGGAAGAAATTCCATGAGGAGCTGGGCACTCAGTTACATTTTAGCATGGCGTATGAGCCTCATACCGACGGCCAGAGTGAGAGGATGATCCACACGTTGGAGGACATGCTTAGGGCATGCATGCTGGATTTTGGAGGGAGTTGGGATACATACCTCCCACTAGAAGAGTTCTCGTACAACAACAGTTATCATGCTAGTACTAACCGAGCCCCATTTAAGATGTTATATGGCCGAAGGTGCAGGACCCCAATGTGTTGGGATGAGGTTGGGCATCGGGTCATGGGGAGCACTGAGGTAGTGCTCATGACTACCGAATTGATTTAGCAGGTGTGCGACCAGTTGCGAGTCGCACAGAGCCACCAGAAGAGTTATGTTGATCAACGACGATCATACCTTGAGTTCCAAGTGGGGGACATTGTACTGCTGAAGGTGTCGCTCTGGAAAGGGATTATTAGGTTCCGAAAGAGAGGAAAGTTGGCGCCTCGGTTTATAGGCCCGTTTAGGATCTCGGCTTGAGTGGGCAAGGTGGCGTATCGTTTAGAGCTGTAAGAGGAACGTAGTTAGATTCACAATACCTTCCATGTGTCTCAACTTCGGAAGTGTGTCGCTGACGAGTCTGTAGTCATTTCCTTAGATGATATTCAGTTGGATGGGAGCCTAAATTATGTGGAGAGGCCAGTCGCCATATTAGACTGGAAGACGAAGGGTCTTCGGAACAAGGAGGTGAAATTGGTAAAGGTGCAATGGCAGCACCGAAAGGGTTCCGAATGGACCTGGGAGCCAGAGTAAGAGATGTGGGAGCATTACCCCGATTTGTTTGCAGCTACGGACTTCGGGGACGAAGTCTAGTCCATGTGGGGGACAGTTGTAACACCCAAAATTAGGTATGACTTTATAGCCGTTGAAGTATCTCTATTTTGGCATGAGAGACCCTTAAGTACGTTGCGCATACTTATGAGTACGCTTAGTGTACTTGGTGAGGAGGAACGTGGAGGAACAGCACGTACGCTGGGCGTACCAGGAGTACGCTGGGCGTATGTAGCAGCATTTTCAAACCCTAAAAAACGGACTTGAGACCTATATAAACATCCTTAACTCCTTTGAACCTCACCTTTATCAGCCTCCTTCACCATCAAACGCACCTGAAAAACCCTAATATCATTTGTGAGTGTAGCTTGAGCTTAAGAGTGCATTTTGTGGGTATTTTAGTGTTCATCCAAGAAGAGGAAGTTTCCAAGGGAGCTTGGAGTGTTACTTAGCTTCAAGAATCTGCTTATTGTCGACCTTGAGGAGCTTCTGGAGGTATAAACATTGTACCTTTCCATTTTAATCACTAGATGTAGCTAAGGTTTCTAGTCTTTTCCCTTTAGTTGGTCTTAGACCCTTTTCTTGTGAGTTAAGCAACTCCAGAGGATGGAGAAGACAAATCTGAGGTACCTTAGTCCTTTTCCAACATAAAAATGGAGACTTGGTGGGAGTTTAGACCTCATGCATAGGTTAAGAGCTTCAAAATGGTCTTAATGAGGGTGTTGGGATCATATGGGACATGCAATGGCATAAACTTGCCAACTTTATGCCTTGGGTCGTATTAATAGGCCTAGATCTGACTTCTGGACATAAAAGAATCAATCATTAAGTAATTAATGGAAAAAGTGCTTAATCTGTTAGTACGTCGAGCGTAGATCTGTGTATGTCGCACATAAGTCCCTGAGCCCCAGTACGATGCGCGTACCAGGGTGGTACGTTGACCGTATGTGTCGTAGATGGGATTGGACCTATTTCGAGCTTTTGAGCTATTTGGCCTCACTTGGTTATAGGATTTGGTTGCATTCTGTGAATTGTGGGCCATTTCATCTGTTATGGGCTTTGGATATATTGATTGGGCTTTAATGGGCGAAGAGGCCCATTAATGAGGTTGGACTTAGACTTTAGGCCCATTAGCAAAGAAAGGATAATTAGGCCTCATGAAGGGGTTGAAGTTTGGGTTTCTTTTGACTAGGTAAGGTCTTAACATTAATTTATTATTATCATTCAACACGAGAGGTTCTAGACTGTTACAAGAGTAGCTTTTGTATTTCAGCGGACAGAGGTGAGTCTCCTCACCATACCAATGGGTCTAAGGCACCAAGGCCGACCCATTATGTGATCATGATATATGTATTATTTATTTTGTGTTTGATATGCTATGTGATTGTGTGTTTTGTATGGAAGACCATGGGAGAGCCCATGACACTTGGATGTAAGACCATGAGAAGAGCCCATGGCTTTCATATCAAAGACCATGGGAGAGCTCATGGCACTTAGGTGTAAGACCATGTGGGAGCCCATGGCATCCTAGAGTAAGACCCTAGGGACGAGCACATGGCATCCTTATCTGTTGTATGCATGGCTTATGTGATATGTGTGTAACTTTAATTATCTAACATGATATGTGTATATGTAGTGTGTGGTATGCTTTGGGGAACTCACTAAGCATTTCGCTTACAGGTTGTTGATTTGTTTCAGGTACATCTGAGCCCAAGGGCAAGGGCAACACGTGATGGCGTTGTGCGCATTCTATCTCTCTTCCATTGATACATTTTGGGGACACTCTGATGTTTTTGAATAATATTGTATTGAACGTGGTTTTGAAAACAATTGTGTTGGAATTCTTGGTTATGCCAATGTGTTTGACTAATTTAAAATGAAAAATTTCTTTGAAAAAATTGGGCCGTTACATATGAGCTGTCCTTTTAGGCTCTTGGAGGTGTTTGGAGCCATAGAAATTGGGTCTTGATGGTTTAGCCTCAACCATGCAAGTGTTAGATGGCCACAAAGTGTGTCTATGGACTTAACTCATGTATTAACCCCCATCCATGCATGCAAAAGCATAAAGTTAATAACTTTATTGTTTAGGGCGCATTTAAAGGCCTGGATCTATGTTTTGGACATTAGGACTTAACTAATTAATTCACAAGGAAGCTCTTAGGATGGTTGTCCAGTACACTTAGCATACCCTTGGTACGTTACACGTACTGGGTTAATCTCCTCTATCTGGTCAAGGCCAGTGTACGTGCCAAGTATGTCGCGCGTAAGCATGTAGTGGGTTAAAAGTATGGTCTTTAGGATTTTGGACTTGGAATTGTTAGGCCTCAAGACCACCTTTGGATTAAGGCCTCTAGGCCTAGGACTAGGATTTATGGTATTGGTCCTTAAATCTTAGTTGTATGCACTTGGACATTTTAATTTGGAAGTTGGGCCTTCGGAGGAAGAGGCCCCATAGGGCAAAGATTAGGGAACCTTTTCCTTATGTTATGAATTGGGGTTTGGGCCTTGGGGTCAAGTTTAGACCCAAAGACTAATTAGGAAGTTTATTGTGCTATAGGGAGAGGAGTCTCGAGTCATCCATGGAGTACTATTTGACATCGTAGTTGAGGTGAGTCTCCCTTCGTGAATATTATGGGTTGAAGACACCAATGTCGGCCCTTTATTTATTTTATAGTGTGATGGTTGTCTGTGTAATAATTTTCAGTGTTCACGTATTTCTTTATGACTATGTGGTTTATATATGTTATTATGTGGTAGTGGTAGGAGCGAAATAGACCCTGTAATCGGTTGAAATAGCCCGGAGGGTAGGTTGGGCACCCAGATTTGCCTGGTAGGGTAGGTCAAGCACCTAGATATGCTCGGCAGGATAGGTCAGGCACCCAAACATGCCTGACAATATGTTTGTGTTATATGTGGTATGGTGGGGGAACATACTAAACTTTGTTCTTACTGTTTTAGTTTGTGTTTCAGGTACTTCTAGCTCGAAGGAGAAGGGGCCGGCTTGATCGCGTCTGATCACACTATGATTTTCCGTAGTAGGGATTTTGGGACTTATGCTCTGATAATGTTTTTCTACAAATTGTCTTGATCATACACTATAACTATCTTGTGTTTCGTGATTTTGAAATCAATGATGTTTTATGTTTGTATTTTGGTAAACATAAAAATGAAAATTTTTTAGTCATATTTTTTGGGATGTTACAAGTTGGTATCAGAGCCTTGGTATGAGGGATTTGGACATACTCTCGGGTGTGTCTAAAATCAAATCGAGGGTTTGATTGATTTTCATAAGAAAAACATTTTTAGAACGTTAACAAAAGACAAGATGTGTGATGTGTGTAATCAACCGGGCTCAAGTAAGTTTTCCCCAAGATACCCACACTTGTTATCTGCTATAAATTGATTTATGAATATGTAAACTGCATGCTAGTTAACACTAGGGATCTGCTCAAATCTTGCATGAAAATATGCTAGGAGAAATGCCTTACATGCCTGCTACAGGAGCTTGTAGGCTTGAATGCTAGTACTGATTTTTATATGATGCAATGACCTGATTAGGGTATGGTTTGTAACATCCTGATTCCCAGGTGAGAGATTTGATTCTTTTTGCATGTTTTCTCATTGGAACTCGGTGAGTTGATAGCCTCAACTTGTCATGTTGAAGGGATTTTGGGCCGCATATTTTTATGGACCAACTCGGCGACTTGCTGAGGGGAACTTGACGTGTTGATGTGGGAAACCCTAAATAATAGGTTTTTGTACCCTATATAATCCTCTTAAGTACCTAGGACTGATCTTTTATCAACCTCCAAACCCTCATATCGGCCCTTGTGATCCTAATCATCCTTCCATCTCATTTGTGAGCTACTGTGGTATTTTAGAGCAAAAGAAGAAGAAAGTTGGAAGAAGGAAGCAAGGATCTAGCAAGTAAAGCTCTCATCTTCAGTTTGACACTCTTCTAGACCTTTGTAAGTGTCCAAGATCTGATTTTTATTCCTCTATGTAGCTAGATCTTCATTTTTGTCCCTTTTTCTCCTTATTCTTGGATGTTGCATTGGATAAAGCTCATAAAGGTTGCAACTTTATGAATCTCCAGGTCAAGGTGACCTTGTATTGGTTTGGATCTGGTCTTTCGCCAAGTTTTGATGCCATGCATGGGATTTAAGTCATATTTTCCCCTTTTTAACCCATTTTGGGTTCAAGACACGCATTGGACATGCATGTGTATAGAGTACCAACCTTTGGGCTGATTTTGGTGCTAGAATCTCTTCTGGAAAGGGTGTGTTTCAGATCTCAAGGATTTTGTGCTTATTGGTTAAGCTCTTGAATCTTTAAACCTTTTGGTTGAGTTTTTGAGCACTTAGGGTAGCCCCAAAGGATAAAGTTGGAAACTTTATCCTTTTGATAGCATTTGAGGTTAGATTTGAGTCTTGGAGTTCCTTAAATCGTAGGATTAGTTGAATGTGTTAAGCTGGGGAAAACTCGGAGAGTTTTCCAGCCAACTCGGCGAGTTGGCTAGGGTTTTCCAGACCTTCTGTGTATTATAGAAACTCGACGAGTTCATTGGTGTACTCGATGAGTTGTTTCAACATGGATTGTTGACCTTGATCGTTGACTGTGACTTTGACCATGGTTGGCCAAGTTTGACCTTAAGGGGTATTTTGGGTATTTTGTTATTTTGGGTTTTTGATGGTTCTTGGTCATTTGGATGGGTAGGTACTGGTTGGAGATGAGATTCGGATGTCGGGACCTCATCAGTTATGGATCAGATCGAGAGGTGAGTCTTCTTCACTTTACTTACAGGTCGAAGGCACCAATACCGGCCCATTGAATTGATATCTCGCTATTCATGTTGCTATGTTGTTATGATCTGTTAGATCGGTATCATGGTAGATAGAATGATGCTATTCTTAGTGATTTGTTAGATATATTTGACTGGCTGTAGATTGTTATATGATTATCTGTTATATGTGCACATGTATGATTGGTGGCTGATGCTTATGTACTTTGTACGTAAGCCAATAGGCCTGGGGTATTCCGTTCCAATGGTTGATTAGACCCATAGTAAGTTGGCATTCTATCATGATGGTTGAAGGGCATGGGATTTTCCAACCCGATGGTTTATTGGACCCATAGTATGTTGGCACTCCAACCCGATAGTTGATGGGCCTGGGGTATTCCATCTTGAGGATAATTGGACCCATAGTTTGTTGTTTGTCATATATGTTATCTGTTGTGTGTTGGTACTCTGGGGTAACTCACCAAGCTTCGTGCTTACAGTTTTTGTTTGTGGTTCCAGGCACTTCAGTGGACCGTGACAAGGTGAAGGCGTGGCCGTACACATCCTCGTGTTTTTAGGACTTATGATTCTGGGAAACTCTGATAATGAAAATGTTTTGAAAACTATGTTGTAAACGATTCCGATTTTTAAATAGTTTTTTAGAAACAATGGTTTTTGTAACTACCTCTTTAGTGAATGGGTTGTTTTGAAAAGTTAAAAATTTGTTGAAATTTTTTGGATGTTACTAGTTAGTATCAGAGCCTTGGATTGAGTGAATTGCAGGAACACACGTTTTAATCTAGTCTCAAACTAAGGAAAAAATATTTTAAAAATGATTTTCAAATGGTTTTCAAAATAAATAAGCAGGATGCGATGTGGATGATCATCCGGAGCCAATAAGTAGACCCCAAATTACCACATAGTCATTTGAGATTATGTTGTAATATGTTAGAACAATATGCTAGTGTTAGGCTAGGGATCTTCAGGAATTTTCCTGATAGAATTGCTTGATTATATGATGCCTTATCTTTTGTAGAATGTGTTATTGATTGTTATATGACTCTTTCGTGTGTGATCTAACTATTGAGTGAATGCGCTAAGTCACATATTGCATGAGTTAAATGGCCTTAGTTTAAGGGATTTGGTCCTATTGTGCAGCTCTTGTTTGAGTCCAACCGTTGCAAGATTGAATCTTTTAACCTAAGATTGTTTAAGTTGTGTAGTATGTGGTAGTTATATGGCACCAATGGAGGGTCGTGGGGTAGTTGGTGGCAGGATGAGTTATGTGGGGTCATCCGGACAGTCGCAATATGTTTAGCCTTCCTCTAGGGAGTGAGGATGGAGTGCATGAGTATGCTAGTACGTATCATGGATGATGGGAGTTAGAGATCGGAACTTCGTATGGGAATCCGTCGGATTTTATTATGTTTTAGTGCCAGTCGACTCTACTTCTCAAATGCTGCTTGCTTTTTGCTTTGTGGGACTCTTGAGTGATGTAAGTTAGTTGTTAAGTGAATATGTAATGTCACATGTAATTAAGCTTGAATAATCTTAGAGTGATGGGTATGACCCTATTCTGCAACTTTTGTCTGAATCCAACCGTTGTAAGGATAAGTATTTTACTTGAAGGATTATCTTAGCTTTACTACATGTGATTGTGTTCACGAAGGAGATAACCGACATTATGAAGAGTTCTTTAGCATCTGATGGCAGGGGAGATGGGGGATCCTAGGAAGTATTTTAGTGCGGTTGTTTCGTTGTTGAGTGGGTATTGGGAGTATTACCATGAGTAGGTCTTAGAGGACCCGAGATGGTCCGTGAGGAAAGTATGGAGAGGTATGGAAGGTAGTATTAGGCCCATACTACTGGAAGCATAGGATCCATACTTAAATCGAGGAGAGTTTTGGGGATTCTAAAGATCGGTCGGGAGAGATTAGCATAGTTTGATACCATGATTAGTAGCATTAGCTCCGTATCTATCCATCTTGGTCATGGTTGCTCGGGCATGAGGTTGGGTCTGATAATGGTTCGGACCCAGCAGCAATATTTGTTCGGATTGATTGGTACAAACATTTTGGAGCTTGTTGGCTTTGAGGTCTCGAGGGTTCAGCTCAAGGCGATGCATTTGAGTCATAGGGCTCAAGGATGGATCGACTGTTATAATCAGTTGGGGATTACAAATGAAAGTAGGGTGGTTGATTGATGGTTGGTATGTCGTTGTCTATGGTGGGGACCTTGCCCCCATTCGGTTTCCGAGTTCATGGGAGAAGTGAGTAGGCTTGTGACCTTCAAGGTTAGGAGATAAGCCCAACTTGGGGTCGGTTTGTCGCGATGTTCGGAAGCAGGATGTCAACGTGGTAGTGTGAAAATGCGTGGATGTGTTATGGGTTCTTTGTGATGTGATTAAGTGTTCGTGTACATGGTTTATAGCAGGACGGTCACCGATCTGGCAGTTGGAAGTGCAGGCAAGGAGTGTATATTCTGGGATCATAAGTCAGTATTTGTTTACGCTCCTGTAAGGGATCCTTAATGATTAGTGGTCATTAATGGAAATTTCGGAGGTCTTCAACTGAAATTTAGGATTCTCTTTGGATTTGTTTGATCCTTATCTTGAAGATCATCCTGCATGTGCTTTTACTTCCAGGGTCAGGGATGGTTGAGCCTGGTCGAGCCGGTTGAGTTATGGGTTCGTTTCAACACCAGTGGGTGGTGTTTTGAATCCTACACGGGGGAGAGCTGGATATTCTGCTTGGAAGATCATCAATCTGTTGAATCATAGGGAATTACAGTGCGATTATGTAGAATCTCGATTAATGATTTGTTTAAGGCAAGGACATATAGTAGGTGTCTATCGGATGTACGGGTCCGGAGGTTCATGGGTTGTTTCTCAACAAAAAGTGGCTGGTCAAGGAGCTCATTATAGCTCGTGGCTTTTTTGGAGTTCTCTATGATTAAATGCGGAACCGTTAGGATCACTCAGGTCGAATAGTGTTGGAGGGAAATTGTCAGTTGGGTGTAAGAATTTCTAATTGTAGTCTAGCTTGGACAAAGATTGGTCAGGGAATCAGTTTCAATTCGGTGCTTTCAGCCCCACAAGTGTTTTGGTGACTTAAGGTAATGTGTTCGCGATTGTTAGTCGCATCATTTGTCATGAAACAAAGGATTTTGAAGGTTTTAGTGTGACAGTTGAACTTCCATGGATGTGTCAGCTTATCATCAAATTTAGCATGTTCTATGTTCCTTTGGTCTCTGAGTATGCTTGCCTTAAAGGATGATGTGGAGTTTTAGTTCATAATAGGCTTGGGTTTGGTGACATTCAGGATCACTTTAGAAGTCTTCTCCAGTTGTTTTTCTATTGGAGGAATTTGTTAAGTCTCAGGAGAGTAGGGAATCTTGTTTCGATCGATCATGAGGATGTCTTTTGTTAATGATTGAGGTTCGTCGTTCGATAGAACTCTGGTATTTCTGCCTTTTTTATGGATGAGGTTATGGGTTCCCTAAGGATGCACATTGTGGTAATCATTGGAGGGTTTATGAGCTAGACAAGATAGATTTGGGGCTTGGTTCGAATTATGTGGATGATTCATTTAGATGGTAGCCTTTGAATTGGAACAAGGGTTGAACCGTTATCCTATTCTCGAGTCGTGGGCGACCATGATTTCACCGGCTCTGCATGGGTAGTAGCCAGTTCTGTGAAAGGGATTGGGCGTGGTTTACTCTTCGCCTTAGGGGTGCTGTTAGTGTTGAGAGGGACATTGCTTAGGTCCCTGCAAGGCAGTGGAAAGGGGGTTGAGAGTTTTTTTGCCCATGGTGTGATTCGCGAGTCCCATGTAAAGATGTAATGTCGATATGAATGGCATAATAGAAGGATGTTTTGGTTAGGATGTCCTAGTCTTTCGGGTTCTTGGGAACCTTGTTGCTGGATCAGGCGTGAGACTGGTTGTCTCAATGGTGGTTGAGGAAAATCTTTGTATCCAAGTTTAGTTTCGGGTTGCCATGAATCAGAAGATTTTGGGAAATGCAAGGGTAGGTCGTTGGGTCTCGATTCATGAGTTTAGACCCGAGTGATATCTATTTTGGCATTCCAATCTAGGGTATTCCATCCCGAGGATGACTGGACCCTATGATTGATTGTCCCGACATATTTGGTATTCCAAACCGATGGTTGATTGGACCAAACATGCATATGATACGAGGGTATTCCATCCTGAGGATGACTGGGCCCATCGTAGGCCTACCTAGTACTCCAACCCGAGGCTGATTAGGCCAGGCATGAGTTTTTGTGCTTGAGAGTTGGTTGTTGTGTGAGTTGGTTTGGGAGTTAAAGGAAGTGGTGTATTGTTGGCACTAGACGATTCATCCCCCGGTTTGTCTTCCATTGTTCGTTATGTCCTTGGAAATTTTGTCATTAGAATGAGCTTTCTCTCGAAGGAATATCTAATCCCCTTGTGTCAAGTGAAGAGTTGTCGGCAGCCATGTATAATCTGTGATTTCTAGAGGGGGAACTCGGGTTATCAGAATTTGAGTAGTCTGTTTTGGGGATAAGTGGAATGGTGTTAGCAATGGTTCATTATGGGCAGTCTTTCAGGGAGTCAGACCGAATTTTAGATTCCCGATTTCAGGTTTTGGTAAGGTAGAGTTGTTTTGTGCAAGGGATTAAAGATTCATTCATTTTCGGGTTTGGAGAATTTTGTTAAGGTTGTGATCAATTAATGGAAATTCGGATTGATTGTTCAGTTTGGGTTGTGAAGATGAATCCTTGCGGGAGCATTTGTGAATGGTTCTATCTGTCTGGGAGTCCGACATTGTTCTGAGTTTTCAATTTCAGGTATATCAGTTGGATACATGTGGCCTAAGGAAAAGTATAGGTTTATTCTAGTGAGAACTTGTGATATCTTCTATTTTGGGTTCGACATCAGTAAGGGTGGGTGGTCATCCGAGCAAGGTGACTTCCCCATTCATTTTGGGATTCAGGGAGTCCTGTCGGGATCGTTAGTTCGGTAAAGGAGATAGCAACAAATGATTTCGAGGACGAAATCTAAATCAAGTGGGGGAGAGTTGTAACATCCTGATTCCTAGATATGAGATTTGATTCTATAAGAATGTTTTCTCATTGGAACTCGGCGAGTTGATAGCCTCAACTCGGCATGTTGAAGGGATTTTGGTCCACACATTTTTATGGACCAACTCGGCGAGTTCGTGAGGGGAACTCGACGTGTTGATGGCTGGGAGGGAAACCCTAAATTTTAGGGTTTTGTAACCTATATAATCCCCTTAAGTCCCTAGGGATGATCTTTTATCGGCCTCAAGCCCTCATATCGGCCCTTGTGAACCCTAATTATCCTTCCCTCTCATTTGTGAGCTAGTGTGGTATTTTGGAGAAAAAGAAGAAGAAAGTTTGATGAAGGAAGCAAGGATCTAGCAAGTAAAGCTCTCATCTTCAGTTTGACACTCTTCTGGACCTTTGTAAGTGTCCAAGATCTGATTTTTATTCCTCTATGTAGCTACATCTTGAGTTTTGTCCCTTTTCTCCTTATTCTTGGATGTTACATTGGATGAAGCTCATAAAGGTTGCAACTTTATGAATCTCCAGGTAAAGTTGACCTTTTAATGGTTTGGATCTGGAATTTAGCCAAGTTTTGATGCCATGCATGGGGTTTAATTCATATTTTCCCCTTTTTAACCCATTATGGGTTCAAGACACGCATTGGACATGCATGTCTATAGAGCACCAACCTTTGGGTTGATTTTGGTTCTAGAATCTCTTCTGGAAATGGTGGGTTTCAGATCTCAAGGATTTTGTGCATATTGGTTAAGCTCTTGAATCTTTAAACCTTTTGGTTGAGTTTTTGAGCACTTGGAGTAGCCCCAAAGGATAAAGTTGGAAACTTTATCCTTTGAATACCATTTGAGGTTAGATTTGAGTCTTGAAGTTCCTGAAATCGTAGGATTAGTTGAATGTGTTAAGCTGGGAAAACTTGGAGAGTTTTCCAGCCAACTCGGCGAGTTGGCTACGGTTTTCCCGACCTTCTAAGTATTATAAAAACTCAACGATTTCAATGATGCACTCTATCAGTTGGGTGAACATGGATTGTTGACATTGATCGTTGACTTTGACTTTGACCATGGTTGGCCAAGTTTGACCTTGAGGGGTATTTTGGGTACTTTGGTATTTTAGGATTTTGATGGTTATTGATCATTTGGATGGGTAGGTATTGGTTGGAGCTCATATTCGGATGTCGGGACCTCATCAGGTATGATCAGATCTAGAGGTGAATCTTCCTCACTATACTTTTGGGTCAAAGGCATTAATGTCGGTCATTGGATTGATATCCCGTTATACATGTTGCTATGTTGTTATGATCTATTAGATCGGTATCATGGTAGATAGGATGATGCTATGCTTAGTGATATGTTAGATCTGTTTGACCGCCTGTAGATTTTTATATGATTATATGTTATATGTGCACATGTGTGATTGGTGGCTGAGGCTTCTCTGCTTTGTGTGTATGCCAATAGGCATGGGGTATTCCAACCCGATAGTTGATTGGCCCATAGTATGTTGGCATTAAAACCCAATGGTTGGAGGGCCTGGGGTATTCTAACACGATGGTTGATTGGACCCATAGTATGTTGGCATTCCAACCAGATGGTTAAGGGACTTGGGGTATTCCATCCCGAGGATGATTGGACCCATAGTATGTTGTTGTCAGATATGTTATCTGTTGTGTGTTGGTACTCTAGGGGAACTCACTAAGCTTCATGCTTACAATTTTAGTTTATGGTTTCAGGTACTTCAGTGGACCGTGGTAATGTGACGGCGTGACCATAGACATCCTCGTGTTTTTGGGACTTATGATTCTAGGAAACTCTGGTAATGAACATGTTTTGAAAACTATGTTGTAAACGATTCCAATAGTTAAATAATGTTTTAGAAACAATTGTTTTTGTAACTACCTTTTTAGTGAATGGGTTTTTTTGAAAAGTTAAAATTTGTTGAAATTTTCTGGATGTTACATGGTTGATTCTTGATACTTAAACCTGAATGCGCTTGCTTCGTGCTGCTAGGAATTCCAACTAACTTTAGTTAACTAGGGAGTGAATGCAATAAGTTACATGTTTTGTGAACCTAATTATTTTTTAAGGTTAGGTTTGGCTATACTACGTAGTTCTTTTTTGAGTCCAACCGTTGTAAGTAAGACCTCTCATTCGAAGAATTATCTGGTTTTAGTAATATGTAACTGTGTTCGTGCGCTAGTTAGAGGAAGTCATGGGAGTCCTTTCGGAAGCTGAGGGCAGTGTGTGGAGAGAGTTCTGTCCTAAGGGTGTGTCTAGGAAGATATTAGGGCTAGGAGCCTTACCTAGGTTCAATTGTATGAATGGATTGGAAGTGACCTGGAAGATTCAAAGCAATCCTTGAGGAAAGTACGAATAGATGTGGAATGTAGTATGGGCCCGTACTACTGAAAGCAGAGGATTCGTACTCGATTTAGGGAGTGCCGCGAGGAAGCCAGGAGTACTTGTAGAATGTGAAATCTTGCAATTTGTATTCATGATCCTAATGGTTGTATGGTTTGTTTCAGAATGGTGACGACACGTCAGGGAGTAGGAGGTTCTGGATCTAGGTCTGTTTCAGGTACGGGTTCTAAGCCGTTTGATTTCAGGGATTTCAGGGGGTGTGGAGCACCAGTCTACGTCGGGGTGAAAGACCCCATTGCAGCTAGACAGTGGAGAGCAGACATCGAGTCTGCTTAGCTGACCAACTTCTTCCCTGAGGGGTCGAAGGTCAGATTTGTTGCGGGTTGTTTGAGGGATCGGGCCAGGGACTAGTGGGAGGAGGTTGGTTATGCTTTGGGAGGTCCGACCATTGAGGCCATGACCTGGCCAGATTTCGTGACCAGGTTCTGGGCAGAGTTCGCGCCAGTAGTGGAGATTCAGCAGCTAATCAGAGAGTTTTTGGACATGAGAGACATGACAGACACGGTGGCGGAGATTACCGCCAAATTCATGGAGAGGGTATTGTTGGTGCCCCACTATGCAGCTAATAAGGATATGAAGAAAACCCAATATCACAACATGTTGAGAGCAGACATCAGGGAGTTAGTTACTCGGAATTGCCCAACTCTAGACGATATGATTGCCAGGGCACAAGAGCGAGAGAATTATATGGAGCACATTAGGAAGAGGAAGGCAGAGACTGGTCAAACTGTTGGGGTTTCAGAGATGAAACCCAAGGGATTCGAGCCGAGGTAGAAGGCCCAGCAGGGCCGCAGCCTCTGTGGGAAATGCGGCCAACCACATAGGGGAGCTTTTAGGGCAAGGGGCTCAGGCTGCTATAAGTGCGGCAAGACTGGACACTTTAGCATGGATTATACTGCCCCTACTCTCACCCTTTAGACATCAGACCTGATTTGCTTTCATTGCAATCAGAGGGGCCACAAGAATTCCTGTTGCCCGAGTTTAGCATCGGGAGCACTAGTGGTGGAACCAGCTCCAGCATCCCAATGGATCACAGATAGCCGTCAGGGCAAGACGGATGCTCCAGTGGTGAGGAGTCGAGCCTTTCAACTGACCGTCGAGGAGGCGCGGGCCACACTAGATGTGGTGATGTGGAATGTTTCTTTCCTTTAACTTTTATTTTATGTCAATTTCGATACTTATATTTTATGTGTTTTGTTCTAGTGTCGTTCCATGTGAATGATATTCTTGTTTTGGTGTTGTTCGACTCGGGGGCCACCCGATCTTTCGTATCTCTTGCACTCAGCAAAAGGTTTGTCGGATCTCCGAGTGTGTTAGACTACTCATTAGAGGTTGATATTGATGATGAGTGGTCCGTCCGAGCATTGAGGATCCATCGGGATTGTGTTTTGAGGATGTGCAACGAGTGTTACTTTATTGACTTGGTTCCCATCCCTTTGTGCGGGAACAAGGTCATAGTAGGGATGGACTGGTTGAGACTTAATGGGGCGGTGATTGATTGCCAGCGCCAGCTAGTGCGTGTGCGGACCCCAAGTGGGGAGACTTGGTGGTACGGGGTGAGGGAGCTCAGCGCGGACCCATTTTATGTTCAGCTGCTAGGGCTAGACGCTATCTCCATTAGGGTTGTTCTGGGGTTGTCGCTTACGTTATGGATACTCAGGACCAGGATAGAGCGACGGTTGATGGGGTGCCAGTTATTCAAGAGTACCCAAACGTGTTTCTAGTGGATTTAGTCGGAGTGCCTCTAGAGAGACAGGTGGAGTTCCAGATTGATCTGGTTCCTGGCACAACCCCAATAGCCAAGGCACCATATCGATTGGCCCCACTGCAGACGCAAGAGTTGTCTATGCAGCTACAAGAGCTGTTAGACAAGGGATTTATCCGGTCGAGTAGCTCACACTAGGGTTCACTGATCCTCTTTGTAAAGAAGAAGGATGGGTCACACCGGATTTGTATTGACTACCAGGAGTTAAACAAGTTAACGGTGAAAAACCGTTATCCACTCCCGAGGATCGATGATTTTTTTGACCAGCTTCAGGGGGCGTCTTGGTTTTACAAGATTGATCTACGCTCGGGATACCACCAGATGAGGCTCAGGTAGGATGATGTGCAGAAGACATCCTTTCGGACTCGTTATAGTCATTACGGGTTCATGATGATGCCTTTTAGGCTTACCAATGCCCCAACCGCGTTCATGGACCTCATGAACCGCGTGTGCAGACCGATGTTGGACCGGTCGTTGATGTATTTATTGATAATATCTTGGTCTATTTCAAGACCTAGGAACAACATGATGGCATCGGCGTGAGGTGTTGGATGCCCTTAGGAGGGAAAGGTTATACGCAAAGTTCTCCAAGTGCAGTTTCTGGGGCACCTTGTCAACCAGGACGGTATTCTCGGGATGAGATGGGAGGTCCTAAAGTCTCCATCTGAGATTCGGAGCTTCCTTGGGCTAACTGGATACCATCGGAGATTTATCCAAGCCTTCTCCAAGATAACAATACTCCTGACCCGATTGAAGAAGAACACTGGCGTTTTCCGCTGCGGACCTGAGCAGCAAGCAGCGTTTGAGACTTTGAAGCAGAAGTTATGCGAGGCGCCAATTTTAACTCTGCCTTAGGGTGTCGAGGATTTCGTAATTTATTGTGACGTGTCTATTTCGGGATTGGGCGCGGTCTTGATGCAGAGGGGGCACATCATTGCATACGCCTTGAAGCAGTTGAAGCCTCACGAGGCGTATTACCTGACGCATGATTTAGAGTTGGGGGAAATGGTTTTTGCCCTCAAGATTTGGTGACACTACCTTTATGGGGTTCATTGTACTATTTGTACAGATCACAAGAGTCTGAGGTACTTGATGGATCAGCCAAATCTGAATATAAGGCAACGTCGATGGTTGGATGTGGTGAAGGAATATGATTGTGAAATCCTTTACTACCCAGAGAAGGCAAATGTGATGGCCGATGCTCTTAGCCGCAAGGCAGTCGCGGCTCTGATCAGGGATATCTGTCTGAGGATGATAGTTGTGACTCCGCTTCAGGAGCGGATTCGGGAGGCTTAGTTGGAGGCAATGAAGGAGGAGCACCGAAAGAGTGAGCACATCTTTGTTCAGATTTCCTCCTTCAATTACGATAGCCGCGGGTTATTGACACTCCATCGTAGAGTGTAGGTTCCGTACTCAGGCGGCGTACGCCAAATCCCGATGGAGGTGGCGCAAAAATCCATATTTTCCATCCATCTCGAAGCGACGAAGATGTATAGAGATCTTCATCCTGATTACTAATGGCCCTACATGAAATGGGATGTAGCCTAGTACGTCAACAGGTGCTCGACCTGTAAGAAGGTCAAGGCCAAGCACCAGAGACCTCACGGCAAGATGCAGTCGTTGAACATCCCCGTGTGGAAATGGGAGGAGATTACCATGGATTTCGTCACTAAGTTGTCGCAGACGGTGCGAGGAGTCGATTCGATATGGTTCATCGTGAATCGATTGAAAAAGAACGCCCACTTCTTTCCAATCCAGGAGAGCATTTCTGCCGAGAAGCTAACGGATATCTATATCTAGGAGGTCATGGCTCGGCACGATGTGCCAGTTTCTGTGATTTCCGACAGAGACATGTAGTTCACTTCCAGATTCTGGAAGAAATTTCATGAAGAGTTGGGTACTCATCTGCACTTTAGCACATCCTTCCACTAGTAGACGGATGGTTAGAGCAAGCAGACCATCCAGACATTGGAGGATATGTTGCGGGCGTGCGTTCTAGATTTTGGTGGTAGCTGGGATACATATCTCCCATTGGCTAAGTTCTCTTATAGTAATAAGTACCACGCCAACATCTACTGGCCTCCCTTTGAGATGCTTTATGGGAGGAAGTGCAGCACCCCGATATGTTGGGGTGAGGTCGGTCAGCGAGTCATGGGGAGTACCGAGGTGGTACTCAAGACGAATGAGATGATCCAGCAGGTCTAGTGTAGGCTACAGACGGCTTAGAGTCGACAGAAGAGTTATGCTGAAAAGTGCTAATCAGACATGGAGTTCCATATTAGGGATATGGTCCTCCTAAAGGTGTCACTTTGGAAAGGTGTGATTCGCTTCAGTAAGTGGGGCAAGTTGGGCCCCAGGTATATCAGACCCTTCAGGATTATAGCCTGGGTGGGCAAGGTGGCGTACCAACTAGACCTCCCGGAGGAGCTCAGACAGATCCACAACACTTTTCATATCCCGTAGCTACGGAAGTGCTTGGTTGATGATTCCGCGGGGATTCCTATAGAGGACATTCAGGTGGATGACCGCCTGAACTACATATAGAGGCCACTTGCAATTCTTGGCAGGAAGACGAAGGATCTGAGTAACAAAAGGGTCGAGTTGGTGAAGGTGTAGTGGCAGCACTGTAAGGGATCAGAATGGACGTGGGAGCCAGAGGACGAGAGGATGGAGCATTACCCAGAGCTATTTCCAATAGCAGCAGCAGACTTCGAGGACGAAGTCTAATTCAAGTGGGGAGATTTGTAATGCACAAGATGTCAAATATTTCTTTTCCTGCTTATAATAATAATAATAATAATAATAATAATAATAATAATAATAATAATGTAACGACCCAAATTATACAAAGAAATTTTTTTATTTTCAATTAGTCAAACACATTCATAACAATGAAATCCAAACACAATTGTTTTCAAAACCACATTCAATACAATATTATTCAAAACTATCAAAGTGTCCCCAAAATCTATCAATGGAAGAGAGATAGATTGCACGCCACGTAATCATGCATTTACCTTGCCCTTGGGCTCAGATGTACTTAAAACAAATCAAAAACTTGTAAGCGAAATGTTTAGTGAGTTCCGTAGAGCATACCACACACTACACATACACATATCCTGTTAGCTAATTAAAGCTACACACATATCACATAAGCCATGCATACAATAGATAAGGATGTCGTGGGCTCGTCCCCAGGGTCTTACTCCAGGATGCCATGCGATCCCTACATGGTCTTACACCTAAGTGCCATGGGCTCTCCCATGGTCTTTGATAGGAAAGCCATGGGCTGTCCTCCTAGTCTTACATCCAAGTGCCATGGGATCTCCCATGGTCTTCCATACAAAATACACAATCACATAGCATATAAAACACAGAATAACTAATACATATATCATGATCACATAATGGGTCGGCCTTGGTGCCTTAGACCCATTGGTATGGTGAGGAGACTCACCTCTGTCTGCTGAATACAAAAGTTGCTCTCCTAACAGTCTGAAACCTCCTGAGCTAAATAATAATATTAATCAATGTTAGGACCTTAGGTTAGTCAAAGGAAAATCCAAACTCCAAACCCATCCATAAGGCCCAATTATCCTTCCCTTGCTAATAGGCCCAAAAATCCATGTCCAAAATTACTAATGGGCCTCTTGGCCCAATAAGGCCCAACCAATATATCCATTGCCCATAACAGATAAAGTAGCCCATAATTCACAGAATACACCATGCCTAATAATCACATGAGTCCCAAATAGCTCAAAGGACCAAAACAGATTTGGCCTATCTGCACTGCGTACGCTCGACGTACCATCCTAGTACATGCAGCGTACTGGACTTGGGACTACGCGCGACGTACACTGAGTTACGCCCAGTGTACAACCAATTTGAGAACTTTCTCCATTAAGTGCTTAATACTCGCTTCCTTTACATCTAAAAGTCAGATATAAGTTTGATAAGACGTCCTAATGCATAAAGTTGGCAACTTTATGCCTTTGCATGTCTCATATACACCCAACACATCTATTAAGACCTTTCCAAGGTCTTTAACCCATGCATGGGGCCAAAACTCCCATCACGACTCAATTTTTATGGTTCTAAAGGACCAAGGGACCTCAGATCTGTCTTTCCCATCTTCTGGAGTTGCTTAAATCACAATGGAGGTCCAAAATCAACCAAAAAGGACAAGGTAGAAAATCCTAGCTTAATCTAGAGATTTAAGATGAAAGATCCAAGCTTTTTAGCTCCAGAAGCTTTGCAAGATGACTATGATGTAGGATCTTGAAGCACCAACTCGTTCCAAGCTTGTTTAACCACCTCTTTTTCTTGGAATGAACACTACAAGAGTCACAACTGCACTTTTCAAAGCTCAAAATGGTCTCACAAGTTTCTCTGGGTTGTAAGGATGTTGTGAGGCAGTGGAGGCTCTCTAGGGTTAAGTCCAAGCGACTTAAGGCCGCTTAAATAGGTCTCATGTCCGAAAATTAGGGTTTTGGACCCCTGACGCGTACGCCCAGCGTACGGCTTGGTACGCCCAACGTACCTCTAGTTCCTCCGCGACCATTCATGCATACTACGCTAAGCGTACACTTAAGTATGCTCAACGTACTTAAAGGGACAATTATGCTATAATGAAATTCTTGAGGGTTTGAAGGCATACTAGATTTAGGGTGTTACAACTCTCCCCCACTTGGACTAGACTTCGTCCCCGAAGTCCGTAGCTGTAAATAGATCGGGGTAATGCTCCCGCATCTCCTCCTCTGGCTCCCAAGTCCATTCGGAGCCCTTTCGATGCTGTCATTTCACCTTTACCAATTTCACTTCCTTGTTCTGAAGCCCCTTTGTTTTCCTGTCTAAGATGGAGACCGGCCTCTCAACATAATTCAGGCTCCCATCCACCTGAATGTCATGCAAGGAGATAACCACAGAATCGTGAGCAACACACTTCTGAAGCTGAGACACGTGGAAGGTGTTGTGAATCTGACTATGCTTCTTTGGAAGCTCTAAACGATAGGCCACATTGCCCACTCGGGCAGTGATCCTAAACGGGACTATGAACTGAAGCCCCATCTTGCTCCTCTTTCGAAACCTGATAATCCCCTTTTAGGGCGACACTTTCAGCAATACAAAATCCCCCACCTGAAACTCAAGATTCGAACGTCGTCGATCAGCATAACTTTTCTGACGGCTCTGCACGAGTCACAACCAGTTGCGCACCTGCTGAATCAATGTGTTAGTCTTGAGCACTACCTCGGTGCTCCCCATGACCCGATACCCAACCTCGTCCCAACACACCGGGGTCCTGCACCTTCGGCCATATAACATCTCGAATGGGACTCAGTCAATACTAGCATGATAACTGTTATTGTACCAAAACTATGCTAGTGGGAGGTATGTATCCCAACTCCCTCCAAAATCCAGCACACATTCCCTAAGCATGTCCTCCAGTGTTTGGATCATCCTATCACTCTGGCCGTCGGTCTGAGGGTGGTACGCCATGCTGAAATGTAACTGAGTGCCTAGCTCCTCATGGAATTTTTCCAAAATTTGGAAGTGAACCGGACATCCATGTCGGAGACCACCGACACCGGTGCCCCGTGTCTCGCCACCACCTCTCGTACATATATATCTGCCAACTTTTCAGCAGATATACTTTCGGAAATCGGAATGAAGTGGGCACTCTTTGTTAATCTATCTACGATCACCCATATGGTGTCTACACCCCTCGTCGTCCTGGGTAGCTTCGTGATGAAGTCCAGGGTGATTTCCTTCCACCTCCACATGGGAATGGGTAGTGTCGTAACCTTTCCATGAGGCCGCTGATGCTCGGCCTTGACCTTCCTATAGGTCAAGCAACTTTCCATGATCCAGGCAATCTCCCACTTCATGCAGGGCCACAAATAACTTACCTCAAGTCCCTATACATTTCCGTAGCTCCTGGTTGTATAGAGAACTTGGAATTGTGCACTTCCTCTAATAACCTCTGTCTCACTCCCCGTGTCAGTGGTACCCATACTCGGCCAAACTGAGTCAAAAGGCCGCGGATATCCTTGACAAACAAAGGATATTGTCCCCGAATTTTCTCTATCTTCCAGTTCTCCTCCTTCGCCACCTCGACCTGAGCCTCCCTGATCATATCCAACAAAGGCGAAATCATGGTCATCCTCATACAAATGTCCTTAATCGGGGACCCCGCCGTCTTGCGGCTCAATGCATCGGCCACCACGTTGGCCTTCCCTTGGTGGTATAGAATCTCGTAATCATAATACTTCAGAACATCCAACCACCTCCTCTGTCGCATGTTGAGGTTCTGCTGATCCATCAGATACTTCATACTCTTGTTATCGGTATATATGGTGAACCGCACTCCATATAAATAGTGCCTCCAAATCTTGAGGGAAAACACCACTGCCCCCAAATCCAGGTCATGAGTGGGGTAATTCGCCTCATGAGGCTTCAACTGCCTCAAGGAGTAAGCTATCACATGCCCCCTCTGCATCAGTACCGCACCTAACCCTAAGATCAACACGTCGCAGTACACCACCAAATCATCTAACCCCTCAGGTAGTACTAGAATCGAAGCCTCACATAACCTCTGTATCAAGGTCTCAAAAGCCATCTGCTGATCTGCACCCCACCGAAAAGTCACATTTTTTTGGTCACGCGGGTCAATGGCACAACAATCTTGGAGAAATCCTGGATAAATCTCCAATAGTATCCCGCTAAGCCCAAGAAACTACGAATCTCTGATGCATTCCTCGGTACTTCCCACCGCATCACAGCCTCAACCTTGGTCGGATCAACTGAAATACCTTCCTGATTGATAATATGCCCCAAAAACTGTACTTCCCACAGCTAGAAATCACACTTGGAGAACTTCGCATAAAGTTTCTCCGCCCTCAGGGTTTCTAATACCTCCCTCAAATGCTGCTCGTGCTACTCCCTGGTCTTAGAGTAGACCAGAATATCATCGATAAAAACAATCACCGATCGATCCAGCATCGGCCTACACACTCTGTTCATGAGGTCCATGAACGTTTTTGGGGCATTGGTGAGCCCGAACGGCATCACCACGAACTCATAGTGCCCATACCGAGTCCTAAAAGTCGTCTTCGGTATATCCTCATCTGATGATATCCCGACCGAAGATCAATCTTGGAAAACCAAGACGTACCGTGAAGCTGATCGAACAAATCATCGATCCTTGGTAACGGATAACGGTTCTTCACCATTGGTTTGTTCAATTCCATATAATTGATGCACATCCTATACGATCCGTCCATCTTTTTCACGAAAAGAATCGGTTCACCCCATGGGGAACTGCTCGGACGAATGAATTCCCGGTCTAACAGCTCCTGAAGCTGCGCAGATAACTCTTGCATCTCTGGTGGTGCCAACTGATATGGTGCCTTTGTTATCGGGGCTGCATCCGACACCAGGTCAATGTGAAACTCCACTTGCCTCTCTAGAGGCACTCTTGGTAAATCTTCGGGGAACACATCCGGAAAATCCTGTAGAACTGGCACAATGCCCACATCCGTTACGGTCTCCATTCTTGTATCCGAGACATAGGCCAGAAATCCCATGCAACCCTGCTGTAAAAACCTCCTTGCCCTCGCAGCCGAACATAGGGTCAGTCCCTGCGAGGCCCTCTCACCATGAATAACCAGTTCTCCCCCACTTTGGGTTCGAACCCTCATCAACTGGCGCTCACAATCGATCATGGCCCCGTTGGCCCCAAGCCAATCTATCCCGACAATCACCTTCAACCCTCGCAACAGTATTGGGACTAGGTCGACACAAAACCTCTCTCCAAGCACATTTAGGACACAGTCCCGATACACCCTCGCATCACTAACGGTCCGGTCATCTGCAATCTCCACCTCGAGTGGCGAATCCAGAGCTCCGGGCGCGTCCCGGAACTTCTTGCTTAGCGCAAGAGATAAAAACGATCAGGTAGCACCCGAATCAAACAAAAAATGCGCCGTCATACCATTAACCAAAAAGGTCCCTATACAAGCATAATATATACATAAGTCATACCAATCATAAATGAGCAGAGAATAATAGATACGCACCAGCCACAACATCTGGTGCTGCCCGAGCCTTCTCGATAGTTAACTGAAATGCGCGGCTCTTCACCGTCGGGACTTCCGCCTTGACAGGGCGGCCATCAGCAATCCTCAACATGGCAGGCGCAGGCGTTGCCACCGCTCCTCCCCCTCCTTGCAACCTCAGACAATCGGCTCACTTTTGGTCGGTCTGGTTGTAGTGGAAGCAAATCAAGACCTTCTTGGGGCAATCCCTAATCACGTGGCCTGATTGGCCACAAGCATAGCATACCGATCCTGCCCTCGACAAGCCTCACTGTGCTGTTTACCGCACTTGGCACACTGTCCCTGACCCTGTTGGCCCCTGCTAGAAGTATCTGAGGTCTTAGGCTTCTTAGCCTGACCCACTGCTGCCTGTGTCTGCTCTGTTTTCCGTTTGGTGCGGAAATCTAACTCCATCTTCCGTTCTCAGACCTTCTCCACCATCACATTCAGGGTTTTGCACCCTGTAAACTCACAAAATCTCGGATATCATCCCTCAGCATGGAATGATATCTCGTCCTCCTCAAGTCCTCATCTGTAGCGTACTGTGGGATCAACAAAGCTCGTTCCTGAAACTTGGCGGTGATCTCCACCACAGTCTCAGTGGTCTGTTGAAGATCGTGGAACTCCCTCACCAGCCGTTGCACCTCAATAGGTGGTGCAAACTCTGCATCGAATCGCCGAACAAACTCGTCCCACGTCATCTCAGCCACACAAGTCGCTCCCACCTAGCTGGTCACCTCGCCCCACCAATCTCAGGCTCTATCTCTCAGCAGACATGACGCAAAACGCACCTTGTCCGCATCCGAGCAATAACTCGTGCGTTGGGCATTTTTCGATATCTGCCAGCCAGTGTCGGCTAATAATGGGGCCCTGACCCCGAGAAACTCCGGTGCCCCGCTTGCCTTGAACTCCCTGAACGAGGGAGTTTGGCTCCCAACTTGACCCAGAACAACCTCAACCCTGAATGCCTTGTGTCTATCCTCCATAATCTCCATCATGCCTTCCTCGACCGTCCCGAAAATGACCAGGGTCGCGTCAAGGATGCCCTTAGTAACCGCGGATGCAATGAGCTCGCGTAGCCTCTCATCTATGCCATCAGCAGTGTCGCCCGATCCTGCCCCGAACCCAGACCCCGATCCTGATCCTCCTGCTCCAAATCGTGTCACCACCATGCTGGACTGAAATATCATAAATTACAATTATCAAGATTTCCATATAAGGGATCTTCCCACACCGGTCCTCCTTGAAATCGTTAGATCTAACATTGGTTCAGGTACAGGTCCAGTGCTATCAGTAGTACGGGCCCAATACTACCTTCCACACCTACCTGTACCTTTCCCCAATGCCTTACCTGACAACCCCAGTTTGTCCCAAACTAAACCATATTCCACAAACTACCGCATACATCAAATCTCGGGTTGTCCTAAGATTTATTCTACTCACATCAATCGAACCAATCATGATAGGTTGCCTTTATGCATGCAAATTGTACATAGAAAAAAGGATCAAATAGACTTTCGAATAAAAGATTCTACCCTAGGACCACAAGCAAACAAGGAATAGGAAATAAGGCCAAATCGATCATTCTGAGGCTATAAGCTCCTAACCGTATACAATTTTAAAGCATACACATAGCAAGTTCCATATAATCAACAAAGCTCAAATATTAGTACAACATGGCTAACATATTGGGGAACTACTTACTTGGCTCGGCTGATCACGAGCGTTGCACTTTCATCTTTTCATTTTCTTTTGAAAACCCTTTTTAAGTTACTTTTTGAAAACAATTTTACAATTTCCTTAGTTTGAGTCCTGATACACTCAAGAGTGTGCCCAAATCCCTCAAACCAAGGCTCTGATACCAACTTGTAACGACCCAAATTTTACAAAGAAATTTTTTCATTTTTAATTAGTCTAACACATTTGCATAACCATGAAATCCAAACACAATTGTTTTCAAAACCATGTTCAATACAATATTATGCCAAAACATCAGAGTGTCCCCAAAATGCATCAATGGAAGAGAGATAGAGTGCACGCCGCGCCATCACGCCTTGCCCTTGCCCTTGGGCTCAGATGTACCTGAAACAAATCAACAACGTGTAAGCGAAATGCTTAGTAAGTTCCCTAGAGCATACCACACTATACATACACATATCATGTTAGCTAATTAAAGCTACACACATATCACATAAGTCATGCATACAACAGATAAGGATGTCTTGGGCTCGTCCCTAGGGTCTTACTCCAGGATGTCATGGGCTCCCCACATGGTCTTACACCTAAGTGTCATGGGCTCTCCCATGGTCTCTGATAGGAAAGCCATGGGCTCTCCTCATGGTCTTACATCCAAGTGTCATGGGCTCTCCATGGTCTTCCATATAAAACACACAATCACATAGCATATCAAACACATAATAACTAATACATATATCATGATCACATAATTGGCCGGCCTTGGTGCCTTAGACCCATTGGTATGGTGAGGAGACTCACCTCTGTCTGCTGAACAAAAAAGTTGCTCTCCTAACATTCTGAAACCTCCTGAGCTGAATAATAATATTAATCAGTGTTAGGACCTTAGGTTTGTCAAAGGAAAATCCAAACTCCAAACCCATCCATAAGGCCCAATTATCCTTCCCTTGCTAATGGGCCCAAAAATCCAAGTCCAAAATTACTAATGGGCATCTAGGCCCAATAAGGCCCAACCAATATATCCATGGCCCATAACATATAAAGTAGCCCATAATTCACAAAATACACCATGCCCAATAATCACATATGGCCCAAATAGCTCAAAGGCCCAAAACAGATTCAGCCTATCTGCACTGCGTATGCTCGGCGTACCATCCTGGTACGTGCAGCGTACTGGCACTTAGGACTACGCGCGGAGTACACTGAGTTGCCTGGTTGAAATATTTTTGGATACACGTTTCACCGTAAGATATGTCATGTTCTTGGACAGAGAGTCCATGTAGTTATGGGTTTTAGAGCCAATCAGTTAATCAATGTTTGAACTTTGGGAACGAAATTCTTATAACTATGTGAGAATTAAAACACTATGTTTATTGTATTATTATTTTAAAAGGGTTTAACAAAGGAACTTACAAATTATAATTAAAGAGATGAGCGAGATAAATAAATAAATAAATGTTAAAAATAATAATTCATGTAAATTAATAATTTTAACTGGAGTAAAATAAAGGGTAAACAAATAAAAAAGAATGTACTTAATAAATGTTGGTATTTATAAATAATAATAATAATAATAATAATAATAATAATAATAATAATAATTTTAAAGTCAAAGGTCTATCTTGTAATTTTCTAAAATCACTTTTGAAGGGGGATTTAAATATGGGGCCAAACATGTTATGATGTGATACTCCAGGGGCTAATTCTGCTAGTTTCGAAATCTAGCTGTCTCCTTCCTCAGAGAAACACAACAACGGGAAGATCGAATCTGCAGCTTTTGATTCCACTAACTGTCGACCGATCTAAACCGATATTACCGACTATATATTTATATACCGATACTTTAGGGTTGAGAGACAGAGAGAGCCGCAATGGCCGCCTTGAGTGTCTATGAACTCCGGTCCGGTCACGAGTTTTTCTTCTGATACTCCCACATACCGAGAGCATCGTTCTCTGGCGAAGTAAAAGACGATGTTGGTTGACAAGATTTCGAAGCTGGTTTTTTGAGATTCGTGCAAAAGATGGAAGCTTTGAAGGGCAAGTTTGAAGGTCTTTGTAGGGTGATACAAGGCCGGCCAATAGGTGGGCAAGTTGGAAGACCGTCCGGGGCCTCGTTATGAGAGAGAGAGAGAGAGAGAGAGAGAGAGAGAGAGAGAGAGAGAGAGAGAGAGAGAGAGAGAGAGAGAGAGAGAGAGAGAGAGAGAGAGAGAGAGAGAGAGAGAGAGAGAGAGAGAGAGAGAGAGAGAGAGAGAGAGAGAGAGAGAGAGAGAGAGAGAGAGAGAGAGAGAGAGAGAGAGAGATCCGATGGTTGTCTTCGGAATAGATGAAGTCGCCAGAGCTGTTGGCAATCTCAGGCGAATCAAGGACCTCTCCCATGCTTGCACACTTCATTCAGATGATACGTAACTTCTTTGTTACAATTAGGTTTTAAATATGGGCTTTTTAGTAGATTAAGTTTAGATGGGCTGCAAATGAAGTAGATGGATTTAATCAAAACATTTGGGCTTTGAGATTTTGATTAAAATGTAAGTCAAACTTAACTAAAATCAAAGCTTACTAACGATAAATTAGGACTAATATCTGATCAATTAGAGGACTTTTATTTAAGATAATGGATGACAATTATTTATCTTATTATAGTTCGGTTAAATTAATTACAGGATCAATTTAAAAATAATTATATTATATGGATTAATAAAGTTATGATATTGTTTGGTTAAATAAACAATGACATTTAAGTGTAGCAATTTAGCAAGAATGTATTTAGGAGCTGATTATCTATGTTCGTTAATAAAAGTGAATAAAAGTACATTATAAAATATAAATAAGTAATACTTGAAATATGAGCTAAGTATAGATTATTAATATGATTGTAGTTGTTCGGAAAACTGGGAGTCAATCTTAGCCATATCAGTAATTATTCTCTAATACATGTCCAAGTGGGTTTTCTCACTATACTTTGTAGTGCAATATGTATCCTTGTATGTAGGATGTTGTTATGCTATAGTGATCTGTTAGACTGGTGGATTTGTTATGACTACCTATGTTTGCTAGTTATTGTTTATGTGTATATATCGACATATTGTGGTTGGGTTGAGACAATCATGTTTTGTGTTGAAGGTCAAGATACTCGGACGTCCCACGTGTGTCGTAGGCATGGGCGGCTCAACTATTTTGGGGGCTCAAAGCGAGCCAAAAATTTGAGGTCCTTTGGCCTTTGCTAAATGTCATTTTAGTTTCATGAATGCAGCCGTTGTTGATTTATTTTGCCGCTTGTTTTATTTTGTGGTTACTAGATGGGACTTGACTTTTAATGGACAAAACTTTTGGACTTTGAAAAATATGGGGCCCCTTAGAATTGGGGGCCCTAAGCCTTTGCTTAAAAAAGTACAACATAGAGCCGGCCATGGTCGTAGGTCTTGTGAGGCGGTCTAGTCAGACTTTAGGCCAAAGGAGAGCATTCTAGGTGCATTGTTGGCCTTGCAAGGTGGTCCAATATGGTTGTAGGCTTGTATGTGCATGTATTGTATGTGTATTGTTGTGTGAGGTAGTTTGGCAAAATCAATAAGCTTTAGCTTACAGTTGTGGATTAAATGGCTTTTTCAGGTACTTATCGATTGCGAAAAGATGAACTTACACACATACACATTAATAGTTTTATGATTCGAAATTCCACATTGTTTCCTTATAAATCTGATTTTGAATGATGGTTTATGGACAAATGGTTTTGACTTCGATGTATCTTTACAAAATGGATGTTTATTTTATTTTTAAAAATGAAAAAAAAATTCTGCAAATTAGGACGTTACAACCATAATGTCACCACTACAGTGCCACCTCTCCATGGTGGTTGTGTTTGGTTGCCTTGTGGTTGAGAGGTGTTGTTAGTGAAGCCGAAACCCTAAGTAGATTGTCAATTTATATGTGAAATCCTTTTAACAATTCCCGATTAAGAAATGTACTTTTGTTAATGGTTTGAACCACTAAACAACCATCATGTCATCACAACATTTTAGTGCTGATTTCATAAGGACTTAATGGGTTAAGAAGCTAGCTTAACCCAAAACATAAAGTTGCTAGAGATGTCATTTTTGGTCGAAACCGGTGCATCAAAGTTCAAATATTAAGTCTACTTTTTTTTTCTTTAGTTTTGGGAGAAAGCTACATATGAATCTAACTATGGTGAAAAGTACAATTTTCACTAATTGATTCGTTTGAGCTGCTATGTCATTCTGTTTTGTAAAATTCATAGCATATAGTAGAAAAATTATACAGACTTGTGTAAGTAGTCCCTAGAAAGGTAAAAGACTGAACTTTTGGAATATGAATTGGGATTTCAGTTTTGATAAGTTTTAGTGGTGTTAAAGTACTCTTGAACAAACTGTTGTTTTGGGTTAAATTTTATGAAAATAACCCAAAAAGGACTTATATTTGTATTAAGGGCTAAGGGGTTAGTATTAATACACTTTTAATTATATTATAGGGTGTAACGGGATTTATCATGTATTATATTGCTTTTTATTCAAGTTATAATTATTAAAATGTTGGGATTTGGAGGGGGAGCGTACGCTAGGCGTACAGTGTGTACGCATGGCGTACATATGAGAGGCGCGGAACGGGGAGCCCACATGCGTACGTTGGGCGTACCCATGTGTACGCTGGGCGTAGGGTGATCAGAAGCTAACCTTAAATTCTAGGGTTTGCCCCCTATTTAAGCAACTTATAACCCTCCAAACCTTTATCCTCTCAGCATCCCTTGTTCTCTCAGTGCCCAACTCGAACCCCAACTACATTGCATGTATCTTGAGCTTACTTTGAGCACTTTGGTGCTATTTTGGTGGTTGTCAAGAAGAAGGAGCAAGAGCTTGGAGAAGGCTTGTAGATCTAGAAGTTTAGCATTATTTTTGACCCATTAGAGGTATAAAGCTTTAAACCTGGTCATTGCATGATTAGATCTAGTTTTGGGGTGTTTTATGTCACATTTTGCTCCCATACTTGAATTCCCTTGAGTTTAGAAGATTCTGTCCAGATGAGCTGTCCTTTTTGGCTCTTGGAGGTGTTTAGAACCATAAAAATCAGATCTTGATGGTCTAGCTTCAATCATGCAAGTGCTAGATGGCCACTAAGTGAGCTTATGGACTTAATATGTGTCTTAATCCCCATCCATGCATACAAAAGCATAAAGTTCATAACTTTATGGTTTAGAATGTTGTTAGAAGCCTAGATCTATGTTCTGGTCATTAGGACTTAATGGATTAAGTCAAAAGAAGGATCTTAGGGGTGGCTAGCAGGAACGTTGGGCGTACCCCTGGTACGCTGCATGTATCGGGTCAGCTTCCCGCTTCTGGTCAAGGCTAGTGTACGTTGGGCGTAAATGCTGAGTACACCGCACGTATGTGTATAGGGGGTTAAATGTTGTTTTGGGCCTTGCAATATCGGGCTGGGAAATGTTAGGCCTCAAGCCCACCTGTGGACTGAAACCTTTGGGCCTAGGACTGGGATTATGATATTGGGCCTTAAAGCATAATTAGTTGGGCTTAGACATGTTATTAGGAAAGTTGGGCCATGGAGGAAGAGGCTCAATAGGGAAAGGACTAGGGAACCTTTACTTTATGTTATGAATTAGAATTTGGGCCCTTGGGGTCATTTTTGGATCCGATAACTGATTAGGAAGTTTGTTGTGCTTTAGGGAGAGGAGTCCCGAGTCATCCGAGGAGTATGTTTCGGCATTCATATTTGAGGTGAGTCTCCCTTCGTAGAAACCGTGGGTCGAAGGCACCAATGCCGGCTCACTAGTATTGATATGACTTAGTAATTTTCTTTGTGATAATTATTAAGGTGGTATGTGTTGTTTGATGCTTATGTATGATATACACGATTTATGTGGTAGTGGTAGGGTGAAATAGACCCTGTAATCGGTTGGAATAAAACTGATGGGTAGGTTGGACACCCAGGTATGCTTGACAGGATTGGTCGGACACCCCGGTATGTCTGACATGGGTAGGTTGAGCACCCAAATATCCTCAGCAGGGTAGGTTGGGCACCCAGATATGCTTAACAGTATATTTATGACTTTTATGTGGTATGTTGGAGGAAACACACTAAACTTCGTGCTTATGGTTTTCAGTTTTGGTTTCAGGTACTTCCAGCTCGAAGGGGAAAAGGCCGACTTGATCGCATCGCATCACACCATGACTTTCCGCATTAGTGATTTTGGGATTATGACTTTGATGATGATTTTATATGTATCGTTGGATTGCAAAACTAAACTATTTTATGTTTACATGGTTTTGGGAAAATGACATGGTTTATTTTATGATGATTAAAATTAAAAATGAAATTTTCAGGTTGTATTTTTAGGGGTGTTACATAGGGAGGTTATGAATTTAATTCTGCTCATTGGTATCCCGGAGGTTTGCTTGAGGTTCATACTACGGTTTGAGGTGACTTTCACACTAAGCTATATAATATTGTACATCCTTGACATTAGCTCGTGTGTGCTTGTAGGATGTATGTGGGTAGTACTAGGATGTGTTGTTGTCTGGTAGGTGTATGCTATCAACTCAAAATACCGAGGGATATGCTTATCAAATTCACTTAATATACCGAGGAATACGTGTAGAATATGGGTTTGAAAAACTGAGAAATATATGAGGGCTCGATATACTGAGCAATATATGAGGGATTGGCGTACTGAGCAAGGAGATCAGAATTTTCCGACGTGTCCCAAGTTAGTATATGTTTTTTTTGATCTATTCTTAGACTTGAATGTGTGATTATGTGGCTATTTATTAATTGTATTCTCCTGGTAGGGGTAAAGCATGTGTAATGTTATATTATGTACGCTTTGAAATTCACTAAGATTTGTGCTTACCCTTACCCTTAAAAAATATTACTTTAGGACCTTAAGTTACAAAAGATGGAAGGATGTGACCATGTATACTGGCTCATTTTAGTTATGATGGAAAACTTATGATACATTTGATTCATGCTTTCGTCTGATTTTTGGAATTTATAACATACAAATGGGTTTCTTGACTTATGTTGATCATGGGATTGGTTTTGGAACTTTTTATTAATTAAGTAATGATTTTTTTAATATATGGTTTTTTAAAGTTAAGGGTTATTTCCAATTTTAGGGATGTTATAGTGTTTTTCGAAAAAGAAATTAAGTATTAGAAGCCTAGTTGTGGATTAAATGAGTACATACGCAGAGTACATGTAACCTAACACTTATTTGAAATTTTTTTGAGTATGATATCTTATATATGTTCCTTTATTTCTATGTGGCCTTATGACATATTTGTGCAACACATTAATTGAATTTTCAACATTTTTTGAGTATGGAAAGGTTTCATGTTTTGGAAACTTATTTTATCATCCTTAATTGTGAATTACATATAGTATGGGTTTCATAAGTCATTGTGACTAAAGTTATTGGGCAAGGGTGAAAGTCATTAGATTTTAATAGGATCTTGTGTCGCGAACTTAAAGAGAAGTGTACTCCTCATTAAAAGTATAATGCCTTAGTGTGGACTTTGAAAAACCCATTATATCGAAAACTGATGGGTTTGAGCCATAAGAACATTCCTATGTGCACATACAAACCCTAATGCTTGGATCTAGGTTTCTCTAATTGAACATGCAATGTATCCAAGACTTTGATTGATAGATCTAATGAAAATATTCATATGAAATCAGATCTGAAAGATTACCTTGAATAGCTTGCTTGAATCTTCTTGTCCTTGGAGCTTAGAGTCACAAATGTCACTCCACTAATGGCTTACAAACACCAACTTAGCAAGAGGATGATTAGAGAGAGAGAGAGGAGAGGGCAAAAAGTCGGCCAGGGTTTCTTCAAAGGCAAGAGTGCCGATTTCCTTGACCCCATGGGTCTATTTATACTAGTGAGGCTCCTAGGGTTTCACCCTTAAACCCTAATTGGATAACTTAGGCCCTAAGCAATTGTAACGCCCGGGTTTCAGGGCTAAGCATTTTTGTCAATATAATAGTCTAGGTCAACTCTTGTAACTCTTTTTGAAGTAATAAAGATGAAATATTTGAGTATTATGTGAATTATATGTGTTTATTATTTAATTATAAATGTATAATTAATAAAGAATAAAAATGAGCGTCAAAATTAAAGTGTGAGATAATCCCGATATCTCTACATAAAGTTGTAGAATATGTCTCAAGGTTTCCGTGCATATAAGGAACGCCGAAATCCGAGTTATAACGAAGAAGTTATGACCCGTCGAAGTTTCACGACAGAACCGGCACGATACCGGGAAGCGTGAATAGTGAATTTACGATAGAGCGAGATTTAGCCTTAGTGATCTAAACGAAATTCGTAGAATATGTTAAACTAAGAACATCGATAAAAAGAACGCCCAAATCTGACTTCGTATGAAGAAGTTATGAGATTTTAAACAGATCAATCATGTCCCGGCTTGTTAAAAATATAACTTTAAAAATAAAGTCAAAATTAGCCAACGGAGTCTAAACGAAAGTTGTAGAGTACGTCTTCACCTACGCGTGGATATAAAGAACTTCAAAAACGGAGTTCGTATGAACGAGTTACAAATTATAATAGCATATTTACGTATTAAAATAAAGTATAAATCATGTATACGTACATATATATATATATATATATATATATATATATATATATATATACATATGTATATATCATTAGAAAGGTATCAACGATGCGGTCATTATAAGACTAATGTTGAGTTCTTTCGACATTAGTTTAGTACAAATATCATTAAATCCATTTATAATAGTATTATAGAGGGGTGTTTAGTTGTTTATATAACTAAAAGGTCATTAAGTAATTATGGAGGGTAGTTTTTGAAAATTCAATTAGTATAAATAAGAGCCTTGGGCTCTCATATTTCTTGCACCATTCTCTTGATTCAAGAGTCTTTCTCTCCTTATCCCCCGAGCATTTCGGTCCCTCGTGATTCGACTTCTCTTTCTGTAGCTTAGTATAGTAAGGTGAGCGCTGAAGCGCTGCACGAATCTTTCTTAGAAAGATTCAGCGATGAAGTTCTGCCCCTGCAGAGCCCGACTCCTAGCTAAAACCCCCTTGTAAGTAAGTTATGCTTACCTTATTTTAATATAGCTTATATTTAAAATTAGTATTGTTATTATGAACTTATAATAAATATTTGAGCTATTATTATAACTTATATAAGTGTCGTTATAATATTTTTTTTAACTACTCGCGGTACGGGGAATCTGGTTTAAATGGCCGCATACGGTTGTTGGATTTCAGAAGTGCTATATGCCAAAATGGTCCTGCCCTCCGGTGTTTTATGTCTGGCCCCTGTCTGTACATAGTGGTTGGAAAATATTGTTTAACGCTTATATAATAATAATAATACTAAGACTAATAGTTGGTCACGGTAAATATTAGACTAAAATTTAGCGATAATAATGCTAGGTTTCGTCGAAGGAAAATAGAATCGTTAGAAGCAAGCGCTGCCCGATTTTGGAATCATCACCTTAACAAGTGAGTGCATAGTTACTTTCAACTTACACATAGATATGAAGTATTTTATATAAATTACGTGCTATGTGTGCATATTATCTGAATACTTGCTATCTATGCTAGATGAACGTTGTTATACATGTTTTCAATGATTTAAACTGTATACGTATTTTATATCTACGAAAATGTTGGGGTAAAACATGGGTAGATGCAATAGGTGATGTGTGATAAAATGATGAGAGGCATCGATGTTGATGTTGTTGATTCTGTCATCTAGCGGAGTATGGATGACGACCACGGACTCTTCTAGACAGTCCAGTGGAACACTAGCAAGCTCGCAACCTGTAGGTGTTTGTGAACGATATGTTCACCGGTGTACTCCATCCCCCACATGGTTGCCTTTAGGACATTTATTGCTGAGGAATCCCCTTAGCAGTAGTGTCCGTCCCGATGATGATCCTTAGGCTAGGTCCCTTATGATAAGTGTTTAGGGACGTAAAGTGAGGATAACGGGAACGGGTAATCGGGTTATTGTTGATCGATGAAATTAATAAACTTATTTATTGTGGGTTGAAAACCCTATGTGCTCACCAGGCTCCCAAGCCTGACCCACTCAGTTTTATGTATTACAGGTAGTGGCGCATGAGCATAGGTGTGATGTTTTGGACGAGGGATTACGAATATAGGCCTGTAGATATGAAATAATGTAGTAAGGCTTATATTGTACTGTTTATGCTTTTGATCTGTACAAACATGACATCCCGAGTCTTTTAATGAAATACATTTCTATGGAAATGCTTTTGATAAATCTTTATCATATTTTTGTTTTGGGACAAATTCCGCAACACTTTCATTTAAAATGTAACTCTGATTTTTAAACAAAGCATAAACAAACCGGTCTTTTATGGCCGTGATTTTGGGGATGTCACAGTTGGTATCAGAGTATTAGTTTAAGCGAACTAGGAATTTGTAGGATTTCTAGACTTAAACTTAGAATGCTAAGCGATGATTGTGAGGTGTGAGCACTAGCTTATTTTAGGAATTGTGCCTAAAATGCTTTTATGTGCTAAATGCTTTGTGCATAATATGTTGTTAATTGTTCGGATCTATGGTCTGTTGCCGACCGGATCTGGAAACCTTATGTGTTTAGGATTCTAAACGTACGACTACGATATTAGAACTAGCATGTAAACGTTTCGGAGTGATAAGGACGATTTAAAACGTCTATCCTAAATAAAGATCTAAATTCACCTTATTCGGTGTATAGATCAAGATGGCAAGGACCCGTAGCGGAAACGTGAACACAAATGGAGGTAGGAACCAACCCCCAGTGGTTCAGCAAATACCTGTTGTTGAAGAAGTTGCACCTGAGCCAGTCACCATGGCTGGAGTTCAAGCCATGATTCAGGCTATGCTAGCTGAACAAAGGGAAGAAATGAGATGGATGCTCCACGAAAATAGGGACGAACCTACCATACATGTTGAACCGACGGAGCCAGTTCCCGAGCCATCTGAGGAAGGGAACTATAGCCGCCAAGTGAGTCAAGTAGGGACTCAAGGTGAGCGAAAGGATGGCCCAGAAGGGAGAAACAACAAGGATGGGTGGATGTACAAAAATTTCTTGGGTGCGAAACCACCAAGTCTCTCAGGAAGCCCAAAGCCTATTGAGATTATGGACTGGATATCCGAGATGGAGATGGTGTTTGAGAGCTACGACTGCAGCGAGAAGCAGAAGACTGTCTTCGCTGTGAGAAAATTGAAAACTGGAGTCTTGAGCTGGTGGAAGCTATTGGCAGATACAATGCCACGGGGAGAAGCTCTGAAAATGTCATGGGATGAGTTCTTGGAACAACTGAAGGCGCAGTACTGTTCAGAGATAGACCTGATTGATCTGAACAATGAGTTCCAAAATTTGAAGAAGGGGAGAATGAGCATCGATGACTATGCTGCTGCATTTACGGAAAAGATGAAGTTGTTTCCATACCTAGTGCCAACCGAACTTTCCAAAAATGAGAAATTCGCAAACGGACTGCCGGCTGACTTTGGCCCAACAGTCAAGATGGCAACCACTCTGAAATCAGCTGTTCGAGCAGCTAAGAACGTGGAGGCCCAACAAAAGGAAAGAGGTCTGGAGAGGGCTGAGGTTGGTGAGAAACGGAAGTTCAATGGATCCTCGAAGTCCAACAAGAAGAGTAGATTCTCGAAGTCTAGTTCGAGGGGAGGAGGATCAGAAGCGAAGTGGTGTGACAAGTGCAAGAAGAAGCACTCTGGGAAGTGTGACGGAGGGGTCACTTGTTACAAGTGCGGAAAGCCTGGGCACTACGCCAATGAATGCAACCTCAACCAGAAAGCCTGTTATGGGTGCAATGAAGAAGGGCACATTTTGAAGGACTGCCCGAAGAAGAAGGAGATAGGAAGACCCAACATACCACCGAAGCCGAAGGCGAGAGCCTTCCAGATGACGCTCGAGGCTGCAAAGGAGGCAGCAGACGTCGCTTCAGGTACCTTTCTTGTAAATGGTTTGCCTGCAAATATACTATTTGATTCCGGAGCCAACTACTCCTTTGTATCGCATAAATTTGGTGGGAAATTAGCATTGCCTGTAGAAAAACTAGATAATACCCTGATTGTAGAAGTTGCCAGTGGCAAATTCGTACCTGTTAGTAATCGTATTAGGAACATCGTCATTGACCTAAACGGAAACGAATTCCACGAAGAGCTATTACCCATAGAGTTAAACGGTTTCGACATCGTTTTGGGTATGGATTGGCTTAGCGCCAACGATGCTGAGATTCAATGCCGAAAGAAGATAGTAAAGGTAAACCCACCCGGAAAAGAATCATTTATGGTGTATGGGGACAAACGCAGAGTGAATTCTGGAATCATCTCCCTGATGAAAGCCAGGAAATGTTTGTCCAAAGGATGTGCATCATACTTGGCATTCGTAATCGATGCCAAGAAGGAGAAGAAAGAGGTGCAGAATATACCGGTTGTGTGTGATTATCCGGAAGTCTTTCCCGAAGATCTTCCCGGATTACCACCTGATAGGCAAGTGGAGTTTCGTATAGACTTGTTACCAGGAACAACACTGATAGCAAAGGCACCTTACCGATTAGCACCGACGGAGATGAAGGAGCTCATGACGCAACTTCAGGAGCTGTTGGACAACGGTTTTATTCGACCTAGTTCATCACCCTGGGGAGCTCCGGTGTTATTCGTGAAGAAGAAGGACGGAAGTATGAGAATGTGTATAGACTACCGAGAGCTAAATAAGGCAACGATGAAGAACAAGTATCCATTGCCGAGGATTGATGACCTATTCGATCAACTGCAAGGTTCGAGCTACTTCTCAAAGATCGATCTTAGGTCAGGATATCATCAGCTAAAGGTGAGAAAGCAGGATATTGAGAAGACTACATTCAGAACGAGATATGGACACTACGAGTTCTTGGTTATGTCATTCGGGCTAACCAATGCTCCCGCAGCATTCATGGATTTGATGAATAGGGTTTGTAAACCATTCCTCGATAAATCCGTGATAGTGTTCATCGACGACATTCTCATCTACTCGAAAAGCCAAGAGGAGCATGGCAAGCATCTACGGGAAGTATTAGAAGTGTTGAAGAAGGAGAAGCTTTTTGCAAAGTTCTCCAAATGCGACTTTTGGATACGGGAAGTCCAATTCTTGGGTCATGTTGTTAACCAGGAGGGAATAATGGTTGACCCTGCAAAGATCGAGGCTGTAATGGAGTGGGAACGTCCAAAGAGTCCCACGGAGATTCGAAGCTTTCTAGGATTAGCCGGATATTATCGACGATTTATCCAAGGCTTTTCTTCGATAGTTGCTCCATTAACAGCTTTGACTCATAAAGGAGCTATGTATACGTGGAGTGAGAAACACGATGAGGCATTCGAGAAGCTAAAGAAGAAGTTATGTGAAGCACCGATACTTTCTCTACCCGATGGAGTCGAAGATTTCGCGGTTTATAGTGACGCTTCTGGAGTCGGGTTGGGTTGTGTTCTGACCCAAAGAGAAAAGGTGATAGCATACGCATCTCGACAATTGAAAGAGCACGAAAAGAACTACCCCACTCATGATCTGGAGTTGGCAGCGGTAGTTTTTGCCTTAAAGATATGGAGGCATTACCTCTACGGCATGAAGTGCAAGCTCTTCACTGATCATAAGAGTCTCCAGTATCTCTTTAATCAGAAGGAGTTGAACATGAGGCAACGACGCTGGCTAGAACTTCTCAAGGACTACGACTGTGAGATACTTTACCACCCAGGTAAAGCAAATATTGTTGCTGATGCTCTCAGTCGGAAAGTCAATCTGGAAAGGAAAAGGCCAAGAGCATTAAGAATTGAAGTCGTCTCGACGATTGTGGAAAGTATCAAGAAAGCTCAAGAAGAAGCTTTAGAGAAAAATGACTGAAAGGAAGAACGTTTGGGAAGAACGTTAGTGTTTGGTACAAACAGTCGAGGACTGAAGGTATTCCAAGATCGAATTTGGGTACCTAAGACGGGAGGAATAAGAGATCTTCTGATGGAAGAAGCACACAAGACCATGTACTCGATTCATCCCGATAGCACTAAAATGTATAGGGACCTAAAACCCTACTACTGGTGGCCGACGATGAAGCTCGATGTTGCGAAGTATGTGGCCGAGTGCGTAACATGTGCGAGGGTTAAGGCACAACATCAGAAACCGTATGGGAGTTTGGAACCTTTACCTGTACCCATGGGTAAATGGGAAGACATCACCATGGATTTTGTGACTAAACTGCCCAGGACGAAGAACGATCACGACATGATTTGGGTAGTCGTGGATCGTTTCACCAAGAGTGCACACTTCATAGCAGCCAACGAGAAGTGGTCTATGGATAAGCTCGTAAATGCTTACGTGAAGGAAATTGTAAGACTTCACGGTGTCCCTCTTACGATTGTATCAGATCGTGATAGTCGTTTCACGTCAAGGTTTTGGAGGAGTCTACAAGAGGAGTTAGGTACAAAGTTGTGTTTGAGTACTGCTTATCATCCGCAAACTGATGGTCAGAGCGAAAGAACGATTCAGACGCTGGAAGATATGCTGAGAGCATGTACCCTCGAATTCTAAGGGAATTGGGACGAGCACTTACCTCTGGTAGAATTTTCCTACAACAATAGTTTTCACTCGAGCATCAAGATGGCTCCTTATCAAGCCTTGTATGGGCAGAAGTGTCGTACGCCGTCTTGTTGGCTTGAAGCCGGAGAGAAGCAGTTTATGGGCCCCGAGATAGTCCCTGAGACTGCTGAGAAGTTGAAGGTGATTAGGGAAAGGATGTTAGCAGCCCAGGATCGTCAGAAGAGCTATGCTGACAAGAAAAGACGACCGATAACTTTCGAAGTTGGGGATTCCGTTTTGCTTAAAGTCTCACCGTGGAAGGGACTTATACGATTTGGGAAACGAGGAAAGTTGAGTCCAACATTTATTGGACCGTTCAAAGTTCTTCAGAAGATAGGGAACCAAGCTTACAAGCTGGAATTGCCCGAAGAACTCAATGGTATTCATAACACCTTCCATGTGTGTTATTTGAGTAAATTCACGGGAGATGTTCCCGACATAATTCCAATCTCAGAGTTAAGGATGGATGAAAATAAAAGGTTGATCGAAGAGCCTGAGGCAATTGTTGACCGTAAGACTAAGAAGTTACGACGCAAGATGGTCGACTTGGTGCTAGTCCGATGGAAACATTCGAATGGGCCGAATCTCACTTGGGAAACATAGGATGACATGATGAGTCGCTATCCACATCTGTTTGCTGATGCATGATTCCGGGACGGAATCATCCTAAGGGGGAGAGAATTGTAACGCCCGGGTTTCAGGGCTAAGCATTTTTGTCAATATAATAGTCTAGGTCAACTCTTGTAACTCTTTTTGAAGTAATAAAGATGAAATATTTGAGTATTATGTGAATTATATGTGTTTATTATTTAATTATAAATGTATAATTAATAAAGAATAAAAATGAGCGTCAAAATTAAAGTGTGAGATAATCCCTATATCTCTACATAAAGTTGTATAATATGTCTCAAGGTTTCCGTGCATATAAGGAACGCCGAAATCCGAGTTATAACGAAGAAGTTATGACCCGTCGAAGTTTCACGACAGAACCGACACGATACCGGGAAGCGTGAATAGTGAATTTACGATAGAGCGAGATTTAGCCTTAGTGATCTAAACGAAAGTCGTAGAATATGTTAAACTAAGAACATCGATAAAAAGAACGCCCAAATCTGACTTCGTATGAAGAAGTTATGAGATTTTAAACAGACCAATCTTGTCCCGACTTGTTAAAAATATAACTTTAAAAATAAAGTCAAAATTAGCCGATGGAGTCTAAACGAAAGCTGTAGAGTACGTCTTCACCTACGCGTGGATATAAAGAATGTCAAAAACGGAGTTCGTATGAACGAGTTACAATTTATAATAGCATATTTACGTATTAAAATAAAGTATAAATCATGTATACGTACACACACATATATATATATATATATATATATATATATATATATATATATATATATATACATATGTATATATCATTAGAAAGGTATAGACGATGCGGTCATTATAAGACTAATGTTGAGTTCTTTCGACATTAGTTTAGTACAAATATCATTAAATCCATTTATAATAGTATTATAGAGGGGTGTTTAGTTGTTTATATAACTAAAAGGTCATTAAGTAATTATGGAGGGTAGTTTTTGAAAATTCAATTAGTAAAGATAAGAGCCTTGGGCTCTCATATTTCTTGCACCATTCTCTTGATTCAAGAGTCTTTCTCTCCTTATCCCCCGAGCATTTCGGTCCCTCGTGATTCGACTTCTCTTTCTGTAGCTTAGTATAGTAAGGTGAGCGCTGAAGCGCTGCACGAATCTTTCTTAGAAAGATTCAGCGACGAAGTTCTGCCCCTGCAGAGTCCGACTCCTAGCTAAAACCCCCTTGTAAGTAAGTTATGCTTACCTTATTTTAATATAGCTTATATTTAAAATTAGTATTGTTATTATGAACTTATAATAAATATTTGAGCTATTATTATAACTTATATAAGTGTCGTTATAATATTTTTTTTTAACTACTCGCGGTACGGGGAATCTGGTTTAAATGGCCGCATAGGGTTGTTGGATTTCAGAAGTGCTATATGCCAAAATGGTCCTGCCCTCCGATGTTTTATGTCTGGCCCCTGTCTGTACATAGTGGTTGGAAAATATTGTTTAACGCTTATATAATAATAATACTAAGACTAATAGTTGGTCACGGTAAATATTAGACTAAAATTTAGCGATAATAATGCTAGGTTTCGTCGAAGGAAAATAGAATCGTTAGAAGCAAGCGCTGCCCGATTTTGGAATCATCACCTTAACAAGTGAGTTCATAGTTACTTTCAACTTACACATAAATATGAAGTATTTTATATAAATTACGTGCTATGTGTGCATATTATCTGAATACTTGCTATCTATGCTAGATGAACGTTGTTATACATGTTTTCAATGATTTAAACTGTATATGTATTTTATATCTACGAAAATGTTGGAGTAAAACATGGGTAGATGCAATAGGTGATGTGTGATAAAATGATGAGAGGCCTCGATGTTGATGTTGTTGATTTTGTCATCTAGCGGAGTATGGATGACGACCACTTACTCTTCTAGACAGTCTAATGGAACACTAGCAGGCTCGCAACCTGTAGGTGTTTGTGAACGATATGTTCACCGGTGTACTCCATCCCCCACATGGTTGCCTTTAGGACATTTATTGCTGAGGAATCCCCTTAGCAGCAGTGTCCGTCCCGATGATGATCCTTAGGCTAGGTCCCTTATGATAGGTGTTTAGGGACGTAAAGTGAGGATAACGGGAACGGGTAATCGGGTTATTGTTGATCGATGAAATTAATAAACTTATTTATTGTGGGTTGAAAACCCTATGTGCTCACCAGGCTCCCAAGCCTGACCCACTCAGTTTTATGTATTACAGGTAGTGGCGCATGAGCATAGGTGTGATGTTTTGGACGAGGGATTACGGATATAGGCCTGTAGATATGAAATAATGTAGTAAGGCTTATATTGTACTGTTTATGCTTTTGATCAGTACAATATGAAATATTGTACTGTTTATGCTTTTTGTTTTGGGACAAATTCCGCAACACTTTCATTTAAAATGTAACTCTGATTTTTAAACAAAGCATAAACAAACCGGTCTTTTCTGGTCGTGATTTTGGGGATGTCACAATCCAATCTCCCTAATGATAAGCCTTGGACGATTTCTAGGTCCTTCCAAAACCCAAAATCGTCCACCCCTTATCCATAAGGGATTATAGCCCAAAGTACAACTATCATACAATTGACAGTTTATGCCCTTTTATTTAATTAATCTCTTTAAGTCACCAAATTAATTCCTAATTAATTTATGACTTATATTAATCAAATAACAATATTATTATTCATTATATTATTCTTATAATATATTAATAATATTTCTTCTCTCATTATAAATCATCCTGTCAAGTTACTATGGTGAAGGCAACCCAAAAGGACCATGCACAACCGGGTCAAATACTTGCCTAATATAGTTGCAGCCTTAGACACTATTCCAACAGTCTCCCACTTGGATAAGTCTAGTAACTATATACACAGGCATAATCCGATTAGCAATCGTAGCTCTCAAAGACGTTGTCAAACTCTGATCTTATCAATCTTGTCCTTTAGATAAGGGATCATACAGTCCTCTGTTTAGATATCATGCAGACAATTCTGTGGAACCAATTTGTCCAGCAGTTGGTTTCTCGATCTCAGATTTATTTGACATAGAACTTAATCGAACACATCAATTTAGTTCTGACCGGGCCCGGCACATAAGTCAAATCAAATCATCGAGCGGCCGAGATATCGCTTTTACCCTCTTAGGATAAAAGTAACAGATAAACTTCGACTTATATGCATTTACTTATTCATTAACCAACTATACACAACAATGCGTTTTATAACATCAATTTACTGATGCGGTTTCGAATTATCAATGTACAACCAATTAACAAATAACAAACCATATATCTAGGTTTTAAGACCATATGATATTATCGTCTTGAGATCACCCTTCTTATCACATTCCATAAGGTGATTCCAGCAAGCGCGGGTTTGTTCCAATGCTCAAAACTAGTTCATAAGCACTCATGAACGTTGCAACAATCTTTTGCTATGTTTAATACCATTTAGACAATCTACACACCAATTCATGACAATCTTCATTCATACCTACTTCCAACATATGAACAATTGTGGATTGTTTGAATAATTCGATTATTATAAATAAACTCAATTATTCTGGAAGTCAAAACATGCAAAGTGAAACAATAGTTAAACAATTAACACAAGACAGTAACTTTACTTATAAATAATACTCCTTTATTTAATCATCAAATGTTAATTACATTTATCTATTACAAGTTTCTAAAGTTATCTAATATCACCTCTCAGCCCAATACTCCTAGCATGATGCAAATGCTTGACCCTACTCAGTCCCTTCGTAAGCGGATTTGTTGGGTTATCTTCTGATGATATCGTCCTAACCACGAGGTGTCCTTCTTCTACTCGATGTCTAATGAAATGATATTTTCTGTCGATATGACGAGATCTACCATGATCCCTTGGTTCCTTGGTCAAGGCAACCGCTCCTTCATTATCACAAAAAATTTCCATAGGCTCCTTTATGGTAGGTACAACTCCAAGATCACCAATGAAGTTCTTCAACCATATTGCCTCCTTCGACGCTTCGCTCGCTGCAATGTACTCTGATTCGCACATTGAATTAGCAACAGTTTCCTGCTTGGAACTCTTCCAAGTTACTGCTCCTCCATCAAGGGTAAAGACCCAGCCCGACTGCAAACGGTAGTTGTCCCTGTCGGTCTGAAAGCTGGCGTCACTATACCCTCGCACCTTCAAGTCATCACTCCCTCCAAGGACTAAAAACCATTCCTTGGTCCTCTGAAGGTACTTAAGGATATTCTTAACCGCAATCCAATGGGCTTTGCCAGGGTTCCCTTGATATCTACTAACCATGCTCAAAACAAAGGCTACATCAGGGCGAGTACAAGTCATAGCATACATGATTGAGCCAACTGCGGAAGCGTATGGTACTCGGCTCATTTCTGATATTTCAACTTCGGTACTCAGACTTTGAGTCTTACTCAACTTGGCATTACTTTGTATCGGTAATTCTCCATTTTTCAAAATTTCCATACTAAAACGTTTTAGTACTTTATCTAAGTAAGTGTTCTGACTAAGTCCTATTAGTCCCTTACTTCGTTCTCTCACTATCCTTATTCCCAAAATATAGGAAGCCTCTCTGAGGTCCTTCATAGCGAAGCACTTCCCGAGCCAGGATTTAACCTCCTGCAGTGTCGGGGCGTCGTTTCCTATGAGTAGTATGTCATCGACATATAGAACGAGGAAGCTGACTATACTCCCACTGGCTTTGACATATACACATGATTCATCTTCGCTTCGTATAAATCCAAACTCTTTGACTTTCTCATCGAAGCAAAGATTCCATCTGCAAGACGCTTTCTTGAGTCCATAGATGGACTTCTCAAGCTTACACACTCTATTTGGATGCTTCGGATCAACAAAACCCTCTGGCTGAGCCATGTAAACATCCTCAGCCAACATCCCATTAAGGAAAGCAGTCTTGACATCCATTTGCCAAATCTCATAATCATAAAATGCGTCAATAGCTAGCATCACTCTAATAGACTTTATCTTCGCAACTGGTGAGAAGGTCTCATCATAGTCAACTCCGGGAGTTTGAGTAAAGCCCTTCGCAACCAATCGCGCCTTATATGTGTGTACATTTCCATCCACGTCGGTCTTCTTCTTGAAGATCCATTTGCACCCAACGTTCTTACGTCCGAACACATTTTCAACCAAATTCCAACCTTGGTTGTCATACATGGATTGGATCTCGCTGTCCATAGCCTCCTTCCATTTTGCAGAATCCGGGCATGCCATGGCTTCTTTATAGCTATTAGGTTCATCTAGATTTATTAGTGTACCATAACTAATATACGTGTCCCCTTCGGTAGTAATATGAAAACCATAAAACTGGGGTTGAACTCTAACTCTTTCGGAACGTCTAAGAGGTAAGGACTCGTCAATCGGTTCAATCGAAGTTTCCTCCTCGGGATGAGCGCCAGCGGTAGAGGTTCCTTCATCAATCGATTCTTGAATCTCTTCAAGCTCGATTTGCCTCCCACTGTCTCCTTGGCTTATGAGTTCTTGCTCTCGGAAAACTCCTCTCCTCGCAACGAAGACAACATTGTCCTTCAGTCTATAGAAGAGATATCCAAAGGATTTCTGCGGGTAGCCGATGAAAATACATCGCTCACTTCGAGGTTCGAGCTTGTCGTGAGTATCTCGTCTTACGAAAGCCTCGCAACCCCAAACCTTGATATGTGCTAACGAGGGAGCTTTCCCTGTCCACATCTCGTGAGGTGTTTTGGCAACCTTCTTAGTAGGGACTCGGTTAAGGATATGGGCGGCAGTCTCTAAGGCATACCCCCAGAATGAGATAGGTAGTGAAGCACGACTCATCATAGAACGAACCATGTCTAACAAGGTTCGATTACGCCTTTCTGCCACACCATTCACCTGCGGTGTCCTAGGTGGTGTCAATTGCGAAACTATTCCACATTCTTTAAGATAGTCGTGGAATTCAAGACTTAGGTGCTCTCCTCCTTGATCGGATCGAAGCATCTTGATTTTCCTACCCAATTGATTCTCCACTTCATTCTTGAGTTCTTTGAACTTTCCAAACGTTTCTGACTTTTTCTTGATTAAGTAGATATACCCATATCTACTATAGTCATCGGTAAAAGTCACATAGAAGCGGTTCCCATCCTTTGTGGTTGATCTAAAGGGTCCACATACATCGGTATGTATGAGATCCAATAAACCCTCACCCCTTTCACATGTGCTAGTGAAGGGTGACTTGGTCATCTTTCCAAGTAAACAAGACTCGCATGTGTCATCTTCCCTAAGGTCGAATGACTCCAACACTCCACCCTTTTGGAGTTGGGCTATGTGCTTCTTGTTGAAATGTCCAAGACGACAATGCCACAAGGATGCTTTATCCATACTATTGGAAGAATCCATGCACAAAACATCATTTCCTAGGTTATCTACATTCATAACAGTTTCATAAATTCCATTACATGGCATTGCTTCAAAATATAAGACACCATTTAGATAAGCATAAATCGAACCATTCTCATTATTAAAAGAAAATCTAAATCCTTGTCTAAACAAACCATGAAACGAAATGATGTTTCTTGCCATTTCTGGCGAGTAGCAACAATTATTCAAATCTAAACATAATCCATTACTAAGCACTAGAGAATACACTCCAATCTTGGTCACAGGCGACGATCTTCTGTTCCCCATGATTAGATTTATTCTTCCACTATCCACATCCCTATTTCTTCTTAGTCCCTGCAATTCAGAACAAATGTGGTAACCATACCCGGTATCTAGGACCCAAGAAATAGCATGAGATGAATCATTAGATTTAATTGTGTAAATACCTACGAAATACGGCTTGATCTTTCTTTCCCTGATGGCTTGCAGGTATTCTGGGCAGCTTCTCTTCCAATGCCCTATTTTGTGGCAATGGTGGCACTCTGCCTCCTTTGGGTTAGGGTTGGGCTTAGCAGGATCAACTTTGGTCCCACTAGGAGAGGAACCATCTCGGGACTTTCCCTTGCGGTGGCTCTTAGACGGATCCTTCCTCTTCTTACCCCTTCCTTTCCCAATTGCCAAAACAGGAGCAGCGGGTGGATTGGGAGTTGGTGCAACAGACTTGTCCTTGAGGTTGCTCTCAGCAACCCTTAGGAGACCTTGGAGCTTACTTAGGGTGACCTCTTCCTTGTTCATGTGGTAGGTCATCCTAAATTGATTGTAACACGGAGGCAAGGAATGAAGCACCATGTCGATAGCCAAATCTTCCCCAAAGTCGACATTCAACTTGCGAAGACGATCAACATACCTTTGCATCTTTTGCAAGTGCACGGTTAGAGATTCTCCATGTCCCATTTTAGCGGAGATCATGTTAGTGAAGATCTCATAACGTTCCTGCCTCGCGTTTTGATGGTATCTCTCCAATAAGTCTTGATGCATCTCGTACGGGTACATGTCCTCATAGGACTTTTGGAATTCGGCGTTCATTGTGGCTATCATGATGCAATGAACCTTCGTCGCATCATGTTCATGAGTCTCAAAAGCAGTCATTTCAGTTAGAGTAACGATGTCTAGATTGATCTTCTCGAGCTTCTCGTCAAGGACATACTCCTTGTCCTCGTAGCGAGCAATCGTGCGAATGTATCTTATCCATTCGCTAAAGTTTGTTCCATCGAAAGTCACCTTTTGGCAAAGGCTCATCAATGTGAACGAGCTAGCAGCAGCGTTGTTCGCGTTCGACATCTACAAATAGAAAGGACAAAGATTGATTAGAATTTAAAATCCCTGATTATCACCCAATAAGAAAAATTAGGGTTAGGATCCAACAACATTATTTACATATTAGAAAAGGGATGTCATAATCCAACATGCAAACAATTTGAAGGTAAGTGAATGACGATTCACTAATTCTCCGCCATGAAAACCTAACTTTAAGTTCTGAATGTATTGAGGATTCCTAAGTTATGATGAGATTCATTGAACTTTTCAATGGCATGTTTAAATCTCGATATGCCCCTCTCGTTTGTGACTGGGATACCGAGGATCACAAAGTGGGTGTGAATAACCATGCAAATCTACACGGTGCCTTCATTGTAACAATCACCTATTCGATGTGCCGGTAAACCACACACGCTCCACCGAACTATGATAAACAATGAATCACCCTTTACCTCCTATGCTTAGAACCAATTAGTGTGCCGGTAAACCACACACACTCCACTAACTTCTTAGCAGGGGTGCAAAGTGTAATTTCATGGGATTGCATCAATTCACTTTTCCTAAAGTAACTAGGATTGGGAATTTGAAAACATGTAGTTACTTTGTATTTAATATTATACTTTTAATGAGGAGATAGAGTTGCCCTATCCTACCCGTTCGGCTAACGACCCTCCACCGATCAAGCAAGCAGTGGGTGTGAGTGTACACCCATTAAGTGCCATTTTATAGGCCGCAACCTTATACCCACCTTATAGACCGACTTCGTGAATGAGGCCTACTAACGGTAAGACTAGCATTTTAATTATACATATATATATCTTGTAATATTATATTAGTATAGGGTTGAATTTTAAACTTGTAAAATTCTAGGGTTTGAAATTTAAATTGTCTAAATTAAACTTTTAATCACAAAACATAAATTTCAAAACTTGAGGACAAGTTTTAAACTTTTCAAAACATAAGGGATCAAATAACAAATAATCTAAATTAACATTTAATCACATAATTATCCATATTTGATTTATTAATTGTTTCTTGCAAAACAATTTACCAATTTAATTAAAATAATCAATCAATTATCACATAAGGAAATTATTATTCAATTTATTGGTAAATATCTTTAATTAGGTCAAGGATATACTCAAATATATGTTAAAATCGGATTTATATTGACCCATTAAGATAGAGGCAAGTTTCCATAAGATAAACAGCAAGAAATCCCGAAACTAGCTCCTTCTAACGCTCGAACTCGCCGAGTACCACAATGGACTCGCCGAGTTGAGGCCTACTCGCCGAGTCCACTATGTAACTCGCCGAGTTCATCAGGCAGAAGGACAAAAATCGAATTTTGCAATTAACAAGCAATCAACCAATGCATCAATTCAATAGAAACCAATCAAGTCTCTGATACCACTGATGGGTTTGAGCCATAAGAACATTCATATGTGCACATACAAACCCTAATGCTTGGATCTAGGTTTCTCTAATTGAACATGCAATGGATCCAAGACTTTGATTGATAGATCTAATGAAAATATTCATATGAAATCAGATCTGAAAGATTACCTTGAATAGCTTGCTTGAATCTTCTTGTCCTTGGAGCTTAGAGTCACAAATGTCACTCCTCTAATGGCTTACAAACACCAACGTAGCAAGAGGATGATTAGAGAGAGAGAGAGGAGAGGGCAGAAAGTCGGCCATGGTTTATTTCCTTGACCGCATGGGTCTATTTATACTAGTGAGGCTCCAAAAGTTTCACCCTTAAACCCTAATTGGATAACTTAGGCCATAAGCAATCCAATCTCCCTAATGATAAGCCTTGGATGATTTCTAGGTCCTTCCAAACCCCAAAATCGTCCACCCCTTATCCATAAGGGATTATAGCCCAAAGTACAACTATCATACAATTGACAGTTTATGCCCTTTTATTTAATTAATCTCTTTAAGTCACCAAATTAATTCCTAATTAATTTATGACTTATATTAATCAAATAACAATATTATTACTCATTATATTATTCTTATAATATATTAATAATATTTCTTCTCTCATTATAAATCATCCTGTCAAGTTGCTATGGTGAAGGCAACTCAAAAGGACCATACACAACCGGGTCAAATACTTGCCTAATATAGTTGCAGCCTTAGACACTATTCCAACAAAAAACGTGTTTAATGACATATGTTTATCCTAAAACCTCTTTAAAAATAAATAACAACTTTTTAAAGATTTTTATGAAAGTATGACATAAAATAAGAAAATGAAATATTTTACTAGTTAAGACCATTTATAAAACATTTTTTTCATTTTTTTTAGTTTTCCAAAGTCATCTTGCAAGATGAGCAATTACATTGAGACATTTTGGTTGGTTTATTTTTGTGTAATATGACATATCTAAGTCTATTCTCGGGGTGAGCATTTAGACATCTAGATCGGACTTGGGTTAGATCTAGATTGGCCTCAACAGGTTCGGTCCAAGGTCCACCAATTTCTCCAAAATTGGTCATATCCAAGAGTCGGTCTGTTTTGGTTCCTGTCCAAATAATCACCCCTACTATCGTAATATATATACACTAACTTTTGGTAGGCTTAAACAAGTTGTGCCATATGCACCTAAAGTTGTATCAGTCTAACAGGTACAAGAACTGAAAAACTCAGACTTGGTCGACCGGTCCGGTCCAAGGTCCACTAATTTCCACCAAACCAATCTGGTCCAAAATCTGGTCTTGTCAAGTCCGGTTTGGTCCAAATGCTCACCATTTAGTGATTATTATAAGATATTAACAAAACCCATAAAAAGGTTGTTAATATGGATTGGTCTTGAAAATTTCATTGGAATCAAATCGGTATTGGATGGGCAAGTCCAATGGCAGTTCAGATTCAATCCCAAAGTAGTCTCAAACCGATCTCAAGTCGAATTATCCTTTCACAAAATCGATCTAAACAAGTCCAGAAAAGAACATTGTAAATCATATTGGAATTGGATTGAACCAACCTATATGAAATCTTCAGGAAGTATATATGAACCTATTTTAATGCCACTTAGGGTTGTTTAATCGATAGTTGCTAACTGAGTCAACTGTGATTGAGTTAATGTCTAATTAAGTTTAACCCAACTATTTATTAGACCTAGTAAGATACATATTATAGACTATATAAAACAAATGAGACTCCTCTAATTGTGGTATCAATCAGTCTGAATCTAACGGAGTCAGACTCAACCTTCTATCAGACCCCGCAAGAGGCATACTAAACATCTTCTTAATGTCGATCTATTTTCTTTTTATTAGACCAGGTCATACTCCTAGTTTCTGTGCTCTAACGATGTGGGATAGACCAATGGTTCTAATTTAATAATAGCTACATATTATAAAGGCTTCTAATATTGAGCTAGAAAGTAAAAGAATCATAACTATAAAAAGAAGGAATTGAGTGGATTTTTAAGCCAATGAACCACATTAATGTCAATCTTCTCATTCCTACAATTACACCAATTAAATTAAATGAGTATTCCCTGACATAATAAAAACAATAAAATAATTTTTTTTACTACCAAACACTATATCGATTCTAAAACACTAAAACACCAACATCATGTATTGTCAACAAAAAAAGAGGGTGATGACCACCAATGGAATATGGAAGCTACAATCAATTTACAAAATGGAGAAAATAGGGATCAATTGGAAATGACCAGAGGAACACAAATAAGACTAAAAAAAAAGGAAAAAAATGGAAGAGACATATGGCACCAAATAATGAAAGGAAGTGGTGACGATACCAACTTCTCCACTATGCCGTGAATAGTGAATAGCAAAAAAAGGAAAAAACAGGAATAATACAAAAAAGAGACCACATATGTCGAATTAATATAACTTAATGTCTCCGGCAAAACATTACTTTTCATAAGTGTTGGCTGGATTTAATATATATATATATATATATATATATATATATATATATATATATATATATATATATATATATATATATATATATATATATATATATATATATATATATATATATAAAATGTAACGACCAAAAATATGGATAAAATTTTGTTTCTAAATTCATTCAAATCATACGATACTAATATCAAATAGTCAAAAGTGTATCATAGCAACATGGTATCAGAGTATAAATTCCCAAAATCTCTAAATGCGGAAACCATAGGGTCATGCGGTGCGATTAGGCCGGGTCATTTCCCTTCGAGCTGGAAGTACCTGAAACATAAACTGAAAACTGTAAGCACAAAGCTTAGTGAGTTCCCCCAAATACCACATACTAAACAAACATACAACCAAGCATATCTAGGTGCTTGCCTACCCCCTTCGTTCTATTTCAATCGAATACTATCAAGCATATCTAGGTGCTTACAATCCCTTCGATCTATTTCAATCGGATACTTTCAAGCATATATGGGTGCTTGAAATCCCTTTCGATCTATTTTAATTGGATACAGGGTCTATTTCACCCCTACTACTACCACATAATATCATAACAAGAATCACAAATTCATCAAGCAAATATAGGTATAACTGACAATTGTCACAAAGACAATCATCACACTACATCATAAACTAGCAGGTCGACATTGGTGTCTTCGACCCACGGATACAGTAAAGGAAAAGTAACCTCAGACTGAAGGTATCAAATCGCACTCAGCGGATGACTCGCGAAATCATCTCCTTAATGCACCAACACAAAACCCTAATTAGACATGGGGCCAATACTCCAGCCTGAGGATCCAAACCTTAATTCTTATCCTAAAAGCAGAAAGGGTTGTTTAACCCCTACCTCATTGGGACTGCCTTACCAAGGTTCAAATCCAACTAGTCCAAAAAGCATTCCAAGCCCAACTACAAGGCCCCCTAAGGCACAATATGGCTCAAGAGCACCCAACATGGCCTAAAGCCCAAAAATGTATTATACAGGTGGGCTCGAGGCCTAACCTAAACAAGTCTAAAGCCAAACCAAAACAAGAGCCCAAAAATCTTGGAAGCCCACATACGACGTATGTGTGGCGTACATGGCTCGTACGCCTAGCGTACGCTGATGATCCGGAAGTCGGGGCACTGGCCCAGTACGCGTAACGTACTCTAGAGTACGCCCAAAGTATTGGCTAGTCAGTCTATTTTTGTTCCTAAGTCTTAATCCATTAAGCATTAACGTCTAAAACTTAGATCCAAGCTTATAATAGAAACTTAAGCCATAAATTCACAAACTTTATGCTTTTGCATGCCTGGTTGGCACTCAAACTATGAATTAAGCCCTCTAACTCACTTAGTTGGTCACTAATACATGCATGGTTGAGTCTTAACCTCCAAGATACGATTTTTATGACTCGATACACTTCCAAGAGTCCAAAAGGATAGCTTAAATGGCCTGGAGTAGCTCATACTACAAGAAACCAAGTTATGGGACCAAAAGATGCTAAAATCTACCATAAACCTAGATCTAAGCTTAGAATGATCAAGGTTCATACTTTATACCTTCAATAGACTAGAAATGATGCATAGACTTTGGATCTGCAAGCTCCTTCTTCTCTTTTGCTTCTTCCTAAACTTCCTTCTTCTTCAAAACCACCTAAGAACACCCAAACCCTCAATGTAAGCTCAAAAAATACACTCAAGATGGCTAGGGTTTGAGATTGACACTAAGAGGGAAATGGAGGCTGAAAGGGTAATGGATTTGATGGACTTAAGGACTTTAGATAGGATGCAAACCCTAAAATTTATGGTGTGCCCTAACTCAAGTACGCCCAACAAACGCATGGGTACACCCAATGGAATCACTTCGGAATCATTAACCAAACACTTCCACAGTTGAGAGACGTGAAAAATACTGTGAATCTGACTGAGTTCCTCCAGAAGATCCAACCGATACGCTACCCTGCCCACATGGGCTATAACCCTGAAAATACTGATATACATGGGGCCCAGCTTGTCCCCCTTCCTGAATAAAATGACACATTTCAAAGGTGACACCTTCAGGAGATCCATATCCTCAACCTGAAACTTCAACTCTAATCGACGCTTGTTGGCATAGCTGTTTTTCCGACTCTGAGTTGTCTAAATTCTATGCTGAACCTGTTGAATCAACTTAGTAGTCTTGTGTACCACATCGATACTCCCCATGACCCGCTGACCGACCTCACCCCAGCATATCAGGGTCTTGCATTTTCTCCCACAGAGCATCTTAAAAGGAGGTTGATCGATGATGGCGTGATAGCTATTGTTATATGAAAATTCCGCTAACGGAAGATATGTATCCCAGCTACCACCGAAATACATAACACACGCCTGTAACATATCCTCCATTGTCTGAATGGTTCGCTCGCTCTTACCATCCGTCTGTGGGTGAAAGGCTGTGTCGAAATGCAGACGGGTACCCAATTCCTTGTGGAACCTCTTCCAAAACTTGGAAGTAAACCTGACATCCCTATCAGATACCACCGAAACTGGCACCCCATGCCTTGCCACAACCTCCCTGATATAAATGTCAGCTAACTTCTCTGCAGAGATACTTTCCTAAATCGGAATAAATTGTGCGCTCTTTGTCAATTGATCCACAATGACTAAATCGAATCCACTCCGCGCTCCGTTCGAGGCAACTTCGTAATAAAATCCATGGTAATCTCTTCCCATTTCCAAATGGGAATGTCTAACGGCTGCATCTTTCTGTGAGGCCGCTGATGTTCGACCTTGACCTTCCTGCGAGTCAAGCACCTCTCCATATACGAAGAAACATCCCGCTTCATACATGGCCACCGGTAATTAGGAAGAAGATCTCCATACATCTTCGTCGCTACGGGATGAATGGAGAATCTCGGTTTGTGCGCCTCCTCCATCATAACCTGAAACACACCTCCCCAATAAGGAACCCACACTCTCCGATGGAGAGTCAATAAACCTTGGCTATCATAATCGAAGGAAGCCACCTGACCTACTATACACTCACTCTTTCGGTGCTCTTCCTTCATAGCCTCAACTTGAGCCTCCCGAATCTGTTCCAAGAGTGGAGTAATAACTGTCATCCTCATACTGATATTGATGATCAGATTCGCAAACGCCTTGCAGCTGAGAGCATCGACCACCACATTGGCCTTCCCTGGATGGTAAAGAATCTCATAATCATAATCCTTCACCACATCCAATGACCGATGTTGCCTCATATTCACATTCAGCTGATCCATCAAGTACCTCAGGCTTTTGTGATCCGTGTATATAGTACAACAGAACCCATAGATGTAATGTTTCCAAATCTTGAGGGCGAAAACCATAGCCCCCAGCTCCAAATCATGTGTTGGGTAATTCGCCTCATGGGGCTTCATCTGCCTTGGAGCATAAGCAATAGCACGACTGCTCTACATCAATACTGCACCCAATCCCATGATAGACGCATCACAATAAACCAAGAAATACTCAAAACCCTCTGGAAGGATCAGAATCGATGCCTCTCACAATCATTGCCTCAGGGTCTCAAACGTTGCTTGCTACTTAGGCCCCCAACGAAAAGTGGCAGTCTTCTTCGTCAGTCGTGTCAGGGGAACCGCTATCTTGGAGAAATCCTGAATAAATCTCAGATAATAACCTGCCAACCCAATGAAACTCCAAATCTCAGATGGAGACCTTGGAACTTCCTACCTCATCACGGCCTCAACCTTGGCCGGATTGGCTAGAATACCATTCTGGTTGACAAGGTTCGCCAGAAACTGCGCCTTGTGCAACCATAACTCATACTCAGAGAACTTCACATATAGTCTCTCCCTCCTTAAGGTCTCTAACACCTCCTTCAAGTGCCCATCATGCAGCTCCTAGGTCGTGAGGTCCATGAACACGATTGGAGTATTTGTGAGCCTGAAGGGCATCACCATGAAATCGTAATGACTATAACAAGTCTGGAAGGCCGTCTTCTGCACATCGTCCTCTGTGGCCCTCATATTATGATAGCCCGAACGAAGATTAATCTTGGAAAACCAAGATGCACACTGAAGCTGGTCCAACCAGATCATCAATCCTCCGGAGTGGATAACGGTCCTTCACCATTAGCTTATTCAGCTCCCGATAGTCAATACACATCTGATGCAGACATATCCTTCTTCTCCACAAACAGGATCGATACGCCCCAAGGCAAACTACTTGGTCGGATGAACCCCTTGTCTAACAACTCCTACAACTGTGTAGACAACTCCGACATATCTGATGTAGCTAACTTTTATGGTCCTTTTGCTATCGGTGCCGCACCAGGAACCAAGTCAATCCGGAACTCCACATGCCTCTCCGGAGGCACTCTAGGAAAATCCTACAAAAACACGTCTGGGTACTCCCGCACAATAGGAAAATCATCAATCGGTGCCTTATCCTTCTCTGGGGTATCCATAACATAGGAGACGAAACTGGAACAACCCTGGTAAAGATAACGTTTGGCCCTAGCAGTTGAGCATAGGAACAGCCTGCGCTGAGAGACTTCTCCATGGACCACCAACTCTCCCCCACTTGGGGTCCGAACATGCACCATCTAACGTTCACAATCAATCACCGCCCCATTGGGGCTCAGATAATCCATCCCAACTATGACCTTGTTCTCGTACAAAGGAATGAGAACCAAGTTGATCGGATACTACTCGCTAAACATCCCTAAAACACAATCCCAATGAACCCATGATAGCCGGACAGATCGATCATCCGTAATCTTAACCTCTAATGGATGATCCAGCTCACCCGGAGCTCAAACAAACCTCTTGCTGAGCGCAAGAGACACGAAAGATCGGCTAGCCCTCGAATCAAATAATATCATAGCAGAGATGCCGTTCACAAGGAACGATCCTAAAAGAAAACACACAAATATAAGCATACAAATCAACATAATAAAGAGTTAAGGAGAAGAGACATACCTGTCACCACATCTGGTGCAACACACGCCTCCTCGATAGTCAGCTGAAAAGCCCTACTCCTCACAACAGGTGCATCCGGCTTGCCTTGGCAGCCATCAGTAATACGTAGGGTCGTTGGATTAGGTGCTACCCCTAGTCTGCCTAATGCTAAACTCGGGTAGTTGGCCTTCTTATGGACCTCTGATTGCAATGAAAACAAATCAGATCTGATGTCTGGGTGGTGGTGATAACAGCAGTGCAATCCTTGCTAAAGTGCCTTGTCTTGCTACAAACCCCATCGTGCGACCTGCCACATTTGCCACAACGGCTTCGGTACTACTAGTCCTTCAACCTAGAGTCGAAGACCTTGGGTTTCTTCACTGAAACCCAATCGTCTGCCTATGCTCCGCCTTCCTCTTCCATATGTGCTCCAAATTAATCTCTCGTTCCTGGGCCCTAGATATCATGTCGTCCAGAGTCGGACAGGAAGGAAAACTAACAAACTCCCTAATGTCAGATCTCAGCATGTCATGGTATCAAGTCTTCCCCATCAGCTCATCAGCTGCATACTAGGGTACCAACAAAGCTCTCTCTCTCTCTCTCTCTCTCTGTCTATCTTAACTTGGCGGTGATCCCCACCACCATCTCAGTCGTTTGCCTTATGTCAAGAAACTCCCTAGCAAACTATTGCACCTCGGCAGCTGGTGCAAGCTCTGCTTGAAAACAAGTCACAAAATGGCCAAGTCATGGCCTCAATGGTTGGGGCTCCCAAAGCATAGCCAACCTCCTCCTACTAGTCTTGGGTTCGTTCCCTCAAACATCCTGCAACAAATCTCACCTTTGACCCCTAAGGGCAGAAGCTTGTTACCTGAGCACACTCAACATCGGATCTCCAACACCTGGTTGCAATCGGGTCCTTCAACCCAAAGAAATATGGTGCCTCAAATCCCCTGAAATCCTTAAAGGAGAGAGTGCGGGCACCAGACTGGCTAGCAGCGAGATCGGACTTGAAGATCCAAAGGTGATCCTCCATCAGCTCGATGATACCCTCCTTGATCAACCCAAACATCACCAGTGTTGCATCAAGGATTCTCCTAGTAACCTCTTATGCAACGAACTCACATAGCCTCTCATCAATCGGTTCTTTGCTCGTCCCCGAACCAGATCTAGATCCTAAACCCCCTGCTTTGTGATGTGTCACCATCCTACTGAAACCAAACCATATAAATGATTAGCAAACACATGAGAAGATCCACACTCTCAAATTCCCTCAATTGATCGTGGTCTTCCTGGTCTCGGGTATAAATCATGTGTTTTCAGTAGTATGGGCCGAATACTAACTTCCACAGCTATTTATACCCTCCTCAAGGACTACCATGACTCCTCCAAGTCACTTTTCCAACTGATACCTTCCTCAAACTATAAAGCATCCTACATCCCAAAGCATCTCACAGGGAGTCCCTAAGACTCCCTTCCTCACCCCTCTCTACTATTACCTACAGAAGGAACTTCAACAAATACTACCTAACTACTGTATGAACATAATTACGTACTACTAGTACTAGATGATTCTTCGAATGACAGGTCCCACACTACAATGGTTGGACTCAAACAAGAGTTGTACAATAGATTTAAACCTATCCATCTAAAATTATCCAATCAAAATAATATGTAATCCAACACATTAATCCACTAATTAGCTAGTACCAACAAAATTTCCTAAAGCACAAAGCATGCATCATTCGAGCATCAGTCAATTCAACTCAAAACATACCCTACACAGGCTATTCTAACTAGTAACTAATATGATACTAGCATGTAAATCTAAAAGATCATAGTGATATGCACATAAATTCATCTCTCCTAGCATTCTATCATGCAATTATGAGCAGATCATTCTCCCCTAATCTAGCATAAAACATATAACTTGTATATGTATTTTGGGAAGACTTACTTGAGCTCGGCTGATTGCACAAATCGCACCCCTTTTCTTTTATTAAAATCCTTATATTAAAATGTTTCTTTTTATGGAAAAATTCTACCAAACCCTCAATTTGAGTCCAGGTATACCCGAGAGTATGCCCGAATCCCTCAAACCAAGGCTCTGATACCAACTTGTAACGATCAAAAAATATGGATAAAAATTTGGTTTTAAAATTCATTCAAATCATACGGTACTAATATCAAATAGTCGAAAGTGTATCATAGCAACATGTTATTAGAGTACAAATTCTCAAAATGTTGAAATGCGTAAACCATAGGGTGATGCGGTACGATCAGGTCGGGCCCTTCCCCTTCGAACTGGAAGTACCAGAAACATAAATTGAAAAATGTAACCACAAAGCTTAGTGAGTTCCCCCAAAATCATATACTAAAGAAACATACAGTCAAGCATATATGGGTGCTTGCCTATCCCTTCGGTCTATTTCAACCGAATACTATCAAACATATCTAAGTGCTTGTAATCCCCTTCGATCTATTTCATCCGGATACCATTAAGAATATTTTGGTGCTTGTAATCCCCTTTGGTCTATTTCAACCGGATACTGGGTCTATTTCACCCCTACTACTACCACATAATATCATAACAAGAATCACAGAGTCATCAAGCAAATACAGGCATAACTAACAATTGTCACAAAGACAATCGTCACACTACATCATCAACTAGTGGGCCGACATTGGTGCCTTCGACTCATGGATACAATGAAGGAAAATCAACATCAGATTGAAAGTATCAAATCACACTCAGCGGATGACTCATGAAATCCTCTCCCTAAGGCACCAACACAAAACCCTAATTAGAAATAGGCCAATACTCCATCCCCTGGGTCCAAACCTTAATTCTTATCCTAAAAGCAGAAAAGGTTGCTTAACCCTTGCCTCATTGAGCTTGTCCTACCAAGGCCCAAATCCAACTAGTCTAAAAAGCATTCCAAGCCTAACGACAAGGCTCCTTAAGGCCCAATATGCCCCAAGAGCACCCAACATGGCCTTAAGCCCAAAAATGTACTGCTACAATATGTGGGCCCGAGGCCTAACCTAAACAAGTCCAAAGCCCAATCAAAACGAGAGCTGAAAAGTCTCGAAAGCCTACAAACGACGTATGCGCAACGTACATGGCTCGTACGCCCAACGTACGTTGATGATCCGAAAGTCGGGGGTCTGGACCAATACGCCCAATGTATTGGCCAATCAGCCCATTTTTGTTCCTAAGTCTTAATCAATTCATCTTTAACATCCAAAACTTAAATCCAAGCTGATAATAGCGTCTTAATCCATAAAGTTGCAAACTTTATGCTTTTGCATGCCTTGTTGGGGCTCAAACTATGAATTAAGCCCTCTAACTCACTTAGGTGGTCACTAACACATGCATGGTTGAGTGTTAACCTCCAAGATACGATTTTTATGATTCCATACACTTCCAACAGTCTAAAAGGACAACTCAAATGGCCTGGAGTGCATTATACTCCAAGAAACCAAGTTATGAGTCAAAAGATGCTAAAATCTACCCTAAACCTAGATCTAAGATTAGAATGATCAAGGTTCAGACTTTATACCTTCAATAGGCCATAAATGGTACACAAACTCTGGATCTACAAGCTCCTTCTTCTCCTTGGCTTCTTCCCAAACTTCCTTCTTCTTCAAAACCACCAAGGAACACCCAAACCCTCAATGTAAGCTCAAAAAATGCACTCAAGATGGCTAATTTCGAGATTGGCACTGAAAAGGCAATGGAGGCTGAAAGGGTAATGGACTTGAGGGACTTAAGGACTTTAAATAGGGTGCAAATCCTAAAATTTAGAATTTTCCGCTGACTCGGTACGCCCAGCGTACACATGGGTATGCCCAAAATACGCTAGGATCACCCCTGATGGCGCGCTTGCACGGAGTATGTTGTACGTACCTAATGTACGCCCAACGTACTCACGAGCCACTTCACCCCCTCTTAGTCTAATTAAATAGGATAATAGGTTAAATTCATACCTGGCAACTTGGTGCTACAAATAATAATAATAGTAGCCCCAACTTGCATTTTCTTTTCATTGGATTGAACATATGTAAAAGCCCTCGTACTTGAAAAAAAATAAACATAAAAAAATGATTTTAACTTAAGTCCATTTTACTGTTTATTAATATGATATTTGCTAAAATTGTTCGGGTTTACTTTTTTATTTGTGACAACAGCTTTTCAAAGTTACCATAATATTCAATTCATAAGAAAAATGTAACACCTGGACTCCTGCTATGTTTGCTATTTCCCCATGTGTATTGATCAAGGTTGCAAAAAATGCTAGACGTTAGCTAGGCGGTGGACTGGGCTCTAGGAATTAATCGGTTAGACGGGGATTAATCGGGGACCATTAATTATTAAAAAAATAATTCAAAAATTTATAAATCTAACTTTAATACTAAGAATATAAGTAAATAAGCATAAAATTTTAATAATAACTTAATAAGTTTAACAAGTACAACCATTTATCATCCAAAATAAGCATAAAAGTTTAAGAATAAGTTTAACAAGCACACAAAATCATCATCCAACAAGTCTATAAAAAATTAATAATAAGTTTAACAAGCACAACATTTTTCTTCTAATATTCTCCACATACTTCCATTATTTGAGCCCCATCCGACTCATATTCATCTTCTCTCTGACACTTGCTCCTCACTCTCGGACTCGAAATCTTCATTGAAAAGTTCCCTCGTTTTTGGACTTTCTTGGGGTGCTTGACTAACATCGGTTGCAAGAGCTTCATCAACTGTTATAAAAAATCACATTAACACATTAAAATTGCTCACTAAAATCAACTGTCTAGCGTTTTCTGCATCCTCTAGTTTTTGTAACAAAAAATAAAAAGATCAGAAAGGATTAATGAAAAACTGAAGGAGGGTAGAATTGTAATTTGGTGCTTACTATGAGGATGTTAATTATAAGACCTGTGACATTTCCTGCAGCTTAGATACATGATCACCTTTCTCTTCTACAAGCTCTTCTATTCGATAAACCTGTGAAATGCAAGTTAAATATTAACACAAACTTACTAATATTGTGTAAAAAGCACCACAATTAACTATTTTTTTTGTTTAAACAGAAACAATTAATTATCATATAGATAAAAGCATTTTGAAAAGCATTTTGAAAAGCAAAACCAATTCATTATCATTACTATATCTTCGAAAATTGTCACGTTCACGCCCAAAGTTTGACCTCCCACCTCTACTTTTGACTTCACTCACCTTAACAACTCCTCCATCAATAGTCTGAAACAGATCCATGGATTCAAAAGATTGAAAAAACTTAAAGAAAGAAAGACATTAAGATATGACCAAATACAAATATACAATTATACAAATAACAAATACCCTGCACACACAAATACTTTCATTTCGTTTTTGTTATAACTGTAAACAAAATCAGGTTCCTACCTAAAAAATTAAACATTTTGCTGAAAAAATTAGAAGAATAGGGGCTTAATTACCAATGTAAGTGTAGGGTTTTCGCTAATTTTGATGAGAGTAGCGGAGATGAAAGTGTCGGTGAGTGTCGCGGTTAGATCGAGTCGATATAGGGTTAGAATTTCGATGGTCGGTTGTTAGAGGTAGTGAGAGAGGCGATGGTGCAGAGGATTTACAGATCGATGAGGATGAGAATGAACATTCGCAGATTAAGAGGGTTGGTGTATGAGGGATTCTGGAGGTGCTGATGGCGTCGGAGGAGAAGGAGCGGATGTTCGGAGCAAACTAGCACCGATTTGAGTCGAGAATGAGACAACAAGCTTGGAAGGCAATGACGTACCAGTGTGATTCGAAGAAAAGATGCAGACATTTCATGGTTTTAGTTCACGAGTCTGAGAGAGAATTTTGTTGGCAGTATCAGATGGAATGAGAAAAAAAGGAACGAACCCTAGCAAGAAATAATTTCGATTTGACAATTTTGCCCTTAAAATGTCTTGAATTTCCATTGACCGTCTTTGACCGACTAAGGCGCCAAGCTCCGCCTAGCTCCGACTAACTCCGATTAGACCCGGCTTGGACAGACTTTGACCAACCCCGATTACATAGACCGATTAGCAATAAACCTAATCGGTGGCCGTCTGCCTAGCGCCTAGGCGGTGACTAATCGGCCGCCTAGGCCGATTTCTGCAACACTAGTATTGATAATTGTATTTTGGTCCTTGTGTTGTACGTGGGGTGTACCACATGATACACTTGGCATACAAGCTGCGAAGCGAGTACGTGGGGCGTACCACATGGTATGCTTAGCATACTCATGCGAGGCTTGGACAGGGTTGCAGACGCAAACGTAGGGCGTACATCCATGTACGCTAGGCATACATGAGCTTTAATGAAAACCCTAATTTCGAGGTTGGACACTGTATAATCATCCTTATGGCTCACGAAACCCTCATTTCTCAGCCTCCTCTGACCTTTTAGCCTCATATTCGAAACCTTACACCTCTTTTTTTTTTTTTTTTTTTTTTTTTTTTTTTTTTTTTTTTTGAGCTCATTGTGTCCAATTTGGTGTGTTTTAGTCCATATTCAAGAAGTAGAAGCTTGGTGCAAGGTAGTGGATCAAGGAGGAGCTTGTGGAACTTGATTATTTGCTTCATTTTCTAGCTTTTTGAGGTAAAAAGCTATGAACTTGTTCTTTAATGGCTTATATACATATATATACATACAAACACACACACACACACACACACACACACACACACACATATATATATATATATATATATATATGACTTTTTGGTCCCTTTTGGCTCCATGAATGAGATCTAGTGGTTTGGTGCCACTCCAAGAGCTATGAGTTCACACACTTGGTGTTTCTAAGGTTCAAGGTCCATAAAGTTGGACCTTTAGGGTTTAGAATCCCCCATGCATAAGATTATGTCCATTTGGTGAAGTTTCTCTTCACTTTAAGTTGATAAAATTTATTAATTTGTGTTTGCATGCAAACCTTGTTATGAATCAACTTGGTGTATACTTGATATAAATTCTTTTCATTTATATTTCCGCAATCTAACACTTCTAACTTATTATTGTTGAGCTAACAAGATCCTTGAGATTAACTTATTCTGCAACTTATTATCTCGTACTAACGTTTGTTCAAGTGTTCTTCAATGTTTTTCTCTCAACAACCTAGCTACAAAGTTTAGAAAGAATAACAATATTCTTAGTCTAGGCAGATAGCCCAGGTCGGAGTGTTGAACTTCGACCTTTAGAAAGTTGTAGTCATCTGACCGATCTACAAAGTTTACTATCTCATTAAATTTAAATTTTGAAAAATTACTTCAACGTTTCTTAATATAATTCTTTGTAAACTAAAATAATATTTTACTAATTTCTTTATTAGAGGACAAAAATTGTTTCATGTCCTTTCTATTCTTTAACTATTATAATTGAAACTTTAGAAACAATTTGATAAACATTTGGTAGCCAAAAAAATATCACAAATTGATATCGAGTATACTTGTATAAACTAGTACTCATAAAAATATAACATTTGTAATATTTTATTAAAATATTATTATACACGTACAAAATTCTGTTCATGAAATATATTATTAATATTCTTCATGATGTTAGAATATTTAGGATATTATATATTGACCGTGATTCTTTAATATTAGTCTACTTTTTGATTATTTTTTAATTTTTCTTTGAAATAAAGAATATCAAAATTACGTAAATATATTTTATATTTTAATTTTTTTATTTTTTGTTACAGCTTTTCTTTGATATCTAAAATAATATGTGTCCACAAACATATCATTTTTCTCACAAAATCCCACCGGTCTCACTTATATATATATATATATATATATATATATATATATATATATATATATATATATATATATATATATATATATATATATATATATATATATAACATTCAAAATTTCTACCAATTTTTAAGTATAATTTAAGAAAATAAAAACCATCCTTTTTATTACGTGACATAAATATTCATTTAATTCAAATATCACAAAAACATAACATGAAGTTGAGTGTAAATCTCAGAAACATAATCATATCAAGATGCAAATATTGTCACGTCGCACCCTAGTACTTCTCACTAAAACAACCTCAAAAACACTTTATATACAACTAAATACAAAGCTTATTGAGTTCCTCAATACACCACATATTCCATGTCATAAACTTTGTATATAAATTTTAGGCTTACGATCTGATCGTAGCGAACCTAATTCTTTAGTACTTGTAGGTTTACGCTTGAAACACCATTCCACCATCATCCTATCTGGCATGTAGGCTCTCGTTATTATCCTATCGAACATTTAGGCTTTTGAGATCATCCTATCGGAGTGACGTGCAACACCAGAAGTCGTCACATGTCAGCTCCAGACCCCAATTCTCCACCAACCAGTCGATGATGTGGCCCAAATAGGAAATACCATGTGGGCCAAGACACGGTGTGCCTTTCATATATGTCTCTCTCTCTCTCTCTATATATATATATATATATATATATATATATATATATATATATATGCGTGTGTGTGTGCGTGTGTGTGTGTTAACAAGCTATCGCGGACGTCTTAAGCAAATAAACTTTTGATGTTTGGTTGCACTACTGGGTAGCATAGGGAAGCAGAGTTGAATCATCAAGGACACAACATAAATTTCAATGCCTCTTTGTGTAAGGAACATGCTAGTCAAAAAGAAAAAAAATAATAAAAGTGGGTTTTGTTTATTAATTAAAAGCTAAATGGCATTGAAAATAACTACATTAAATTTCGTAATAAAAACTAATTCAGTTCTACTGCGACTTTCTTAATCATGCAATCAGCATAAACCTTGTTATTCAAAATCTATTCTATCTAAGTTGATACTGAGAACAACTAATAAGCCCTAGTATATTCTCTTTTACCAAATTAGTTAAACAAAATAACATCTTCAGTTAACCCTAACTTTTTACTAATATATAATTAAACATACTCTTAATTAAATTCAGAAAAGCAGCATTATGATATGTGAAAAAATCCCAAAAATATTCAATATTTCTCACAAGCTCAGAAGCATAAAAATATTAAATTTCAGTTCATATCATAGTTAAATCCCAAAATGAAACAAATCTGATACTAGTTACTTGTTACAAGTTGATTAGAACAACCACGGATTCTATTAACTGATTAACTAGAATGATTTAATCCCATATTAGGTGATCAAGTTAAAAAGAACTAAAATCAAACATTCATTTAGATCAAAAGTGAAATCACTTGATAGAATCATAAATCAAAAACCAAATCTAATGATTGATTACATGAAAAGTATTGATCTATGTAGAACTGAAATATAGGGTTTCGCCAGACTTGGCTAAAATCCGATCAAAACTAATAAAAAGAGACATTAAACAACTAAATCTTAATAAACTAAATGTATTAGATGATCCACAGCCTTCAGATCTTTAGAAATTCATGAAAACATGCAGAAATCGCCTCAAAAGTCATCTAAAAGGGTTTTTCTTTGTCTGGGAATGTCTAGGGTTTAAACCGATCAGATAGGAGGTATTTATATATGAGTCACCAACAAAAAAAACGAAAAGGTGAAAAAACGATTAAATTTTTGGGAAAAACACGATCGTTTTTATATTGTTTTTTTCCGAAGTCTGGAATTCTCCGTTTAATGAAGTACGGTGTTGTTTTTGGCATATTTGACAAAAACACGATCATGTTTTATGGAGAAACATGATCACGTAAATTCTACAAAGTCTCGAAACTTGATTTTTGACTTGGAAAAGCATCGAAGATGAAGCACGCTGACGTGGAGAAAAAAACGATCGTGTAAACTGAAAACACGCGTTTCAAACGCAAACTATTCAGTTTCAGCAAATCTAACCAAACTTCCAGCTTCCGCGGGTATTTTAGCTCCATTAAGATCCATATATGCATCCAAATCTGCTTCTAAATCCTTACTCGACTCAAAATATCTAAAATTGACATAAAAGCATGAGCAGTACGAGAATCATGATGATAAACATGAGTTAAACATTATTTAAACTAATATACATGCAAATAACATAAAATGTTAATAAAACCTACCCTAAAAGATGCATATAATGGCATCTATCAATATGCTTTATTTTTCTCACATTTTCTCTCTCTCTCAACCTTTCCCATAACCTCGGGATCTGATTTTTCTTTGTTTCCAGGATTTCTTAGCAAGGTGTTGCAGTGTTGGAAATCCCAACAAATAAGTACTCATCATCGAAGTTCCGCTCGTAGAGTTTATGGGTTTTCGCTAGAAAACCCTGTAAGTTGATTTGCACTTGCTACGTTTGTTAAGTGTAACTTAGATTTGAGTCCATTGTCGTTATTTTGAATATAGAAATAAGATTTATATAAAATTTCATTTATAATGTTGATTGATGTACTTACAGGTGTGGTGTCTAGGCAAGATCTTAGTGAGGTGTTTTAAGTAGATTTTTCAAACAATATTTATACCACAAACGGATCCTACCACCAATATGATTTTGCTTGCTCATTCCTAATTTGATTAAACATAGTATTCTTTCATATTAATGAGGAATATGAGATATTGTTCTAATAGTCTCGAATAATATAAATGATGACTAAAACTTAGTAATATCTATAATTAGGCTTTGTAAGAGAAAAGTCGTAAGTGTTAGATAAAGAGCTAACCTACCCGAAAGTACTCCACCTTTAATCAGGTGAGTGTGTAGTTACTTTGATGAGCATGATCTTAATAAAAAGTATTTATTACTTACAAGATTATATATATATATATATATATATATATATATATATGTATGTGTGTATATATATATATATATATATATATATATATATATATATATATATATATATATATATATTAAATTATTACTATTTGTATTCTATGCTAAATGTATACCTTGTACTACGATAGTATTGCATGAGTACAAAATTGTATTGGATGTTTATTACATGTACTGCAGTCTTGTGTAGTTATAAACTAAGGCTTGCAAATGATGCCTAGTTCGAAGTAAGTTAAATACGTGAGTAGTCTCATTATGGGGTAAGGTGTGAGATTAAAATGAAGTGTATTAGTCCTCCTCTCTCTAGACAGCTAGAAATGATGGGTCTATATCAGACAACAAGTGAGTATGTTTGGTTCATCTAACAGAGTAAGATGAAAACGCTTGATTATTCTTGATGATCTTGTGAATCACATTGTTAGTGTGGAACTATAGCCCACAAATGTAGTTGAAATGGGATACCATATTTATCAAATACTCTAATGTTTGGACTTCTCTATGACTTAACACTTACCAAGGAATCCCCACGGTTGTGTAGTCAAAATTGTTGCTTAAACGATGCATCAGGTAACGTGATTCTTCCAAATGATCATTGAATTAGGATTTATGAGAATTGATTGGGTTGGGTAACTATAGGTATATTATCTTATAGATATCTACGTTGGATTATATGTCTATATTTCTTGGTAATCTTTGTTTTGCAAGATTATAAATATTATTTATTATTATTATTATCATATTGTGGGATTAAAAACCCTATGTGTCACACCAAGTACCCAAACCTGAACCACTCAACTTATATGCATAACATGTAGCTGAATTAAGGCTACTGGAACTTGAATAGGATGTCGAGTGAATAAAGAGACATATTTGTAATAGTATTCATGACCTATATGTATTTATGTTGTAACCAATGCTGGGTATTAATTATCACATCCTTAGGGTTTTTTTTTGTATTTTGAAACAATATTTATTATCTCAAAATGTTTTATTTATCTGGGATTTTCCAAAACAAAGACAACATGGTATTTAAAGCATAAAGAAAAAGTTTTATATGGTTCTGAAAAATAAGGGATGTCATAGTTGGTATCAGAATATTAGTTTAAGCGAACTAAGAATAATGATAATATAAAGACTTGGAATTTAGATGCTAAGTGATGATGGTGAGATGAGTGTAATAACATAGTATAGGATGGATACCTAAATTGTTACTATATAGACATAAGCGCTAGCATATTATAGGAAGGTTCCTTATTTGCTAAATATATAGTTCAATTGTTAGTAATTAAGATATTACTATACTAAACTACTCATATTCTATGAGTATAGAATGAAATGATAATTATAAGGTGCGATAGAGTCGTTAATAACGATGGAGGTCCAACACCTCAAAATGTTGGAGTAGGAATTGTTCCTTTCACTATGGAAGAAGCTCTATTGATGATGCAAACCATATTGAATCAACAACAACTTGAATTTAGTTGTTTTTCTAAATCAAGAACTAGCAAACCATGCTAGAGGTGGATCGTTAGTGAACAACGTCCTAATTCCTACTCACGAACCAGTAGTTCAGGAAGGAAACGATGACTCGGGAAGTAATCAATGACTACCTCCTCATCCAGAAAGATCAGAAAACAAGATGGATAATGATTTTCGTGGCATGTGCAAGTATAAGGACTTTATGGCTTGCAAACTGTTATCTTTTCAAGGGAGCAGGAATCCAGTTGAAGTTATAGACTGGATTTATGAGATGTACTTAGCATTTATCACACCTCGTTGCACGGACAAGTTACAGACCATTTTCAATATGCAAAAATTTAAAGTTACAAAGATATGTTGGTGGAACACATTAGGGAAGACAATGAGCCCTGACGACCTACTACAATTGACATGGGCGGAATTCATGGTGTACTTCAAACGCAAGTTTTTCTCGACTCAAAACATGTTGGAGCTGGAGAACCAATTCTTTATGTTGAAGAAGGGTTTCATGTCCATTGATGAGTATACAAATGCTTTCTCTGACAAAATGGAATTTTATTTGTGCATTGTCCCCGAAGAACTATAAAAATTGATAGGTATGAAAAGGGACTACCATGTAAGTACTATGTAGCAGTATATCAAGTTAGTACTCTTGATGCAATCATTTGGGTTGTAAAGTTCGTTGAAAGTATGATCAAGTAAAGGATTGCTAATAGAGTTGAAGTCAGCCAGATGAGGAAGTTTGACGGGTCCTTAGGGAACAATAATAAGAAAAAGAAATTCTCCAACCCTACCTCCAATAGTAAGTTTGGGAGTTACCAGTAACCAAATTGGTACGGCCGGTGTACAAAGAAGCATTGGGGAAATTATGTTGTCTGCTTCAAGTGCAAGAAGCCATAACATATTTCTTCAAACTGTCTGATAAAAGGAAGAGTTTGCTTCAGTTGTGGAGAAGAAGGTCACATGAAAATCAAGTTTTCAAAAGCAAAGAAACCTATCCTAAAGATCCTACCAGCAAAACCTAAGGGGCGAAACTATCAAATGACCCTAAATGAAGCAAAGGAAGAAACATACATTGCTTCAGGTATATTACTACTTAATCGATTGCCTGCTAATATCTTGTTTGATTCAGAATCATATCACTCCTTTATTTCAAATAATTTGGTAGAAAACTTAAATGTTCACCACATAGATAAAATTCTCCAATATTGGTAGAAGTACCTGGTGATAGGAAATGAATTTCGTAAAGAATTACTGCCCTTTGAGTTGAACGAATTTGATGTCATTTTAGGCAAGGACTGGTTAAGTGAAAATTCCACAGACATCTTATGTAGAAGGAAGATAATTCCCCTGGAAAAAAATCACTCAACATATATAGTGATAAGAGTAGAATAAAGTTTAGAATCGCTACAATGATAAAAGCGAGGGGGTTTCTTACTAGGGGATGTACAACGTTCTTGGCATATGTGATTGATGCAAATAAGGAAAAGAAGGAAATGTCTGTAATACCAGTGGTGTGTAATTTTATGGAGGTAGTTCCAGATAATATCCTAGGATTACCATCAGAGAAGCAAGTAGATTTCATAATAGATATACTGCCATACATGACACTGATTGCAAAAGCACCTTACCATTTAGAACCTACAGAAATGAATGATTTGATGACACAACTTCATGAATTACTGGTAAAGGGTTTCATCAGACCTAGTTCATCACCATTCACCATGGAGAGCTCTGGTACTATTTGTGAAGAAGAAAGATAGTGTGATAAAATATGTGTTGATTATTGAGAGCTAAATAAGGCTACGATAAAGAATTGATACCCATTACCCAGAATAGATGACTTGTTCGATCAATTACAGGGAGCAACATTCTTTTCCAAAATTGATCACAAGTAAATGTATCATCAGTTGAAGGTAAGACAACAAGATATTGACAAAAACAACCTTTAGAATAAGATATTGACAACATCATGGATATGATGCATCAAGTTTGTAAACCTTTCCTCAATAAACCAGCAATAATTGATGACATTTTGATTTACTCAAAGAGAAATCAAGATCATGGTAAGCATCTTTGAGAAGTGTTAGAAGTCCTAAAGAAGGAGAAGCTTTAGTAGTAGTTCTCCATGTGTGATTTTTGGATTCAAGAAATAAAATACTTGTCTCATGTGGTTAGCCAAGAGGGTATAATGGTCAACCCACCAAAATTAATGCTTTCATGAAATGGGGGATGCCAAAGAGTACCACTAAAGTTCATAGTTTTGTAGCTTCATTAGTTACTACCAAAAGTTCATCAAAGACTCCTCTTCTATTGTTGCTCCACTGACAGTCTTGAATGGAAAAAAGATTTCCTACACTTGGAATGAGAAGCAAGAAGTGGCTTTTGGTGAACTAAAGAAGCGTTTATGTGAAGCACCAATCCTCCTCCTACCAGAAGGAACCGAAGACTTTGTAGTGTTGAATGATGATTCTGGAGTGGGGTTAGGATGTCTTCTTACTCAAAGGGAGAAATTGGTGGCTTATGCATTAACATAATTTGAGATTGATAAATGAAACTGCCTAATGCATGATCTAGAGATAGTGGCGGTGGCTTTTTCCTTGAAGATATGGAGAGCCTATCTTTATGGTGTTAAATTCAAATTGTTTACAAATCATAAAAGCCTACAATATCTATTTAATCACAAAGATTTAAAATGAGGCAAAGGAGATGGCTGGAACTACTCAAGGACTACGATTGTTAAATACTTTATCATTCTGGGAAAGCAAATATTGTAGTTAATGCCTTGAATAGAAAAGTGAACCCGAAGAGGAAAAAGGAAAAATCTTTGATGATTGAAGTAATCTCAACGAGTGTATGGAAGATCAAAGAAGCTCATACAAGAGCTTTAGTAGAAGATAAGAACAAAGAAGAACATATGAGTAAGATGTTAGTGTTCGATGAAGATAATCATGAGTTGAAAATATTAACGAGTCGTATTTGGATGCTGAAGATGGGCAGTGTATGGGATCTTCTTAAGGAAGAGTCTCATAAAACCATGTATTCTATACACCTAGGCAACACTAAGATGTATTAGGACCTAAAACTTTATTACTGGTGTCCAATAATGAAGATCAACATGGCAACATATGCGGCTAAATGTATGACTTGTTCAAGAGTTAAAGCGCATCATTAAAATCCATATGAGAACTTTGAACCTTTTTCGGTACCCATGGGTAAATGGGATGACCCATGGATTTCATAAGCCACAACATGTTATGGGTTATAGTAGACTAGTTAATGAAGAGTGAACAATTCTTAGTCACACGGGAGACTTGGTCTATGGAAAATTTAGTAGAAACCTATGTAAAGGAGATTATCAAAGCTCATGGGGTATCCTTATCTATTCTATCAGATAAAGATAGTTGATTCACTTCTATATTCTGGAAGAAAATTCATGAAGATATGGGTATAAAACTATGTTTAAGTATTATCTATCATCCATAGACCGACGGTCATAGTGAAAGAACTATCCAAACATTGGCAGATATGTTATGGGTATGTGTTTTAGAATTTGATAGTCGTTAGGATTACCACTTACCATTCGTAGAATTCTCCTACAACAGTAGTTATCAGTAAAGCATCAAGATGCCTCCTTATAAAGCATTGTAGGGAAAAAAAGTGGCTTACGCCATCTTACTGGCTAGAAGTTAGAGAAAAACACTTTACAGGGCCTAAAATCATTCAACAAACCGTTGAAAAAGTAAATATCATCCGGTAAAGAATGCTAGTTACTTAAAGCTGTCAGAAAAGCTATGCAAATCTAGATGTCGAACTATGACTTTTATGGATGGTGATCAGGTATTACTTAAAGTCTCTCCATGAAAGGGACTTTTCAGATTTGGTAAACGTGGGAAAATGAGTCTGTGTAAAATCCCAAATTTTCGCAACCAAATAAAACTTTTTCTTTATGCTCATTTAAAATAGTGTATTCTTTGAAAGAATACCTTAGTGCAGAATTGCCCCAAAACGTTTTTCTTTCAGATAAAATCAATGCTCAAATATTTCGGATGAAACGTTTTGTTTTCATTAATATTAAAACCCCTTGGATGTCATAACCGATATAGATAACATAAGAATAAACGATGTATTACAGGCCTTACAACATTTAATTATATTATCAGCCATAATCTACTTAAATCACTCGGTAGATAACAATCACTATCCAACTGCTTTCGTATTGGTACCTGTGATACATATAAACTGAGTGTGTCGGACTTGGGATCCTGGTGTCTACGTAGGGTTTTCAACCCACAATAATATAATTAAATCGTTTTAAACATACTTCACACTAAATTATTAAAACGATTACACGTTCCCGCTATTCTGACATACTGATCCTAAAATATGATCTCAAGGGACCTTTCCTAATGGATCTCTGTAAGCAACGAGTAGACAATACTATTTTGGGGATTCCTTATAAATTTATACACGCTCCTGTCATTCTGACATACTGATCCTAAAATATGATCTCAAGGGACCTTTCCTAATGGATCTCTGTAAGCAACGAGTAGACAATAATGTTTCGGGGATTCCTTTTATATATATATATATATATATATATATATATATATATATATATATATATATATATATATATATATCAATAAAGGCAACCATGTGGGGGAGAGAGTTTCATCAAACAAGGATTAACCATGTAAGATCATATTGGAGGTAGGATCCGTTTGGTATATAAATTTACTATTTGGAAAATCCACTTGAAACACCTCACTAAGACATTGCCTAGACATCACTCCCATAAGTAGATCAATCAGTATTATAACTTGAATTACTAATAAATCTTATTTATAGGTTCATAATAACGATAATGAACATAAATATAAGTTAAACTTAAAAGTGTAGTAAGTACAACTTAACTTACACGGTAATCTAGCGAAAGGTCGGAAACAAAATAGTGTTTTGCCGGAAAAAGTGACCAGAAAATTTTTCCAAGGTTTGCAGGAAAATCTTCATCGGAAAAGGTCTCTGGTCACCAGAATCACACCGGAAACCACGATGCAGGTGGTGATGTACAACAGTGGTCGGCGATGGCTGTGGGTGGTGCTTGATCGGGAGAAAATAAGAATGAGAGAGAGAGAGATAGAGATGGATGAAAAAGGATGTCATCCCCTTCTTTTTAGATTGGGGGATTGTTGAAACACAGGGCCAAGATCGTGTTTCTATCCGACGTGGAGATCGTTGGTCGTGTGGCACATTATTCGAAAAATTATAACTTTCACATACAATCTCTGTTTTCGATGATCTTTATATACACAAAATCATATTTTCGTGTACTACAACTTTCCTTTAGATCTCAATAGCTAATTCTTATTCTATTTTAGCTTCATATTTTATAAAGATTACATTGTTAAAATTATTGCGAAATTCATAACTCCTTCATAAGAGCTCCATTCTCGACGTTATTTATGTCTACGAATTTGTATTTACATGGAAATCTACTATTGTTTACATTGTTTTAGCTAACAAGTAATTTATTTTCACTTCGTATTTTATGACACGTACTGAAGTGCTATGTAGAACATGAGATTTCAAAAAATCATAACTTCTTCATATGACATCAGATTTTTGTTTTCTTTAACACAAATTGTTTAAGTTTTTAAATTAAACTTTTATAAAAATGATATATATCTATGATATTTGCCCACACTTCCTGCATAGAATATATATATATATATATATATATATATATATATATATATATATATATATATATATATATATATATATATAGGTTGAAGAATTCTCATTCATTTATTTAAAAGAAGTCTTACATTATCACAAATGTAAATGTCTAGGAAAAAAAGTGGGAGTTACAATCTGAATTTTATCTGGCCATCCAAAGTACTTTAAAAGAGAGGGTAATAAGCATACAAGCTTAGGTTGTTAATTGAACTAGAAGGTATTTATAAGACCTTTCATGTTTGTTACTTGAGGAAGTTCTTAGGAGGAGAACCCGATATTATTCCATTTTCGGAATTAAGAATCGATGAAAGCTAGAGGTTAGCTGAGGAACCTGATCCAATTGTAGATCGTAAAACAAAGAAGTTTCAACATAATATGATCAATTGTTGGGTCTAAAATATTGGTTTATACTTTACTTTTCTAGGAAAATATATTTTTCAGTCTAGGACCGTAAACAGCTTGGTGTTTACGTCTTTATGTATGTTTACGGTTGTGTTTACGGCGGTGAACGTGTTCACGGCCCATGTCTCATATATATAGGGTGAGGAGTGCATGAGAGTGTACGGTCATGAGGAGCTTAAGTGTGTGTATTCTAAGATGTTCTAGAGAGAGAAAGGCGAGAAGGTGCAAGTGTGTGTGAATCTTGTGTATTGTTCATCATTCCAATCTTGAATACATCATAGATTTGTATTATTCTTCTTTTTATTCTCTTATAATTTGATCCGGCATCATCCGTTTGATTGGGATTCCGCACCATCAAACGGATCTGATTGATACACAAGCAGATTTGGGACTTACAAGTGGTATCAGAGCTTGGATTGTATGAATCAAATTTTCCGGATCTAGAGCGTATTTGATCTTATTTTTGAAGGATTTTTTTCATTTTTGAATAGATCTTTGAAAAATAGGGGGATTTGTTCTTTTTGTTTTTGATAAAAATGAGTTTTTGATCGAGTTTTGGAGCAAAAAGAGGTGAAAAATGTTGTTTTTCACGACATCTGAACCAGTGTTTACGGCCATTGAAGGGTTTACGGCCGTAAACCCATTTACAGCCGTAATCAGTTTGCGGCTAGGGTTTCTTGGAGTTCCCAGCCCACTCGTTTGCGGCCCAGAGTTCACAGCCGACTTGCTGGCTTAGATCTCTCTCATTCAGTGCCTTGTTGGTTCAGAGCCTCTTTCTCATTCAGTGCTCATTAAAAAAAGGAAAGGAAGGATTTTTGGATTCACCAAGATTCGAACTCGCAACCTCTCGCATCAAGAACCAACGCCCCTTCCAACTTACTGGATGTTAAATTCCTTCACTTTTTAACTCAAATACCATATCTTCAATTCCTTAGTATCGCATTTTTAACATTTTTAGCCTAAAAATCAATTTCTTTTTATTTTCAAATTCCGTTTTCAACTAAAAATTTTATTTTTTAATATTTGACTTTTATTTTTAGCTTTTGACTTTAAAAAAATTGACTTTGACTTTAAATTTTGACCTTTGACTTTCTCGTTTAACTTTCAAATTCTCAAATTTAGCTTTTCGGTTTGACTTTTAAGTTTGACTTTTTTTTAAGATTTATTTTCTTTAGTTTGACTTTTAAGTTTTACTTTTTCAAGTTTGAATTTTAAGTTTGATTTTCTAAATTTGACTTTTAAGGTTGACTTTTCAGTTTTAAGTCAAAGGGCATATTTTTAAACAATGAGTTCCTCAAACATTCCGGTCAATGAAGTTTCATGTTCTCAAACTTGCATTAAAACTGTTAAAAATTTACGTGAACACATCGATTTATTAAAAAGAGACAATGAGGAACTTAAATATGAGGGGTACCGACTTAGGAAAGGCCTGAAACCATTAAAAGAACAATTAGAGGCCAAGACTAATGACTTTAAGAAATTACAGTCAGAGTACAGTGACAAATGCATTCATTATAGTTATCCTAAGAAAGATTTTGATGCTGTGACTGCCGAACTTGATGCATTAAAAGCAAAATATAAAGATGCTGAATTCAACTTTAAGAAATTTGATGTGTCAAGTGAGGTAGTTGCATTGATGACTGAAAAACAATTAACATTCAAAGATAACCAAACTAAGGGGTTAGGGTATCACAATGTACCACGTCCCTTCAATGACAACTATAACCCACCCCTTGAGACAAATGAAGAAGAAATTCCTACTCAGTTTGGCCAAACCCCTGAACCAGCTTCAGTTAAGATTGAACAATCTAGGCCAACTGAGGGTGTTGAGATGAAAGATTCTAATGTTTCTACTTTATGTGCAGGTAAAGTAGTGGAAGATGAGAACAAAGAGAAAACTATTGAACAATCCAATGACTCCTTGAAATTTGAATCTGTTACTTCTAACTCGGTTACTTCTAAACCTGCTGTTGGAAAATATATCCCACCAAGTCAAGCTAAATAGAGTGCCTGTTGCAAGTTTGCATGTGGGAACAACCAGAAACAAGGCAAGGGCACGCCACCAGGGGTAGGAAGAAACAAATCTTACACGAAGAAGCAAATTAACTTGATTTCACTGTGGAACACCTGGACACATTGTCCAAAACTGTCCAAATCGTGCATACATTCCCTACTATGCACAAGGATGGCAGAACACGCCAAGAGGGAGATACTCCAAAAGAAACCCCTCGAGGCCACGTTCAAGCAATGGTGACTGGAATGCCATGCAGGGCAAGAATTCAAATTCCAAGGACAAGAATCCATCTCAAAAGGTCAAGAAGGGAATGCCAGTCAAGAAACAAAAATCAAAGTTATCTCAACGATTGGCTTCCAGCTCAAAAGCAAGTACTAAGGCATCCATCGAATCGAAAAAGAAATGGGTTAAACCCAACTATAGATGGGTACCAAAGGTTCAATTTCCCAAATCACCTAATGATTCTAACGTTTCTACATTTTCTGTTTGTGATAAGCAGGATATGTCGTGGGAGAAAGTTCATTTCATTGATGTCAAAGGTCAACCCAATTTCAAAGTGGACTGGGTTCGAAAGACCAACCGATCCCGCTCTGTGTCGGAATAGCTATAGAGGCATATCATCAGACTTCGGTTTGTTGATAGTGGCTGTTCCAGGCACATGATAGGAGACATCTCTCAACTGTACAACACTCAGAACTTTGTTTGAGAGTATGTGTTCTTTGCGGGAATGGAAGAAAAGAAGGGATCACACATGGGGTTAGTGCTTAATGACATGAAGAATTTTCAGATATGTTATGAGATTATTTGTGCTATTCTCAGATCTTCTGGATGCAATTTCAATCGGTGACTTACGGTTTGAGTTTTGTTCTCTATACTCCTAAGCTTATCTTACACTGATTTGTTTTGAAGACAATTACTATCTTTCTTATATTTTTTCTATAGTAGGTATTGTCCGGGAAGTGATATCAAGAAAGTGATAACGGGTAGTCTAAACCAATGTAAGGTACTGAATTTGAATTGTCTAGACTCTGTGTTCAATGTGCTGGTAGGCACGAAGGATCTAGCAATGTAGATTTAGATAGGATTGTTTGGACTGGCCATATGACGCTCGAGTAGATTGAGCAGTGAGATAAACACGGAAACCCATGGGATACACTAAATTAATACGCATCTAGAACAGTGTTTCAAATTTTCCTTGATATACAGACTTATGTCCTTAATTCTGGTTCTGATAGGGCAACTGGGGGTTCTGATAAAGTAGGCATGTAGGAAATTATTTTCTTGCTTTCTATCTGTCAGGCGTATGCTGCTTCCTTTGCATGATTGGAAGAGATCCGAAATAGATTGCAACATATGCAACTCTATTTCTATGCATCTTCTTTATCTGTGCAATTCTTCCTATCTGTGAGCCATATGCTGTCTCCTCTGCGTGATCGGAAGATCCGACCTGGGACATAGCATATGCAAGATTCTACCTCTCAATCCCTCTATCTCTGTTAGTCATATGTTGTCCCCTCTGTGTGATTGAAAGAGATCCGACCTAGGACACAACATATGCATCTATCTCTAAATCTGACTTCCTCCTTAATAATCGTTTACTCACCTAAAGTGAGGAGTCGTTAGTAAGTTCTTGATAACCAGGGTATATCGGGAAGTGGGGAACATGTTCTAGTGCAACTAAAACTAAACCATTTAGAGGTTGTCTGTAGATCTCGCTGCTTAATTTAAGTGGACAACAATACTGGTGGTTGTCCTCAGCAAAATAGTTTATTTAGAAAAGTTTTTCGATATCTTTCGTGTATAAGTGGACCGCAATACCGGCGATTGACCAAATCTATTCATAAAGGTGAAGCTACTGATAAACAAAGTTAAGACTATCTCACAACTTTGATCCCAAATATTTTCGTTTTTGTTAAATTTGTTCATAGTTTTCCTCTATGCACAAATTTAGGGGGAGAATTAAAAAAAAAAAATTCAAAAATCAAACAAAAATCAGAAAATTAAAAATCCAAAAAATTGTGTTATTTCCATTTTATTTCTTGTTCAGAAAAATCAAAAATCCAAAAATATTTTTGTTTCTGTTTTTTTTTTGTTGCTAAGTTTTCTTTTAGTTTAGTTTTGTCTTGAAAAGTGAATTCAGATGTAGATGAAACTCATGGAGTCTGTGTCAAAAAATTCTGAGCCAATGTTTCATCCATGAGCATTGAAGAATTTTCATTCAAAGGAGCAAGAAATGAAGATTATTCTTTCAACATTCAATCTTTCAACCCCAGAAGCAAGGTGAAGCTGTACTTGAAGATTATATGACAGATTGCATTGAAGCCTCCTCAATCAATTTGCTGCTATTATGTACCTACTGAAGTGATCCAGAAGAATTGATCTCTCTATCAGTACATCAAGCCTCCTCACCCAATGTGCGTTTAATGTCAAATTCTGAAGAAAAGCCCAACTGCTCAAGATGAAGTCATTCATAGAAGATTCATATGTTCATCTTGATGTTGTGATGAATATTGAAGCTTAAAGCTGAAGCCAAGCTCCCATTGAAGATTGACAAGAAAAGCAAGCTACTTTTTAGGGGGAGCTCTTGTTGGGTCAATTAGAAAAGAAAGCTATAAACCAAGGGGGAGATTGTTGAGTCTAAAATATTAGTTTATACTTTAGGAGAATATATTTTTCAGTCTAGGACCGTAAACAGCTTGGTGTTTACGGTTGTGTTTACTCACGGCCCATGTCTCAAATATATAGGGTGAGGAGTGCATGAGAGTGTAGGGTCGTGAGGAGCTTAAATGTGTGTATTCTAAGGTGTTCTAGAGAGAGAAAGGAGAGAAGGTGCAAGTGTGTGTGAATCTTGTGTATTGTTCATCATTCCAATCTTGAATACTTCATAGATTCATATTCTTCTTCTTCTTCTTCTTCTTCTTCTTCTTCTTCTTCTTCTCTTCTAATTTGATCTGGCATCATCCGTTTGATTGGGATTCCGCACCATCAAACGGATCTGATTGATACACAAGCAGATTTAGGACTTCCATCAATTTGTTGTTGTTGTATTCACTGTAGGGTCAAAACTGACTTGGGAAACATAAAGTGAAATGAAAAGTCGCTATTCACAATTCTTTGTTGTTGTATGATTCTAGAATTGAATCATCATACGTGGGTGAGAACTGTAGCGCCCACGTTTTTCGTAAGACATTTTGTCGAAAGCTCCTTATTTACGTAAGTTAATAATGTAATTTTTTTGTTATAAACAGATAAATAAGAATGATTCATACACGCTCCTTGGTTATATAAATGTTAATTATATCTATTTACTATGTACATGTTATATGGATAAATATTATGGTTATATAGTATATATACAAACTCTTATTATAAACTTAAAAAATTATGTTAAATAATGTTTATAATTAAAAGATTATTTTAAATAGATAATCTATTTGAAAGTTATAGTAGTCGTGATTAAGAACCCATGACTACAAAGACCGACAAAATTTGACGTCGTATGAAGAAGTTATGATTTTTCGAAGTTACGCATTACAACGCATTGCGTTGGTATTTTACAACCCCGATCCACCGACTAGTTTATATCGAGTGTTTTTTACAGCATATATATATATATATATATATATATATATATATATATATATATATATATATATATATATATATATATAGCGAGAACAATTATGAAATCAAGAATGCGAAACAAATTTTAATCACATGTGATAAACTTAATAATATGTGAATAAGATGGTTTAATCACATTTGAAAAGCTTAATCACATATGATCAATATATATAATAAATAAATTGTTTAAAAATTATGAGGTTATATATATATATATATATATATATATATATATATATATATATATATATATATATATATAGAGAGAGAGAGAGAGAGAGAGAGAGATAGGTTCAGGTGTTTAAAGTAATTATTGTGTTATTGTATGCATAAATGTGGACCAATCATTTTAAAAACCTAGATACGGGTAAAATTGTAATCTTAGCTTTTAATTAGTTTTGTTAATTAATTATTCAAATCATAAACCTTTAATTTAGGCGAAATCGTTTACATTTACCGCTTTAAAACCCTAGACAGAAAACATCGACCTTTAACTATAAAGCAGCTCTCGGCAGTTGGTTCGAAGGAAGCAGTTATCGATCGGTGCCCTACCCCTCTAATCAGTCGAAGACGCTGACGTTAAGGGAAACGAAGGAACAGGGCATGTCGACGGAGCTTCTGTGATAGTTGTGAAATCGTGAGGAGGTGCGGAGGGAAGAAGCATCGGGACAACACCGATCCAGGGGGTGTTCGATTGTTGTGTTTGATAGGAAGAAGAAAAGACGAGAAATAGAGGGGCAGACGCCCTTCTCCGGTGACTCTCTTATCGATCGATGCCCTACACCACTGTGTATTCTATTAAAACAAAATCGATTAGGCAGGGACAAGCAAAATCAGTGGCGGCAGTTGGCGGCTCTCCTACTTCTTCCTTTTTTTTTTGGTGAGGCGAGATCGAGAGACAAGGAGGTCGATGGGTACAAGTTTCTTTTTTTTTCTTCTTATTTTGATTGATTTACTGTAAACCAATGAAGTTTAATCTTCAAATGGGTTTTTTTAATTTGATTTGATTTCAATATATACAATGGATGTTTGGGTTGATTGTTTGACAGAAATCAAAGAAATTTTTTATGTGTTTAGGTTTATTGTCTAATTCTTTCAAGGTGTAATATTTTTGGTGAATTGAGAATTTGTTCTGATTGTTTAATTTTTGCAGGAAATTGAAAGTTGTTTTGATGCACACCAAGCGCTCGCTAAAATGCTTCAACTGAATGGTATTTCTTCGTTTATAGTATTCAATTAGAAAAAATATTTTTATGATAATCATGAACATATTCTGTTAGAATGCCCCGAATTAATATAATTATTGGTAAATGAGTTCCAATTCTATCAAAATAGAATCACGAATTCCAATTATGTTTGAATGAAATATGGATATTTTTCTCACAAATTTATTCATTGGATTTGTTTTCATAGAAGCTGATGCTTGAAATGGATCACAAAATTTGAACGACGCCTCTTAGCAACATTATTCTTTTAGAATGTATTACTGTCTTTGTTAGATTTTGATGTTATTTTTCCAATTTAAAAGTTTTTGGTTTTATTCTTTAACAATAAATGCAATTCTTAGCAATTGTTACATGTATTCTATAAGAAATAATGTAATTTTTATTTTAATTCTTCATTTGCTAGTACGAGAATTTATTATTCTATAGAAATTTTTAAAGTCATGATCAAGAAATATGTTCAAGAATATTTTTATTATTTTATGGTTCTAGAATATTTTTATTTTGAGTAAATTACACGAATGGTCCCTATGGTTTGAGGTAATTTGCGCGTTTGGTCCCTAATTTATTTTTTTAACTCGGAAGGTCCCTATTGTTTCTTTTTATTACGCACTTGGTCCCTACTGTTTGTTTTTATTACACGTTTGGTCCCTGTCTTACCTAAAAAGATTATTATTTAAATAGAGAAAAATGGAGGGATAGGTAAGGTAAGCTGAGGGGTGGAGTTGGGGGTGTGTTTATTTAAAAAATATTAAAAAATCAAGGGAAAAATAGTCTTTTTAGGTAAGACAGGGACCAAACACATAACAAAATGAAACAGTAGGGACCTTCCGAGTTAAAAAAATAAGTTAGGGACCAAGCGCGCAAATTACCCCAAACCATAGGGACCATTCGTGTAATTTACTCTTTTATTTTTGAACATACTCAAACATATTCTGTCAGAATGTCCGAATTAAAAACATTATAATTCGTAAAATCAGATTTTTAAAATTAATAGAATCTATTATCCCTTAAAATATGCAAATTTCCTTTATTAAATCTATATTAATTGACTAAAATACTCTTCTAGTTAAATTTGATGGTATTTATCAATTATATTTAATTCAATAATATGTATTAATCACTTTCTTAAAATAAGTAAAATGATTGAGCCACATTTATGTACAATAACACAATAATTACTTTGAATATAATAACCATATATATATATATATATATATATATATATATATATATATATATATATATATATATATATATATATATATATATATATATATCATAATTTTTAGAGAACGAAAATTAAAAGTTTTAATATATCTAAAAAATCTATAAAATTAACAATCTAAAGTAGATAATCTGTTTTTACGTTCTTGATTTCATATATATATATATATATATATAAACAAAATTCATCAACCAATTACAATTATTGATCCTATAATTATCATGACGTTAAGATACAAAAACATCATATATATATATATATATATATATATATATATATATATATATATATATATATATATATATATATATATATTATAAAAGAAATCTCACTATTTCTAAAAATAGATTGAATATAATAATATTATTTTTTTAAGACGTCCAAACCATTAAGCTTAAAGTACAATAACAATGGATAGAATAATATTAAATTCTAAACTTAAACCATCTAATCTTACCATTCGTATCTAATTCCCTAATTATCTCTCTTTTCTTGTTGACCTGACTTTTTCTCTCTTAAATTGACTTTTTCCGTTTGAGTTACCACTTAATCCGCCACTTTCTTGTACCCACCACACCTCACAAAATGACCACATAGTTATTGGGTCAACTAGTCTCAGTCTCTCACCCACTCCTTCTCAACCTTAGGAGAAAACCTAAAAACACAACCACTGGCAAAGGCCATTCTAAAATCACAACCACCGGCATTACCGAATGGCCTGACCACACCACCGACTGCCATTGGACCACCATCTTACCAGAATCCCTCCACCAACGCACCACTGAAAACCCTATCCCCGAGCTCATCACTACATACCTGCTGTTGCTAGATTTCGAACTCCATATGGGGTTGATTTTAGGTTTCAAATGACACATCTCTGATCTTTTTGGGTAAGGAAAAGGTAATCTGAAGATCTATCCTCGTCCATTAATCTATATTTTGTTTATGCGTTTAAACTGTTTATAAAGTTGAGCATCTGAATATGTTAAGTAGGAGTGGTTTGTATGTTGTCGGTATGATTTTGTTTAAATTACTTTATACCTTCTTGATTTTTGACTTACTTGTGGTTTTTTTTATGTAGTATGAATGGTTGATGTCAGGTTCTGGTTTGTTGCATGGAAATTATTGAAAAAGTGATGATTTGAAATAATGCTTCAATGGTCTTCACGATATCACAATTATGGAACTATCAGATTCTTGGTTTTCTTCTCTCTCTGAACCATCACTCATTTCTATATCTTCTTCTTTAGTTTATTAACTAACTGATTTGGTTTGGTTTGGTTACATGCTCGAGGAAGATAAAGAAGTAGCCCAACTAATGATTTGGCATGTACCCTAGATACGACGGTAGGATGTTTGGTTAAATAATAGCTTCCCTTGTCGTCTCTTTGAGATTGACACATAAAATTTGTTCCAATTAGTCTTACGAGTACTATTTATAGCTTTAACATTGAGATTTAATGGTTGGTTTTCAGATGCATGAAAGATGTTCAAGTGAAAAGATTACAGAATGATGCAACTTGTATTTGCATTGGTTGTATCACCATTTTGTGTTGTTTTAGTTATGGAACCTCAAAAGTTTTGTTATAAACCAATAGAATATTTCTGTTTTTTAAGATTCTGTTTTGTAGGGATGAATTATAAGTGATTATTAGGAAATTTTGACTTGAGCAAAAAGTCCGCCTCAGTACTTTCTTTTTCTTTCGAACACGTTCTACTATTTTCTTTCATTACTGTTTTCGATTTTGTACTCCTTTATGATCTCATAGGTTAGATTTCTAATGGGTTTTATTCCAAAGAGGTGGTTTCAAGTTCTTACAGGTTTGAGTTCTTACTGGTTTGTTTTTTTAGTAATTTCATTTCTTTCTTGCTGTTCCAGTGAGTCCGCTATAGACTTCTGATTTATTTTTCTTGAAAATATGATTTTTATACAAGTTAAGATGTTGATGTTGATTCGCAGATATATCTAGATTCTGTTGAAGGCTATAAATCGCATAGGATTGCTGCCTATTATGGTTCTTATTGTGGTTGAACAAAGTTCGTTGCTGTTTCAGGATATCCACCTTGCTATTGATAAATCATCTTGGTTGGAGTTGCATATCGCCTCTTCTGATCAATTTTGAGGTGTGATGCCTAAAATGTTTTTAGGTTTTGTTTCTTATTCTAGCAAGTTCCTTGCAATTTATGTTACTTACAAATTACTACTAAGAAATCATCTAGAATGGAGTTTGTTTGCTGCTTCTTTGGCAGCTAAATATTATTTGTTAGTTGTTGTATCTATGTCTAAAGTTGGAAAATTTCTTTATTTATTGGTTAGTTTGTCAGATATATAAAAACATGGAGTCAGAATTGTGGTCGTTTGTTTTTTTATTTGAAAATGTTAATTATATATAATAGGTTACTCATATTTTTCTTAGTGGTTCCCCTTCAGTCCAACAATTACATATTGGTATTGTCATGTTAGGTATATATTGTTATTTTTGTAGATATCATGCCGGGTAACAATATAATAAACATCTCCAAAATATTATATTGAATAACAATATAATAACTTTCTATTTTAAACCAATCTTGCATTTGATTATACAATTACCAAATTAATTAATCTTTAAATAAAAATGATAAAAGTTGTACAATACAATTGGTTTTTTTAATATTTAATTTGATAATTAACAACAAAATGAAAATAAATTTCTAGACATGTGTGCGGTTTTGAAACCGCCATGAGACAGAAATAACTGATAACTAAAAGTGATGGATTTGGAGAATCAAGATTCCCCTACCTGGTTCTAATTATTAACTGAAAAATAACCGAAAATAAAAAATAATGGAGTAGGGAGAACCGAGAACCACATCGAATAACAAATTCTAGTTCCAGTTCAGTTTCGATTCCTATTAGATTTTTTGGTCGAAAAGCTCATTCGTAGACATCTATATTAAGGAATTTTAAACTAATGAAACACTTTCCCTACAACTACTAACGTCCAAGTTGGATTCTATTGTCTTCGACATGTACTTTCTTTTGGGGCATAAAATGTTTATAAACAAAACATATCGCCGAAAGAAATTATGCACCACCGCAGCTTTGCGCGGGACTACCACTAGTATATATATATATATATATATATATATATATATATATATATATATATATATATATATATATATATATATATATAAACAAAATTCATCAACCAATTACAATTATTGATCCTATAATTATCATGACGTTAAGATACAAAAACATCAATTTTATCTTTGATATCACGTTTGGTATCACTTTTAAAGCATACATTTAAATATTCTCTTTAATTATTAGAAAGTACATAAACCATTTGTTGGTAAAATAAAAAGTTATCGGCTCTATATTCTAAGAAAAACATAATAATCATCTCTAGAAAATTAATTTAGTAACCAAAAAATTTATATTTTTTAACCTTTATATATTTGAAATAACTTTTTCGAATTTTATATTCTGGTCTTATAATCGATTTATTCTTTATTTTTATTTTACAATCAAGTCATAATTATTGATTAATTTATTTAAAACAGAGTAATTAATGGCTTACCGAATATTCCACTTATGTGGCACCATATGTGGCCGTTAGCATCTGAAATGGCATATTACTTGTCATTTGGAAGATATATAATTGAAGCAATGAATGAAATCGTAACAGCCCAATTTTTAGAAACTTTTTAAACTTTTAATATCATAACATCATCTATACATCATCTATAGGAAGTACAAAAACCACAATACATATCAATATTTTTTGTGAATTCAAAGTACAAAAAACTAAATGTGAAAACACTGGAGAATGCTCATCAGGCAGGGCCTTGTCCTTATCAATAAATGTACTTGAAACATTCAATAAAACTGTAAGCACAAGCTTAGCGAGTTTTCCAATCACACGAATCATATAATCACATAATGTCATGCTCATACATATACATACAAGTTGCCATGGACTCTGTGACATCAACTAATTTCTTGGTCAGAAAAGACCGATTTAATTTATGCTTTTTAAAATAAAATCAGAGAAATCTTTTTAAAAGATATTGCAGAATTGGTCCCCAGACAACATATGATAAAAGTTTATCAAAACCCTTCATTAAGAAGGTATATATTTTCCATATATATATATATATATATATATATATATATATATATATATATATATATATATATATATATATATATATATGAACCTCGGGATGTCATGTTCCGATACAGATCAAAAGTATAAACAAGACATTATAAGCCTTTCAACAGTTATTTACAACTACTAGCCTATAATCCAAAAATCTCTCGTCGTCCTCCGACTATGCTCGGGGTCCACTACCTGTAACATAAAAAGCTGAGTGAGTCAGGCTTGGGAGCCTGGTGAGCATATTGGGTTTTCAACCCACAATAATAATAAACTTACTAAGTTCATCAATCAACAATAACCTTGATTACCCGTTCCCGTTATCCTTACTTTACGTCCCTAAACACTTATCACAAGGGATCTAGCCTAAGAATATCATCGGGATGGACACTACTGCTAAGGGGTTTCCTCAGCCATACATGTACTAAAGGCAACCATGAGGGGGATGGAGTACAGCGAGTGAACACTCTCACTTCATTAACACCTACAGGTTGCAGACCTGCTAATGTTTCCCACTGGATTGTCTAGAAAGTCCGTGGTCGTCATCCAAACTCCGCAAGATGACTGGATCTCAAAACACATCGAGGCCTCTCATCAATTTTATTTTATCACACATCACTATCTAACCATGTTCTATCCAACATCTTTGTAGACAAAAATACTTATATAGTTTAAAACTTGTATAAAACATCAACTCAACAGTCACCTCAAATAAACAATTAATATATTTACACATAGCATGTATTATAAGGTAAATACTTCATATCTATGTGTAAAATGAAAGTGACTATACACTCACTTGATTTGATGATAATCGGGTAGCAATTCGTTTCCTAAAACGATCGTTTCTAATAAAACCGGTAGTTTTATTGAGAAACCGGGCTTTGCAAAAGTCGGGCTTCAAAACCGAAAAGATAAATTTTTCGGGCTTCTCGGGCACTTCGTGGCGTATTCCGGGGCTTATAATCGATACCGGGGCTTTGGGGGATTCTAAGATGAAGAAAATATGAAGTAAGGGGCTAAATATGGCAAAACTCCAAAAGTAACCGAGAGCCTTCGCAGGTACCCTTCTATTTATAGGGTCCGAAGTCCTGATCCAACGGCTGAGAGGCTCCTGATCCGACGGCTGAAAGATCTCGCAGGGGGTGGCTCGCACGAGGGTAGCATGTGCGAAGGGGCTGCTGGCTTCTTGTGATTGGTCCGAAGCGTGTGTCCGAAGTCGGTTCTGGTGCGCAGGTGGTCAGCATGTGCGAGGGCCTCGGTGGCACTTGCTGATTGGACCGTGGAGTCGTGACCCATATGCGAGGCTCGAAGCTAGGGGTGCGAGGTTCGGTCCATATGCGAGCCTCGGATTGGACCTCCCTTCGGTCAAATCAGAATCCGACACGTGGCTTCGCATGACTCAGCAGCTTGGTGACTCAGCAGGACACGTGGCACTCTTTCAGCGAAGGTGACGTGGCAAAATGTGACTATGCGAATTTTCTCGATTTTTGCGTCAAAACTTCTAACATCCATAACTTTCGCATACGAGCTCCGTTTTTGACGTTCTTTATATGCACGCGTAACTAAAATTACGCTCTATAACTTCCATTTAGACTTCGTCGGCTAATTTTGAATTTAAATTTTGATATTATTATTTTTAACAGACCGTGACAGGAAATCCGTTAAAAGTTCATAACTTCTTCATCCGATGTCCGTTTTCGTCAGACTTTTTACCGTTGTGCTACAAATGACCAGACCTTCGATTCTCATTTAGGTTGTGTCGGCTAAAAACCGCTCGATCTAAAATTCGAGTTTTTAGTTGTCTACTGCTAAGCTGAAATTTCGAAAAATCATAACTTCGTCATATGAAGTCAGATTTGGGCGTTCTTTTTATCGAACTTCTCGGTTTGACAAATACTACGACTTTCATTTAGATTACTAAGGCTAAAAATTAGTTTATCAAAAACTCACTTTTTACGACATTCAGCACCGTGCCGGTTTTGTCGCGAAACTTCGACAGGTCATAACTTCTTCGTTATAACTCGGATTTTGGTATTCTTTATATCCCCGAAATCCTTGTTTCGACCACTACAACTTTATGTAAAGATATCGGGCTTATCTTACAATTTAATTTTGACGCTTATTTTTATTCTTAATTAATTAAACGCTAATAATTAAGCATAAAACACACAATTCATATAATATTCACATAATTCCTTTTCATTTATTCAAAATGAGTTACAAAGGTTAACCTAGACTATCACCTCAATATAAATGCCTAGGCTAGAAACACGAGTGTTACAATTCTCTCCCCCTTAGGATGATTCCGTCCCCGGAATCACATATCACCAAACAACTGTGGGTAGCGACTGATCATGTCACTCTCCGTTTCCCAAGTGAGATTTGGTCCATTCGTATGTTTCCAACGCACAAGCACTAAATCGACCATCTTACGTCACAACTTCATAGTCTTACGGTCAACGATTGCCTCAGGTTCTTCGATCAACCTCTTGTTTTCATCCAACCTTAACTCAGAAATCGGAATTATGTTGGGCACATCTCCCGTGAACTTTCTCAAATAACACACATGAAAGGTGTTATGAATACCCTCCAGTTATTCTGGTAACTCTAGCTTGTAAGCTTGATTCCCGATCTTCTAAAGAACTTTAAACGGTCCAATAAACCTTGGACTCAAATTTCCTCGTTTCCCAAATCTTATAAGTCCCTTCCACGGCAAGACTTTAAGTAAAACCGAATCTCCAACTTCAAAGGTTATCGGTTGTCTTTTTTTTTCAGCATAACTCTTTTGTCGATCTTGAGCAGCTAACATCCTTTCCCTTATCACTTTCAACTTTTCCGCAGTCTGATGGACTATTTCAGGTCCCATAAACTGCTTTTTCCCATCTTCCAGCCAACATGATGGCGTTCGACACTTTTCCCCATACAAGGCGTGATAAGGTGCCATCTTAATGCTTGAGTGGAAACTATTATTATAGGAGAATTCTACTAAAGGTAAGTGTTCATCCCAGTTACCTTGGAATTCTAGGGTACATGCTCTCAGCATATCCTCCAATGTTTGAATCGTTCGTTCGCTCTAACCATCGGTTTGCAGATGGTAAGCTGTACTTAAACACAACTTGGTACCCAATTCTTCTTGTAGACTCCTCCAAAACCTTAAGGTAAAACGGCTGTCACGATCGGATACAATCGTTAGCAGAACACCGTGAAGCCTCACAATTTCCTTCACGTAAGAATTTGCAAGTTTATCCATAGACCATTTCTCTTTGGTTGCTATGAAATGCGCACTCTTAGTGAAGCGATCAACGACCACCCAAATCATGTCGTGACCGTTCCTTGTTCTGGGCAGTTTAGTCATAAAATCCATGGTGATGTCTTCCCATTTACCCATGGGTACGGGTAAAGGTTCTAAACTCCCATACGGTTTTTGATGTTGTGCCTTAACCCTAGCACAAGTTACACACTCGGCCACATACTTAGCAACATCGAGCTTCATCGTCGGCCACCAATAATAGGGTTTTAGATCCCTATACATTTTTGTACTGCTGGGATGAATCGAGTACATGGTTTTGTGAGCTCCTTCAATCAGAAGATCTCTTACTCTGCCCGTCTTAGGTACCCAAATCCTATCTTGGAATACCTTCAACCCTTGGTTGTTTGTACCGAACACTAACGTTTTGCCCAAACGTTCTTCCTTTCAGTCATTTTTCTCCAAAGCTTCCTCTTGAGCTTTCTTTATACTTTCCACAATTGTCGAGACAACTTCAATTCTCAACACTCTTGGCCTTTTCTTTTCAAGGTTTACGTTCCGACTGAGAGCATCAACAACAACATTTGCTTTACCAGGGTGGTAAAGTATATCATAGTCGTAGTCCTTGAGTAACTCTAGCCAGCGTCGTTGCCTCATGTTTAATTCCTTCTGATTAAAGAGATACTGGAGACTCTTATGATCAGTGAAAAGTTTACACTTTGTGCCATAAAGATAATGCCTCCATATCTTTAAGGAAAATACTACCATTGCCAACTCTAGATCATGAGTGGGGTAGTTCTTTTCATTCTCCTTCAATTGCCTCGATGCATACGCTATCACTTTATCCCTTTGGATCAGAACACAACCTAACCCAACTCCAGACGCATCGCTATAAATTGCGAAGTCATCAACTCCTTCAGGCAACGAAAGAATCAGTGCTTCACACAATCTCTTCTTCAACTTATCAAAGGCTTCCTTATGCTTCTCATTCCAAGCATAAGTAGCTCTTTTGTGGGTCAAAGCTGTTAATGGAGTAGCAATCGAAGAAAAGCCTTGGATAAACCTTCGGTAATATCCAGCTAATCCTAAAAAGCTTCGAATCTCTGTAGGGCTTTTTGGTTGTTCCCACTTCATCACAGCTTCAATCTTTGCTGGGTCAACCATTATTCCTTCTTGGTTAACCACATGACCTAAAAATTGGACTTCTTGAATCCAAAATTCACATTTGGAGAACTTTGCATACAACTTCTCCTTTTTCAGGACTTCTAGCACTTCACGCAGATGCTTTTCATGCTCCTGCTTGCTTTTCGAATAAATCAAGATGTCGTTTATGAATACTATCACGGATTTATCTAGGAATGGTTTATAAACCCTATTCATCAAATCCATGAAAGCTGCTGGGGGATTGGTTAGTCCGAACGACATAACCAAAAATTCATAGTGTCCATATCTTTTTCTAAACGTAGTCTTTTCGATATCCTGCTCTCTCACCTTTAGTTGATGGTATCCCGACCTAAGATCAATCTTCGAGAAATAGCTCAAACCCTGTAACTGGTCGAACTGGTCATCGATCCTTGGCAACGGGTACTTGTTCTTTATCGTCATTTTGTTCAGCTCTCTGTAATCGATGCACATTCTCATGCTCCCGTCTTTCTTCTTTACAAACAACACAGGGGCTCCCCAGGGCGATGAATTGGGTCAAATGAAACCTTTGTCCAATAACTCCTGAAGTTGTGTCATAAGTTCTTTCATCTCTGTTGGTGCTAATCGATAGGGTGCTTTTGCTATCGGCGTCGTTCCTGGTAACAAGTCGATACGAAATTCTACTTGTCGATCAGGGGGCAATCCGGGAAGATCTTCAGGAAAGACTTCCGGATAATCACACACCACTGGAATATTCTGCACCTCCTGTTTTTCCATCTTAGCATCGATCACGAACGCTAGATATGATGTACATCCCTTGGCCAAACACTTTTTGGTTTTCATTAGGGAAATGATTCCAGAATTTAGTCTGCGTTTGTCTCCATACACCATAAATGACTCTTTCCCTGGCGGGTTTACTTTTACTATCTTCTTTCTACATAATATTTCTGCATCGTTGGCGCTAAGCCAATCCATTCCTAAAACTATGTCGAATCCATTTAAATCGATAGGCAATAATTCCTCGTGGAACTTATTCCCATCCAAGTCAATGAGGATGTTTTTCATACGATGGCTAACAGGTACAAACTTGCCACTAGCAATCTCGACTAATAAGGCATTAACTAGCCTATCTATAGGCAAAGCTAGCTTTCTACCAAATTCATGCGATATAAAGGAGTAATTGGCTCCAGAATCAAACAAAATTTGGGCAGGAAATTCGTTTAAAAGAAAGGTACCTGAAGCGACATCGACATCTTCTTTTGCAGCTTCAAGTGTCATCTGAAAGGCTCTCGCCTTCGGCTTTGGTGGTAGATTGGGCTTTGCTGCATCCTTCCTCTTTGGACAGTCTTTAAGAATATGTCCTACTTCATGGCACTCAAAACATACCCCCTTGTCGGACGGACACACATTGGCATAATGCCCAGTCTTTCCACATTTGAAGCAAGTCACCTCCTCACTACATCTCCCAGAGTGATTTTTCTTGCACTTCTCACACCATTTCGCTTCACCTCCTCCTCCTCCAAACTTCTTGGACTGAGAAAATTTGCTTTTCTTGTTGGAACCTGAAGTTCCTTCAAATTTTCTCTTTTCACCAACTTTTTCCCTCTCCAGACCCTTCTCTTTGATCTGAACCTCAACATTCTTAGTAGCCCAGACGGCGGCTTTCAAAGTGGTTGCTTGCTTAACCATCGGACCAAAGTCCACTGGTAATCCGAGGGCAAACTTGTTGACCTTAGAGAGTTCAGTTGGAACTAGATGAGGAACTAGCTTCATCTTTTCCATAAAACTAGCAGCGTATTCAGTAACGCTCATCTTTCCTTTCTTTAAATTCTGGAACTCATTATTGATTTCCAAAAGATCCTGCTCAGAGTAGTATTGCAATTTCAGTTGTACCACAAAATCTTCCCAAGACATCTTACTAGCTTCACCCTTGGGCATCGAATCAGCTAGTAACTTCCACCATCTCAACACACCAGACTTTAACAGAGGAATTGCAAGTGCGGTCTTTTGTTTGTTGCTGCACTCGCAACTTTCAAACATCGTCTCCATTTCGGAGATCCAATTCATGACTTCCACCAGTGTCGGACTTCCAGATAGACACGACGGTTTAGATGCCATGAAATCTTTGTATTTGCATCCGCGTCCATCAACTCCTCCATCCTGGTTGTTTTGTCTAACTATCGGTGGGTTGGCTTGACCAAGAGTCCCACTGTAGTTCCCTCCTACTGATTTCCCTTCATTCAATATGGGAACAGGCATCGTAGTCTCTTCCCTATGTTGTTGTAGAAATCGCCTTGTCTCTTCCATTTGGCGATCTAACATCATCTACATCATTGCTTGTACCCCAGCCATCGTCATTGGCTCAGGTGCAGCTCCTACAACAGGTACTTGCTCAACTACTTGAGGTTGAGGCTGTTGATCCCTGTTTTCGTTTGCATTTGCAGCTCCACTGAGAGTTCTGGCCATTACAATCTATATAACGAATAAGGCGAATTTAGGTCTTTATCCTTGTTAGACATGTCAATTCCCTTATCACTCTGAAACGTTTACATGTTAGTTATAATCTCGTAATCATACACTTAGAATCCTACACACATAAGGTTTCCAGATCCGGTCGGCAACAGACCATACATCCGAACAAATAATAGCACACATGGCAAACACATAGCATTTAGCACATAAGGGCGTTTTAGGCATCTTCCCTAAAATAAACTAGTGCTCGTGTCTAAAATATGGTAGACACTCATCTCACAATCATCACTTATGATTCTAAGTTCAAGTCTAGAAATTCTACAATTTCTTAATTCGCTTAAACTAAAGCTCTGATACCAAATGTGACATCCCCTAATTTCTCGGTCAGAAAAGACCGATTTAATTTATGCTTTTTAAAATAAAATCAGAGAAACCTTTTTAAAAGATGTTGCGGAATTGGTCCCCAAACAACATATGATAAAAGTTTATCAAAACCCTTCATTAAGAAGGTATATATTTTCCATATATATATATATATATATATATATATATATATATATATATATATATATATATATATATATATATATATATATATATATATATATATATATGAACCTCGGGATGTCATGTTCCGATACATATCAAAAGCATAAACAAGACATTATAAGCCTTTCAACAGTTATTTACAACTACTGGCCTATAATCCAAAAATCTCTCATCGTCCTCCGACTATGCTCGGGGTCCACTACTTGTAACATAAAAAGCCGAGTGGTTCAGGCTTGGGATCCAGGGGAGCATATAGGGTTTTCAACCCACAATAATAATAAACTTACTAAGTTCATCAATCAACAATAACCCTGATTACCCGTTCCCGTTATCCTCACTTTACGTCCCTAAACACTTATCACAAGGGACCTAGCCTTACAATATCATCGGGATGGACACTAATGCTAAGGGGTTTCCTCAGCCATACATGTCCTAAAGGCAACCATGAGGGGGATGGAGTATAGCGAATGAACACTCTCAGTTCATTAACATCTACAGGTTGCGGACCTGCTAATGTTTCCCATTGGACTGTCCAGAAAGTCCGTGGTCGTCATCCAAACTCCGCTAGATGACTGGATCTCAAAGCACATCGAGGTCTCTCATCAATTTTATTTTATCACACATCACTATCTACCCATGTTCTACCCAACATACTTGTAGACAAAAATACTTATACAGTTTAAAACTTGTATAAAACATCAACTCAACAGTCACCTCAAATAAACAATTAATATATTTACACATAGCATGTATTAAAAGGTAAATACTTCATATCTATGTGTAAAATGAAAGTGACTATACACTCACTTGATTTGATGATAATCGGGAAGCAATTCGTTTCCTAAAACGATCGTTTCTAATAAAACTGGGAGTTTTATTAAGAAACCGGGCTTTGCAAAAGTCGGGTTTCGAAACCGAAAAGATAAATTTTCCGGGCTTCTCGGGCACTTCGTAGCGTATTCCGGGGCTTATAATCGATACCGGGGCTTTGGGGGATTCTAAGATGAAGAAAATATGAAGAAAGTGGCTAAATATGGCAAAAATCCAAAAGTAACCGAGAGCCTTCGCAGGTACCCCTCTATTTATAGGGTCCGAAGTCCTGATCCAACGGCTGAGAGGCTCCTGATCCGACGGCTGAGAGGTCGCGCAGGGGGTGGCTCGCACGAGGTAACATGTGCGAAGGGGCTGCTGGCTTCTTGTGATTGGTCCAAAGCGTGTGTACGAAGTCGGTTCCGGTGCGCAGGTGGTCAGCACGTGCGAGGGCCTCGGTGACACTTGCTGATTGGACCGTAGAGTCGTGACCCATATGCGAGGCTCGGAGCTTGGGGTGCGAGGTTCGGTCCATATGCGAGCCTCGGATTGGACCTCCCTTCGGTCAAATCAGAATCCGACACGTGGCTTCGCATGACTCAGCAGGACACGTGGCACTCTTTCAGCGAAGGTGACATGGCAAAATGTGACTATGCGAATTTTCTCGATTTTCGCGCCAAAACTTCTAAAATCCATAACTTTCGCATACGAGCTCCGTTTTTGACGTTCTTTATATGCACACGTAGCTAAAATTATGCTCTACAACTTCCATTTAGACTTCGTCGGCTAATTTTGAACTTAAATTTTGATATTATTATTTTTAACAGACCGGGATAGGAAATCCGTTAAAAGTTCATAACTTCTTCATCCGACATCCGTTTTCGTCAGACTTTTTACCGTTGTGCTACGAATGACGAGACCTTCGATTCTCGTTTAGGTTGTGTCGGCTAAAAACCGCTAGATCTAAAATTCAAGTTTTTAGTTGTCTACTGCTAAGCTGAAACTTCGAAAAATCATAACTTCCTCATATGAAGTCAGATTTGGGCGTTCTTTTTATCGAACTTCTCGGTTTGACGAATACTACGGCTTTCGTTTAGATTACTAAGGCTAAAAATTAGTTTATCAAAAACTCACTTTTTACGACATTCAGCACCGTGCCAGTTTTGTTGCGAAACTTCGACAGGTCATAACTTCTTCGTTATAACTCGGATTTTGGTATTCTTTATATCCCCGAAATCCTTGTTTCGACCACTAAAACTTTATGTAAAGATATCAGGCTTATCTTACACTTTAATTTTGACGCTTATTTTTATTCTTAATTAATTAAATGCTAATAATTAAGCATAAAACACACAATTCACATAATATTCACATATTTCCTTTTCATTTCTTCAAAATGAGTTACAAAGGTTAACCTAGACTATCACCTCAATATAAATGCCTAGGCTAGAAACACGAGTGTTATAGTCTCCCTCCATGGTCTTCAATGGAGTGCCATGGGCTACCTCCATGGTCTTATATCCCCTGTCAAGGGCTCCTCCTATGGTCTTTCCAAGTGCAATGGGCTCCTCCAATGGTCTTCATATAAACCCATACCAAGATCAAATAGCAAACCATTACACATTTCAATACTAATCATCTCATATCAGTTAATGGGATGGCATTGGTGCCTTCGACCCATGCGTGTTGTGATAAGACTCACCTTAATATTGAATGGTAGCTGACTAGGTCGGGATTCCAAATACCCGCTCTACACCACCCTATAATAGTAACAATTTCATAAATACAACTCCAAATGCCCTAAAACCCCTTAGATGTCAAACTTGGTTAAAGTCTAGGGTCAAAGGTCAAAGTCAACTGCTGAGTTGACCTAACTCGCCGAGTTGTCACTCAATTCGTTGAGTTGTCCCATCAACTCATCGAGTTTACTAATGAAATCGTCGAGTTGGCCATAAATCCAACCTCTTAATGCATTATGTTGATACCATCGAAACCACGGACTCTGAATCTTAGATCTTTTCCAAAATGATGTATAGAAGGGTAAACTTTCCAACTTTACCCTTAAGAACCATTTAATAAGAAGCAAACCCAAACCCTAGGCTCTTTAGAGTGAGTCTTAATCTATTAAGTCCTTGAACTCTCCAAATATAGTCCCAAAACATAGATCTAGAGTCCAATGGTCAGATAATCACGTAATGTTTCCAACTTTACATCTATGCAAGCTAGAAATACACTATAGAGCTTAATAAGGACTTAATGAGGGACTTATTGCATGAATGGGGCTTGGAACTAATAAAGTTTGCAACTTTCAACCATGAGAAGTCATGAAGGGGTTAGATTTAACATAATAATCCCTGGAACCTTCAACATTTTGGCTAGCCCAACCAAAATGCCAAAATCATGCTAAAACTTCCATTAAAGAGATCTAGATGATAACAAAGCAAGATGTCAACTTTTTACCTCAAAAAGAATGCTAATGAAGAAGAGTTTCTAGATCCAAGGTCCTTTTTCCAAGCTAGGTACTTCGAACTTCAAAGCTCCTTCCAATGAATCACCAAAATCAACTTGCCACGGCCCTACAAGCTCACACACTCAAGCTTGCAAGGTAATACACTTATCTACGCTTTCTAGACAGGGGAGGCCGGTAAGGAGGCCAAACAAGGGGGTTTAAGGTCTTTAAATATGGTGCAAAACCCTAAAATTAGATTTTTCTTCATAGCCACCAACTCGTCGAGTTGGGACACCCCAACTCGTCGAGTTGGATCATTAAAACCCGCAGCCACAACCCTTCTCAACACGGCGAGTTAGAGCTCCACAACTCATCGAGTTCTAGCAATAATTCCAACTATTTAAGAAATAATTTATACCTGAACAATGTATTACAAACCTCCCCCACTTGAACTAGACTTCTTCGGATAGTGCTTCCTCATCTCGTCCTACGGCTCCCAGGTCCATTCGGAGCCTCTTCGGTGCTGCCATTACACCTTTACTAACTTCACTTCCTTGTTCTGAAGGGCCTTGGTTTCAATGTCCAGAATCGCAATGGGCTTTTCCACATAATTTAGGCTCTCATCAATCTGAATATCATCTAGCGATCCAACCATCGACTCGTCAGCCACACATTTCCGCCGTTGCGAAATGTGAAATGTATTGTAGATCTGCCCAAGCTCCTCAGGTAAGTCCAACTGATACGCAACCTTTCCCACCCGGGCAATAATCTGAAACGGGCCAATATACCTGGGGCACAACTTTCCCCGCCTCCTGAACCGGATAACACCCTTCCAAGGCGACACCTTCAGGAGCACCATGTCTATAACCTGGAACTTAAGGTCTGTCACACCCCCAAACCAAGGATGGCGGAAACGTCCGGGGGTGGCGGACTTCATGCATAGATTCATAACAACCATTGCAATAGTGATTTAAGCAAACACAACCAACATATATATAATTGAAAGAGTTACATCATTGTATGAATTACATGTTTCCAAATCAATTACAATATGTTGAAAAAATGTGAAATGTTTGACACCTTAACGTCCCAGCCTCAAAAGCACTTGGTTGCCTGTTTAGTGATTTCCTGAGAATACAAGTTGTTTGAAAAAGGCTCAACATAAAGGTTGCTGGGTTCGTAAGTTTTTGTATGCAATTATGAAATCCTTTTCTTTTTAAAGTAGTGTCCGTTCCAGAAAATCCAATATTTTCCTTAATGTGTAAATGTAGTCTTAAAACCTAAAGACCGGAATGTACAAATAATTCGTGATATTTATAGTAAAACAATGCAAGTTTAAATTGACATAGACTCATTTGATTTCAGTGAAATCCCCGTAAATTCTATGTTTGTTAATAGTTAATGTGAGTTATTATAACCATGCTATGATTTAGGTGGCCTGAAACGACGTTCTTCTGGCGTCGGAAATGTTATGACATTTGTCACCTCAGACCTGCCGGTCTAGCTGTTGCATGCAGCTCAGGTGTGGGTTTGTCAATCCCAATATAGATCTATATACAACTATCACGATCTCCCTCCAGGAGACTCTGGTTACCATACATGACTTATTGGTAAAGTGAAGCGAATGTCTCACAACAATCATTAACGAATTTACGTGTAATGTAGTGAAAATCCCTTTTCGTATAAACGTACCCTTTTATAAGTGTGTTATGTGATGTATCATAAACTGTACCTATTATAGCTTATCAGAACAAGGGTAGTAGTGGTAATGTACGTAAACTATACTTAACATAGTTTATTCAAATGTTTGCATGTAATGGATGTACTTTGATTATAACAAATTGTTATATATATGCGTTATCTAGAAAAAGCCATTTGTTAACTGATGTATGTCTATATACCAAGACAAAAATGTCATATATTGCAATAACAATTAATCACACAAAGATATACACCTTGCTCAACATGTTACAAAGTGAATTGAAATTGATAGCATTTTTCTGTTGATAAAATTTTCTATCACTGCTCTTATAAAATTTGTAGAAAAATCATTAAAGGTCCAACTCAGAATTAGTAAATTCTGAGAGTTTGGAAAATGAGTCTAGTTTCTCCACAAATTTTTTCATGATTTTTAGTGGTCTCCAACATGAGTGAAAACGTCCATAATCACAGACTGGTCCGGATTGGTTCTTGAAATGATAGACAGTTTTGTAAAAATCACCATAAATCGTAGAAAAATCATGTGGAGATGTGCAGGTAGTCATATTAATGCTAAGAGCTGGAACTACTTTCACCTAAAACAGTGTTGAAAACTAAAATGTTTATGTTGATCAAAACAGTCCGTAATGGAGCCCAACTTTTCTGATGAAAGCTGTTAGAAGAACTTAGTGGTGTTCTTGGTGTTTTGAATTGTATTCTCCCCCTTTAAAACTTAAGAAAACATGAAAATATAGGGGTATGAACTCACCTTGTGTGATTTTAGTGGATGAATGTTGAAGGAGAGAAGTATTTAACTCAAGAACACTTGAAGGATTACTTGAAGATTCCAGAATCAAATGAAGGAGTAAAGCTGGAAAATGCCTTGGAAATCTCGAATTTGTGTGAGAGAATTTGAGAGAAAAGTTGTGTTGGATCTTTGGTGGAAATGAGAGAAGTGTGGGGGAATGAGGGAAGAGAGAGGGTTGTTCCAGCTCAAAAACATGAGTATGAGTGGGAAAAGTACCCTTGAATGACCAGGTATGGTGGTGAGGGGTGTGGGTTAGTCATGGAGTGGGTATTGGGGTGGTTGCTTGTGTCTAACACTATGGCAAAGTCAACACTCCACCATAAAATCTTACTTGATAGATTTTATTCTTAAATAAGGATTTCCTTAAAAATATGTTGAATTTATGGATATATGGGACCTTATATGTCAAAGTATACGTTTGGCTGAAAATCCTGCTTTAAAATGATGAAAAACGGGCTTAAAACGGAGTCGTGGTTGAAAACCGGGTGAAAAATGGGAAATTCCGAAGTTCTGGGCGAGGGTGCGGTCATCAGCGGCCTTGGAACCGAAGTGGCTCGGCTGCTGATGCGGATCCGAAGGCGAGGCTCGCTGCGGCTGGACGGCTGCGGTCTCCTTGGCTGCGGCTGGACGGTTGCGGTCTTCTTGGATGCGGCTTCGGATGGCTGCGGTCTCCTTAGCTGCGGCTTCGGATGGCTACTTCGACCTGACCCTTTGACCTCGGTTCAAGAAGGACTTGGCCCCTATAGAGAGCCTTCGGCCCTAAGGGGCTATTTTCCTATGTATCACTCCTCCTTGAGTGATTTTTCACCAAGATAAGTGCCGAGATGCCCCAAATGATTATAAAACTCGAAAGAGGTTTTTGAGAGAGATTTGGGAGAGATTCCACATTCTTAAAGAGATTTGGGAGAGATTTGACATACTTGGAGAGATTTCACATACGGAGAGAGATTTGGGAGAAATTCCACATTCGAAGAGAGATTTGTAATATAGAGAGATAGAGTGAAAGAGATTTAAGAGAGGTTCTATTTATGACCTTTTTGAGTATCCGGCTTCGCAACGCAAGGTCCGTAAACCCCGTTAAGTCAAGTTTTAGTGTCCTACACACTCCTGACGAGGGTGCAATAGTGTTTTTATCTCTTTGGTTCATTGTTTAGCTCTATGAAAGTTAAGGAAAATTTAAACACACAAATTTTCCAAATGATGTTTTCTTATTAAAATAGTGAGTTGAACAGTAATTACACAATGTAAACCCTAATATATAAGGGTTAACTGAGTCGAACAGTTTGACTCTTTGACTTTATTTGACTTTGACTTCACCTGAAATTGACGATTGTCACAAGGTCCGATCTGCGTTTATCCGTATAGGTCTTATGTATGCTCTGTACTGTCTGAAGCTGGTCGCAAACCTACTAGATCAACTCGGTAGTCTTAAGCACTACTTTCGTGCTTACCATAACTCGATGCCCAACCTCCCCCAATAAACTGGAGTCCTACACCTCCGACCATACAATGCCTTGAACGGGGGTCGGTCAATACTATCATGATAACTATTGTTGTATGAAAACTCTGCTAGTGGAAGGTAAGTATCCCAACTCCCTCCGAAATCCAATACACATGCCCTAAGCATATCCTCAAGCATCTGAATCGCCCGCTCACTCTGACCGTCGGTCTGGGGTGGTATGCAGTGCTGAAATGCAACTGAGTTCCCAAATCCTCATGGAACTTCCTCCAAACCTGGAGGTCAAAAGTACATCGCGATTCGAGACCATAGATATTGGCACCCCGTGCTTGACCACCACCTCTTGCACATAGATATCTGCTAATTTCTCGGCGGAGATACCCTCGGAAATCGGGACAAAATATGCACTCTCGGTGAACCTATCCAAAATAACCCAAATGGAATCCACACTTCGTGCCATATTAGGTAGCTTCGTGATAAATCCATAGAGATCTCTTCCCATTTCCACATGGGAATAGGTAGCGATTGCATCTTGCCATGAGGTCTATGATGTTTGGCCTTGACCTTCCAACAGGGTAAACACAGCTCGACAAACCACGCAACCTCCGGCTTCATGCATGGCCACCAATAACTCAATATCATGTCTCGATACATCTTTTTGGCCCCCCAGATGGATAGAAAATTTGGACTTGTGTGCCTCCTCCAAGATTCTTTGCCTCACACCCCCGGAAACCGAAACCCAAACTCTGCCACACTGAGTTAATAATCCTTGACCATCTCAAACAAAAAACAAAATTTTCCCCTGAATCTGCTCGATCTTCCACTTCTCCATTTTTAAACCCTCCACATGTGCCTTCTTAATCATACCCAATAAAGGTGAAATAACTAAAATCCTTAAGAATATATCTTGAATAGAAGCACTTGCAGTCTTATAGCTCAAAGAAACAGCTACCACATTGGCTTTCTCGGGATTATACAAGATCTCAAAGTCATACTCCTTTACTAAATTGATCCATCACCACTAATGCATATTCAGATTCTGCTAACCCATCAAATACTTCAAACTCTTGTGATCAATGAAAATGGTGCATCGGACCCCATATAAATAATGTCTCCGAATCTTTAGGGAAAACACCACCGCCCCTAATTTCATGTCATGTGTGGGGTAATTCGCCTCACGAGGCTTCAACTGTCTCGAAGCATAAGCAATCACATGCCCTATCTGCATCAAGACCGCTCCTAATCCCAAAATAGAAGCATCACAATACACTACAAAGTCATCCAATCACTCAGGTAGTGCTTGATGGGTTTTGAGCATATCTACATTCCTATGTGATCATGCAACCCTAATTGTTTTAGATCCATGTTTTTCACTAGTTATACATGAAAATAGAAATTCCAAAGCAATAACCCTAATACCAGCATACAATTTTGAAATCCATATGAAAACTAGGGTTAGAAGATTACCTTGCTTGCTATCTAGTAATAACAAGAATTCCTAAGATGATCTTGACTCTTGAAAGTTTAGTGCCTCAAGTGTTGCACCTCTAATGGAGTCACAAACACAAATAGCAAAGGATGAATGAGAGAGGAGGTAAAATACTATGAAAATAAGCTAGGGTTCTCTAAGAAAGCAAAGGGCCGAAATCATATGCTAGAGGGTATTTATATAGCTGAGGCTGCTAGGGTTTTCAGGTGGAAACCCTAATTTCCTTGCTTAGGCCTTAAGCAGTCCATGAACCTCCACAATAGAAGCCTTGGACAAAATTCTATAGAGCCTCCTATAGATTTCGTCCACTCCCTTCTAAAGGAGTCCATCAGCCCAACTCTGCAACTATCATTGATTTGCAAAACTATTCGCCGTTCTTTTAATCAGTTCCTTTAATCCCAAAATTAATATCAAATTAATTTATGTTTAAATACTAATTAAATAGTATGATTTCTAATTAATATATTATTCTTATAATATATTAATAAATAATTTATTAACCTCTTCTCCAAAAGTCATTCTGTCAAGTTGCTATGCTGAAGGCAACCCAAAAGGAGCATGCTACTATCAAATCCAGTACATATCAATTATAGTTATGGGCTTAGACACCTAATCCTACAGTCTCCCACTTGGATAAGTCTAATAACTATAATTGCAAGTATGACTTCAAAATCAAATTAGCAATCGTAGCTTTCAAAAGCCGTTGTCGAACTCAGACCTAGTTAATGACGCGTCCTTTAGATAAGGGATCATATAATCCTCCGTTTTGCAAGAGATTGTGTGGACAAATACATTGAACATAATCATTCTCAATGTCTAATAGTTTATATCTCGATTTCTGATTTGTTTGAGAACAAACTTAATTGAACACATCAATTTTGTCCTGACCGGTGCCGACACATAAGTCAACACAAAATGATCAAGTGGCCCAAGATATCGCTTTTACCTCTTGGGATAAAAGGAACAGATAAACGTTGACTTATATGCTTGTACTATTTACTCATCAAATTGTATACAACAATACGTTTTATAATATCAAGTTACTGATGCGTTTACGAATTATGAATGCACAACCAACTCGTATATCATGGATTAAAGATTATACGATATTATCGTCTCACAATTACTCGTGATAAATTCCATGAAGTAATTCAAATGATCATGGTTTTAATAAAATAATCAAATCTTATTTCAGGAGTACTCATGAACGTTCTAGCAAACATTTGCTATGTCTAAGCACTTAGACAATCTACAAGGTAATTTATGACAGTCTTAATTCACTACTTACTTCCAAAGTATGATCAAATGTGGATAATTTGAACAATCCAATTATTCAGGAACTAAAACATGCAAAAGAGAAACAATAGTAAACAATTGACACAACATAGTAAGCAATACCCGTAAATAAATCTCAATTAATTAATCATCAAATGTCACAACTAGGAATTTTGATGCCTTGTAAACATTGAACAATGATAACAAATGTGAACTAACAATGTGAAAGCATGTAGGATGCCTATTCAATAACAACAAAATTTCAATCAAACACTTCATACAAGCACTGCAAATGGTCAACAAAGAATTGGAAACCCTAGAAATCCCGATTTAAGTCCATTATGGACTAGGATTTCCTTATTGGGCCTAATGGGCCAATAAGCTTCCAATTTGACTATCTTGGGGTTAGAACTCTTAAATAGGTTCTAATTGGACCCACTTCCATATATTTTAAATATTTTGGGCCATATTGGGCCTAGAATGAAATAAAATACCTAAATGGACCTTATTGGGCGATAACTAACCTAATTTAGACCTAATAGGTCATAAAAATCATATTTATATTTATTTGGGCAAAAAATCACCTAACTTAACCATAATATGGGCTTAATCATTCAAATCCCAAAAGTTTTTCTCTTTCCCTCTCCATTTTCGGCCCAACAACTAAAAAGAGGAAGGAGTTGACTTTCCATTGCCACCTCCTTATTACATTTTGGGTCTCCATGCAAATAACACATACTTCCATGCACACATCATATCATTCACTTCTATTCTCCTGTCTCTTTTCTATCCTCAGCCGAGAACCACACAGAAACACACACACACACACACACATTTTACTTAAACACTCTCAGAGAACTCTCTTCATTCTTCATCAAATTTTCGAGATCTAAGGACTTTTCAAGGAGATTATTTCACAAAAATCATCATTCAAGGTAAGTTGGTGCTTAAATCTATGATCTAACTCACTTATTTTCATCAAAAATCACCTTTTAATCCATTCAAATTCATGATCTTGCTTCTTAGAACCCACTAAGTTCGAGATCCATCCAAGGAACTTGCTAGGACTGAAAATAGCACCAAACTTCTCCCAATCTTCTTCAAAACCGAAACCACAACTCAAGGTGAGCTTCATACCCCTTTCTTTTCGGTTTTTATGAGTTTTATGGGGGAGAATACAAGAAAAATGTGTAGATCTATGTGTATGTGTATGCTATGTGTGATTTGTTGCATGTATGTGTGTGATTTCATGTGTTTTGTGATGAATATGTTACCAAAAAGGGTGTAAACCCGAGATCTATGACATGAGAAATGAAACAAACATAACCTAAGCTATTTTACACTAAACAAGTCAAGAATAATAGCTTATAAGGTCATGATGAACATATTCTAACATAAAACCCATTTTTGGGCTTAAATTGTCAAAAATACAAAACTTGGGGTACAAATAGACAAGTCACGGTTTCTTGAAGGTCAAAAGGGTCAAAACAGTTTCTATAAACATTTTTCTGAACATTAGAAATTTCAAGGGACTTAAAATGTAAATTTTTAGCTTAATGGGCTAATTTTGGGCTTTTCGGCCCAATAAGCCTCAAAATGCGAAAAATGATATATTTTAGGGGCTGAAATGAAACTTTCTGTAAAACATGGGGTAATTAGCATCAAAAAATCATTTTATTGGTCAAAAATGCTTTTCACTATCAAAAGGGACCAAAAATGTAAAGTTTTTGGATTTTGAGCCAATACTATAAAAGTTGTGAAAAATGGGGTTCTAACCGAGAAACACTATTCTGGAGGGGCTGAAGCTGTCAACAAAATAAATTTTGGGTTAAAATCGTGTTTTCATCAAATAAATAATACAAAAGTGTCAAGAAAATTGTTTTAAGGACTAAAAATGAATTCTTTTATATAAAAGGACCAAAAGTGTTATTTTTATAAAAGAAGGGTAGTGAAAAGGTCATATTCCACTTTTAAACAAATTAATTCATTAATACAAAATACAAGAACCACGACTACTAACGAAACGGAAAACAAATACACTCTCAACAATAAATATCGTTACAAACGAAGTGATTTGGTCTCGAATCAATACAAAACAACTAGCATTAAACCAAACCATCTCAATAAATACGCGATAACTACGATGAGAAAACCTACAAACTTTGGGCTTGGAAGTTTCAAATCATGCTTGTTGGGCCTTGCTAGCCCATTAACATGATATTTGGGCCCAAAGGGAATATGCTTATGTGCTATTGGGCCTCCTATGACCCGATTTCATGTATAAGGACTTTCAATAGCTCTAATGTGCTATTGGGCCCTGGTGGCCCATTAGTATTGCTAGTGAGGTCAAGAAATCAAATGCGAGTTGGGCCAACGTGCCTTTCGCATTCCCGACAGCCTAAATAACTCACGGAATATAACGGGACTTCGTACTCCCCCTTTTCCTCGTTTGTTAGGCTTACGAGTAATCAAGGTAAACAAATTCAGGGCGTTAATCAAAAGTAATCATGGTTGTTGGATTAAGTGAGTAGTGACGGACGACGCCTCTAAGGATCGTTCGAAACCTATAGTTATAAACTAGACATTTCCAAATGCATGATTATAACGACTCACAAACCCTAATTAATCCAAAGCCACTCGAGAAATCAATAATCAAATGTCGTGGCGGTATAACAAATTGGGAATTCATTGAGTTTTATGTAACGGGAAAACATCGGGTTTTCCTTGGAAGTTCAACATTTTCACTTGTGCGATCATTACAGAAGTTCAACAATTATACATTTTTTGAAAATCAACAAGCATATATTCACGGATCTTCACATTTTTTTATAAACAATGATCTTTTCAGAAAATATCGGATTTTCTGGGTTTTACAAACTACACCAAATCATTTTACCACAACATTGCTTATGAACTCACCAACATTTCATATCTTGACTTTTTCAAAATTAACTTGTGTTCTCAGGTAACAGGCAAACCGGAGAATAAGTACCAAGTAATGTCAGGGTGTTTTGCTTATGATATCTATCAGACAGTTTATGTCATGAAATTGTAATGTTTAAAACAATGTACTGGATGTAAACAATATCAGTTGTATCATTTCGATGCTTGGTGATGATTTATGTTATGATTCATGTATATTCATTGTGATGGTATTCAATTTAAGTCACAAGAGCCCTCGGACGTTTTCGCCGTTTGGTTTGGGGGTGTAACAGGTTAGTATCAGAGCTCTGTTTATAGTGAACTAGCATATCTAACCATACATTGATATGCAACTATAAACCAAAAAGAGGGACTAACACAACTCTGAACAAAACAAGTAAAACACAACAATAAAACATCCTTGCTTGTGTGAATTAGGAAAAAGAACATAATACCAAACCAAACAAGATAATGCTAGCATCTCGGTTAAGCCAGGACTATTCATAGTTGTATCAAGGAGTGGATGTAGCCTGATCAACTACATTTCCTCCAAGGTACAACTATCACATGTCCCGAGGAAATCGTGATGGCTAGGGAACCTAAAAACATACCCCTTTATCACCAAGAAGAGAACATCAGCTCGATATATACAATAATGGTAGCGTCCTAGGAGTAATGATAGTTTATTCGTATACCTCCTCTCAGTCGCTATGGAAGGGGAGCAACAGGGCATTCAGTTTCATTAGGTCGTAGTAGCCCACGGGATGATCAAAGATGAGCCGGAAGGAGATCAGGGGGAGCACATGCCGTGGGACCTAACGAGTATACAGACACTGACTACGAGTTCGATGAGGCTGAGGACGACATGGAGGAAGAACAAGACACCGACGAGGACACTACCATGACACCTGTCAGCGAGGCGCAGCCAGACCATCCAGCCCCACCAGTGAATCCCGCAAGGGAGAATCGCTCCCTCAAAGCTGAGATTGCCGCCCTGCGGCAACATCTATTCGCCATGGAAGCACGTGCAGTGCGAGCTGAGCATGAGAGGGATGAGGTCATTGGAGAAATAACTGAGATGGCTCAGTTGTTGGCTCAACATTTCGGCATATGATCTCGCTACTGTCATAGGGCGCTCCATAGAGTGTTAGGAATAGTCTTATCTTACTAGTACTATGACCTATGCTATGTACCATCGACTCTATGTTTAAGTGATTACACTACTCATAGAGCCGTTATGCTGCCGAACTTATACCGCTTATGTATGCTCTTTCGAGCAAAATTTTCATGTATCAAAGTGTGGATAATATTAATGAAAAATTTTATGTGTTTACTGTGATGTTTTAATATCCAGGATTGTGTGCTAATTTGTGAAATTACTTAAGTTGTGCCACACACCTAGTTTATAGGATCACAATCTCACAAGAAGCACAGACACTCAACATCTTTCCATTCCATGGCAGAAAGATGCCTCGACGACCAACCCGCAAAAACCCTGAGACAAACCTGCCCGAGTTCAACCTTGTTGCTTTTCAGGCAGCGGTATCTGCTGCAGTTACAACGGCTATGGCACAAATTCACCAAGGGAACAATGGAGGAGTCAACGGACAAGGGGATGGAAGTTCGAACAACGGGGTAAATCAAGGACCCACCAAAACATGCTCCTACAAAGATTTCACCAATGCCAAACCACGGACCTTTAACGGCACTGGAGGAATGATTACCCTGAAACGATGGATTGAGAAGGTGGAATCGGTGTTCGAGATATGTGAATGCCCTGAGGAGATGAAGGTGAAGCTTGCCGCATGCACTTTCGTTGACCAAGCACTCACTTGGTGGAACGGACACGTGGAATCCATGACACTCCCCGTAGCGAATTCCATGCCATGGGCAGAGATGAAAGAAATGTTGATGGCCGAGTATTGCCCTCGTGGCGAAATTCAAAAAATGGAACAAGAGCTGTGGAATCTCACCGTCCGGAACGCTGATATAGATGCATACATATCGAGGTTTAGCGAACTGTCTCTGCTATGCCCATGCATGATCACCTCAGAAGGAAAGAAGATCGAACGATTCATCTGGGGACTAGCCTCCCCGATCCAAGGAAACGTGATAGCTGCAAATCCCGAAACTTTTGACAGTGCCAAGAGATTGGCCAAGAAGCTGTATGACCACAACAACAAGAAGGGTGAGAAGCCAGTGGAGACTGAAGGTAAGAAGGAAAATGACAACAAAAAGGGAAAGAACAGAAAGAGGAAGGGACGTCAAGGCTCCGAATCATCCAAGAAGCAGCAAACAATGGCAGTTAATGCTGCAACCACTCAAGTTCCACCCACACCACATGCTCCAACCTCAGCTGCTCCAAGTGCTCCTAGGCCTTATTCCGGTAATCTTCCTAAGTGCAATAAGTGAGGTCTCCATCATAATGGAGAATGCAGGAAGATGCAGTGCACCAGTTGCAACCGGAAGGGGCACACGACAAAGTATTGCAGAACCTACCCTCCTCAGAACCAAGAACAGGGAAACAACAACAACAATAACCGCAACAACAACAACAACACCGACAATGGCAACAACAATGCAGGACCAAGCCCGACTTGCTATGGATGTGGAAGGACTGGGCATTTCCGTCGAAACTGCCCAAACAACAACAATCCTGGAAATGGAGGAACAGGAAGGGTGCTGACCATGGGTTAGGGAGAAGCGGTTCAGGATCCCACTGTCGTTACCAATACATTCCTCCTAAACCACACTTATGCATGCATCCTATTTGATACTGGAGCAGTACAAAGTTTTGTGAGCAATAAGTTTAAGCATTTGTTAAAACAACAACCCCTAAGGCTCAATGAAACCTTTACGGTGGAAATGGCCAATGGAAAACAGAATCCATTGGGGAAATCTATATCGGATGCAACCTAGCCCTTAATCAACACGTCTTTCGAATAAACTTAATGCCTGTTTCCATTAGGAGTTTTGATGTGATTATTGGCATGGATTGGTTAAGCCCCCACCATGCTGAAATTATGTGTCATGAGAAGGCCGTTCGTCTTCACCTTCCAAATCATGAAACCCTAATTATTTATGGAGACAAACCCAACACGAATCTTCGTCTCATCTCGTGCGTCCAGGCACAGAAACATCTGCGAAAGAAAGATTTGACGTTCCTGGCACACATAGTGGATAAACCCAAGGAAGAGGTTAACGTTCAAGACATTCCTGTAGCATGTGAATTCCCAGACATATTTCCTGAAGATCTTCCTGAATACCCCCAGAAAGACAAGTTAAATTTTGAATTGATCTTGTGCCAGGAGCGACTCCCATCGCTAAATCGCCTTACCGATTGGCTCCTGCTGAGATGCAGGAATTGTCCAGCCAACTCAGTGAACTCCTGGACAAGGGATTCATCCTACCCAGCTTCTCGCCTTGGGGAGCTCAAATCCTCTTCATCATGAAGAAGGACGGATCTTTTAGGATTTGTATCGATTACAGAGAACTGAATAAGCTCACTGTCAAAAATCGCTATCCACTCCCACGAATCGACGATCTATTTGAACAGCTCCAAGGAGCTAGTTACTTCTTTAAGATAGATCTTCGGTCTAGGTACCATCAACTCAAGGTCCGGGAAGAGGATATTCCCAAAACCGCTTTTCGAACTCATTATGGACATTATGAATTTGTCGTAATGCCCTTCGGTCTAACGAATGCCCCTGACACATTCATGGACCTAATGAATCGAATCTGCCGACCATTCCTCGACGACTTTGTTATTGTATTCATTGACGACATTCTAGTTTATTCTCGAAGCGAAGAAGAGCATGGTCAACATCTCCGACAAATCCTGGAAACCCTGCGAACTGAGAAGCTATAGGCAAAACTCTCCAAGTGTGAGTTCTGGCTCCGTAGTGTGAACTTTTTGGGTCATGTTGTTAGTCAGGAAGGAATACATGTGGATCCTTCTAAGGTCAAAGCCATCGAAGGATGGGCAGTCCCAACAACACCTAGAGATTCGCCAATTCTTAGGTCTTGCAGGTTACTACAGGAGGTTCATTCAAAACTTCTCTAAGATCGCCAAGCCACTTACCTCGCTTACACAAAAGGTGTACCCTTCAAATGGACAGACAAACAATAAGCTGCATTCCAAACTCTAAAGCAAGCACTCTGCAGTGCCCCGGTACTATCACTACCAGAGGGAACGGAAGATTTCGTAGTTTACTGTGACGCGTCAAATTAGGGTTTAGGTTGCGTTCTCATGCAGCGTGGAAAGGTGATAGCTTATGCGTCCCAGCAACTAAAGACACACGAAGTGAACTATACAACCCATGATCTGGAATTGGGAGCAGTGGTCTTCGCCTTGAAGATTTGGAGGCACTACCTTTATGGTACGAAGTGCACCATCTTCACGGACCACAAGAGTCTCCAACACATCTTGAATCAAAAAGAGCTGAATATGAGGCAACGAAGATGGATAGAACTATTAAACGATTATTAGTGTGAAATCAAGTACCACCCAGGCAAGGCTAACGTGGTAGCTGATGACTTGAGTCAGAAATAGTACTCAAATCGTCGTGTGAAAACTCTCTCAATAACCATCCAATCTCACCTAACCACTCAGATCGGGGCAGCCCAGTCAGAGGCCATGAAGGCGGAAAACAAAACAAGCGAAGCGTTACGCGGGATGGAGAAGAATCTCGAGGTGAAAGAGGGCGGAGTATATTATTTCATGAACCATATTTGGGTCCCTAAACTTGGAGGATTTAGAGAGGTAGTCATGAATGAAGCTCACAGGACGCGATACTCCATCCATCCGGGTTCAGACAAAATGTACTTGGACATTAAACAACAATATTGGTAGCCTAACATGAAGGCAGAGATTGCCACCTATGTTAGCAAATGCCTTACTTACGCCAAAGTAAAGGTGGAATACCAGAAGTCCTTGGGGTTATTATAGCAACTAGTAATTCCCGAGTGGAAATGGGAAAGGATTGCTATGGATTTTGTGACCAAGTTACCCAAGTCGTCAGATGGATTGGACACTATATGGGTAATAGTTGACAGACTGACGAAATCTGCTCATTTCCTGCCAATAAAAGAATCCTACAAGATGGAGGGATTGACCAGAATATACATTCGTGAAATCGTGAGACTTCACGGAGTGCCAGTGTCTATTATCTCAGATAGAGATAGTAGATTCACTTCACATTTTTGGCAATCACTTCAGAAAGCACTAGGAACCCATCTCGACATGAGCACTGCTTATCACCCAAAAATGGATGGTCAAAGAGAACGAACCATTCATACGCTTGAAGACATGCTTCATGCATGTGTGATAGACTTTGGGAAGTCCTGGGATACCCACTTACCCTTAGTCGAATTCTCATACAACAACAGTTACCATTCAAGCATCAAAGTTGCTCCTTTCGAGGCACTGTATGGACGTAAGTGTAGATCACCGTTGTGTTGGGCTGAGGTAGGCGACACCCAGCTAGCGAGGGAACTAGCATCAGACAAGGCGTTAACAGGATCGGAGATCATACGTGAAACCACGAAAAAGATAGTTCAAATCAGAGCTTGACTACAAGCATCACGCGACTGACAGAAGAGCTACGCTGATAAACGACGAAAGCCCTTGGAGTTTCAGATCAGGGATCTAGTGCTGTTAAAAGTCTCCCTGGAAAGGGGTTATTCGTTTTGGAAAACGGGGAAAATTGAATCCATGATACATTGGACCTTTTGAGATTCTTGCCCGAATTGGCCCAGTGGCATACAGACCGCAGCTACCCGCTGAGCTCAGCAGCGTACACCCCGTGTTCCATGTTTCCAATCTAAAGAAGTGTTTATCCGATGAAACTCTCATCATTCACCTGGATGAAATTGAAATCAATGAGAATCTCCTGTTCGTTAAGGGACCAGTCGAAATCATGGACAGAGAGGAGAAGCGTACCAAGCAAAGTCGCATTGTGATTGTGAATGTACGGTGGAACGTGAAACGCGGGCCAGAATTCACATGGGAACGCGAAGATCAAATGAAGCAGAAGTACCCTCATCTATTCTAGCATTCTCAAATTTGGCTTTCAAAAGAATTTCGGGATAAAATTCCCTCTAACTGGGGGATGATGTCACAACTAGGAATTTTGATGCCTTGTAAACATTGAACAATGATAACAAATGTGAACCAACAATGTGAAAGCATGTAGGATGCTTATTCAATAACAACTGAATTTCAATCAAACACTTCATACGAGCACTGCAAATGGTCAACAAAGAATTGGAAACCCTAGAAATCCCGGTTTAAGTCCATTCTGGACTAGGATTTCCTTATTGGGCCCAATGGGCCAATAAGCTTCCAATTTGACTATCTTGGGCTTAGAACTCTTAAATGCGCTCTAATTGGACCCACTTCCATATATTTTAAATATTGTGGGCCATATTGGGCCTAGAATGAAATAAATTACCTAAATGGACCTTATTGGGCCATAACTAACCTAATTTAGCCCTAATAGGTCATAAAAATCATATTTATATTTATTTGGGCCAAAAATCACCTAACTTAACCATAAAATGGGCTGAATCATTTAAAGCCCAAATTTTTTTCTCTTTCCCTCTGCATTTTCGGTCCAACAACTCAAAAGAGGAAGGAGTTGAATTTCCATTGCCACCTCCTTATTACATTTTGGGTCTCCATGAAAATAACACATACTTCCAAGCACACATCATATCACTCACTTCTCTTATCCTCTCTCTTTTCTATCCTCGGCCGAGAACCACAAAGAAACACACACACACACACACACATTTTACTTAAACACTCTCAAAGAACTCTCTTCATTCTTCATCAAATTTTCGAGATCTAAGGGCTTTTCAAGGAGATTATTCCAAAAAATCATCATTCAAGGTAAGTTGGTGCTTAAATCTATGATCTAACTCACTTCTTTTCATCAAAAATCACCTCTTAATCCATTCAAATTCATGATCTTGCTTCTTAGAACCCACTAAGTTCGAGATCCATCCAAGGAATTTGCTAGGACCGAAAATAGCACCAAACTTCTCCCAATCTTCTTCAAAACCGAAACCACAACTCAAGGTGAGCTTCATACCCCTTTCTTTTCAGTTTTTATAAGTTTTATGGGGGGAGAATACAAGAAAAAGTTTTAGATCTATGTGTATGTGTATGCTATGTGTGATTTGATGCATGTATGTGTGTGATTTCATGTGTTTTGTGATGAATATGTTACCAAAAAGGGTGTAAACCCGAGATCTATGACATGAGAAAGGAAACAAACATAACCTACGAAATTTTACACTAAACAAGTCAAGAATAATAGCTTATAAGGTCATGATGAACATTTTATAACATAAAACCCATTTTTGGGCTTAAATTGTCAAAAATACAAAACTTGGGGTACAAATCGACAAGTCATGGTTTCTTGAAGGTCAAAAGGGTCAAAACAGTTTCTATAAACATTTTTTCTGAACATTAGAAATTTCAAGGGACTTAAAATGTAAAATTTTAGCTTGATGGGCTAATTTTGGGCTTTTCGGCCCAATAAGCCTCAAAATGCGAAAAATGATAAATTTTAGGGGCTAAAATGAAACTTTCCATAAAACAGGGGGTAATTAGCATGAAAAAATCATTTTATGGGTCAAAAATGCTTTTCACTATCAAAAGGGACCAAAAATGTAAAGTTTTTGGATTTTGAGCCAATACTATAAAAGTTGTGAAAAATGGGGTTCTAACCGAGAAACACTATTCTGGAGGGGCTGAAGCTGTCAACAAAATAAATTTTGGGTTAAAATCATGTTTTCATCAAATAAATAATACAAAAGTGTAAGGAAAAGGGTTTTAAGGACTAAAAATGAAATTCTTTTATATACAAGGACCAAAAGTGTTATTTTTATAAAAGAAGGGTAGTGAAAAGGTCAAATACCACTTTTAAACAAGATAATTCATTAATACAAAATACAAGAACCACGACTACTGACGAAACGGAAAACAAATACACTCTCAACAACAAATATCGTTACAAACGAAGTGATTCGGTCTCGAATCAATACAAAACAACTAGCGTTAAACCAAACCATCTAAATAAATACGCGATAACTACGATGAGAAAACATACAAACTTTGGGCTTGGAAGTTTCAAATCATGCTTGTTGGGCCTTGCTAGCCCATTAACATGATCTTTGGGCCCAAAGGGAATATGCTTATGTGCTATTGGGCCTCCTATGACCCGATTTCATGTAAAAGGACTTTCAATAGCTCTAATGTGCTATTGGGCTGTAGTGGCCCATTAGTATTGCTAGTGAGGTCAAGAAATCAAATGCGAGTTGGGCCAACGTGCCTTCGCATTACCGACAGCCTAAATAACTCACAGAATATAACGGGACTTCGTACTCTCCCTTTTCCTCGTTTGTTAGGCTTACGAGTAATCAAGGTAAACAGATTCCGGGCGTTAATCAAAAGTAATCATGGTTGTTGGATTAAGTGAGTAGTGATAGACGACGCCTCTAAGGATCGTTCGAAACCTGTAGTTATAAACTAGACATTTCCAAATGCATGATTATAACGATTCACAAACCCTAATTAATCCAAAGCCACTCGAGAAATCAATAATCAAATGTCATGACGGTATTACAAATTGGTAATTCACTGTGTTTTATGTAACGGGAAAACATCGAGTTTTCCTGGGAAGTTCAACATTTTCACTTGTACGATCATTACAGAAGTTCAACAATTATACATGTTTTGAAAATCAACAAGCATATATTCACGGATCTTCACACTTTTTATAAACAATGATCTTTTCAGAAAATATCGGATTTTCTGGGTTTTACAAACTACACCAAATCATTTTACCACAACATTGCTTATGAACTCACCAACATTTCATATGTTGACGTTTTTCAAAATTAACTTGTATTCTTAGGTAACAGGTAAACCGGAGAATAAGTACCAAGTAATGTCAGGGTGTTTTGCTTATGATATCTATCGACATTTTATGTTATGAAATTGTAATGTTTAAAACAATGTACTGGATGTTAACAATATCAGTTGTATCATTTCGATGCTTGGTGATGATTTATGTTATGATTCATGTATATTCATTGTGATGGTATTCAATTTAAGTCACCAGAGCCCTCGGACGTTTCCGCCGTCTGGTTCGGGGGTGTGACATCGAATGTCAATTACATTTATCTATTACAACTTTCAAAAATATATATTTAATCACTAAAGCTAATATCTTCCTTCAAACCAATGCTCCTCACATGCTGAACGTTCTTAATCCTACTCAGACTCTTTGTGAGAGGATTAATAGGATTCTTTTCTGATGATACCCTCTTAACAACGAGGCATCCTTCTTCTACGCAATGTTTGATGAAGTGATATTTTTTTTATATGTCTGGATCTGTCATGATCCCTTTGTTCCTTGGTTAAGGCAACCACTCCTTTATTATCGTAAAAAATATTTATGGGCTCCTTTATGGCTGGTACAACTCCAAGGTCTCCAATGAAGTTCTTTAACCATATAGCCTCCTTTGACGCTTTGCTCGTAGCTATATACTCTGATTCACATGTTGAATCAGCTACCGTCTCCTGCTTGGAACTTTTCCAAGTAACTAATCCTCCATTAAGGGTAAACACCCAACCTGACTAAGAACGGATGTTGTATCGGTTTGTCTAAAAGTTGGCATCACTATACCCTGTGACTCTTAAGTTATCACTACCACCAAGTACAAGGACCCAATCCTTAGTCCTTCGCAGATACTTAAGAATGTTCTTAACTGCTATCTAATGAGCTCTACCTGGGTTCCCTTGATTTCGACTTACCATGCTCAATGCAAAAGCCGCATTAGGGCAAGTACATGGCATAGCGTACATGATTGAGCCAACAGTGGAAGCATATGGAACTCGACTCATTTCCGCTATCTCTACATCGGTACACGAACCCTGAGTCTTACTCAGTTTGGTATTTCTTTGGATAGGTAACTCCCATTTCTTGGAATTCCCCATGCTAAAACGTTTTAGCACTTTATTTAAGTAAGTACTTTGACTAAGTCCAATTAGTCTTCTACTCGTATTTCACAAGATCCTTATCCGCATAATGTAAGCAGCCTCTGCTATATCCTTCATAGCGAAACACTTTCCAAGCCAGGACGTAACCTCCTACAAGGTTGGAACATCGTTTCTTATGAGCAGTATGTCAATGGCATACAGTAAAAGAAAGCTAACTATACTCCCACTAGCTTTGACATATACACAGGGCTCATCCTCACTCCTAGAGAAACCAAACTCTTTGACTTTCTCATCGAAGCAAATATTCCATCTGCGAGAAGCTTGCTTCAATCCATAGATGGATTTCTCAAGCTTACTCACTCTATTGGGGTATTTAGCATCCACAAAACCTTCTGGCTGACACATGTAAAATCTTCAGCCAGCTTCCCATTAAGGAAAGCCGTTTTGACATCCATCTACCAGATTTTGTAATCATGAAACGCAACGATGGCTAACATAACCCTAACAAATTTAATCTTATCCACTGGTGAGATGGTCTCATCATAGACAACCCCTGGTGTTTGAGTAAAGCCCTTCGCCACCAGTCGAGCCTTGAAGGTGTGCACCTTTCCATCCGTGTCTATCTTCTTCTTGAAGATCCATTTGCACCCAATTGTCTTACGACCTAGTACATTGTCAACCTAGTTCCAAACTTGATTATCATACATGGACTGGATCTCGCTGTCCATTGCCTCTTTCCACTTGGTAGACTCAGGGCCCGTCATGGCTTCCTCGTAGTTAGCAGGTTCATCTAAATTTATCAATGTACTATCACTGATAAATGTATCACCTTCTGCAGTTATATGGAAACCATACAATATAGGTGGAATGCTAAGTCTACTGGAATGTCTAAGAGGTAATGACTCGTCCACTGGTTTAATAGGAATCGCTTCCTCAGGTTAAGCGCTACTGTTAGAGGTTCCTTCACCACTTGATTCTTGAATCTCTTCAAGATCAATTGTCCTCCCACTGTCCTCTAGGCATATGAGTTCCCTCTCGTGGAAAACTCCTTTCGTTGATACAAAGACCACGTTTTCTATAGGTCTATAGAATAGATATCCAAAGCATTTGTGTGGGTAGCCGATGAAAATACATTGCTCACTTCGAGGTTCAAGCTTATCGTGAGTCTCTCGTCTTATAAAAGCTTCACAACCGCAAACCTTGATATGTGTCAACGAGGGAACCTTCCCTGTCCACATCTTGTGAGGTGTTTTGGCAACCTTCTTAGTTGGGACTAGATTAAGGATATGGGTGACAGTCTCTAAGGCGTCCCCCAACAAGGTTTGATTACGCATCTCAATGACACCATTAAGTTTTTGTGTCCTATGACGTGTCAATTGTGAAACAATTCCACATTCCTTAAGATAGTCGTGGAACTCGATATTAAGATACTCACCACCTCTATCAGATTTGAGCATCTTTATCTTCTTGCCCAATTGATTTTCCACTTCTTGTTTAAACTCTTTGAACTTTTCAAAGGTCTATGACTTATGCTTGATTAAGTAGATATATCCATATTTTCTATAATCATTAGTAAAAGTCACATAGTAGCGATTTGCATCCCCTATGGTGGATCTGAAGGGACCACACACATCTATGTGTATAAGATCCAACAATCCCTCACCTCTTTCACAAGTACCAGTGAAAGGTGATTTAGTCATCTTTCCAAGCAAAGAAGATTCACATGTGTCATCTGGCCTAAGGTCAAATGACTCCAACACTCCATCCTTTTGGAGTTGGGCAATGCGCTTCTTGTTGACATGTCCAAGACGACAATGCCACAAGCATGCCTTGTCTAAACCATTAGATGAATCAATACGCAATAGATTATTTCCTAAGTTATATACAACCATCACAGTTTCATATATGCCATTACAACCTAATGCTTCAAAATAAAAAATCCCAGTATAGTAAGCATTTATAGAACCACTTTCATTATTTAATGAATATCTAAAGCCTTGTCTGTACAAACCATGAAAAAAATAATATTCCTCGTCATTTCTGACAAGTAGCAACAATCATTCAAATCTAAAGCTAACCCACTACTAAGAACTAAAGAGTAAACTCTGATCTTTATAATAGGAGACGACTTCCTATTGCCCATTATCAGGTTTATCTTCCAATGCTCCACATCCCTACTTCTTCTTAGTCACTGCAAGTCAGAACAAATGTGAAAACCACATCCTGTATCAAGGACCCAAGAACTAGCATGTGATGATTTTTTAGACAGAATTGTATAAATACCTGCAAATGTGGGCATTATCTTCTCATCCTTGATGTCCTGCAAGTACTTCAGGCAACTTCGTTTCCAATGCCCGTTTTCATGGCAGTAGAAGCAAGTTGCTTCTTTTGGATCAGAGGAGGGAGGGGCAAAACCGGTTTTACCTTTGGATCCACTAGAAGAAGATCCATCATGAGACTTTCCCTTCTAGTTCTTTGAGGGAGCTTTCCTCTTTTTCCCCTTTCCATGTCCAATAGCCAGGACTGGGGTAGCAGTAGAAGTGGATTCAACACTTTTTCCTTTTAATCCACTTTTAGTAATTCTTAACAAACCTTGAAGTTTGCTCAAGGTGACTTCCTCCTTGCTCAGATGATAAGTCATCTTGAACTGATCATAGCATGGAGGCAAAGAGTGTAAGATTATGTCTATAGCCAACTCTTCGTCAAAGTTGACATTCAACTTGAGCAAACGATCCACATACCTCTGCATCCTTTGCAGGTAGGTCGTGATAGACTCTCCATCCTTCATTTTGGTTGTTATGAACGAGGTGACTATTTCATACCTCTTTTGATGTGCTCTTCGATGGTACTTTGCCATCAAGACCTGGCACATCTCGTAAGGCTAAAAGTCATAGTGGCCACCATAATGCACGACATTTTGGCCGCCTCTTTTATTTGACCCTATACTCGGCCATTTTTTCGAGAGTAGCAGTGGCTTCATCTATATCAATGAGTTCTTTTTCAAGAATATGTTCCTTATCCTCGTATCGTAAGGCCATTCTGATGTTTCTTATCCAATCATTGAAATTGGATCCATCAAAAGTGACCCTCTCGCAAATGTTCAGGAGCGAGAGTGGGTTCGAGGAGTTGTTGTTGTTTGAGTTTAAGCCAAAAGCATTGTTTGGGCCAAACATCTGAAAAAGAAGAAAGACAAGTTTTTGATTAGATCGGAAATCCTTAATATAACACCCAAATGAAATATTAATGCTAGGACCCAACACAATAATTGACAATTCAGAAAAGGGATGTCGTAATCCAATTATAAATTATTTGAAGGTAGGTAAATGACGATTTACCAATTCCACCACGAAAAATGAAATTTAAATAAATTATGTTTTATTAAATGGAATTCCTAGATCTTTTGAGATTCATTGAACTATTCAATGGCATGTTTAATCTTTATTATGTCCATCAAGTTTGTGACTGGGATACCGAGGATCACAAACAAGGTGTGAATAACCATGCAAATTAGCTTGGTACTCTCGATATCATTTACCACCTAATCAACGTGTCGGTTAACCACACACACTCCATTGATCAATGTTAATTTACAAGCTACACATTTCCATCCTTTGTTAGTCCAAGTTAGTGTGCCGGTTAACAACACACACTCCGCTAATGACTTGGCAAAGTGCAATGTGAAATTTCATGGATTAGCATCAAATTCACATTTTCCTAAAGTAACTAAGATTGGGAATTTAGTTACTTTATATTTATCATTATACCTATTAATGAGAGAATTAATGTCCTATAATACCCGTTCGGCTAACGAACCTCCACTAATCAAGGAAGCGGTGGGTGAGAGTGGACACCCATAACTGCAATTTTATAGACTGTTTCCTTATCCCCCCCTTATAGACCGACTTTGTGAATGAAGCCTATGAACGGTAAGACTAACTCATCTTATACATATATATAAATTAAACTTCTAATATTATAATAGTATAAGGGTGTATTTTAAACTTTTAAAATACTAGGGTTTTAGAATTTAATATTTCAAAATTAAACTTTTAATTAAATTTTAAATTCCAAAACTTAAAGGGTGCAATTTGAAACTATTCAAAATTTAAATTAATCAAATAATTTTGTCATTATCTTAAAATATGACCAAATCCATCTAATTTGATAAGGAAATCAGATTACCATTTAGAATATTCAGTTTAAGATGATAAAAACGAATTATGATAATTATCCTAATCTAAAATAGATCCGAAAATCAAAAAATCAGCTAACATACAAGTCAAGTCATCGAGTCAGGGCATGGACTCATTGAGTTCATCCAACTCGTCGAGTTCATCATAGAACTCGTCCAGTTTATCATACAAAATGTGAATTATGTTTTGCTTTCGTTCTGGATAGATCACTATTGCATCAAATATAACTGAAATATTTCCTAGGCTCTGATACCACTAATGGATTTTGACGATATATACATTCCTATATGATCATGAAACCCTAGCTACTTTGGGTCTACATTTTTCGCTAGTTATACATGCAAATAGAAATTCGAAAGCAATAACCCTAATACTAGCATACAATTTCGAAATCCATATGAAAACTAGGGTTAGAAGATTACCTTGCTTGTTATCTAAGGGAGGAGGGAGTCATTCCCTCCCAACCCACTGAACCCACTACCACATCATTTTTTTCTGTTTTATTTTTCTTCATCTTTCTGAACCCACAACACACGGAAACCCTATCTTTTTGGACTCACTCAACCCACTCAATTAAAAAAAAATACAAAACAATCAAATGTAAAATCTTAATTAGCAATAGAGTTATCGGCGGTACCACTCCCGCTTTAACGAGTGGGTTGATTGGTTTCACTAACTCACTTCATCATCTCTCTCTACTTTCTCTTTCTTATTTTCTCTTGTACCATGTGTTTTAAAACTTGTACCTTAGTTGTTTTATATTTTTTTAATTGAGTGGGTTGAGTGGGTTCAAAAAGATAGGATTTCTGTGTGTTGTGGGTTGGGAAAGATGAAGAAAAAAAGATACAAAAATTGATGTGGCGGTGGGTTCGGTGGGTTGGGAAGGAACGACTCCTTACTCTCTAATAATAACAAGAATTGCTTGGATGATCTTGACTCTTAAAAGATTGGTGCCTCAAGTGTTGCATCTCTAACGGAGTCACAAACACCAATAGCAAATGATGAATGAGAGAGGAGGTAAAACACAATGAAAATAGGCTAGGGTTCTCTAAGAAAGCATAAGGTCGAAATCATAGGCTAGGGGGTCTTTATATAGCTAAGGCTGCTAGGGTTTTCAGGTGGAAACCCTAAGTTCCTTTCTTAGGCCTTAGGTAGTCCATGAACCTCCACAATAGAAGCCTTGGATGAAATTCTATAGGGCCTCCTATAGATTTCGTCCACTCTCTTCTAAAGGAGTCCATCAGCCCAACTATGCAAATATCATTGATTTGCAAAACCAGTCCCCGTTCTTGTAATCAGTTCCTTTAATCCCAAAATTAATATCAAATTAATTTCTGATTAAATACTAGCTAAATAATATGATTTCTAATTAATATATTATTGTTATAATATATTAATAAATCATTTATTAACCTCTTTCTCCAGACGTCATCCTATCAAGTTGCTGTGGTGAAGGCAACCCAAAAGGACTATGCTACTATCAAATCAAGTACATACCAATTATAGTTATGGGCTTAGACACCTAATCCAATAGTGCTAGAATTGGGGCCTCATACAATTTATGCATCAAGGTCTCGAATGTTGACTACTGATCTGGAACCCAACGAAAGGTCACGCTTTTCTTGGTCAACCAGGTCAAAGGTACGACTATCTTGGAGAAATCCTAAATAAATCTCCGATAGTACCCAACAAGACCCAAGAAACTCCGGATCTTGGATGCGTTTTCTGGAACCTCCCAACGCATCACCACTTAATTTTGGCTGGATCAACCAAAATACCCTCTTGATTGATGATGTGCCCTAAAAATTGCACCTCACGCAACCAAAAATCACATTTGGAGAATTTGGTGTACAACCTCTCAATCCTCAAGGTGTCCAACACCTCCCTCAAATTATGCTCGTGCTACTCCTTGGTCTTAGAATAGACCAAAATGTCATCAATAAAGACGATCACAGACCGATCCAACATTGGTCTATAAACCCAGTTAATGAGATCCATAAACACCGCTGGAGAATTGGTGAGCCCAAATGGAATCACCACAAACTCATAGTGACCATAACGAGTTCTGAAGGCTGTTTTCGGTATATCCTCGTCCGGTGATACCCCGACCGAAGATCAGTCTTAGAAAACCAAGATGCACCCTGAAGTTTGTCGAACAAATCATCAATCCTTGGGAGCGGGTAATGGTTCTTCACCGTTAGCTTTTTCAGCTCTCGATAATCAATACACATCCTGTGTGACCCATCCTTCTTTTTCACAAACAGGATCGGTGCTCCTCATGGGGAACTGCTTGGGCGAATAAATCCTCGGTCTAGCAGCTCCTGAAGCTGCGTAGACAACTCCTGCATCTCAAGTAAAGCTAGAAGATACTGTGTCTTCGCTATCGGAGCCACACCTGTCACTAAATCAATACGGAACTCCACTTGCCTCTCCGGAGGCACCCTTGGCAACTCCTCAGGAAATACGTCAGGAAAATCTTGCACAATCGGAAAATTTCCCAACTCTAGCGTGGCCTCAACCCTCGTGTCTGAAACATAATCCTAGAACCCAGAACAACCTTGTTGAAGTATCCTCCTAGCCCTCTCAGCCGAACAGAGAGCTGGCCCACGTAAGGCTCTCTCCCCATGAATAACTAGTTCCCCCCCCCCCCCACATGGGCTTCAAAGACCAACTGATGCTCGCAGTCTATCATGTAACACCCATAAAAATCATGCCAAATTTTAAACTTTTTAAAACATTCAAAAACCAACAATTATCACTAACTTTCTTTCAAAATACTTCAGTGTCAGAGTATCCCAGAATCAATCATGAATATATAAGGATGTGTGCGATCATGCCTTCGCCTTCCCGAGATCATCAGAAGTACCTAAAAAAAATCAACAACTGTAAGCTTGAAGCATAGTGAGTTCCCCCAAAATACCAATACCATACAATCATAAACATATCTTACAAAAAACATGCATAATGAGCCATCAGCCTATCCGAACCGCTCGTCGGACCTTCGGCCTGACTGGTATGCCCTCCCGGGACTGCAGTCTATCTAGTCTGCCCAAGGTATGTTGGCCTTCAGCACAAAGCAGGTCCGCCTCAACCCAACTCCCAAATGAAAGAAACATGTGCACATAGATATCATACGCTAGCATATATATATATATATATATATATATATATATATATATATATATATATACACACACACATATAACAGTCAAACCGATCTAACGGATCACTAATCATAGCAATATCCTATAACCAGGAGACCGACCTAACCGATCACTAACATAGAATTCTCCTATATACCAAGATACCGACCTACCAGGTCACTAACCATCATAACTACCAGGATGAAAATCAATAAGCATATCATGCAATAAACCCGGATACAAATGCGAAAGGGCCGACATTGGTGCATTAGAGCCTATTGATATCGTGAGAAGAACTTACCTCATGAATGTCGAACTGTAGTGATAAGATCAACTCTCGAATCACATCTATAAACTCCACCACCTATATTCATCATAGGACCATTTCCATAAATTCCCAATTTACTAAAATACCCCTAGAAGTCAAACTGGTCAACCCTTAGTCAAAGTCAAAGTCAACGGTAAAGGTCAACCAAACTTTCGAGTGCAGCTCACTGACTCATCGAGTCCTTACAGAATGCAAGAAATCATGAAAACCCTAGTTGAATCGCCGAGTTTCTAGACAACTCGTCAAGTCCATGCGTATCTACATGTCGGGAAAACCCTTACTAACTCGTCGATTCATCTCACTAACTCGCCGAGTCCATGCAGAAACCCACAACATCCAAACTTCATCTGACTCGTCGATTTGACGATGCAACTCGTCGAGTCCCTTCAGTCCATTTCTCATTCAAACGTTTTTAAGCTACCCCAAAGCTCCAAATTTCAGATCTAACCTCCAGGGCATGGTTTTCACATAAAGTTGAAAACTTTACGTACATGCATGGTCCTAAATACCAAAACCAAGATAAGGGAAAGGTTTAACCCAAGGAGAAAGGCCAAGTCTTGCTAAATCTAATAACTTTATGACTATAAGTACATAGAGGAGTCCAGATCTGAAGTTACAACTTTAGATCATGACCAATACCGAAATGGTTCACAAATACACTAAAAACGGCCTTAAACCCAAGAAAAAAGGGATCTAATTCTAGAATGATCAAGGTAACAACTTGTTACCTTCAGATGGATGCCTAAACATTGTAGATTTCGGATCTACAACCTCCTTCCCATTCAAAGCTTCTAAACCTTCCAACTTCTTCAACAAAATACACCAAGAGCACTCTTTTAGTCTCACAAGCTCAAGGGAACAACAAATAACGGCTAGGGTTTCCTCCCTAGGTAAGGAAGTTGTAAGGGAGGCCACAAGAGGCTGATTAAGTTCTTTATATAGGGGGAAAACCCGAAAAATTAGGGTTTCGTTTTCTAGCTCCTATTTGTCGAGTCGGGGTCCTCTAACTCGTCGAGTAAACCTCATAAATGATGCGGCCTGATCCACTTCTACACGACGAGCTGGGGGAAAACAACTCGTTGAGTAGGTCTAAGAATATGACTTTAAGCTTTTAAATTTTTTTTACCTGGGAGTCGGGATGTTACAATTCTCCCCCACTTGCACTAGACTTCGTCCCCGAAGTCTGCTATGGTAAATAACTCTGGGTAATTCTCCCACATCTCTGCCTCCGACTTCCACATCCACTCGGATCCCTTCCTGTGCTGCCACTGTACCTTCCTCTCAAGAACGGCCACTAGCCTCTCCACGTACTTCAGGCGCTCATCGACCTAAATGTCATCTAGCGACACTACCACATCCTCATCCAGTATGACTTCCGCAACCGTGACACATGGAAAATGCTGTGGACCTGACTAAGCTCTTTTATGAGATCCAGTCTACACGCCACCTTGCCAACCCTGGCAACAATCCTGAATGGCCTAATGTATCGGGGACGCAACTCCCACCTCTTCCTGAAATGAATCACACCCTTCTAGGGTGAGACCTTCAGGAATACCATGTCATCCACCTGGAACTCCAGCTCAGATCAACGTCTGTTAGCGTAACTCTTCTACCGACTCTGAGCGGTCTGTAGCCGTTGTCTGATCTACTGAATCCTCTCAGTATTTTGCAGAACTACCTGTGTCTGTTCCATCAGCCTGCGACCGATCTCACCCCAACAGATTGGGGTGCGACATCTCCATCGATACAACAGCTCATATGGTGGAGCACCAATACTGGAATGAAATTTGTTGTTGTAGGAGAACTCTGCAAGGGGTAGGTAAGAGTTCCAGCTCCCACCGAAGTCAATAACACATGCTCTCAGCATATCCTCGAGAGTCTGTATGGTCCTCTCACTCTGGCCGTCTGTCTGCGGATGATAGGTTGTACTGAAGTGCAAACGCGTGCCCAGTTCCTTGTGGAACTTCTGCCAGAGAGGAGAGGTAAACCGAACATCTCGGTCTGAGACAATAGAGACCGAAACCCCAAGGAGATCAACGGCCTCATAGATATACAATTTGGCTAGCTTCTTGGCTGATGAACTCTCCCGTATTACTAAAAAGTGGGCGCTCTTGGTCAATCGATCCATGATGACCCAAATAGCACCGAAGCCCTTCGCCGTCCTCGGCAGCTTGGTGATAAAATCTATCATGATATGCTCCCATTTCCACATGGGAATCTCCAGAGGCTGCAACTGGCCAATCAGCCTTTGATGCTCGACCTTATCTCTCAACCTACCATGCAATATCCCTCTTCATGCATGGCCACAAGTAAGTCAATTGCAGATCCCGGTACATCTTGGTGGCCCCCGGGTGAATAAAGAAGCGAGACTTATGAGCCTCCTCTAGAACAATCTGTCTGACCCCACCAGACATCGGAACCCAAACCCGACCATAACGGGTCAATAATCCTTGGCTATCCTGCAGAAACCGGATGTTCTTACCCTTAATCTTCTCAAGCTTCCACTTCTCCCAACGCATACCCTCAACCCGAGCTTCCCTGATCAAGCTCACAAGTGGAGAATCCATTGATATCCTCATACATGTCACTAGAGTAGAAGATCCACCTAACTTGCGGCTCAAAGCGTCGGCAACCACGTTCTCTTTACCTGGGTGGTAAAGGATCTCATAGTCATAGTCCTTAACAACATCCAGCCACCTTTAGCAGTCTCATGTTCAGGTTTGGCTGATCCATGATGTGTCTCAAACTCTTGTGGTCCGTTTATATGGTACAACGGACCACATAAAGGTAGTGTCTCCAATTCTTGAGAGCGAATACCACTGCTCCCATCTCCATATCATGAGTAGGGTATCTCGTCTCGTGCGACTTCAACTCCGCGACACGTAAGCTATCACCCGTCCTATCTACATGAGAACCACTCCCAGTCCTATGATGGATGCTTCACAGAATACTAAAAAATCCTCAACTCCCTCCAGGAGAGTCAAGACTGGAACCTCGCAAAGTCACTGTCTGAGGGTCTTGAATGCCCTCTACTGCTCAGAGTGCCACTGGAAATCCACCCCTTCCTTGTCACACAAGTGAGGGGTACTGCAATCTTTGAGAAATCCTGTAGTACCCTTCCAATCCCAAGAAATTCCTGATATCTAAGGGAGATTTTGGAACCTCCCACTGCACAGCCGCCTCGATTTTGGCCGGATCGACCAAAATCCCCTCCTAGTTAACGATGTGTCCAAGGAACTGAACCTCTCGTAACCAAAACTCGCACTTCGAGAACTTGGCATATAGTCGTTCTTGCCTTAAAACTTCAAATAGCTACCGAAGATGCTCCTCATGCTGCTCTCGGGTCTTGGAGTACACCAAGATATCGTCTATGGAGACAATGACTGAGCGATCGAGCATCGGTATGCAGACCTAAATCACCAGGTCCATAAATAATGCCTCCGCATTGGTAAGCACAAACGACATCAACACGAACACATAAGGTCTACAACAAGTCTGGAACGTGGTCTTCACCACGTCCTCCTCCCTAACCCTGACCTGATGGTACCCGGACCTCAGGTCTATCTTGGAGAACCAAGATGCTCCCTGCAACTGATCGAAAAGATCATTAATCCTTGGGAGTGGATAACGCTTCTTCACCGTCAACTTGTTCAAATCCTGGTAGTCAATGCACATCCGGTGTGAACCATCCTTCTTCCTGACAAAGAGAATCGGCACTCACCACGGAGAACTGCTCGGACGAATGAACTGCTTGCCCAACAGTTCCTACAGCTGTGACGACAGCTCCTGTATTTCTGGTGGTGCCAACCGGTACGACGCCTTGGCGATAGGGGCCGTACCTGGCACTAGGTCGATCCTAAACTTGACTTGCCTCTCCGAAGGCAGTCGGGGTAACTCATCCGGGAACACGTCAGCAAACTCCAGGACCACTGGAACCTATGAAACTAAAATCTGATCCCCGACCCGTGTATCCACCACATACGCTAAATAACCCGCACACCCATGTTGAATGTATTGTCGTGCCCTAGCAACTGAATAAAACCTTGATCCCAATCTAGTGCCCTCGTCGTATACAACTAGTACTCCCCCTTTTGGGGCTCGAACTACCACTCGTTGACCCTCGCAGTCGATCATGGCACCAAAATGACAAAGCCAATCCATACCCACGATCACACACACACACACACATCCCCCATGGGAATCAAAATCAAGTCTATCGAGAAACATACCCCGAAGATCTCCAACACGCAACCCCGATAGACGGGAGAAGCAGAAATCACGTGTTCGTTAGCGATAGAGACTCGCAACGGACACTCCAGCTCTCCTACTGGCAGACCGAACTCCCTAATGAATGACTGAGAGACAAACGACTGACTCGCCCCCGATTCAAATAATACCAAAGCAGGTAAAGAGTTCATTAAGAACGTACCTAATCATAGGTACAAACATATAAGCATAAAACAGATATAATCAGTAAGATAAGAGATAGAAACATACCAGCAACCACGTCTGGTGCTGCTCTGGCCTCCTCTGCTGTAAGCTGGAAGGCGCGTCCCTGAGCCCTCGGGAGTGCTGCTCTAACCTGACTCCCGTTAGTAATCCTTAGTGTAGCGGGCGCTGGAGCCTGCGCCGGCCTGGCAACGAGTTGTGGAAGTAGTAGCAGATCCTCATATCCTGAACTGGGTCTGTCTGGTGACAATCCCTCGCAAAATGCCCCTCCTTGCCGCATTTGCAGCATGCACTCCTCGATCTACAAACCCCCGAGTGACCCTTCCCGCACTTGCCACAAGTACAAACCAGCTGTCCTCCTGACCCGAAATCAGCAGTCTTAGACTGCTTTGGCGCCGATTATGACTACAACGGGGCCTGTCTCTGCTCTCTCAGTTGTAGCTCAATCTTAAGCTCCCGCCGCCTAGAGGCGTCCTATAACTCCAACAACATATCACATCGTTGGGTAGCAACAAACTAACGAATATCAGTCTTGAGCATGCTCAGATAACGTGTCATCTGAGCCTGCTAAGAAGCAAACTCCAGGCATAACATCTCCCTATCTGTGAACATATGGGTGATCTCCGTCACCGTTTTAGTACCCTATCTCAAATCCAAAAACTCTTGAGTTAACCGCTCCCGCTCGACCCGCAGAATGTAGCGGGCGCGGAACATATCCCTAAACTGCTCCCAAGTAACCCAACTCACTGATCATCAGTATAAAATCCAGTCATCAACCTCCATTAGTCATTTGCCCCAGACCTCAGTAGGTTTAGGGCACATCTGACCTTCTGGTCAGTAGGACATGAACACTTAAAGAAACAACCCTCTACGTCAGACAGCCACCTCATGGCTACAATCGGGTCCTGTATCCCATCAAAATTCGGAGGCTTCATTTTATCGAAGTTCCGATACTCAAAAGCCCGACTAGCTCCTCCCCTACCGCTGTTACAGATGTTGTAGCTGTTGCAGTAGCTAAGGCTGTCAAATCGGGCAGTCGTGTCGTTTTTTGTCTGACACGACACAACACAACAAGGGTTTGTGTAACATGAACATGACACGACACAATGTCGTGTTTTTTTTCATTAACACGGAAACAAACCAATTAAAACATGACAACATGACATGACACGACAAACATAATATTCCATAACTATTAGTGTATTTTGTTCATACTTAAAGATATATAACACGACAAAAACAACAAAGACGAAAAACACGAAAACCACATGCTTAACCGTGTCAATTTCGTGTTGATTTATGAACACGAACACGACATCGTTTTTTTTAATCTTGACTCGAAAACAACACGAAAACGAATTCAAATTTTGATTTCGTCTCGATTTCGTTTCGTTTCGTATATTTTTGTCGTGTCGTGTCATAAATTGACACCCCTAGCAGTAGCTATCTCAGCAAGGGCTGCATAGCACTCGTCAAAATACTCTACCATGGCGGTCTTAATAGACCCAAATATCTCTGACAGCTGTGCCCGGAATAGAGTAGCAACCTCATCATGCATGATCTCTCGAATCATGGCATCCAACTCATCCGACCTCATCTAACCAACAACCTCGAGCACTGCGGGTCCCTCCTGACCGCCATCTTCTAATCCCGATCCAGATCCAATCACAAAGCATCTCGTAACCACCATACTGAAAATACATCAAGAAAATATCATATAATTGGTATAAATAACGAGGAACCAACTCCCAACTAAACCTTAGGGGTTATGACTTCCTTGCTACGCGTATGGGTCCTGTTGATTTCAATAGTACGGGCCCATACTATCTTCCACACCTACCCATATTTGTCTCGAGTATCATCACAACGCCCTAACAATATATATAAACATAGCGATCGCTCAATCCTCACTCCTAAAGGAATGATAAATATCTCATACTGGCCTACCGACCTCGCACAACCCACCCATAAAACTTCCACCAACCCTTTAGCACTCGTGTATGCTAGCCATACATTACGTTGGACCATATAGACTTTCGAATACCTGATCCTACCCTAAGCCCATCATCAAACAAGAACATGAAATAAGGCCAAGCCAAACATTCTCAGGCTGTAAGAACTTAATTATGTACGGTCGTGAGGGACCCACTAAGCAACTACAATAATGATGTTAATTTCATATAAGAAAAAACCCTAGGCTATCAGGCATCATATAATCAGGAAATTATATCATGCAATTCCTGAAGATCCCTAGCCTAGTACTAGCATGTTGTTCTAACATATCATTAAATCAAATAATTCATAAGGTATTTTGGGGTCTACTTACTGGCTCCGACTGATCGTATACTTGCATCCTCCTTTATTATTATGAAAACCATTTGAAAATTCTTGTCCTTAGTTTGAGACTGGAGACACACGAGTGTTTCCTCCAATTCACTCAAACTAAGGCTCTGATACCAACTTGTAACACCCATAAAAATCATGCCAAATTTAAACTTTTTAAAACATTCAAAAACCAACAATTATTACAAACTTGCTTTCCAAATAGTTCAGTGTCATAGTATCCCATAATCAATCATGAAAATATAAGGAGGTGTATGATCATGCCTTCGCCTTCTCGCGATCATCAGAAGTACCTGAAACAAAATCAACGATTATAAGCCTGAAGCTTAGTGATTTCCCCCAAAATACCAATGCCATATCATCATAATCATATCATATAAACAAACAACATGCATAATGAGCCATCAACCTATCCGGACCACTCATCAGGCCTTCAGCCTGACTAGTATGCCCTCCCGGGTCTGCAGTCTATCCGGTCCGCCCAAGGTATGTTGGCCTTCAGCACAAAGTAGCTCCGCCTCAACCCAACCCCCAAATCAAAAAAACATGTACACATATATATAACAGTCAAATCTAACAGATCACTAATCATAGCAAGATCCTATAACCAGGATACCGACCTAATCGGTCACTAACATAGCATTATCATATATACCAGGATACAAACCTACCAGGTCACTAATCTTATCACCATCCTAACTACCAGGATGCAAATCAATAAGCATATCATGCAATAAACTCGGATTTAAATCTGAAAGGGCCGACATTGGTGCCTTAGACCTCGTTGATATAGTGAGAAGAACTTACCTCACAAATGTGAAAATTTAGTGATAAGATCTACTCTCGAATCACAGTCAGGAACTCCACCACCTATATTTATCATAGGACCACTTCCATAAATTCCCAATTTACTAAAATACCCCCAGAAGTCAAACCGGTCAACCCTTGGTCAAAGTCAAAGTCAACGGTCAAGGTCAACAGTCTATGTTGACCCAACTCGTCGAGTGCAGCTCACTAACTCGTCGAGTCCTTCCAGAACTCGAGAAATCGTGAAAACCCTAGTTAACTTGCCAAGTTTCCACACAACTCGTCAAGTCCATGCATATCCAAATGTCGGGAAAACCCTTGCTGACTCATTGAGTCGTCTCACTGACTCGCCGAGTCCATGCAGAAACCCACAACATCCACTCTTCACCCGACTCGTTGAGTTGACCATGAAACTTTTCAATTCCCTTCTGTCCATTTCTCATTCAGACGTTTCTAAGATACCCCAAAGCTCCAAATTGCAGATCTAACCTCCTAGGGCATGGTTTCCACGTAAAGTTGCAAACTTTACTTACATGCATGGTCCTAAATTGCAAAACCAAGCTAAGGGAGTGTTCAACCCAAGGAGAAAGGCCAAGGGTTGCTAAATCTGATAACTTTATGACTATATGGACATAGATCTGAAGTTACAACTTCAGATTATGACCAATACCCGAAATGGTTCACAAATATACTAAAAATAGCCTTAAACCCAAGAAAAAGGGCATCTAATGCTAGATTGATCAAGGTAATAGCTTGTTACCTTCAAATGGACGCCGAAACGTTGTAGATGCTAGATCTACAAGCTACTTCCCCTTCCAAGCTTCTCAACCTTCCAACTTCTTCAAGAAAATACACCAAAATCACCCTTTTAGTCTCACAAGCTCAAGGGAACAACAAATAATGGCTAGGGTTTCCTCTCTGGGTAATGAAGTGGTAAGGGAGGCCAGAAAAGGCTGATTAAGTTCTTTATATAGTGGGCAAACCCTAAAAATTAGGGTTTCATTCTCCAACTCCTACTCGTCGAGTCGGGGTCCTCCAACTCATCGAGTAAACCTCATAAATCACGCGGCCTGATCCACTTCTATACGACGACTTGGGGGAAACAACTCGTTGAGTAGGTTTAAGAATATGACTTTAATCTTTTAAATTTTATACCTGGAAGTCGGGATGTTACATATCATGACCCCATCAGGCCCCAGCCAATCCATCCTGATGATCACCTTCAACCCCCACAAAGGAATTGGAACCAAATCCATAGAAAACCCCTTCCCGAGCACATTCAGAACGCTCCTCCGAAAGACCCTCATAGCACTCACGGTGCGGTTATTCGTAATCTCCACCTCAAGTGGGGAATCCAAGGTGCCCGGAGCATCTCGAAACTTCTTGTTGAGCGCAAGAGATAAGAATGATCTAGTAACCCCCGAATCAAAAAGAACATGAGTCGACAAACCATTGACCAAGAAGGTCACTATACAAGATCATAATAACACAAGCATGACAATAAGAATAAACAAGACAAAAATAGATCAAATACCAGTAACGACGTCTGGCACTGCTTGGCCCTCCTCAATAGTCAGCTAAAATGTGTGGCTCTTCACCGCAGGAGCGTTCGCCTTGATTGGGCGGCCATCTGTAATCCTCATCGTGGCAGGCGTAGGCGCCGCCACTACTCCTCATTCTCTTACCAACCTCGGAAAATCGAACTTTTTATGACCGATCTGGTTGCAGTGAAAACAAATCATGCCCTTCTTGGAGCAATCCCTGCTCATATGGCCTGGCTGGCCACAAGCATAACATGTCGATCCTATTGGTTAATAGGCCCCATTGTGTGGCTTACCGCACTTGGCACACCGCCCACGGGCCTGCTTGCCCTTGCTAGAAGGATCGGAGGTCTTAGGCTTCTTGGCCTGACCTACAGCTTCTTGAACGTGCTCTGAATTCTGCTTCGTGCAGAGCTCTAACTAAATCTCCCGTTTCCCGGACCTTCTCCACCATCTCATTTAGGTTCTTGCACTGTGAAAAAATCACAAACTCCCGAATGTCATCTCTCATCATGGAATGATACTTAGTCTTCTTTATCTCCTCATCCGTAGTGTACTACGGAATCAAAAGTGCCCTATCTCGAAACTTCGTGATGATCTCTTCCATAGTCTTAGTAGTTTGTTGTAGATCCTTGAACTCTCTCACCAAACGCAACACCTGAATGGATGGTGCAAACTCCTTATCAAACCTCCTCACGAAATCCTCCTAAGTTATCTTAGCCACCCCTATTGATCCCACCTCACGGGTCACCTCCTCCCACCAGTCTCACGATTAATCCCTCAACATACAAGATGCGAACCTCACATTTTCCGCCTCGGGGTAAAAACTCGTGCACTAGGCATTCTCCATGTCTGCCACCCAGAGCTGGCTAGTGATGGGATCCCTGACCCTGAAGAACTCAGACGCTCCATACGTGTTAAACTCCCTAAACGAGGGAGCTCGGGGCCTAATCTAGCCTGAAAAAATCTTGGCTCAGAATGACCCGAACCTCTCTTCCATGATCTTTATAATGCGCTCCTTGACGGTACCGAAAATCACTGGGGTAGCATCAAGGATGCCACCAGTAACCTCGGCTGCAATAAAATCGCACAACCTCTCATCCATGGGCTCAGCACCGGAGCCCGAACCCGGTCATGATCATTATCCTGAACCTCGTGTGATCATCACCATCCTCAACTGAAAATATAACAAATAACCAAGATAAGGAATTCGAAAGAGATTCCTCCTCACCAGACTGCTAAGAACTATCAGGTCTGTCATTGCTTCTGGTAGAGGGCCTATGCTTTAAGTAGTATGGGTCCAATACTACCTTCTACACCTATCTTTATGTTCCCCAAGGCCATACCTGATATCCCTAAACCATCCAATCACAAAACATAAGTCATAAACACAACACTAACACAGATCCTAGACTGTCCTAGGATTCCCAACCCTCACCAAACCAGGAACCCATAATTATCTTAGCAGGTTGCCCTATGCATGCAAGACTATACACAAATAGAATCACATAGACTGTCAAATAAAGCTTCTACCCTAAACCAAAACCAAACAACTAACAAGAAAAAGGCCGATTCCCTCATTCTAGGGCTATGCAATCCTAAACGTGTACAACTTTGAAAGCATACACTTAGCAAATAATCCATGCAACCATATTTCCATATATACTACATCATGATTAAAACATTGAGAATACTTACTTGATCTTGGCCAATTAAACGCATTGCATTCTCCCCGTTTTCTTACAAAAATTATTTTCAAGAAATTGAACTGTGGTTTATTTTTGAAAAGATGTTATCATTTCCTCAATTTGAGTTTTGACACACCCAGAAATGTGCCCGAATCTGTCAAACCAAGGCTTTGATACCAACTTGTAATAGCCCAATTTTCAGAAAATTTTTAAACTTTTAATTTCATCACATCCTCCATTGGAAGTTTGAAAATCCCAATACATAACCATATTATTTTTGAACTCAGAGTACAAAAAGCTAAATGTGAAAACACTAGAGGATGCACGCCATGTCATCAAGCCGGGCACTTGCCCTTATCAATAGAAGTACCGGAAACATTCACTAAAACTATAAGCACTAGCTTAGCGAGTTTCCTAATCACACAAATCATATAATCACATAATGTCATGTTCATACATATACATACTGTTGGATAAGGTGTCTAAGTCCATAACTATATTTGGTATGTACTTGACCCAGCTTGGCATGGTCCATTTGGGTTGCATCAACATCTCAACTGTTGGATAGACAAAATGAGAAAAGGACACTTACGATTTGTTAATATATTATAAGTTCTAATATATTAACATGAAATCATATTATTTAATTAGTATTGATCAAGAATTAATTTTGTGATCAAAGGGAGACTAATTAAATATATAGGGATTGATTTGTAAATCATTCATTCTTATATAGTGGGCTTATGGTCAATGATTCACAATATTAGGCTGAACCCATTAGGTTCTCTATTGATGCTCCATGGAGGTTATAACCCATGGACCATGGAGGAAATGAAAAGTCATGTACATTAGGGTTTAACGCTACATGTGACACACTATTTAATGAACCCCATGGTAAGAAAAATCGACACTAAGGCAAGACAAGGAGGGCTAGCCGATTTTGTGATCAAAGTGTTCTTATCTAAAGTTATTCCAAGAGTTGTGGTGTTGTGTGAAACATTTGAGGCATCATACTTGAGGTGCTAGGCTCACAACGTCTTAAGGAATCCAAGCAACTACAAAGGTATGTCATTCTACTAGTTTTTATATTACATGTACCCCATCCCATGCTAGTTAGGATGTAAACCTTAGAAAATAATTATTTGCATGAATATTAGAGAAAACATAGATCCAAGGTTTCTAGGGTTGCATGTACACCATAGGAGTGTTAGAATGCTCAAAATCCATCAGTGGTATTAGAGCCTAGGCTTCTTTTCTTTGTATTTGATGCAAACTACTTGAAAAAGTCGAGAATTCCATAATCTGGACAGTGAACTCGCCGAGTCCATGGGGGGAGTCGATGAGTCCATGTCAAAGTGCATCCTACTCGTCGAGTAGGTTCTCGCACTCGACGAGTAGGAGCCCCTGTGTTAAGAATTTCGAGTTTTACTGCTGGAAATGGAGTAGAATCATTACCCTAAACTGTTTTGGACTTATAAAACCTGTTTTTGATGTGGTAATGATTATACTAATTCATTTTCAATGGTTATTATCAAATTTTCAAGTTTTCTACATGTTTATATGATTCTTGAAATTGTTGATATGAATGTTCATGCTTATGAGTTTTAGTAAGATCATAGGAATTATGTGCAAATTGTTTGATGATGTAATTCTTGATCTAAATGTTAAATGATGGAATCCATAATTTGTCCTCAAGTTATGGATTACCAAAAGTCATTTGTTTAAATAGTAATTAAAGAGTCATAGGTTACATAATTGAAGAGTCTTTCTCATAAATTGTTTTATGGACTCCATAACTTGTCCTCAAGTTATGGATGTTCAAGAGTCCCTTCATTAAAGTTTCTTTGAAACCTTAATTAAACTCATAAGTTATGAAAATACAAAAGTCTTTTGAATTGTTCAAAACTTGCCCTCAAGTTTTGGAATTTGTAAAGTCTCATGCACACTTTAATTCCAAACCCTAGAGTTTTAAAAGTTAAAATTCAACCCTAATACTTTATAGTATTATAAGTTTATATATATATGTATATATATATATATATATATATATATATATATATATATATATATATATAAGAGCAAGTCAGTTTTACCGCTAGTAGGCCTCATTCACGAAGTCGGTCTAAGGGGGGTATAAGGTTGTTGCCTATAAAATGGCAGCTTAATGGGTGTCCACTCTCACCCACCGCTTCCTTGACTGGTGGAGGGTCGTTAGCCGAACGGGTAAGACAAGGACTATAATTCTCCCTTCATTAAAAGTATAATGATAAATACTAAGTAACTAAACACTTATAAATTCCCAATCTTAGTTACTTAGGAAAATGTGAATATGGTGCTAACCCATGAAATTACACTTTGTACCTTACCAAGTAGTTAGTGGAGCGTGTGTGGGTAACCGACACACTAACATGGATTAGTAATTGTAGCAAAGGGTGACTTAATGTTTATCATAGATCGGTGGAGCGCGTGTGGGTAACCGACACATCGATTAGGTGATAAAATTAAGGGTACCAAGTTAATTTGCATGGTTATTCACACCTTGTTTGTGATCCTCGGCATCCTAGAAACAAACTTGAGAGGGCACAATCGAGATTTAAACATGCCATTGAAAAGTTCAATGAATCTCAAAAGATCTAGGAGTTTCAATCCAATTAAAACCTAATTCCTCTTTCGTTTTTCATGGTGGAAATTGGTGAATCGTCATTCGCCTACCTTCAAATATTTTATAGATTGGATTACGACATCCCTCTTCCAATTTATAAAAGATTGTGTTGTGTCCTAGCCTTAATATTTCATATTGGGTGTTATATTATGGACTTAAATCAACATTGTAGTTTTCTAGATCAGACAACTATGATCTTCCCAAATCTCTTGGTACAAGCTTTCTTAATGAAGATGATGTCCTGCGATTGGATCATGGAAATCATACTTCAAGTCCTCCACCTCCTCCAATTATTCTCCCTAACCCACAAGTACTTGAATAGTTTAAGGTCACTTAAGCCCTATTGGCAAGCAAAGTCTATGTGTGCTCACATCTTGGAGATATAGTCACATATTGACAAGCCGGGAGAGTTGGGTGTCAAAGTCTTGAGGAAGTTGGTTGTTGATTAGGTTCTTTAATCACCTTCTAAGTCATATAGCGAGTTCCTTTAGGGCTACTATATGATAGACCATGACATGATCCTTAATGATCTTACCTATTTTCTTGATGCTACTGAATCAACAATGATTTGGAGCACTGGTAAAGAAAATTTAATTGGAAGATCGACTTCCTAAACTTCCATGGAAATTGACAATGGTAACATTGGAAATACAAAAAAAGCTTTCTCTTCTCAATGGAAAGGGATCGGCCATAGTCAAATTGGTTGACCAAATGGAAAAGAGAAAGGAAAAGTCTGAGATAGTCCCATGTACCATTCCTAAAGAGTCCATATGTTTCTATTGCCAAAGGAAGGGGCATTGGTTGCGAAGCTGCGCTATTTGCCTGAAATATCATGAGGATGGTAAAGTCAAAATGTTTGACTCTACTTCGGGTAAAGTCCATTATCTGACTCAGTTAAGTTCCTATTTGGAGATTCTTATTACATGATGTGAGTAGGTCACATGTTGATGTTTTAATAATCAAAGAAAATAGGAAGCTTAAAGGAAGAATATGTTGATTCTAATCGCGAAGATGGATTTTGATCGCATGGTTCGATGTTCAGAATCTTGATTTGTTGCTTGAGAGTTATGATAGATTACTAAGGAATAGATAAAAACATTGTTTTCCTATGCATTTGCATTGTAAGGATAAGTTTTTTCGCAAGTTTTAAAATAAAAGAAAAGTTTTGATTTTATTTATTTTAAGTATCCTTACAATGACATTTGTGAAAAGTTGTTGTTTATATGATTCCATTGACAACAATATTGGAAAATGGATTTGATTCTCTCTTTTGTAGAAGTGTCTAAATTTACCAAATAAGGAAGGATTCTCGTCACCCAAGTATCAAGCGGACAGAAACTTGGAATCATGCAAATTGTATCGTATGATGAATGAGAATTTTCATCTTTGGAAAATTAAGACCGATTCCTTATTCACATGTATATGTGAGTCAAGTGAAGGACAAAGGGATCAGGTACACTTGGTTGTACGTTGGTCAGGTCCACCACAAAAGATCGATAAGGTTATTCGTCATGATTCACTGGAAGTTCGTAAATATGATTACACTTACAAGTGTAAGTGTAATTCTGAATCATTGGAAAAGTTTAGTGAATGAGAAAATCAAATTAGGCAAAAAGATAAAAGTCACTCAGTGTTAATAATAAAGAAACCATATCACAATTGATCCTCTGAGGACATCTTAGTGCATTTTTATGGCTAAGAAGAGGGATCATGAATTGTTGAAATGGTTAAATCAAGAAGATGAGTCATACTTCGTTCCAAAACAATTCTTAGAGTTATACTCCAAGATTGTAACACGAGTGACACATCTTAAAGAAGGTTTATAACACTTGTCAAATGTAAGAGTAAAATGGTTTCTACTCTTGTACATTTGAAATTGGTAAATTGTGATGTTTTGGATAAAACAAAGACCAACTAAGGCCAATTGTGTGAAGTGTTTGTCTTGATAAGAATCCACACTATCTAATGAATATTAGTTTGTCAAGGAATGATTTTGCGCAAGAGTGTCTTATATGTCAAGAGGATAGTGGGAGTCTTAAAGATCCTGAAAAAGTTTCAAGAGCTAATCAAGAATAAAACCTATAGTTTATCACTCGCACACGACTTCAGGTTTATAAGCTATCGTTCTGACATAATTCTTTTTTCTATTCCCATTCTAGTTATAGTTGACTATACATGTGAGTTCTATGAGTTCTCAGCTGTTTTCATAACTACTTGGACACAATGGTAGGCCCTTGTGCCGCTAGGTGGCAAGAAGTTAAGATTAAACAAGTTCAGTCCATATGAGTTTGGATTTGTCACTAACCTCCTCTTGTGACTATGGTTTTGACAAATTCACATGGATAGGAACACATATACCATAAAATGTAAGTGTCATAAGGTTTCTCTCCGATTCATGAAAAATGATGGTGAGGAAACGCTTTCACTAAGTAGATAACAATTGTGATATTTGCATTCTCAAAGTCGTTAGTGGGGCGTGTGTGGATAATTGGCACATAAACATGGACTTGTGATAATGGAAAAAGGTATAAACATTATCATTACGACATCCCTCTTTATAATTGTTTAGATATACATGTGAGTTATCTAAGGAAAGGTGTATGATTTTTAGAAGCCTTGATAAAGTCTTATCAAAGCAACTCGTATCAGAAATCTAAACTTTGGTAAGAAAGTCAATAAAGTATTGATTTCTAGAAGTCTAGCTGATTTCTGAGTACATGTCAAAGCTAGTGGGAGCATGAGTGTTATGCTAGTAATTATTATGCTAGTGGGAGCATAGTTAATCATGATAAGTGTTGCAAATAGAAAACAAAATTTTCAATTGGGAAAAGTTGTTTTGCTATGATTAAGGGAGAGAAAATTATACTTCATTTAAATTCTAAAAGTTTAGATTGAGATTTTAATCATCTTTAGTCAAGGATATATATATATATATATATATATATATATATATATATATATATATATATATATAAATTTTATGTTGGAATGGTTCAACTTAAAGAAAATACTATATATATTGCATTCTCAAATTCGATTATGATTACGACATCCCTCTTCATAGTCGAATTATGAAAACACGACAAATTAAATATATTGTAGCAAAAGATTGATTTGGGATCATGTCTTTATATGAGACATCATGAGTCGTGTCTGATATGCTTCAAATATAGGATCAATTACATGTGCTATAATATTTATCCTTTCTAAATAGGAATATGGACATATTCTGAAAAGAGGCGACTCTTGTTCAGAAGTAATAGTCAAAATGGGAATGTGGATAGGAGGAAGATACTCATTAAATCTGTGTAAGATTAGAAAAACTTAATGCATGGAGGATATTCAAAGGAATGTACTTTGAATTTAAGACTTTGTTTCCATGGAACTGATCTCCATTGGAATACTCTGTAATGTCTGTTGATGAGTCTTTGTGACTTTTATGCATAGTCATTATGAGAGGATCAATGCATATAAGTTTAGAATCTAACATATTTCAGTAAATGGAAAAGAATATTGTATTCTTACATTTGCGGTAAGGATTTAGGATTGTGAAATGAACATCATTGGAATCATGTTCAATTGGTCTATTTAACAAAGTAAGGATCAAAGACAAACATAGTGTGCATAGTTGGCGTATGGCATAACTATTGTTTGGACAAACATAGTGTGCATGCTTGGAGCATGGCATGACTATTGTTTTGATTCAAGTATAAAGTTGATTATTTGAAACATTATACAATGAATAGAGTAATCAATATGGTTTTTAAATAAAATGTGTTTTATTTACTCTCGAAGATACTTGGGGCTTTAAAGGATTAGTATTATTCTTGTGTTTCAATTTTCATGTTTTGACTTCCCGAATAACTAGGTTATTCAAACTCTCCACAGTCGGTCATATGTTGGAAATAGATATGAATCAAGATTGTCATCAATTGGGCTTGTAGATGTCTAAGATATTAGACATAGCAAAAGTTGCTACAACATTCATGAGTGCTCATCAGTTCTGAGTATTGGATTCAACCCACGCTCACTTGTATCACTTCATGGAATTTATCTCGAGTGATCGTGACACGTTAATACCATATAAGTCTTCAAACCTAGAGATATGACTTGTTGATTATGAGTTGGTTGTATATTGATTGTACAAAAACACATTGGTAACTCGATGTTATAAAACGTGCCTTTGTGTATGATTCAACAAGTAGTAGAATAAGCATATAAGTCGAAGTTTATCTGTTCCTTCTAGTCCTTGGAGGATTAGAAGCGATATCTGGGCCCCTCGATGATTTTTTGTACCTATGTATCGGGCCCAGTCAGAACCAAATTGATGTGATCAGTTTAGTTCAATGTCAAACAAATCGAAATCGGGAAACAAACTGTTGGACAATAAGTACGACATTGTTCCATGTATTTTTCCGGATGATATCTGGAACAGAGGATTATATGATCACTTATCTTAAATGGCACATCATCATCTCAGTTCTGTGAGACTTTGAAAGAACTACGATTGTTGGTAGGTTCTTGAAGTCATACCTATAGTTATTAGACTTATCCAAGTGGGAGACTGTTGTACAAGGTGTCTAAGTCCATTAATATATTTGGCATGTACTTGACCCGGCTTGGCATGGTCCATTTGGGTTGCATCGACATCTCAACTGTTGGATAGAAAAATGAGAAAACAACACTTACGATTTGTGATCAAAAGGAGACTAATTAAATGTATGGGGATTGATTTGTAAATCATTCATTCTTATATAGTGGGCTTATGGTCCAAGATTCACTAGATTGGGCTAGGGGCCACTGGGTGCTCCATGGATGCTCTATGGAGGTTATAACCCATGGATCATGGAGGAAATGAAAAGTCATGTACATTAGGGTTTAACGCTACATGTGACACACTATTTAATGAAACCCATGGTAAGAAAAATCGACACTAAGGCAAGACAAGGAGGGCTAGCCGATTTTGTGATCAAAGTGTTCTTATCTAAAGTTATTCCAAGAGTTGTGGTGTTGTGTGAAACATTTGAGGCATCATACTTGAGGTGCTAGGCTCACAACGTCTTAAGGAATCCAAGCAACTACAAAGGTATGTCATTATACTAGTTTTTATATTACATGTATCCCATCCCATGCTAGTTAGGATGTAAACCTTAGAAAATTCTTATTTGCATGAATATTAGAGAAAACATAGATCCAAGGTTTCTAGGGTTGCATGTACACCATAGGAGTGTTAGAATGCTCAAAACCCATCACATACAAGTTGCCATGGACTCCCACCATGGTCTATAATGGAATGCCATGGGCTACCCCAATGGTCTTATATCCCGTGCTATGGGCTCCTCCCATCATCTTTCCAAGTGCCATGGGCCCCTCCCATGGTCTTCACATGAACCCATACATAGATCAAATAGCAAACCATTACACATTCCAATACTATGTGTTTTATGCTAGGCATTTATATTGAGGTGATAGTCTAGGTTAACCTTTTTAATTCATTTTGAAGAAATGAAAAGGAATTATGTGAATATTATCTGTTTTATGCTTAATTATTAGGGTTTAATTAATTAAGAATAAAAATGAGCGTCAAAAATAAACATTAGATAAAGCCGATATCTATTAATAAAGTTGTAGTGGTCATGACGAGGATTACAGATATATAAAGAATACCAAAATTCGAGTTATAACGAAGAAGTTATGACCTGTCGAAGTTTTGAGACAAAACCGGCACGGTGCCGAATGTCGTAAAAAGTGAGTTTTTGATAAACTACTTTTTAGCCTTAGTGATCTAAACGAAAGTCGTAGTGTTCGTTAAACCGAGAGTATGTATAAAAAGAACGCCCAAATCTGAGTTCGTATGAGGAAGTTATGATTTTTCGAATTTTCAGCTTAGCATTAGACAGCTAAAAACTCGAATTTTAGATCGAGTGATTTTTAGCCAACACGACCTAAACGAGAATCAAAGGTCTCGTCAATAGTAGCACAACAGTAAAAAGACAGACGAAAATGGACGTCAGATGAAGAAGTTATGAATTTTAACGGATTTCCTGTCCCGGTCTGTTAAAAATAATAATATAAAAATTAAAGTCAAAATTAGCTGACGATGTCTAAACGAAAGTTGTAGAGCGTAATTTTACCTATGCGTGCATATAAAGAACGTCAAAAAATGGAGCTCGTATGCGAAAGTTATGGATTTTAGAAGTTTTGGCGCGAAAATCGAGAAAAATTGCCAAAACTGAGGAACTTCGCATACGTTGACTTCGGCCACGTCACCCTCGCTCAAAACGCGCCACGTATCTGAAATCTGTTGAGTCACCGAAGCCAGCCGGCGAGACGTGTCGCATGCCCTCGCATCCGAAGTCCGGTCCAATGGGTGTCCGACGCGTGCCCTTTATCACGTGTCCGAGCCTCGTAGGTGAGCCACGAACCTCCTATCTCGGACCCTAGACCTCGGTCCACTTAGAAGCTGCCAGCGAGACCCTCGCTTGCGCAGCCCACGTGCGAAGCCATCTGCCCCCTTCAGATCTGCTGCCACCTAGGAGCTTCTCAGCCGTCCAATCAGAAGCCTCCCCCTATAAATAGAAGGTTGCGAGCCTTCTCTGATAATTTTAAGAAATTGTCCATTTTCACCCCTTTTCTCATATTTCTTTCATTTTAATATTCCCGAAAGCCCCAGTATCGATTATAACCCCCGGAATACGCCTCAAAGTGCCCGAGAAGCCCGGAAAATTTATCTTTTCAGTTTCGAAGCCCGACCTTTGAAGAGCCCAGTTTCTCAATAAAACTCCTGGTTTTATTAGAAACGATCGTTTTAGGAAACGAATTGTTGCCCGATTAGCATCAAATCTTGTGAGTGTATAGTCACCTTCATCTTACATCTAGATATGAAGTATTTTCTATAAAATACATGCTACATGTAATTATATTAATTGTTTAATTGAGGTGACTATTGAATAGATGTTTTATACAAGTTTTAAATTGTATATGTATTTGTATCTACAAATATGTTGGGTAAAACATGGGTAGATAGTGATGTGTGATGAAATAAAAGTGATGAGGGGCCTCGATGTGATTGTGATCCAGTCATCTAGCAGAGTTTGGATGACGACAACGGACTTTCTAGATAGTCCAGTAGAACGCTGGCAGGCCCGCAACCTGTAGGTGTTAATGAACTTGGGCATTCATTCGCTGTACTCCATCCCCCTCATGGTTGCCTTTAGGAAATGTATGGCTGAGCAAACCCCTTAGCAGTAGTGTCCATCCCGATGATATTCTTTAGGCTAGGTCCCTTGTGATATGTGTTTAGGGATGTAAAGTGAGGATAACGAGAACGGGTAATCAAGGTTATTGTTAATTGATGAACTTAATAAGTTTATTATTATTGTGGGTTGAAACCCCTATATGCTCACCAGGCTCCCAAGCCTGACCCACTCACATTTTATGTTACAGGTAGTGGACCCCGAGCATAGTCGGAGGACGCCGAGGTTTTGATATGAAATGAAACTATACATTTCATAAAGAAAGGTTTTGCTAAACCTTTATCATGTTTTGTTTTGGGGACCAATTCCGCAACATCTTGTAAAAAGGATTTCTCTGATTTTATTTTAAAAAGCATAAATTAAATGGTCTTTTCTGGCCGGGAAATTAGGGGATGTCACAGGTGGTATCAGAGCATTAGTTTAAGCGAACTAAGAAATTCTAGGATTTTTAGACACGAGCACTAGTTTAATTTAGGAAAGATACCTAAAACGTTTTTACGTGCTAAATGCTATATGTTTGCCATATATGTCATTTTTTGTTCGGATCTATGGTCTGTTGCCGACCGGATCTAGAAACCTTATGTGTGTATGATTCGAAGCGTATGACTACGATATTAGAACTAACATGTAAACGTTTCGGAGTGATAAGGGAATTTAAATACCTATCGAGGATAAAGACCTAAATTCGCCTTTTTCAGTATGTAGATTATAATGGCAAGAACTCGGAGTGGAGCACTTTGGGGAAAACCCTAAGCCCTAATGAGCCACTGCAACTGACTTGGCTAGAGTTCTTGGTGCACTTCAAGTGCAAGTACTGCTCGGCCCAAAACTTGATTGAGTTAGAAAACCAATTTCTAACGTTGAAGAAGGGGAGTATGACCGTTGACGAATATACGAATAACTTCACAGACAAATGGAGTTTTCTTTGCGTATTGTCCCAGATGAGCTGGCAAAATTGACAGGTACGCAAAGGGACTTCCATGGGAGTACGCAGTGCCAGTACGTCAGGCACTTACTTTGGAGGCAGCTATCTGGGTTGCCTAGTCTGTCGAATATATGATAAAGGGGAGAGCCCCCAACAAGGTTGAAGTTGGCGAAAAGAGAAAGTTTGAAGGAACTTCATGTTCCAATAAAGAACAAATTATCGAAGACTGGTTCGAGAAAATTCAGAGGAGGAGCCGAAGCCAAGTGGTGTGACAAGTGTAAGAAGAAACATGCTGGGAAATGCAGCGTGGAAGTGACTTGCTACAAATATTGAAAGACTGGGCATTATGCCAACGTGTGTCCGTCCGACAAGAGGGTATGTTTTGAGTTCCATGAAGAAGGGCATATGTTTAAAGATTATCCAAAGAGGAAGGATGCATAAAGACCAATCTTCCACCAAAGCCGAAGGCGAGAGCCTTTTAGATGACACTTGAAGCCGTAAAAGAAGAAGTCGATGTCGCTTCAGGTACCTTTCTCGTAAACGAATTGCCTGTCCAAATTTTGTTTGATTCTGGAGCCAATTACTCCTTTATATTGCATGAATTTGGTAGAAAACAAGCTTTGCCTATAGATAGACTAGTTAATGCTTTATTAGTCGAGATTGCTAGTGGCAAGTTTGTACCTGTTAGCCATCGTATGAAAAACATCCTCATTGACTTGGATGGGAATAAGTTCCACGAGGAATTATTGCCTATCAAGTTAAATGGATTCGACATAGTTTTACGAATGGATTGGCTTAGCGCCAATGATGCAGAAATATTGTGTATAAAGAAGATAGTAAAAGTAAACCCACCAGGGAAAGAGTCATTTATGGTGTATGGAGACAAACGCAGAGTAAACTCTGGAATCATTTCCCTAATGAAAGGCAGAAAGTGTTTGGCCAAGGTATGTACATCATATCTAGCATTCGTGATCGATGCTAAGAAGGAAAAGAAGGAGGTGCAGAATATTCCGGTGGTGTGTGATTATCCGAAAGTCTTTCCCGAAGATCTTCCCGGATTGCCCCCTGATCGACAAGTAGAATTTCGTATCGACTTGTTACCAGGAACAAACGCCGATAGCAAAAGCACCGTATCGATTAGCACCAACAGAGATGAAAGAACTTATGACACAACTTCATGCGCTATTGGACAAAGGTTTCTTTCGACCTAGTTCATCGCCCTGGAGAGCCCCTGTGTTATTTGTAAAGAAGAAAGACGGGAGCATGAGAATGTGCATCAATTACAGAGAGCTGAATAAAGCAACAATAAAGAACAAGTACCCGTTTCCGAGGATCGATAACCTGTTCGACCAGTTGTAAGGTTCGAGCTATTTCTCGAAGATCGATCTTAGGTCAGGGTACCATTAACTAAAGGTGAGAGAGCATGATATCGAAAAGACTGCATTTAGAAAAAGATATGGACACTGTGAATTTTTGGTTATGTCATTCGGATTAACCAAAGCCCCAACAGCTTTCATGGATTTGATGAACAGGGTTTGTAAACCATACCTTGATAAATCCGTGATAGTATTCATAGACGATATCTTGATTTATTTGAAAAGCAAGCAGGAGCATGAAAAGCATCTGTGTGAAGTGCTAAAAGTCTTGAAAAAGGAGAAGTTGTATGCAAAGTTCTCCAAATGTGAATTTTGGATTCAAGAAGTCCAATTTTTAGGTCATGTGGTTAACTAAGAAGGATTAATGGCTGAACCAGCAAAGATTGAAGCTGTGATGAAGTGGGAACAACCAAAAAGCCCTACGAAGATTCGAAGCTTTTTAGGATTAGCTGGATATTACCAAAGGTTTATCCAAGGCTTTTCTTCGATCGCAACTCCATTAACAGCTTTGACCCACAAAGGAGCTACTAATACTTGGAATGAGAAGCATAAGGAAGGCTTTGAGAAGTTAAAGAAGAGATTGTGTGAAGCACCGATTCTTTCGTTACCTGAAGGAGTTGATGAAATTGTAGTCTATAATGATGCTTATGGAGTTGGGTTAGGTTGTGTTCTGACCCAAAGGGATAAAGTGATCGCATATGCATCGAGGAAATTGAAGGAGCATGAAAACAACTACCCCACTCATGATCTAGAGTTGGCAGCGGTAGTATTCGCCTTAAAGATATGTAGGCAGTATCTTTATGGTACTAAATGCAAACTTTTCACTGATCATAAGAGTCTTCAATATCTCTTTAATCAGAAGGAATTGAACATGAGGCAACGACGCTGGCTAGAGCTACTCAAGGACTACGACTGTGAGATACTTTACCACCCTAATAAAGCAAATGTTGTTGTTGATGCTCTCATTTGGAAGGTAAACCTTAAAAAGAAAAGGCCAAGAGCGTTGAGAATTGAAGTTGTCTCGACAATTGTGGAAAGTATAAAGAAATCTCAAGAGAAAGATTTAGAGAAAAATGACCGAAAGGAAGAACGTTTGGGTAAAACGTTAGCATTCGGTACAAACAACCAAGGGTTGAAGGTATTCCATGATAGGATTTGGGTACCTAAGACGAGAGGAGTAAGAGATCTTCTGATGGAAGAAGCTCACAAGACCATCTACTCGATTCATCCCGACAATACAAAAATGTATAGGGATCTAAAACCCTATTATTGGTGGCCGACGATGAAGCTCGATGTTGCTAAGTATATGGCCGAGTGTGTAACTTGTGCTAGGGTCAAGGCACAACATCAGAAACCGTATGGGAGTTTAGAACCTTTACCTGTACCCATGGGTAAATGGGAAGATATTACCATGGGTAAATGGGAAGATATTACAATGGATTTCATGACTAAACTGCCCAGAACAAGGAACGGTCACGACATGATTAGGGTGGTCGTTGATCGCTTCACTAAGAGTGTGCATTTCATAGCAGCCAAAGAGAAATGGTCTACGGATAAAATTACGAATTCTTACGTGAAGGAAATTGTGAGGCTCCACGGTGTTCCGTTAACGATTGTATCCGATCGTGACAGCCGTTTTACCTCAAGGTTTTGGAGGAGTCTACAAAAGGAATTGGGTACCAAGTTGTGTTTGAGTACAGCTTACTATCCGCAAATTGATGGTTAAAGTGAACGAACAATTCAAACATTGGAGGATATGCTGAGAGCATGTACCCTAGAATTCCAAGGTAAGTTGGATGAACACTTACCTCTAGTAGAATTTTCCTATAATAATAGTTTCCACTCAAGCATCAAGATGGCACCTTATCATGCTTTGTATGGAGAAAAGTGTCGAACGCCGTCATGTTGGCTGGAAGCTGGGAAAAAGTAGTTTATGGGACCTGAAATAGTCCATCAGGCTGCTGAAAAGTTGAAAGTGATAAGGGAATGGATGTTAGCTGCTCAAGATTGTCAAAAGAGCTATGCTGACAAGAAAAGACAACCGATATACTTCGAAGTCGGAGATTCAGTTTTACTTAAAGTGTCGTCGTGGAATGAACTTATAAGATTTGGAAAAAGGGGAAAATTGAGTCCAAGGTATATTGGACCATTTAAAGTTTTTCAGGGGATTGGGAATCAAGCTTATAAGCTAGAATTACCGAAAGAACTAGAGGGTATTCATAACACCTTTCATGTGTGTTATTTGATAAAGTTCATGAGAGATGTGCCCGACATAATTCCGATTTCTGAGTTAAGGTTGGATGAAAACAAAAGGTTGATCGAAGAACCTGAGGCAATCGTTGACCGTAAGACTATGAAGTTGCGACGCAAGATGGTTGATTTAGTGCTTGTGCGCTGGAAACATACGAATGGACCAAATCTCACATGGGAAACAGAGAGTGACATGATGAGTCGCTACCCGCAGTTGTTTGTTGAGGTGTGATTCTGGGGAAGAAATCATCCTAAGGGGGAAACAATTGTAACACTCGTGTTTCTAGACTAGGCATTTATATTGAGGTGATAGTCTAGGTTAAACTTTGTAACTTCTTTTGAAGAAATGAAAAGGAATTATGTGAATGTTATGTGTTTTATGCTTAATTATTAGGGTTTAGTTAAATAAGAATAAAAATGAGCGTCAAAAATAAATATTAGATAAAGCTGATATCTATTAAGAAAGTTGTAGTGGTCATGACAAGGATTACAGATATATAAAAAATACCAAAATCCGAGTTATAACGAAGAAGTTATGACCTGTCGAAGTTTCGAGACAAAACCGGCACGGTGCCGAATGTCGTCAAAAGTGAGTTTTTGATAAACTACTTTTTAGCCTTAGTGATCTAAACGAAAGTCGTAGTGTTCGTTAAACCGAGAGTATGTATAAAAAGAACGCCCAAATCTGAGTTCGTATGAGCAAGTTATGATTTTTCGAATTTTCAGCTTAGCATTAGACAGCTAAAAACTCGAATTTTAGATCGAGTGAATTTTTGCCAACACGACCTAAACGAGAATCGAAGTTCTCGTCAATAGCAGCACAACGGTATAAAGACAGACGAAAACGGACGTCGGATGAAGAAGTTATGAATTTTTAACGGATTTCCTGTCCCGGTCGATTAAAAATAATAATATAAAAATTAAAATCAAAATTAGACGACGAAATCTAAACGAAAGTTGTAGAGCGTAATTTTACTTACGTGTGCATATAAAGAACATACAAAATGGAGCTCGTATGCAAAAGTTATGGATTTTAGAAGTATTGGAGCGACAAAATCGAAAAAAATTGCCAAAACCGAGGAATTTCGCATACGTGGACTTCGGCCACGTCACCCTCGCTCAAAACGTGCCACGTATCCAAAATCTGCTGAGTCACCGAAGCCAGATGGCGAGATGGGTCGCCTACCCTCGCATCCGAAGTCCGTTTCAATGGGTGTCCGACGCGTGCCCTTTATCACGTGTCCGAGCCTCATAGGTGAGCCACGAACCCCATATATCGGACCCTAGACCTCGGTCCACTTAGAAGCTACCAGCAAGACCCTCGCATGCGCTGCCCACGTGTGAGGCCATCTGTCCCCTTCGGATCTGCTGCCACCAGGGAGCTTCTCAGCCGTCCGATCAGAAGCCTCCCCCTATAAATAGAAGGCTGCGAGCCTTCTCGGATAATTTTAAGAAATTGTCCATTTTCACCCCTTTTCTCATATTTCTTTCATTTTAATATTCTCCAAAGCCTCGGTATCGATTATAACCCCCGGAATACGCCTTGAAGTACCCGAGAAGCTCGGAAAATTTATCTTTTCGGTTTCGAAGCCCGGCCTTTACAGAGCTTGGTTTCTCAATAAAACTCCCGGTTTTATTAGAAACGATCGTTTTAGGAAATGAATTGCTGCCCGATTATCATCAAATCATGTGAGTGTATATTCACCTTCATCTTATACCTAGATATGAAGTATTTTCTATAAAATACGTGCTACGTGTAATTATATTAATTGTTTAATTGAGGTGACTGTTGAATAGATGTTTTATACAAGTTTTAAATTGTATATGTATTTTTATCTACAAATATGTTGGGTAAAACATGGGTATATAGTGATGTTGGATGAAATAAAAGTGATGAGAGGCCTCAATGTGATTGTGATCCAGTCATCTAGTGGAGTTTGGATGACGACGACGAACATTCTAGATAGTCCAGTGGAACGCTGGCAGGCCCGCAACGTGTAGGTGTTAATGAACTTGGGTGTTCAATTTTTGTACTCCATCCCCCTCATGGTTTCCTTTAGGACATGTACGGCTGAGGAAACCCCTTAGCATTAGTGTTCATCCCATTGATATTCCTTAGGCTAGGTCGCTTGTGATAAGTGTTTAGGGACGTAAAGTGAGGATAACGGGAACGGGTAATCAGGGTTATTGTTGATTGATGAACTTAATAAGTTTATTATTATTGTGGGTTGAAAACCCTATATGCTCACTAGGCTCCCAAGCCTGACCCACTCAGCTTTTTATGTTATAGGTAGTGGACCCCGAACATAGCCGGAGGACGACAAGAGATTTTTGAATTATAGGCCAGTAGTTGTAAATAACTTTTGAAAGGCTTATAATGTCTTGTTAATGCTTTTGATCTGTATCGGAACATGACATCCCGAGGGTTTTGATATGAAATGAAACTATACATTTCTTAAAGAAAGGTTTTGCTAAACCTTTATCATGTTTTGTTTTGGGGACCAATTCCGCAACATCTTTTAAAAAGGATTTCTCTGATTTTATTTTAAAAAGCATAAATTAAATCGGTCTTTTCTGGCCGAGAAATTATGGGATGTCACATTAATAGGTTGGCATTGGTGCCTTCGACCCATGAGTTTGGTGATAAGACTCACCTCAATATTGAACGGTAGCTGACTAGTTCGGGACTCCAAATATTCGCTCTACACCACCCTATAATAGTAACAATTTCATAAATACAACTCCAAATGCCCCCAAACCCCTTAAAGGTGAAACTTGGTCAAGGACTAGGGTCAAAGGCCGAAGTCAACGGCCTGAATTGATCGAACTCGCCAAGTTTCTTCATCATCCGTATAGATCGGGAAAAATTCCATCAACTTGTAGAGTTCACTAATGAAATCGTCGAGTTGGCCAGAAATCCAACCCCTTAATGCATTATGTTGATACCATCAAAAACAGGGACTCCGAAACTCAAATCTCTTCCAAAATGAGGTCTAGAAGGGTAAAGTTTCCAACTTTACCCTTAAGAATAATCCAATAAGAAGCAAACCCAAACCCTAGGCTCTTTAGAGTGAGTCTTAATCCATTAAGTCCTTGAACTCTCCCAATATAGTCCCAAAACACAGATCTAGTGTCCAAAGGTCGGATAATCACGTAAAGTTTCCAACTTTACTTCCATGCAAGCTATAAATACACTCTAGAGCTTAATAAGGTTTTAATGAGGGACTTATTGCATGAATGGTTCTTGGAATAAATAAAGTTTTGCAACTTTCAGCCATGAGAAGTCATGATGGGGTTAAATCTAACACAATAACCCTAGAACCTTCAACATCTTGGCTAGCCCAACCAAAATGCCAAAATCATGCTAAAACTTCCATTAAGAGATCTAGATGATTACAAAGCAAGATGTCGAATTATTTCCTAAAAATGAATGCTAATGAAGAAGAGTTTTTGGATCCAAGTTCCTCTTTCCAAGCTAGGTGCTTCCAAATTCAAAGCTGCTTCGAAAGAATCACCAAAATCAACTTTCCAAGCTCCCACAAGCTCACACACTCAATCTTGCAGGTTAACACACATATCTAGGGTTTCTAGACAGGGGAGGCTAGTAAGGAGGCCAACCAAGGGGATTTAAGGTATTTAAATAGGGTGCAAAACCCTAAAATTAGGGTTTTCTTCATAGCCGCTAACTCGTCGAGTAGGGACACCCTGACTCATCGAGTTGGATGATTAAAACCAACGGCGACAACCCTTCTCAACACGATGAGTTGGAGCTTCCCAACTTGTCAAGTTCCAGCAATAATTCAAATTATTTAAGAAATGATTTATACCTGAACCAAGCATTACGGAAATCTCAGAACAAGAAATGTCACCATTTGCGACTTCTATGTTTATCAATGTCACTAATGCGTTCTACCGAAAATCTGTGTGACCCATTCGAGAATAGTCAGACCCCCAAACTTAACAAAACAATATTACCAAATAAAATTAATCCTAACCATAAAATCATACCATAATCAAAAAGTCATATATCCTAAACAGAAGATAATAGTTTTAGCTCATGATTACAGTAAAAATAAGATCAAAAACAAAATAAAACAACTCAAACATAGTTCAACTTAAATAATAAGAATGGACTTGAATTTGCCTTGATTCTTCTCAAAATTGGATCTAGGGTTGATTCTCTGGCTTCCAGCACCTTAGCAGGTCTTCTAATCGCAGCTTTACCCCCAAGGGTTTCTCTCCATGCCATGGTATAGATCTGAAAGCCCCTTTATATGGATTTTCACAAAACAGAGGTGACTCATCGAGTCCAGTGACCTACTCGGCAAGTCCATCACTTAAAACCTGTGCACGGCAAGTCAGCGCGTCCAGAATCACGAAATTTCAACGTGACTCGTCGAGTTTATGGCCTACGCGTCGAGTCTGTTTGGAAACAACATTTTCTCAAAACACTAAAGTCGTCCGAAATGCTGTCTAGTTTTCAGAACATTCGGAATATCGTCAATCGGAGTTACGGTTCATGAGATATGGCCAAAACACTAACGAGGGGTCAAGCTATCCAACAACATCCTTCTTTCTTCAAAATCCAAGATCCAAGCTTCCAATCGCTAGTTCCGCATCCTTTTCCACCCGAGCATGTCATTGTTGCTGAAAAATGAAATTCTAAACTAATTAAGCACCTTTTGTTCATTAAATGAGACAAAAACAGCATAAAGTATTAAGATAATGCATGAATTTTATAGCTAAATATGCCCATATCACCCCCCCCCCTTAAAAGCATTTAAAACATTTGAAAGATTGATTATAGGGATATGAACTCACCTTATGTGGGTGATTCAATTGAAGATTCGCGTAACGATGAGAAGTTCCACAAATGAGTTCTCGAGACACAAACGAGCCCTAAATGACATATAATGGCATATATAGGCATGTAATTAGTGTTTAAAACAACTAACATGCAAGGAAACAACCTTAGGGACTAGGAAACACTTGGAATGAAGTGTTACAATCACATGTGACTGTATGAAAGGAGTTCACGGCCCAATCATGATCATATGAAGGGTTCACGTCCAAGGAAGGATGGTTCACAGTCCTATCAAGTATCTTTGAAGGGTTCACGGCCACATAAAGGGTTCACGGCCGTGAACTCTTGAACATATTGCATTTGGTGCTTGTGAACCACATCTTTCACCAGGGGAGTTTGTTCTAATATTCTCTTTCCTTTACTGTTTTTTTAATCATGCGTAATATGCAATGGGGGCATTGCATAAATTAAGTGTGGGGTAGGGGTTTGGATCCATTAGTTAATACTTCTGATATGGGCATGTTTAGTCATATAATATATGCATTATCTTAATACTTTATGTTGTTTTTGTCTCATTTAATGAACAAAAGGTACTTAATTAGTTTAGATTTTAATTTTTTTAGCGACAATGAAATGCTCGGATGGAAAAGGAAGCGGATTTAGCAATTGGAGGCTTGGATCTTGGATTTTGAAGAAAGAAGGATGTTGTTGGATAGCTTGACCCCTGGTCAGTGTTTTAGGATTCAGAAGATGTAGTATAGTAGCTTCATTTGTGATTTATGCTTCATTTCCTGTTCCTTGTTTGGTTGTTGCTTGTTTCATGATAGAAGAAATACTTACACTTTCAAAGACTTTAGGGTGTTCACAGCCACCAAGAATAAGTGTGTGTTCTTCGTGTTCTTGGTGAAAGATGATGATCTTGAAGATCTTGAAGGAAAAGTGATGAATCAATATGCAATCAAAGGGTTTTCTAAGTATACACAAGTAAGGGATGAGATACTTACGATTTTGAGGTGAAAAGAGAGCCTTTGTTGGATGATACTTGAGAGAGAATGGGGAGATTGCAGCCAAGAGAAGAAGAAGTGAAGAAAAAGTGGCAAAAATTCATCTATATAGGAGGGGTTCATGGCCTAACAAGGGTTCACGGCCGTGAGCATGGACCTTGGCCGCGAACCTCACTTGTTGGGGTTTATGGCTCATATGTTGTTCTAGGCTCTTGGTTCTTACTTGGTTCACTTCCTAACACACTATCCTTGAGTGTACTAGGCTTAGAACTCATTAGAATGACCCTTAACAAGGCTAGAAGGCAATAGAATTAAGTCTGACTTTTGGGTTGATTGAATGGACTTACAAGATAAAAAAAATTCGGGTTGTCAGATCATCCCCCCGTTAGATGGAATTTCGTCCCAAAATTAGCTTTCTTAGCAATACTCCTGGGGTTGTGCTCCTATGATTGGGAGAATACTCACTCGTAGACCTAGGCAACTTTGCCCTAATGCTCATGATAGGAGTCATATCTGGTCCATCTATCATCACCTTGTGTATACAAGTCGTATATAATTAAGATTAGTAAGACGGTCAGATGTGTGACTCTGCCCCAGGTCCACAACCAAACAAGGAACATGAGATAGGGCGGAAACACACATACTAAATCCGCGTAATCATAAGCATATAGCACCCTCGCGTATACAGTTAATAGTGATAGGTGGGCTGTATTCGTACTTAGCCTCTATGCTTGAACTTGATCTGTTGGACGAGTGGTAGTTCAGAAAGGTCTGATGAGTATATGGTCGTCAAGGTTTCGGAGGGCAAGGTACTCCTCGCATGAGTACTTCGGGGTTTAGAATACGAGGTAGACGCTTCTGAGGTCTGGGTCGAGCTGTCGTTACGAATGACGAGGGTTTTGTGAATTTTATGGTCAGGGTGATGGAATTTCGAAACATATAAACTAAGTATGGTGAGGAGCACGCCAATCCATGACAAATGATGATAGTGAACTCTTTATAGAAATAAAAGTTAGGCCGATTTGAAAGAAACGTTTGTTATATGATGGTGTCTCCCGAGTGTGCTCGACAATGTACTTTGTGTAGACTTTCTAGTGCTTTCAGTTTTCTCCTTGATATTACCACTCCCACATATCGTACCGCGATGAGCGAGTACTAACAGTGAAAGTGCTTTGATAACTAGTGTCGATACTTTATAGTATGATCCTCCTCGGTACCTCTATGATCGCCTGACATATTCAAGTTATATATAATTAAGATGAATAAGACAGTCGACTAAGTGTCTCTGCTCTAAATCCACAACCAAATGAGGGACAGGAATTAAGGCGGAATAACTCACTCTAAGTCTGCAAAATCTTATCTATGCACAACCCTGATGTACATACTAAGCCGTCATTGCTGACCTGTTCGGATCTTCATTTCTCTTACGAATGATGTGACTTGTTCAGATGAGTGAGTTTTTATTATAATTACTTTTAAGTATTTCCCCAAGTTTTAATATTATATAAATATAAATTAAATTTTAAAGTAATTCTTATTTCGAAGACATACCGCTGGTCGATGGGGACTCTGGGGTAGTTTCTCTTGCGGTGATCATCAGAATTCGTCCATCCGCGCCTGAGTTCCTCGTTATCGGGCAGTCCTATTGTAGTGTCCTATCTCACCACAGCCATAGCAGCCCTGGTTTACTTCTACTCTGGGGACTTGGGAGATTGGCTGTGTTGGTGCCCTGCAGAACCGGGCAGTGTGCCCTTTCCTGTGGCAATTCAGGCATTGCATTTCCCGACATACTCCGGTGTGGTGGTAGTCACACCCATCACAATTCAGGAGAGTTCCAGCATATCGACTGGCAGGTGCTGGAGTAGCAGGTGTTGTGGCGGCGTATATAATAGCCATTTGTTGATCATGCGGGGTTTCCTATGTTGCTCGCTCCTTCCTCTTTTTCCCTGACTTTTGTTTATAGTCCCCTCCCTTTGATGGCTCGGGAACAGGGACCACCATGCCATGGCAGACTCCATGGTCAATGAGTCTCTAGGCCTGGCGTTTGACGCTATCGAATGTAGTTGGGTTAGAAGATAGTACATCTCCTTGAATCGGGGTAGATAAACCCCAGATATACCTTTCTATCTTCTTACTCTCCGGGTTAACCATCTCAGGGCATAGTGCTGCCAGATCGCTAAATCTGTCAGTGTTGGTCACTATGTCTAAGCCGACCATGGTGTGCTCCCATAGCTCTTGTTCCAGCTTTTGAACTTCGCCCCTTGGGCAGTATTCCTCCAACATCATCTCTTTTAGGTTTTCCCAACCTATCGAGCTATCCATTGATAAGGTCAGTGACTTAACATGGTTATTCCACCATGTTAGGGCTCTATCGGAGAAAGTGCAGGCAACAAACTTAACTTTGCTCCCTTCTATGCACAGACAGATTGCGAAGACCGAATCTGTTTTCTCGAACCATTGCGTTAGAGCAATGACTCCCCCATTTCCATTAAAGGATTTAGGTTTGCAGTTCATGAAGTCCTTGTACGAACACTCCCATGGGTGTCCGTGGGTAACTCCTGGGTTAGTTAAGTGGGTACCGCTACCGGTTCTGTTGGTACCACTTTTGCTGATGTGAGTTAAAGCAGCTGTTACTGCGGCCGTTATTGTTGCTTGGAGAGCAGCAAAATCGAATTGTGGTGGTGGATTCTCTGTTGTGTTATTGACTACACGCCTTACAAGGCTACCGTGAGGCATCTTTTGCTAAAACTAATACAAAGATGAGACAGGAATAAGTCTATAGTAGTGGTTATAAGCCGAGAGCTAAATGACAATGTTATCCTAGTTCTAAGTGTATCTGGTTTTGACTTTCATAGGGTTTTGGAAACAATTCATAAAGGAAATCTATATAAAATAAACTTTATGAATCAGAAGTGGCTATCTTCGAATAAATCTCATTGAATTTAATAACTGATACTGGCTGCATGAAAAGAAATAATTCTAACACATAGTGTGAGTAGTGAATCCACTAGATCACGAAGTCAATTAAGGTAATTATTTATTAGTGTGACGCATAAGACGTTTTAGATTCTCTGGCTGATCACTTCTTGGAAATCTTTTTTTGTTTCTCCTTGACTCCTCTACTGATTGTTATGATGGAGTGGTTACATCTATCAGGATTTGTCGTTCGATAATGGAAGTGTCTAAAGAATCTATGAGATTAAGTGTAACATTATGGGGTGATCCTTACTTGGTCCTCCTATAATTGTGCAATGTATACAAGTTGTATATAATTTAAGATTAAATAGACCTTCGAATAAGTGATCCTACTCCAAACCACAACCAAACAAGGAACAGGAAGTGAAGCATAGATCACAAATTCTAAGTCTATAAAATCTCAATTATATAAAACCTTGGAAGTATACACTCCAAAATCGTAGACCTACCAGAAGGGTCTTTAAAATTCTCACATAAGTTATTTATAGTGTCTAAAATACTCCTATAGTATTTTAATGTAATGAATTGGTATGTTTTAAACTTGTTGTTGTCTTGTAGTATCATAAAATACTCCCATAGTATTTTAACTTTATCTTCTGATCTAGAAATCCCATGAATAGAGTTAGGTAAGTTTTAAGACTGTTGCAACACCACATCACTCCCAAACACATGTCGGTCACATCTCAAATGAATATAGTTGATCAGACTATATTGATCCCAGATATGACTACATAACTGTCCAGGTTTGACCGTAGTGTTCAACCTTTAAATACTTATGTTCTATTCTTCTTGTGATACTTGTTCTAGTATGTATATATGTATAAACATGTATGTATACTTTTATAAAGTATTGTTATGTTTTTGAAATATACTTTTTATTCATAGCACTTCGGCCCCATTGCATTTATAGTTGTATATGTTTTATAGGTTGATATAATTAGTTCACTATAAACAATGCTCTGATACCAATCTGTCACACCCCCAAACCGGAACGGCGAAAACGTTCGAGGGTGGAGGACGTCATGTTTAGTATCACAACAAATGCATCATAGTAATCAAGGTAACAAACAACCATTGCATTAATATGAAAGTGTTTACAAAGTATGTAGTTCACAAAAGATAGTCTCCAAAAGTAAATAACAAAACAAGACATGAAGCTACTATACTCCATCTTCTAAATCTCAGTGTGTGTACCTGTCTACTAGTTTCCTGAGAATACAAGTTATTTTGAAAGACTAGATCAGCATTTAAGTTGGTGAGTTCATAAGTATTTAAGTGATGAAAAGTTATATATAACTCCTTTTATTAGTACTAAATGGATACAAGTTATATACAATTTAAAGTAAACAGACAATCGATTGTGTGAATCTTCCCTAAGACCACAACCAAACAAGGAACATGGAATGAGGCGGAAGTCACACATCCCATTTTTTTTAGATCTTCACTGTATATATCACGCTGGCGTATTCATTTGGTACTTACAGAGTTAACTGTAATAGTTATTTATATTTGATGAAAACATTCTTTAACAAAATCATATATTTCCTTTAGTAAAATGGTAACCACAATAGTTATTGTGCGGATATAGTATGCTATGAGAATGATAAAGAAAATATGTTGTTTGATAATATAAATATGTTCATTCTTACATAACTATTGTCATTAACACACATTCTCAATAATTAAATCGTCGTTAAGGTTATTATACACTTATTATTATTATTCTCATTTCTCTCATAATGTTGTCAGAATGTTTTATTGGGTCGTATTCTGTCATAATCAAAATGAGTGAAAAGCGATGTGTGAGAACAAAAATAAATAATAATTAGAGAGAATGCATGAAAGTGAGGATATTTTTGTAAGGTTGAACGTATTCACATTGCTAAAGAACTTATCCTCTTATTAATTCTCATAGCATACGATATCCACATAATAATTAGTTAGAATAGAATAACCTAAGCTTTTATATATATATATATATATATATATATATATATATATATATATAATTTACGTATATGTGTGTAAAATGTGCAATATAATGATTAATATATGTATATGTGTATTTTTATTTTCATTTACTCATATATATATATATATATATATATATATATATATATATATATATATATATTTGTGTGTGTATATAATGTATGTATATGTCTGTGAATTGTATGTGAAAAATCCATAGCCTTAGAGATGTGTTGATTAGGCAAGTGTCCAAAACAAGAATTACATGTATATATGTGTGCATAATGTATGTATATGTATTTTTATTGTGTGTATATGTGTGTACAATGTTATTTAAAGTACAATACTATAATGGAAAAAACCAACATAATTAAGATGCTATAAAAAATTATGAAAACGTACAATGTCATAATAGAAAATTAAAAATAAAAGTAAGATGTTATAAGTAATAAAATATGGAAAAGTAAGATGCTATAAATAACAAAAATATACTACAATTCTAATAAGTTAGTTAAAGTAAAATGTTATTATATAATAGGAAAAAAATGAAAAATATGAGACGAATAATCTTATAAGTTATAATCAATTAACTTAATTATTTAAAGTACAATGTTATAATAAAAAAAGTAGGTTTTTTAGTTTAAGTCTCTTCCTTTTAAATCATCAAGGGCCTAGAAATACCGAGTCGTAATTGATTTAGAATTAATTTCGGGTTGTCCCCATTTTTATGACTGCTTTTTGAATACTTTATATCATTTAGGATGTGAATGCGTATTGCATGATTGATTGTTTAAAAAAGATTCGGTTGTTATTTTCTCTTTGCTAATTGGGTATATATTTCTATATATACTTAGGAGATAAGGGGAAATGTTGCCGAATTTTTCTTAAACGGCTAATCATGTAATACATATTCACATTTGTGGTAAGGTATTTAAAAAGTGGGTTTAGAAGCCTACCATTGTGAATACTTTATCTAATGTCGATTTTTTGTTCTTGTTTCGATACTGCTTTTTGAATCATCTATTTTTACTCTACCTTTATGAATATTCCATCCGATTTAACGGCTACTATATCCTTAAATATTCCATCTGATTTTTAGTTCTTGTAGATTAAATGCTACAACATACTTATGTTTTAGTTGCAACATGTCTATTGATAAAACATGGACTACTATTGAAAATTGTAACTATACCAAGTTCCCACCAACACTTGAAGGTGCAACTAGGGTAAAATGGAAAAGCAATGACTTCTTCTTCTTTAAGCAACAATATTAGAAGGTCTTGTTGTGGAGATATGACTAGAAAATACATTATGGAATCGAAAGAACACAGGTCGGAGGTTCCTTGGTTGCCCAAGTTACATGGTATAGATTCTTAAATTTCACACTTTTGAAAACTAGAACTTAATTAAGATTTAAATTTTCAATTTTTTATGTTATGTAGGTTGCAGAGAAGGATTGTGGGTATTTTTGTTGGATTAACCCACTAGTGTTGAATAAGTAGTATAAAGAGAAGTTGCTCAAATTGGTAGTTATTGCTAATGATGGCATAGTTGTACCTATTAACGACCTTAATGCACATGTGCCTTTAAATGTGCATGTTAATCAAGTTAAAGTACATGTTAATGGCCCTAATGCCCCTATGAATGCCCTTGAACATGTTAATCAAGTTGGAATACCTATGAATGTGCATGTTCCTACTAATGTAATTGGATTTTGAAAGTGGATGTTGGTTTATTTGGTGTGTTTCATTTGTTAGTCTATATATTATTAGCCCGCTTGTTTATGGGCTCTTTTGTCTTTACCCCATTAGGGTTTCTGTCTAGCTAGTATTTATATCCGCTTTATTCCTTGTAGTCTTTATGCTTTTCTCTGAGAACCCTTGTAATTTCTCTTTGTTATAATCATCTGACAATGTTATCATGGTATCAGAGCAGAGGTTTGATACGTTGTTAGAAGTCTTTGTAGCAGTCATCTGTGGTGCGGATCGAACTAGTATTTGTTTTTTTAGCAGTCATCTGTGGCGCGGATCGAATTGGTATCAGAGCAGAGGTTTGATACGTTGTTAGAAGTCTTTGTATCTAGTGTTACTGTAGCATGCCATTTTCATTCATTGTCACTGTTATTCGTTTTTTTATGTGTTGATTCGTTGCTGCTGTTGGTTCGTTGCTATTGTTGGTTCGTTGCTGTTGTTGGTTCGTAATTGTTGTTGATTCGTTATTCAAGTGATTGCTTCCGCTGGTTTGTTACTCCTTTCATTCTCAGATTGTTATATTGTCATTGTGGTTATTCATTCACTATCAACATGACTGGAAAGGATGATTCCTTTCAGTAAATCAGTACTCGTTTGGATGGAAAGAATTATACATATTAGAGTTACGTTATGAAGAACTTACTTCGTGAAGAATATGCGGGGCTATGTCACTGGGACTAAAGCCAAACCCTTAGTGCCTCAAACTGAGAATTTGATATGTTGCTTGATGCTTGGGAGACTGATAACTCCAAGGTTATTACTTAGATCAATAACTCTATTACTCAGTCCATTGGTATGCAGTTGTCTAAGTTTGACACAACAAATGAAGTTTGGAATCACTTGGAGAGACTGTATACTCAATCCAATTTTGCTAAACAATACCAGTTGGAATATGATATTCGTGCCCTTCAACATAACTGAAGGGTTTTGAGCATTCTAACACTTGCTAAGTGTACATGCAACCCTAATAAACCTTGGATATATGTTTTTCTAAAATACATGCAAAATATGATTTCCAAGGTTCATAATCCTATCTAGCATACATGGGGAACTTTATCCTAAAAGGATGGCTAGAATTAGATACCTTGTAGTTGTTTTGATTCTTTGAAAACCTTGAGAGCCTACCACCCCAAGTGTGATGCCTCAAATGCTTCACACAACACCAAATGCTTTTGGAATGACTTTTGAGAGAATACAAACACTCTAAAAATCGGCCTAGCCCTCTCTTGTACTTGTGTAGCGAATTTTGTGGAGAAGGTGCTCCTTATATAATGTGACACATCTAGGGTTACACCATGTAAACCCTAATGTGTCATGGCTCTTCATTTCCATGACCCATGGGTTTGTAACTCCCATGGAGCATCCATGGAGCATCCTATGGGTTTAACCCAACTTGATAATCCATGGAGCCTCTTAGCCCACTATACAAGTTATGGATGATTTACATAATCAACCCATATATTTAATTAGTTATCTTTTGATCACTTAATTAATTCTAAATTAATTCTTGATCAATACTAATTAAATAATACTATTAATATATTAGAACTTATAATATATTAATAAACCACAAGTGTTATTTCTCTCATTTAGTCTATCCAAATTCATGATGCCATGCAACCCAAATGGACCATGTTGAGTCGGGTCAAGTACATACCAGAAATAGTTATGGACTTAGACACCTTATCCAACAGTCTCCCACTTGGATAAGTCTAATAATTATAACTACAAGTGTGACTTCAGTAACCGATCAGCAATCGTAGCTCTTTCAAGGTCTCTTGGAACTGAGAAGATGATGATACGCCATTTAAGATAAGTGATCAAATAATCCTCTGTTCTAGATATCAGCTGGACAAATACATGGAACAATGTCTTACATATTGTCCAACAGTTTGTTTCCCAATTTCCGATTTGTTTGATATAGAACTTAATTGAACACATCAACTTAGATCTGACCGGGCCCGATACATAGGTCAAAACAAAATCATCTAAGGGCCCAAATATCAGCTTCTAATCCAAGAAGGAACAGATAAACTTCGACTTATATGTTTGCTCTACTACTTGTTGAATTATACACAAAAGTATGTTTTATAACATCGAGTTACCAATGCGTTTTCCTACAATCAATGCATAACCAACTCATATGCAACAAATCATATCTCTAGGTTTGAAGACATATATGATGTTACCGTCTCATGATCACTCGAGATAAATTCCATGAAGTGATTCCAGTAAGCGTGGGTTTAGTCCAATGCTCAGCACTTATGAGCACTCATGAATGTTGTAGCCATGTCCAACAACTTAGACCTCTACAACCACCTCATGACAGTCTTGATTCATACCTACTTCCGACATTTGTCCGACTGTGGAGGTTCGAATAATATGATATACCAAACATAATTATTCTGGAAGTCAAAACATGCAAAAGAAATATAGTAAACGATTGACAAAAGATTACAACACTTTACTCATAAACAAACACAACTTTTAATCATCATCAAATGTCAATTACACTTTACAAATTTCAAAATTATCTAACTACTAAAACTAATATCATCCTTCATCCCTATGCTCCGAGCATGCTGGAGATGCTTAACCCGAGTTAGTCCCTTCGTGAGGGGATCTGTTGGGTTCTCATCCGATGACACCCTCTTTGCCATGAGGAGTCCTTCTTTTATGCGATGTCTGATAAAGTGATATTTTATGTCAATGTGTTTGGATCTCCCGTGATCCCTTGGTTCGTTGGCTAAGGCAACTGCACTTTCACTATCACAGAAAATTTCCATTGGCACCTTTATAGCTGGTACGACTCCAAGGTCTCCAATGAAGTTCTTCATCCATATCGCCTCTTTTGCTGCCTCGCTTGCTGCTATATACTTTGATTCGCAAGTTGAATCAGCCACTGTCTCTTGCTTGGAACTCTTCCAAGAAATTGCTCCTCCGTTTAAGGTAAAGACCCAGCCTGACTGAGAGTGGAAATTATCCCTATCAGTCTGAAAGTTAGCGTCACTATACCCTACAACTCTCAAATCATCACTCCCACCGAGGGTAAGGACCCAGTCCTTAGTCCTCCGTAGGTACTTGAGGATATTCTTTATCGCAGTCTAGTGTTACTTGCCATGGTTCCCCTGATACCTGCTAACCATGCTTAAAGCAAAGGCTACATCAGGTCGAGTACACGTCATAGCATACATGATCGATCATACAGCCGAAGCATAAGGTACTCGACTCATTTCTGTTATCTAAGCCTCAGTACTAGGGCTTTGTGTCTTACTCAATCTGGCGTTACTCTAGATGGGATAATCTCATTTCTTGGAGTCCTGCATGCTGAACCTATTCAGCACCTTATCTAAGTAGGTACTCTGACTAAGTCCAATTAGTCTTTTACTCCGATCTCTCAAGATCCTTATCCCTAGAATATAGGCAGCTTCTCCTAGGTCCTTCATACAGAAACACTTCCCAAGCCAAGACTTAACTTCCTACAGAGTTGGGATGTCATTTCCTATGAGCAGTATGTCATCCACATACAATACCAAAATGCTAACTATACTCCCACTAGCCTTGACATATACACAAAATTCATCTTCACTCCTAGAAAAGCCAAACTCTTTGACTTTCTCATCAAAGCAAAGATTCCATTTTTGAGGTGCTTACTTTAATCCATAAATGGATTTCTCAAGCTTACACACTCTATTAGGGTACTCTGTATTGACAAAACCCTCTGGATGACTCATGTAAACATCCTCAGCCAAATTTCCATTAAGGAAAGCGGTTTTGACATCCATTTCCCATATTTCATAGTCATGAAATGCAGCTATGGCTAACAGAACCCTAATAGACTTAATCTTGGCCACTGGAGAAAATGTCTCATCATAATCAACTCCCGAAGTTTGTGAGAAACCCTTTGCAACCAGTCGTGCCTTATAAGTGTGTACATTACCATCCATGTCGGTCTTCTTCTTGAAGATCCATTTGCACCCTAGAGTCTTACGCCCTAGTACATTCTCAATCAAGTTCCAAACTTGATCGTCATACATGGACTGTATCTCGTTGTCCATCGCCTCTTTCCATATGGCTGACTCAGGGCCTGCCATGGCTTCCGTGTAACTATTAGGTTTATCCTGACCTATCAGTGTCTCATCACTGATAAGTGTATCACCTTCCGCGGTAATATGGAATCAATAGTAATGCTCAGGTGCATTCCTAACCCTTGTAGAATGCCTCGGAGGTACAGACTTGTCATTTGGCTCAATAGGAGTTTCCTCCTCAAGTTGAGTGATAGGGTTTGAAGTTCCTTCATCGCTTGACTCTTGAATTTCTTCAAGGTCAACTTGCCTCCCACTGTTTCCTTGGCTTATGAACTCTCTCTCTCTCTCTCTCTCTCTCTCTCTCTCTCTCTCTCTCTTTCTCTCTCTCAATACAGCCCTCCTAGCTACAAAGACCACATTTTCACTAGATCTGTAGAAGAGGTAACCAAAGGATTTATGTGGGTAGCCAATGAAAATACACCTCTCACTTCGAGGTTCGAGCTTATCATGAGTCTCGCATCTCACGAAAGCCTCGCAACCCCAAATCTTAATGTGGTCTAGTTTGGGTACTTTACCATTCCACATCTCATGAGGAGTTTTGGAAACTTTCTTTGTAGGGACCAGATTAAGGATATGGGCGGCAGTCTCTAAGGCATACCCCCAAAATGAGATTGGTAGAAAAGCTCGACTTATCATGGAACGAACCATATCCAACAAGGTTCGATTACGCCTCTCAACTACACCATTCAACTGCGGTGTCCTGGGAGGTGTCAATTGTGAGATAATCCCATATTCGCGAAGATAGCAGAGGAACTCTGAACTAAGATACTCACCACCTCGACCGGATCGAAGCATCTTAATGTTCCTGCCCAATTGATTCTCGACTTCTTGTTTAAATTCTTTAAACCTTTCAAAAGTTTCTGACTTATGCTTGATTAAGTAGACATATCCATATCTACTGTAATCATCAGTGAAAGTCAAATAATAACGATTAGCATCCCTTGTGGGATGTTTGAAGGGTCCACACACATCCGTGTGTACAAGATCCAACAAACCTTCACCCCTCTCACAAGAACCTGTGAAGGGTGACTTTGTCATTTTTCCAAGTAAGCATGATTCGCAAATATCCTTTGACTTTAGGTCAAATGACTCCAAGACTCCATCCTTTTGGAGTTGGCCTATGCGTTTCTTACTTATATGTCCAAGACGACAATGCCATAATGATGCTTTATCCAAGTTATTGTCATTAACAGAAGAATCAATACACAATACATTATTTCCTAAGTTATCAACCACAGATACAGTTTCATACACACCATCACAAGGTAATGCTTTAAAATAAAGAACATTATTAAAGAAAGCATTAATCGAACCAACTTCATTATCAAATGAAAAGGTGAAGATTGCCATTTCTAGCATAAAGAACAATGCATTTATTCAAATCTAAACTAAACCCACTACTTAGCGATAAAGTATAAACTCCAATCTTGGTGATAGGTAAAGCTTTACTATTCCCCATGATTAAGTTTATCCTTCCAGGCTCCACATTCTCACTTCTTCTTAGTCCTTGCAAATCAGAACAGATATGAATACCGCAACCGGCATCAAGGACCCAAGAGTTAGAATAGGGTGATTTATTAGATAAGATAGTGTAAATACCTGCATGGTTGGGTTTAACTTTCCCATCCTTCACATCTTGCTGGTACTTTGGGCAGTTCCGCTTCCAGTGCGAATTTTCATGGAAATAGAAGCATTCAGCCTCTTTTGGGTTAGAAGAAGGAGTGACGAAACCTTTCTTGGTTCCACTTGAAGAAGAGCCATCAAGGGTCCTAGCCTTAGTACCCTTTGAAGAAATATTCCTCTACTACCCTCTACCTTTCCCGATTGCCAAGACAGGGGCGGAGTTTGGAGTAGGAGTAGGAATGTTAACAACCGACTTACCTTTGAGACCTGTTTCTGTGGTCTTGAGGAGTCCCTGAAGTTTGTTGAGTGTGACCTCTTCCTTATTCATGTGATATGTCATGCAGAATTGATCATAGCACGAGGGTAAGGAGTGCAAAATGATATCTATTGCAAGCTCCTCAGGGAAGTTCACATTAAGCTTTAGCAAACAATCCACATACCTTTGCATTTTCTGCATGTGGCTCGTGACAGAGTCTCCGTCCTTCATCATGGTTGTTATCATGGAGCAGATGATTTCATACCTCTCTTGTCGTGCACTTTGATGGTATCTTTCCATCAGATCTTGGTGCATTTCAAAAGGGTAGATGTCCTCATAGGACTTTTGGAGTTCTGATGTCATGGTGGCCAACATGATGCATGCCACTTTGGTAGCATCCCTTTCAAGAGCCTGGAAGTCAGCGATCTCTTGGGGAGTTGCAGTGGTCTCATCAATCTCCTTAAGCTCCTTATCGAGGACATATTCTTTGTCCTCGTAGCGGGTAATCATCTTGATGTTTCTGATCCATCCATTGAAGTTGGATCTATCAAAAGTTACTTTCCCACACAAGTTCATAAGGGTAAAGGAGCCATTAAGATTAGAGCCAGAAGCAGCATTATTTGAAGACATCTGAAAGAAGAGAACAAGATTAGTTTAGATATTAAGAGAATCCTTAATAAAACACCCAAATGTAATATTAAGGCTAGGATCCAATCACAATATATTATAACTTAGAAGAGGTATGATGTAATCCAAGAAATAACATATTTGAAAGGTATGTGAATGGCGATTCACCAATTTCTACCATGAAAAACAAAATATAAATATTAGATTTTTAATTGGTTATTAGAAATTCCAAGATTCTTTTGAGATTTAATGAACTTTTTAAAGGCATGTTTCAATCTCGAGTGTGCCCTCCAAGTTTTGTGACTGGGATACCGAGGATCACAAAACGAGGTGTGAAGTAACCATGCAAATCACTTGGTACCCTTAAAATTCATCACTCAATCGATGTGCCGGTTAACCACACACGCTCCACCGACACTATGATAAACCTTAAGTCACCCTTTACCTCCCTTGTTAAGTCCAAGTTAGTGTGTCGGTTAACCATACACGCTCCACCAACGACTTAAACAAAGTGTAAAGTGTAATTTCATGGATTAGCACCTTATTCACATTTTTCCTAAAGTAACTAAGATTGGGAATTTAATAAAACATTTAGTTACTTTATAATATTCATCATACTTTTAATGAGAATTTATAAGTCCTTGTCCTACCCGTTCAGCTAACGACCCTCCACCGATCAAGGAAGCGGTGGGTGAGAGTGGGCACCCATTAAGTTGTCATTTTATAGGAAACAACCTTATACCCCCCTTATATACCGACTTCGTGAATGAGACGTACTAGCGGTAAGACGACTTGATCTTATACATATATATATATATATATATATATATATATATATATATATATATATATATATATATATATATATATTATTAACTTATAATATTATAAAGTATAAGGGTTAAATTTTAACTTTTAAAATTCTAAGGGTTGGAACTAAAGTTTATTAAGTGACGTTACATGTTCCAAAACTTCAGAGCAAGTTTTGTAACTTTACAAAACCTTTCACATTCATAACTTATGAGTCATTAAAATGAAGACTCTTCATTTTATAACTTATGTGTTCTTTTAATGGCTTTTTAACACAAAGAGACTTCTGGTTATCCAAAACTTGAGGACAAGTTATGGATTCCATTAAAACACATAAAGATCATGAATTAATCATATAAACAAGTAACTCCTATGATCTATCAATAACTCATAAGAACATGAATATTCATATAAACATTTCAAGAACATATGAACACATATAATCATGAAAAATTGATATTAGCCATTGTAAATGGATTAGAACAACCATTACACCATCTAAAACAAGTTTTATAATACCAAAATAGTTTAGGGTAATGTTTCCAGTCCATTTCCAGTAGCACAAATCGAATTTTTGCATTTTGCATGGCCAACTCGTCGAGTACACGAACTGACTCGCCGAGTTGGTTGCATTTTCACTTGGACTCGTCGAGTTCTCCCCATGGACTCGTCGAGTTCCCTGAGCAGACAGCAAAAAATCAATTTTACAACACTATTTTGCATCAAGTATTCACAAACAAGCCTAGGCTCTGATACCACTGAAGGGTTTTGAGCATTCTAACACTTCCTAAGTGTACATGCAACCCTAATAAACCTTGGATGTATGTTTGTCTAAAATACATGCAAAATATGATTTCCAAGGTTCATAATCCTATCTAGCATACATGGGGAACTTTATCCTAAAAGGATGGCTAGAATTAGATACCTTGTAGTTGTTTTGATTCTTTGAAAACCTTGAGAGCCTACCACCCCAAGTGTGATGCCTCAAATGCTTCACACAACACCAAATGCTTTTGGAATGACTTTTGAGAGAATACAAACACTCTAAAAATCGGCCTAGCCCTCTCTTGTACTTGTGTAGCCAATTTTGGTGGAGAAGGTGCTCTTTATATAATGTGACACATCTAGGGTTACACCATGTAAACCCTAATGTGTCATGGCTCTTCATTTCCATGACCCATGGGTTTGTAACTCCCATGGAGCATCCTATGGGTTTAACCCAACTTGATAATCCATGGAGCCTCTTAGCCCACTATACAAGTTATGGATGATTTACATAATCAACCCATATATTTAATTAGTTATCTTTTGATCAATTAATTAATTCCAAATTAATTCTTGATCAATACTAATTAAATAATACTATTAATATATTAGAACTTATAATATATTAATAAACCACAAGTGTTATTTCTCTCATTTAGTCTATCCAAATGCATGATGCGATGCAACCCAAATGGACCATGTCGGGTCGGGTCAAGTACATACCAGAAATAGTTATGGACTTAGACACCTTATCCAACAAGAATGACCAGAGCATTCAAGATTTCTATGCTGCTATGTCTGATCTTTGAGATCAATTGGCTCTTACTGAATCTAAAGAGTTAAAAGATTTTGAGCCTTACATTGCTAGGAGGGAAGAACAACGCTTAGTTCAGTTCTTGATGGCCTTGCGTTATGATTTTGAAGGTCTTCGTGGAACAATTCTTCATCGCTCTCCTCTTCTTTTAGTTCATTCAGTTGTCCATGAGTTAATTGCAGAAAAGACTCGTATCAAGTCCCATGAAGATAAAGGGTTTAAAACAACCTCTACTCCTACTCCCGCTCCTTCTGTGCTTGTTGTCTCCTCCAGTCAGTCTTGAGAAACTTCAAGAGTTGCTTATGATGAGTGTGCATTCTGCAAACAGAAGAATCATTGGAAAATTCAGTGTCCATTGTTAGTCAACAAGGGTTACTCTAGTCAACCTCAGTCAGGGAAACAAAATAGGTCTGGTCAATAGAAGTTTCAGTCGCGTTCTTCTGGGACTCCTCCATGGACCCCTTGTTCTTGACAGTTTGCTGCTGCTGCTTTTGTTCCATCAGTTGACACAAAATTTGTTGGACATATGACACCATCTGCATTGGATCCCAAGGTGTTTGAGAGCTTTAGACAGTATTTGGCTTCTAATCCTACTGCCATGCCTGCATCTATGTCTCATTCTGGTCCTTCTTCATCTGACACTTCAGGTATTCCCTAATCTTTGTGGATATTAGATTCTGGTGCAACCCATCATAGGACTCCTCATTTTTCATCATTTACTTCTTTGTCGAAAGTGTCATCTATTTTTGTTAAGTCTGCTAGTGATACATCTATGCTAGTTAAGGGTGTTGGGTCTATCTCTGTTTCTCATATCACTCTTCCTGATGTTTATTACATTCCCAAACTTACTTTGAACCTTGCCTCAGTCAGTCAGTTATGCAAGTCTGGTAACTGGATGTTCTTTTCTGATTATGTCTGTGTTATACAGGATCAACACACCCAGAAGGTGATTCAGATCGACCGTAGGGTAGGGGAACTATATGTCTTGGAGGTTCTCAAAGTATCTATTATTGCTGCTTCCAGCATTGATTTATCTTCCTTTCGAGTCCTTTGTCATCTGATTTTTATCTTTGGCATTCTCATTTGGGACAAGTATCTGTATCACGTTTGAATTTCTTAGCATCTAGTGGTGTTTTGGGTCATTTAAACTCTTGTGATATTTCTGATTGTAGTGGTTGCAAGCTAGCAAAATTTTATGCTATACCCTTCAATAAAAGTATGTCTTGTTCTACTGCTCCTTTTGATATTATTCATTCTGATGTGTGGGGTCCTGCACCAGTATCCACAAAGGGTGGGTCAACCTATTATGTATCTTTTATAGATGATTATACTCGATATACATGGGTTTATCTTATGAAACGCAGATCTGATTTCTTTGATATTTACAACAATTTTAGAGCTCATGTTAAAACTCAACATTCGGTTGTGATTAAGTGCTTCAGGTGTGACTTAGGTGGTGAATATACCTTTAATGATTTCACTCATTTAGTTGCTTCTGATGGTACCATACACCAGTCTTTGTGTACTGACACACCTCAGCAAAACGGTGTGGTAGAACGAAAACATCGTCATATTGTTGAGAATGCCCGCTCAGCGCTCCTGTCTGCGCAGGTCCCTAGTTCCTTTTGGGGAGAAGCAGTCCTAACTGGTGTGTATGTGATTAATCGTATCCCTACTTCATTAAATTAAGGAATATCTCCTTTTGAGAAGTTATATGGTCATCTACCAGATTACTCTTCCTTACGAGTTTTTGGATGTACTTGTTTTGTTCTTCGTCCTCATGTTGAAAGGAACAAGTTGGGGCCGAAAGCTGATAATTGTGTATTTTTGGGGTATGGTATTGGTCAGAAAGGATACCATTTCTATGATCCTGTGAGTCAGAAGTAATATGTTTCCCGGCACGTTACTTTTTTGGAACATATTCCTTTCTACTCGATTCCTGCTACAGCCCACAATGTAACAAACTCCGATCTCCTGCGTATTGATCCTTTTAATGAAGATATAGAGGCTCAAGACTCATCTATGCCACATGATCCCTCAGCACATGACACACCTACTTCTTCATAGGGTGCCTCGACTCCACCTATTCCTGAGCCTAATCCTCTGATTATTGAAGTTGAGGATCCACCTCCACCACCACCCCTCAGGAGATCTTCTCGTCCTGTCAAGTCCACCAAGCTACCAGATTTTTCTTACTCTACATATTCAGGACCGTTTGCTTCATTTATAGCAAGCATCAATCCTCGGTCTGAACCTAAATCATATAGAGAAGTTGTTTCAGATCCTCTTTGGCAGAATGTTATGGCTGAAGAACTCACTGCTCTTCATCAGACTCATACATGGGATTTGGTTTCTCTTCCTCCTGGGAAACATATGATAGGTTGTCGTTGGGTGTACAAGATAAAAACAAAAGCTGATGGTTCTGTTGAACGATATAAGGCTAGACTTGTAGCAAAAGGGTATTCCCAACAATATGGTTTTGACTACGAGGATACATTTGCCCCAATTGCAAAGATGACGACAGTTCGTACTATGATTGCAGTTGCATCCGTTCTAGAGTGGAAGATCTTTCAAATGGATGTCAAGAATGCCTTTTTGAATGGTGACCTTCATGAAGAGGTTTATATGACCCCTCCTCCAGCAATTCAACACCGACCGGGCGAGGTTTGTCGGCTTCGCAAAGATTTGTATGGGCTCAAGCAAGCCCCTCATGCTTGGTTTAAGAAATTCTCCACAATGATTACCTCTCTTGGATTTGTCTAGAGTAATCATGATTCTGCTCTGTTTGTTAGATGCTCGAGTGTAGGATGGATTCTTTTGTCCTTATATGTGGATGACATGATTATTACAGGTGATGACCATGGTGGTATTGAGTCGTCTTTGAAGCATGATCTAGCTCGTCAATTTGCTATGAAGGATTTGGGCTTGTTGTGTTATTTCTTGGGTATTGAGGATGCTCAGCATAAGAAAGGGTACCTTCTTTCCCAGACTAAATATATATCTGACTTGTTTACACGGGCGGGACTTTCTGACAATCGGACTGTTGATACCCCTCTTGAAACCAATGCACGATACTCTCCTACTGATGGTGTTCCTTTGTCTGATTCGAATCTTTATCGCACTATGGTGGGAAGTTTTGTTTATCTCACAGTCACTCATCCAGATATTGCTCATATTGTTCATGTTGTCAGTTAGTTTGTTACTGCACCTACCTCTGTTCATTGGGGAACTGTTCTTCGTATTCTGAGATATCTTCGTGGCACTCAGTTTCAGACTATCTTGTTTCCCTCGACGTCTTCTCTTGAGTTACATGCCTATAGTGATGCTGATTGGGATGGTGATCGTCATGACCGTAAGTCTACCACTGGATTTTGTGTATTTCTTGGAGAGTCTCTTATTTCATGGAAGAGCAAGAAACGGGATGTTGTCTCTAGATCTTCCACAGAGGCTGAATATCGTGCTATGGCTGTAACTACATGCGATATTATCTGGTTACAGTGGCTGCTTGAGGATATGGGAGTTTACATTTCTTCACCTACTCCCTTGCATTGTGATAATAAAAGTGCGATACAAATTGCGAAGAATTCTGTTTTTCATGAGCGGACGAAGCACAATGAGATTGATTGTCATTTTACTCGTCATCACCTGCAACTTAGGACCATTTCGCTTCCATTTGTTTCATCAACCTTGCAGCTAGCAGATATTTTTACGAAGGCTTTATCGGCTTCTCGGTTTCGGTTCCTATGTGACAAACTCTCAATGCTTATTGTTACGACATTGTGAGTTTGAAGGGTGATGTTAGTCTATATATTATTAGTCCGCTTGTTTATGGGCCCTTTTGTCTTTAACCTATTAGGGTTTCTGTCTAGCTAGTATTTATATTCGCTTCATTCCTTGTATTTTTTATGGTTTTCTCTGAGAACCCTTGTAATTTCTCTTTGTTATAATCATATGACAATGTTATCGTCATTATTGGTAGGTTATGTGGTTATTTTAGTATAAACTGTAGGGTAATTGACCATGTAATTTGTTGGTTTGATGATATGGTCTAATGGGAATTTGAACATGTAATCTTTTGGTTTGTTATTATGGTGTAATGGGAATTTGAACATGCAATATTTTGGTTATGAAATGTGAATATGGTCTTTTATTTTTGGGAAAACTGCAATAAAGTCCCTACATATTGGTCTCATAATCGATTTGGTCCTTATATATTTTTTTATTCAATTAAGTCTCAAATACCGGTAATCGTATTCAATTTAACCCTTTGACCCGGTCAACAGGTCATCCAAGTTTCAAAAATTACATTTTTTGCCCAGATTTCAAAATTTATTACAAATTTGATCCAAAATTTACACTTTTGGCCCAGATTTTAAATTTTGTTACAAATTTGGTCCAAATTTTACCCTTTTTGCCCAAATTTTAGAATTTTATTATGAATTCATCCTAACTTTAGTTTTTTTTACAACTCTTTTTCTCAAAGAATTTTTTCTAATATGTTTTTTCTTTATAAAATCATACTTATACAAAAAAACGTATTTTCACTTAAAAATTTTATATTTTCTATATAAAAACTTTTTTTATATGAATATCTAGTTATAAAATAAATATTTAATAAGTATATAAATATTATATTTTTATAACTAGATATTTCATATACGAAAAACTTTTTAAAAAAAACTTTTTATATAGAAAATATAAGATTTTTATGTGAAAATACGTTTTTTTGTATTAATATGATTTTATAAAGAAAAAACATATTAGAAATTTTTTTAGAGAAAAAAAAAGTTGTAAAAAAAACTAAAGTTGGGATGAATTCATAATAAAATTCTAAGATTTTGGCAAAAAGGGTAATGATTGGACCAAATTTGTAACAAAATTTAAAATCTGGGCCAAAAGTGTAAATTTTGGACCAAATTTGTAAAAAAATTTGAAATCTGGGCCAAAAATGTAATTTTTGAAAGTTGAATAACCTGTTGACCGGGTCAAATGGTTAAATTGAATACGATTACCGGTATTTAGGACTTAATTGAATAAAAAATAAAGATAGGGACTGAATCGATTATGATGCCAATATGTAGGGACTTTATTGCAGTTTTCCCTTTATTTTTATATATGCGATGTCCCTAGTGATTTCGTTTAATTTGTATATGCAGGATACCTAGTTACTCCGTTTACTTGGTATATGGAGGATACCATAATCAAAAAGGAACAAGCACTAATGGTTGTTTAGTGCTCTTATTAAATAGGTCTAAAATCTCTTTTTTACCCATAGATTTTAGAATTTAATCTAATGTTGAGATTAAAAGGATTGACTTACTGTCATTATGTGTCTTTGTTTCAAATGGTATAGTTTATGAGCTTTGATTTCATCAATTAGAGCAATATAGTTAGGCTTCATCTTGTTCCATCTTTTTTTGGTTTAATTTTGTTATTTACATAATAATTTAAGAGTAATGTTCAACATTTGTTTTTATATTTATGAACTTTGGTGTGATGGAATAGTTTTAATGGAGTAGTTTGATTATACCAATCTTTGATGATGGATTGATATTCATTTGTGTGTTTGCTTTTATTTGTTTGTCGGAAATGTAAGGAATTATGTTTAATTTGGATTTTGTGTATATTTCTTGTAAACAATGGGGACAAAATTTTCACAAGGCTCAGTTGTAATATTTTTTGTAAACCAGAGGAACCTATTTTGTATATTTTTGTTTATTTTTTTTTTTTGAACGACAGCTTAACTGATTAGTTGTTAGTATTAATACTTCAAATCGTATTAACACAAAGGATCGATCATTGAACTCCCTGTCCTTAAAAACTAAGAGGCTTGTCCCAATTAAATTTGTTTGGAGGGGCTTGTTTTTTTCCTTTGGTTTAGGACCAAAGTATATTTAGACCGAGTCATGGTGGTTAATAACTCTAAAATAAAGTCACCTAGAATTTATTCACCACATCTAAAATCAAGGATATCATGTGACCATTGTTACAGACAAATATATAGTTTCGAATTTCTCTTTCGCATGTAAATAATAATAATATACACTAAAATTATAAAGTACGCTCTTTCCCTTTGGTTTTTTTAAATACAAAGAAATTGCATCATTTTAAATATTTATTGATTTTGAGTGTCAATCGACATTGTCATCCATTACAACAAAAGCGAACGATTGACAATAATCGTGGAAAAGATGTGGGGGCGGTTAGATAAATGTGACAAGAACCCGACGGTTTCTAGACACAATAAAAACATGTTCGCAAGATCCTCCAACAAATAAAAATCCTAAATTAATATACAACTAATATTCACCGAATTTTAATTTTTGTGGGGAAAATAGCATTATCAGATGTTTTATTATTATTTACCTTAAATGTTGTGACAAAAAAGAAATGGCAAAATAATTTGGGGATATAATCACCTGCAACCAATAAAATTGCACTACCATGTTATTAATAGAACAAAATTAAAGAAAAACTATTATAATATCTATTTATTATAATTTTTGTGCATTAATAATTTTGGTTAAATGGGCCTATTGCATTCATTGGAATGGAAGGACAATGAGTCGGTATATTAATTGTTCTTCAATGGGTAGGCCAATGGAAAATTTTATTTACTATTTTCATCTACAAAAAGAAAATATAATATGTATTTATTACAAAATTTTTTATTATAAAAAATGTCATTTATAAACACCGACTACCTAAGTTTTGTTTTATATGAATATTAAACATCCATAGATCTATAGAGAATCGAATGATCACACTATACAGTCGGTTGAATAAAGCCAGGGAGAAGTAGATAATTTAAAATGTATTTTAAAGGTTGTTTTTCTTTTAGATAATTTTATATATTTTGTTTTAAAATTGCTTGTTTTGACATTAAATAAGATACTTACATAATCAAAACTTATTTTTTAACCGGATCATATTGTTCCAGAGTTGTCAATCTATATTTTTACACAACCGCATTTTATTAAAAGAACTCTCTAAGGACAAAGAGTTCTAAAGAAAAGGGTTTTGCAAACACTCAAATCAAGTAACATACTTGTAAGCCAACTAAAATAATGAATAATTATACTTTAAAAAATATGACACTTCTTTGTTATGTTTTGAAGACTATGTTATTTTTATAGGACCAAATAATCCAAATGGTTTTGATACCAATTAATCGCTACTTTGAATTGAAAACCATGTGATTTCCTATTTAAGTGATACTTAGAAATCAATGTATAGCTAGCATGAATATATTATAGTATAACATGTTAACTATATGTTAATCAAATTAGAAATGAGTCGTTGGAATAAATGCTATAACTTTAGTGAGGACAAAAATGATACTTGCAAAAGAAGATAAAGAATATACATAATTATTTAAAATATTATTTTCAAAATATTATTACTTATCGAATATTATTGTGTTAATATTTATGTTAAAAGTTATATATAACACAAGACAAAAAGTTTTATCTGGGGATGAAGAGTTTGTAACAAATCCCGATCCTATAACGGTACCGTGTCGGAATTGATACCGAACCGTACCGAATTTAAAAATACGAAACGGTACTCGGTACTCCAAAATCATAAAATATGAGATTCGGTACCGGTACTTGTACCGAAAACCGGTATTGTAACGCCCGGATATTCGGGTTAATCAATTTACAGATAATAAGCATTACAAATGACTTTTTGATAAAATATTGTTTATGATACATAATCTTAACCAAAGTTATAATATATGTCATAAGGATTCCGTACACATAAAGAACGATGAAATCTGACTTATAACGAAGAAGTTACGACCCGCTGAATTTCATAAAGAAACCGGCATGGCTCTGCGTATCGTAAAAAGTAAATTTTTGATAAATTACTTTTTAGCCTTGGTAATCAAATGAAAGTCGTAGTAGTCGTCAAAACCGAGAGTGTGCATATAGAGAACGTCCAAATTTGACTTCATTTGAGAAAGTTATGAATTTTCTACGATTCAATGTAGCAGTGTATAACTCGGAAGTTTAATTCTAGATCGATCGATTATTAGCCGAAACAACCTAAATAAGAATTAAAGATCTTGTTAATAGGAGCTCAACGATATAAAAACAATCGAAAACAGACGTCGGATGACAAAGTTATGAGTTTTTAATGGACTTTAACTATCTAAGATTGTTAAAATATAACATTAAAAATAAATTAGTCAATCGAGTCTGAACAAAAGTTGTAGATCTTGTCGATAGTTACGTGTGACTTAAAGAATGTCAAAAACGGAGCTCGTATGCGAAAGTTACGAATTTTACATGATAATTAATTTTCGGATTAACCTCAGTGTGACACGTGTTGCGATCTGGTGCACCCACTTCCTCACCACATCTTGCCACCAGATGCTAACATGTGGAAAATTACGCCCAACATAATTCTTATGTATGCCTAGCGTAACCCTGTTTAACCCATTACGCCTAGTGTAATGTTACATACGCCCAACGTACTTGGCACATTTCAACCTATAAATAGAGGCTGAATTTCTCTCTTTTCCTCACACCTTTTCATTCTAATCTCCCCCCCCCCCTCCCCCCCGAGCTTTAATTCTTTTGTCTAGCATTTCCTAAGTGTTATTAGGGAAGCTACTGAGTGCTAGAAAGCCTCGAGAAATAGAGCTTTTGGTTTACAAATTCTGCCCACGTAGAGTCTGGTTTTTCGCTAAACCACCTGTAAGTTGAGTTATGCTTACATTGCTTTAGGTATATCTTATGTTTAAGTTCATTATCATTATTATGAACCTATAAACACCATTTATCAGTGATTCCAAGTTGTTATACTGTTTGATCTACTAATAGGGATGATGTATATGCTAGATTTAGTGAGGTTTTAATGTGGGATTTCCAAACAGTATACTTTGTATACCAAATGAAACCTACCTCTACTATGATCCTATCAGCTATAAATCAGTAGACTTTGAATTAATGATGAATCTAGACTAGTAATTAGTCACAATAAATATTAGACTAAGACTTAGTGATAATAATAATACTAGGTTACGTCAAAGGAAGAGACAGTTGCTAGAAGCGAAGCGCTGTTCGAGTTTCGAGTCGTCACTTTAACAAGTGAGTGCATAGTTACTTTCATCTTACATATAGATATGAATTATTAAATATGAATACATTATATATGTGCTTATTATCTATGTTCCTGATATCTACATTAGACGAACAACTTGTACATCTTTTACTTGATTTTAACTGTATATGTATTTTTATCCTTATAAATGTATTGGGTAAAGATGTGTAACATCCCGACTTCAAGGTATGAGATTTATTCCTTAAAAGACAAATTCCCCTTGGAACTCGTCGAGTTGATGGCCTCAACTTGACATGTTAAAGGCTTTCGGGCCGCGCATATTTTTGGATCAACTCGACCAGTTGGTGAGGAAAAACTCGACGAGTCGGTGGCTAAATATGAAACCCTAATTTTTAGGGTGTTGCACCCTATTTAAAGGCCTTAAGTCCCATTGTTGGCCTCCCTAGTCGCCTCATATGCCTAGAAACCCTAGAATTCATGCATCTTACCCCCACTTGAGTGTGTGAGCTTAAAAGTTGCTTCTTTTGGTCTCATTTTGAATGAGCTTGAAGTTGGTGGTGCCTAGCTTGAAGGGAAAACTATAGATCCGGAATCTCCTTGAGTTTAGCTACTCTTTTGAGGTAAAAAGTCGAAAACATGCTCGTACATTTGCTTAGATCTCTTCCTTGGAAGTTTATTGTCATATTTGAATCATTTTTGGATTGTTCGTGGGGTTGAGCATTTCATGGAGTTATCGCTTTAGATCTGTACATTTTATGACCTCTTTTGGCTTAAAGTTGCAAACTTTATTGAGTTCTAGGCCTCTTTCATGCTTAATATCCCTTATTAAGCTTTCATTTAGAGTTAGAGCCTCTTTGGGGGCATGCATGAACGTAAAGTTGGTAACTTTACATGACTTTCCAGCTCTTGGGTGCTAGATCTACATCTTGAAACGTTGAACTTGATGAAAAAGGATTAAGTGTGTTAAGCTGGGAAAACTCGGCAAGTTGTCCAACCAAGTCGACGAGTTGGCTAGGGTTTTCCCGCTTCTCTGGATACGGTAGGAACTCGACGAGTAGGTAGGTGCACTCGACGAGTTGGGTCAACATGGACTGTTGACTTTGACTTTGACCATGGTTGACCAAGTTGGACTTTTGAGGGCATTTTTGGTATTTTGAGGTCTTAATGGGTTGGATGTGATGGTTGTTGGCTTTGAGTCGGGTTTTAAGATTCGGAGTTAGATCTTATCAGTTCAGCTGCTTGTGAGGTGAGTCTTCCTCACTATACTTTCGGGTCAAAAGCACCAAGGTCGGCCTATTAGTTTGATAACCTGATATTGTTGATATGTTGAGTATGATATAGATATGCATACTAGTCTTGATATGCTAGTCCTGTAGATCTGTAGGACTACCTGTGAATTGCATGTTTATCTGTTTATGATATTATATGTTATATGTCGACATATTGTGTGGGTTAGGTTAAGGTTGGGTTAACACTCGTGTGAATCTAGTCTCAAACTGAGGAAAAAGATTTTTAAATGATTTTCAAACGGTTTTCAAAATATTCAAGGAGGATGTGATATGCACGATCAGTCGTAGCCGGTAAGTGGACCCCAAAATACCATATTGTTATTTGATATTGTGATATGTTAGAATAGCATGCTAGTGATAGGCTAGGGATCTTCAGGAATTGCATGATAGAATTGTCTGATTATATGATGCCTGATAGCCTAGGATCCTTTTCTTTTATGGAATTGACATCATTACTATAGTTGCTTAGTGTATACATCATGGTTATATATAATTAAGATCTTATAGCTTGATAATGTTTGATTTGGCCTTATATCCTGTTCTTGCTTGATGAAGGGCTTAGGGTAGGATCTGATATTCAAAAGTCTATAGGTTCCAGTGTTATGTATGGATAGCATACACAAGTGCTATAGGGTTGGTGGAAGTTTCATGGATGAGTTTTGCGGGGTCAGCCGGCCAGTTGTGAGATCATTATCCATCCTCTAGTAGGTAAGGATTGAATGTGTAGTTATGCTTCAAAGTATTTTTAGGGTGTTATGATCATCATTGAGACAAATATGGATATGTGTGGAAGGTAGTATGGGCCCATACTACTTGAAGCATATGACCCATACGCGTAGCAAGGAAGTGACAAACCCCTAGGGCTTCGTTGGGAGTTGGTTCCCTGTTATGACATAGGGCTTGCATGATAGAATTGCCTGATTATATTATGCCTGCTAGCCTCGGGCCTTTTCTTTTATGAAATTGACATCATTACTGTAGTTACTTAGTGTATGCATCGTGGTTATATGTAACTAAGATCATATAGCCTTATAATGTTTGGTTTGGCCTTATTTTATGTTGTTGTTTGATGAAGGGCTTAGGGTTTAGTGTTATGTATGGATAGCATACATGAGTGCTGCAGAGTTGGTGGAAGTTTCATGGATGAGTTGTGAGGGGTCAGTCGATCAGTAGTGAGATGTTTAGTTTTTCCTCTAGGAGTGAGGACTATACGTTCGTTTATGATTGAGTATTGTTAGGGTGTTGTGATGGTACTTCAGACAAACACGGGTAGGTATGGAAGGTGGTATGGGCCCATACTACTAAAAGCAAAGGACCCGTATGCGTAGCAAGGAAGTGTCAACTCGTAGGGATTCTTTGGGAATTGGTTCCCCGTTATTTATGGGGATTATCTGATATCTTCCAGGTTTATTTTCAGTATGTTGGTTACGATACGATTTGAGACCATATCTAGTTCAGGACCGGGAGCTAGCATTCAAGATGGGCCAGCATTGACAGAGGGTCGTGTTAGGGAGATCATCCATTAGGAGGTGATTGCTATTGCCCGGGGTCATATTCCTGAGATGTTCGGGTCTATCAGGACCGCGATGATGGAGTTCTTTGATGATCGCTATGGAGCCATCGTTGAGATAGCTGCTGCTGCAGCCATGACAGCTACAGGTGTTGGGTCAAGACGGTCTTTTTAGTATCGGGACTTCAATAATACGAAGCCCCCGACTTTTTAAGGAGTTCAGGACCCGATTGTGCACATGAGGTGGCTATCTGATGTGGAGGGATACTTCTTCACTTGTTCATGCCCTGCTAACCAGAGGGTCAGGTGCGCTTTGAACCTCCTAAGGTCCGGATCAAAGGATTTGTGGAGACTCATCACAGGATCATACTCTGATGAGTAGAGGGCTTCAGTATCTTGGGATTTATTCAGGGATATGTTTCGCATTTGCTACATTCCTCGGGTAGAGCGGGAGAGGTTGGATCAGGAGATTTTAGACTTGAGGCATGGATCAGAGTCGGTAAAGAAGATCACTCGGATGTTCACTGAGAGGGTGATGTTTTTCCCTGAGTTTGCTTCAGAGCAGGCTCAGATGACCCATTATCTGAGCACGATAAAGACGGACATCAAACATTTTTTTTCTACTCAGCGGTGTGATACTTTGTTGGAGTTACAGGAGGCCGCCAGGCGGCGTGAGCTTGAGATTGAGTTGCAATTGAGAGAGCAACGGCAGGCCTCGGCCCAGTCGCAGCCGCCACCGAAGCAGTTCAAGGCCGCCGATTCTAGGTTTGGAGGTCAGCGTGGCCGCACTTGTGGGAAGTGTGGGAAGGTTCATGTCGGAGCATGCCGATCTGGTAGTGGGTGCTACTAATATGGGAAGGAGGGGCACTATGCGAGCGACTGCCGCCAATCCTCCCCAGTTCTGAGTATGAGGATTTGTTACCATTGTGATCAGGTTAGCCACGTGAAGGTCAATTGTCCATTGCTCGCCACCAAGTCGGCGCAGGCTCCTGCGCCAGCTACATTGAGGATCACTGACGGGAGTCAGGGTAGGGCGGGGCCCCCAAGGGCTCAAGGTTGCGCTTTCCAGCTCACTGCCGAGGAGTCCAGGACAGTACCAAATGTTGTGACTGGTATGTTTCTATCCCTTATCTTATTGATTATGTTTATTTTATGCTCAAATGTTAGTACCTATGTTAGGTACATACCTAGTGAACTCCTACATGATTTAGTGTTGTTTGACTCGGGTGTGAGTCGGTCTTTTGTTTCTCGGTCCTTCAGTGGAGAGTTTGATTTTCCCATGTGGGAGTTGGAGTGTCCGTTGCGAGTTTCTATTGCCAATGAACATGGGGTTTCTGCTTCTTCGATTTATCAGGGATATGTTCTGGAGATCTTCTGGGTCTCCTTTCTGATTGATCTGATTCTGATTCATATGGGGGGGATGTCTGTGTGATCATGGTTATGGACTGACTGAGCCGTTTCGATGCCATGATCGACTACGCGGGCCAGTAAGTGGTAGCTTGAACCCCTAGTGGGGGAGAACTGGTTATTTATGGAAAGGGCACCAGATTGGGTTCATGGTTTTGTTCAGCCGCTAAGGCTCGGCAGTACATTTAGCACGGGTGTGCATGTTATTTGGCTTATGTGGTGGATACGCGGTTGGAGATCAGGTGTCAGTTTTGGATGTTCCAATTGTAAGGGAATTCAATGATGCATTCCAGAGGAGTTACCTGGTGTGCCTCATGAGAGGTAGGTCGAGTTCAGGATCGACATTGTGCCAGGTGCCGCCAATATTGCCAAGGCGTCATACCGATTGGTGCCGCCTGAGATGTAGAATCTGTCATCTCAGCTACATGAGCTTCTAGGGAAGCTGTTCATCTTTCCGAGCAGTTCTCTGTGGGGAGCGCCGATTCTTTTCGTCAAAAAGAAGTATGGTTCACACCGGATGTGCGTCGATTGTGGGGAGTTGAACAAGTTGACGGAGAAGAACCATTATACCCTTCCGCAGATTGATGATCTTTTTGATCAGTTGCAGGGAGCTTCTTATTTCTCCAAGATAGATCTGAAGTCCGGGTACCATCGGGTCAGGGTGAGCGAGGAGGACCTGGAGAAGACCGCGCTTCGGACTCGTTATGGGAATCACGAGTTCATGGTGATGTCGTTTGGTCTCACCAATGCACCAGCAATATTTATGGATTTGATGAATCGGGTATGCAGCCTGATGCTCGATCTCTTGATTATTGTGGTAATTGATGATATATAGTTGTATTCCAAGACCAAAGAGCCACATGAGGAGCATCTTCGCAAGCTTCTAGGGGTTTTGAATTGAGAACAACTTTAGGCTAAGTTCTCGAAGTGCGAGTTTTGGTTGCAAGAGGTTCAGTTCCTTGGACACCTTGTTAACCAGGATGGAATTTTGGTCGATCCAGCCAAAATCGAGGCGGTGATGCAGTGGGAGGTCCCAAAGTCTCCCTCGGATATCAGGAGTTTTTTGGGCTTGGCAGGGTACTACCAGATATTTATTCAGCATTTCTCCAAGATTGTAGTACCCCTCACTCGTCTGACGAGGAAGGGGTTGGATTTCTTGTGGGGCCCTGAGCAGCAATCAACATTTGAGACCCTTCGGAGGAGACTTTGCGAGGCCCCAGTCTTGACCCTCCCGGAGGAATTGAGGATTTTGTGGTCTTCTGTTATGCATCCATCACCAGTTTGGTAGTAGTCCTTATGCAGAGGGGAAGAGTGATAGCATATGCTTCGAGGCAGTTGAAGTCGCATGAGACGAGATATCCCACGCACGATCTTGAGTTGGGCACGTTGGTTTTCGCTCTCAACATTTGGAGGAATTTTCTTTATACGGTCTGATGTACTATCTACATAGATCACAAGTGTTTGATACATATTATGGATCATCCGAAATTGAACATGATCCAGCGCGGGTGGCTGGACGTGGTCAAGGATAATGACTGCGAGATCCTTTACCATCCGGGTAAAGCGAACGTAGTAGCGGATGCCCTGAGCCGTGAATCGGTTGGACCTTATATTGAGGTGGCATGTATGAGGATATCCATGGATTTTACACTTGTGGCATTGATTAGGGAGGTTTAGACTGAGGGTATCCGAGAGGAGAATTGGAAGATTGAGAGGATCAGCGGTGAGATGACCCGATTTGTGCTGGAAAGTCGTGGTTTGCTGACCCGTTGTGGTCGGGTGTGGGTTCCTGTGTCTGGTGGGGTCAGACAGATTATGTTGGAGGAGGTTCATAATTGTCGCTTTTTTATCCATCCAGGGGCCACCATGATGTATCTGGATATGAGATTGAGTTATTTGTGGTCGTGCATGATGAGAGAGATCTCTTGGTATGTTGATATGTGCTTCACCTATAGGATGGTCAACGCTAATCATCAGAGGTTTCATGGCAAGCTACAACCTTTGGAGGTTCCCATATGGAAATGGGAGCACATTTCAATGGATTTTATCACCAAGTTGATGAAGACGGCAAGGGGTTTTCATGCTATTTGGGTCATCGTGGATTGATTGACCAAGAGTTCCCATTTTATGGCCATTCGGGATAGCTCGTCGGCCGAGAAATTGACCGATGTGTATATCTACGAGATCATTGATCGCCATGGGGTTCCAGTCTCTATTGTTTCGGACCGTGATGTTTGGTTAACCTCCCATTTCTGGCAGAAGTTCCATGAGGAACTTGGCACGAGACTATATTTCAGCACAACTTATCATCCGCAGACTGACGTCCAGAGTGAGCGGACCATTCAGAATATCGAGGATATGTTACATGCATGTGTTATTTATTTTGGTAGGATCTTGGACTCCTTCCTACCTCTTGCGGAGTTCTCTTACAACAATAGTTTCCACTCTAATATTGGTGCCCTGCCTTTTGAGCTTCTATATGAGTGAAGATGTCATACCCCAGTCTGTTGGGGAGACGTTGGCCACAAGGTCATGGGTCGGACCAATGTGGTTATGCAGACTACAGAGATGATTCAGCATATCAGACAATGGTTGCAGACTGCTTAGATTCGGCAGAAGAGTTATGCCGATCGACGCCAATCTGAGTTGGATTTTCAGGTCGGTGGCATGGTGTTGCTGAAGGTCTCACCCTGGAAGGGCGTGATCCACTTCAGGAAGAGGGGGAAGTTGGGCCCTCGATATATTGGACTATTCCGGATTATTGACAGGGTTGGCAATGTTGCGTATAGATTGGATCATCCGGAGTTGCAGAAGTGCATTTGAGACGAGGGTGTAGTGGTATCATTGGATGATATTCAGGTTCATGAGTTCCTGAACTATGTCGAGAGGTCGGTAGCTATTCTATAAAGGAAGGTGAAGGTTATGCGTAACAAGGAGGTACCTTTGGTAAAGGTAAATTGGCAACATCGGAAGGGATTTGAGTGGACCTAGGAGACGGAGGCTGAGATGTGGGAGCATTATCAAGGTCTTCTCACCGCAGCAGGCTTCGAGGACGAATCCTATTTCTAGTGGGGAGAGTTGTAACATCCCGAATTCTGGGTATATGATTTATTTCTTGAAAGGCAAAATCCCTTGGAACTTTTCATGTTGATGACCTTAACTCAACGTGTAGAAAACTCATGGGTCGCGGACCTTTTAGGACCCTATATAATACCCTTAAGTCTTTAAGACTGATGTCTTATCAGCCTCCCAAACCCTAATATCGACCTTGTGACCCCTAATCTTCATTTCTTCTCATATTGAGAGTTAGTATGGAATTTTGGAGCAAAGAAGGAAAATATTGTGTAAAAGAAGCAAGGATCTAGCAAGCAAAGACTTTGATTTCTATCTTGGCACTCTTTTGGACTGATGTGAGTATTCATGACCCAATTTTTATCTTTATGTGTAGCTAGATCTCAAGTTTTTCCCCTTTTCCCTCTTTATTCTTGGTTGTTGCATGCATGGGCTTTATAAAGGTTGCAACTTTATGAATCTCCAAGCTAGATGGCCTCATAGTGGGATAGATCTGCGTTTTTGACAAGCTTTGACGCCATGCATGGATTTTAGGGCATATTTTTCCCTTTTTGGCCCATTTTGGCTTCAAGACATGCATTGGACATGCATGTCTACAAAGCATTAATCTTTGGGAAGTTTTTGAAGTAAGGACCTTTTCTAGAAAGGATGAGTTTCAGATCTCTAGGGATTTTGGCTTAATGGTTTAAGCCTTTGAGTTTCAAGCCTTAGATAAGAGCCTTTGAGTTTCAAGCCTTAGATAAGAGCCTTTGAGCATTTGGGGTATTCCAAAAGGATAAAGTTGGAAACTTATCCTTTAAGACACATTTGAAGTTCATATATGAGCCTTAGAGTCCCTAGAATCGACAGATCATCCGAATGTGTTTAACATGGGGAAAACTCGTCGAGTTGTCCAACCAACTCAACGAGTTGGCTAGGTTTTTCCCAAATTTCCAAGTTCTAAGGGAACTCGATGATTTGCTAAGTGCACTCGATGATTTGGGTCAACATAGACTGTTGACCTTGACCATTGACTTAGAATTTAACATGAGTTGACCAAGTTTGACTTTGAGGGCATTTTCGGTATTTTGGGGTTTTGATAGAAATGGTCACATATTGGTTGTAGGATTCAAGTCAATAGCTAAGATTTGAGAGTTGGATCTTATTAATCAGTACTACTTGTGAGGTGTGTTTCCTCACTATACGCATGGGTCGAAGGCACCAATGTCAGCCCCTTTTTGGATGGTTATCCTGATTATCTTAGGATGCTAATATACGGTTATGATCTATTAGATTAGTATCCTGATAGATAGGATAATGTTATGCTTATTAATCTGTATGATCTGTGCTTACTTGTTAATTGATTATGTGTTTATGAATTATGTATATGTCAACATGTGTGTGTGTGTGTTTGGGTTGAAGCGATCCTGCTTTTTACTGAAGGCCAACAGACTCAGGGCGGTCCGGATAGACAGTAGGCCTGCAAGGCGGTCCAGTCAGGCCGAAGGCCCGGTGAGGGGTCCGGATAGACTATAGGCACTGCAAGGCAGTCCAGTCATGCTGAAGGTTCGGGATCGGTCCAGTCAAACTGAAGGCTTATATATGGATGGTGTTGTTGGTTATGTTTATGTCTTGGTATTTTGGGGAGGACTCACTAGGCTCGAGGCTTATAGTTTTTGGTTGTGTTTCAGGTACTTCAGATGATCGTGGAAAGATAAAGGCTTGATCGTGCACCTCCTCGTATTTCATGTTATGATTTCTGGGAAAAACTCTGATGTATAACCTATTTTGAAAACAATATTTAATAAATGATGGTTTTTAGATTTATGTAAAAGTTTTAGAATTTTCAAAATTTTATGGATTTTAAGTTACGCCTTGCATTTCGAGGACTATATAAGAGATTCATGAGACTTGGATTTTGTGTGTGTGAAACTCTTCTTCTTCTTCTCTTTTTCTCTCTAAAACTGTGGGCATGAAGAGGGCTTGGAGTTCTCATTTTTCTGAAGATCATTCAAGCCTTTGGTGGTTCAAAGTGCTTCTCCTTTAGTGCTTATTTGAGTTAAGCACTTAAAGGCTAAAGAAGTACTTTATACAAGAATGAACTAGCATTCCAAGTGCCTTAATCTTGATGGTGGATACTTGTAGAGAAGATCATGTTATTTGATCTTCACATCTTCATCAACACCCCAAAACCAGGTGGGTTCTAATGCTTCAAAGGTTATCTCTAAAACATTCTATGGTTGTTTTTTATTTAATTCTAACCTCTATAAATGGATCCGTGATGGTTTGGTTTTGTTATGAACTAAATATAAACTTGTTATTTTTAAAGTCTTCAGTTACCGGTTTTTTTGAAAAACAAACTTATATTTCGTATCAAAACCCAACACACCTACCCTAAACAGGCCAAAGACGAAAAAATAGCTAAGTCCCAAAAGTCACAAAAGTCCAATAATTTTCCAAAGGCCCACTGGGGCATACGCATAGCATAATACCAGTACGCTTGGCGTACTCAAATCTGAAGCAGTACGCACGACGTACATCTTAGTATGTCCATCGTATTAAGTTGTTAAGCACTTTTATCCATTAAGTGCTAGGGAATAAAGTTGGTAACTTTACGCCTTTGCATGTCTTATGGGATCCCAAAATGCAATTTTGTCCATCAAGACTCATTTTATGGACCTATATCCATGCATGGTGTCATAAACCCCATCAAGATAGAATATTTATGCCTCTAGCACACCAAATGGACTAATATCTAGCATTACAAGCTTTTAGAGTTGCCCAAACTCACAAAAGAGAATCAATGGACCCAAAAGAACTCATAAGCAAACCTTAACTCTAACTTTCAATGGATAAAACAAGGTATGAGCTTTTTACCTTCAAAAGCTTCCTAAGATGATGTAGATTCAGGATCTTGAAGAACAACCACATCCAATGCTTGCACACCAAGTTCTACTTCTTGTAAACACACCAAAAAGGCCACCAAAGTTACTTTCAAGCTCAAAGATCACTCTCACTAGAAAAGTAGGGTTTAAGGGACGATAACAAGCAGTGGAGGCTGATAAAGGTGTGGATCCAAGAGTCATAAGTGAGCTTAAATAGGTCTCATGCCCTAAAATTAGGGTTTTACCATTGGCCACATACGCCCCGCTTATGCCTCGTATGCCCTGATTATGTGGATCAGGATCCCGCTTCCACATACCCATGTACGCTAAGCGTACACAAACGTACGCCCAACATACCTAGGGAATCCTTCCGAAAATAATTTTTCTTCAAGGGTAAAATGGGAAAATACCTGGGTCCAAGTTTTACAACGTTGAGCGTACATTGTGTATGTTAGGCATACTAGGGCGTGTCTTAGTACGCTGGGCGTACACCTCGTATGCAGGGTGTATATAAAGAATGTGTAAACCCTAATTTTTAGGGTTTGGTCCATATTTAAACCCCATTATAGCCTCATGTCTTATTTCTTCATCAACCTCCCTCTGTGAAAAATGACCCCAGGCAAACCTAAGTGAGAAGAGTGCATTTTGAGCCCATTGGAAACTTTTCGAGGTGTTCTTGAAGAAGAAGAAGAAGAAGAAGAAGAAGAAGAAGAAGAAGAATAAGAAGAAGAAGAAGAAGAAGAAGAAGGTGATAAGATCTTGGAGCTTTAAAGCATCTTGAATTTGGGATTTCCTTCTTGTTAGCAACATCTAGGAGGTATAAATTTTACAACTTGATCACTCCATCCTGTAGATCTAGACATTTCTTCCTTTAAGACACCTTTTTGTACCAAATACGGTGATTCTTGAGAATGGCATGTTCTTGACCCAATAAGTTATCTTTTCAGACCTTAGGAGGGGTCTTAAGTCATAAAAATGTGGTTTTGATGATTATTTTTGCTCCATGCATGCTATAGAAGTTCTTAATGTGTTAAGATGTTAATATTTGATGTTTTAAGAGCTTAATGGACATGTAAAGTCATAAAATTGGAAACTTTAAGACTCTTGAGGATATTTTCGCCTTCGATCTGAGTTTGGACGTGTAGATCTGGAGTATTAAGATCTTAATGGGGAAAGGGTCAAAATGGCATATACGTTGGGCGTACCAAGTGTTACGTTGTGCGTACGTGGTTAACGCCCCATAAGTTGGTCAACCACCGAGTACACCCTGCATATAGAAGGGTACACCCAGCGTACTCGGCTAAGTCGACTCGGTCAGGTTGGCTCGAATGGGTTGATTCGGCTAGGTGTTGAATTGACTTATGACCATTGATAAAGTTTGACCAAAGGCATTTTAGGGGAAATATTATTAATGGATAATGCGTTAACATTTAGGATTTGGGTTGCGCCGGTATTTGGGAGCATAGTATTGATCAGTTACTTGTCGGATTGTGAGGTGAGTCTTCCTCACTATACTTACGGGTCGAAGGCACTAAGGTCGGCCCATAGGATTGATATTCTATTATACATTGATTTATGACATGTCGAGTTGGGATAGATTTGTATGATTATATGATATTTGCTGATATGCACAGACCTGTAGATCTGTAGGACTACCTGTGATTTCTGACAGCAAGATTATTTATCTGTTGATTTTATTTGTTATTTGTTATACGTCGACATATTGTGTTGGGCTGAGAGTTTACTACTTTCTGCGTGAGTTAATAGACCGGTGTATTCCAGCCCGATGGCTGATTGGACCCGAGGGTATTCTAGTCGGATGACTAAGTGGGCCCGTTGTATATTGGTATTCCAGTCTGATGACTGAGTGGACTTGTTGTATATTGGCATTCTAGTCCGATGATTAACTGGGCCACGTGTAATCCAGAACGATGGCGGTGGACCGGGGGTATTCCAGTCCGATGACTGATTGTACCCAACATGCTTGTTTGTATATGCTATGTGTATTGTGTGGTGGTACTTTGGTGGAAACTCACTAAGCGTTGGGTTATAGTTTTTGGTTATGGTTTCAGTTACTTACGAGGATCGCTAGAAGGAGAAGGCGTGACCGTACACATCCTAAGTTTATCTTGTTAATCTGCGGAGACTCTCTTTTGAACAATGTTTTGTAAATAATGGTTTTGTAAATAGTTTTATTAGTAAATGGGTTGATTTAAAAAGTTTAAATTTGGTTGTGATTTTTGAGATGTTACAAGTTGGTATCAGAGCCTTGGTTTGAGCGAATTGGAGGAACACATGTGTGAATCCAGTCTCAAATTAAAGAACTACAAAGGTTTTAAAAATGATTTTCAAAATTGTTTTAAAAATTAATCAAAACGGATGTGATGTGTACGATCAGCCGGAGCCAGTAAGTAGACCCCAAGTTACCACACTGTTATTTGAAATTATGATATGTTAGAACAACATGCTAGATATAGGCTAGGGATCTTCAGGAATTACACTATAGAGTTGCCTGATTATATGATGCATGGTAGCCTAGGGTTCTTCCTCATTTAAAATTGACATCATTACTGTAGTGCTTAGTGTATGCATTCAAATTGTGCATAACTTAGATTTTATAGTCTGAGAATGTTTGATTTTGCATTATTACATGTTCCTTGTCTGGTTGTGGGCTTGGGGTAGAATCAAGTGTTCGATTGTCTATAGGATCCAGTGTTATGTATGATTAGCATACATGAATGTTGCAGGGTTAGTGGAAGTTTCATGGATGAGTTACGTGGGGCCATCCGACCAGTTGAGGGATGTAAAACCTTTCTCTAATGTTGGGTATTAGATGTTGTGTCATTGGGATTATTGTATTTAGTCCATTATGTACACAGTTTTGGGCCTATCCAGCTGTTTTGTTTATTAGGGTTTATGTATTTATAGTGCATGCATGCATGCACCATAGGAGGTAAAGGCTTTTATCTTTGGAAATCATTTGTAAACCCTAATCACACCTCTACAGTAGCAGTTCTATATTGAACTATTCTGAGGCTTTTGTCTCCCAGATAGAACCTAAATCTATCAATATTGCTCTCGATCACTCTTATTGGGTACAGGAAATACAAGACGAGCCCAATGAGTTCGAAAGAAATAAGGTTTGTAGATTGATTCCCACTCCACAAGATGCATCTGTGGTTGGTCTGAAATGGGTGGCTTGCAAAAAATGGACAAAGAAGGTAATGTTATAAGAAACAAAGTGAGACTCGTGGTTAAGGGATATTTTCAGGAAGAAGGCATCGACTACGAAAAAACCTTTGCACCTGTTGCAAGGTTGGAATATGTTCGCATCTTCTTGGCATATGCAGCGCAAAATAACTTTGAAGTATTTCAAATGGATGTTAATTGTGCTTTCTTAAATGTAGAATTAGAAGAGACCGTATACGTGGAACAACCACCGGGTTTTGTGAATAAGAAGTATCCCGATTGCTACTATATATTAGACAAGGCAGTCTATGGTCTGAAGCAAGCTCCAAGAGCCTGGTATGAAACTCTCACTCACTTCCTTAAAATGTCCAAATTTAAACAAGGTTCGGTTGACCCAACCTTCTTTTGCAAGAAAGAGGGTGACCACTTAATGATCGTCCAAATTTATGTTGATGACATCATCTTTGGCTCTACGAATCCTAGCTTAACAGATGAATTCAGAAAGTTGATGGAAACTAAATTTGAGATGAGCTCTATGGGTCCGATTAACTTTTACCTTGGCTTGAATATAAGACAGGGACCAGAATACATTTTCATAAATCAAGAAGCATACACGAAGACTTTACTGTCTAAGTCCGGCATGACGGGAGACTCCAAAGTGAAGGTTCCAATGGCATTCGGAACGAAACTAACACCATCTCTGGAAAAATATGTTGTTGATATGACTCTTTATCGCCAAATGATAGGATCTCTAATGTATCTAACAACTAGTAGACTAGATATTATGCTTATGTTTGTTATTGTGCTAGGTTTCAAGCTAATCCATGCGAACCTCATATGGTTGCAGTTAAGAATATCTTTAGATATCTTAAACGAACCTCTTCACTCAGTATATGGTATCCTGCGAAATTAGGTTTCTTCATACAAGCATTTTCAGATGTTGATCTTGGAGGATGCGGGTTAGATAGAAAAATCACAAGTGGAGGTTGCCAATTTCTTGATGGCAAACTTGTAAGCTAGCAGTCCAAAAAGCAAACATGCATCTCGTTGTCAACAACTGAAGCAGAGTATATTGCTGCTGCAAGTTGTACTTCTTAGGTCATATGGATTCAGAGTCAATTAAGAGACTATGGATTGAACATGAAGCAAATCCCACTCTATTGCGACTCTGAAAGCGCAATTCGCATCTGTCACAACCCAATGCAACACTCAAAGACGATACACATAGCACTAAGGTATCATTTCATCAAGGATCATGTAGAAGACGACAACGTTGAGATTCATTTCGTTCGATCCGCAGACCAATTAGCTGACATATTCACGAAAGCCTTGTTGGAAGCATCCTTTAATAGAATACTCCAAGGCCTAGGAATGATGGAAGTTGAGTCAGTTCCAAAACCACTTTCGCTCTCGAAGTAGCCCTTTCGCTTTTGGGTTACCTGTTCGCTTTCGTTTTTATTTTTTTTCGACAAATGAAATAGAATAAACGCTCGCTCTATTTCGTTTCCGATTTTTCCGAGACACAAATTGAGACGAACGTTCGCCGTCACTCGCGCCTCAAATTTTTTTGCGAACACTCGTAGTATGATCTTTTTGTATATTTTGTATATTAGGCTTTCTCGTTTCATTTTATTTTTCATTGAAGCTTTCAAAAATACATAAATATTTAATTTGTTTATGTTTTTCTCTTTCAAATTTAAAATCCAAAAATATTTTTTTGTTTTGTTTCTTTCTTTTTTCAGAAATTATCAAAATACAAAAATATTTTCTTTTCTTATTTAATATCTTTGTTTTTTGAGTAACATTGCAGGTTAGATTGCAAAAAAACGAATGATTAGGCAGGTATAATTTCCATAACTTTGTACTAGATAAGTGTCCCTATAAGCATGCTGTTGCATGTTGTCCGAAGCCTCAATAGACTCAATGTGAAGTCTTAATGAATCGAATCTACCATTCGTTTCTTCCAAACTAGGCTGTTAAATTCACATTAAGCACGAACTACCTTACTCTTCTCATCTTGAGTTAAGAGTTATATGCTTGGTCATATTTGCATAGCAGAGGTACATTTAATTCTCTAGAGCCACCTTCACTTTTCTCCATTTGCCTTCATACTTATATATGTAACCCTTGAGACTCTCAGCCATACCACTGAGGTTTATGGTTACGAAACATTTGAGTTAATGATCTTAGCTTCGTTCACCACGAACTGAGTGAAACCCAACATTCAACACCCTTACATGAATTGACGGTGAACCATTAAAAGTTCTAGATTTTCACCATGGAATTAATGTAACTCCACCTTTGTGGATTATACCACGAAATCTCTTTTTCTTTTTGCGAGATCTTTATGAATTGTTCTAATACAAAGAATTTTCTTCCCATAAGATCCAGTTTTTTTTTTTTTTAGATTTCACATTTTCGTTTAGTCACTAAAATAATTTCAAACCTACTCGTTCAACTGACTACACCGGTCACACGAGTAATTCATCCGGCTTTCGTACTTATGCTAAGTTTCGTAGTTCGGATTGAAGATGAAGCCACCTTTCTTGCCTGACTTTAAAAGATGCCTTTCATTGTTTCTTAACAAAAAAATGATCGTAATTCAACAGGAAACCATATAGACACTTCTTAGTCTCTCTTGACTTAGAAGAAAGAGATTCGTGCCCGGGATCCACAGTTTCATGTCTTTATTGACATCACTTAAATACCACAGCTATAATTTGCTTTATTTCCCTATCTTTGGCACACTCTTACATGAAGATCTTTATGATTTTCCAAAAGTCTAGTTTGTGACACTTATGGCATTTTTTAGTTTCATATATTCGCTTTTATATGCACTTATGAAGTTTGTTTCTCAAAAGCAAAAGGTGATTATACATATAAAAGAACACAAGGAATTTGCAATGTTGGGGATAAAAGCCTTCTAGGCTTGACAAGCTCCACGAAGACCTGGCTGTTGAAAGTAAGATCATGGATGAACTTGCCCTCCGCACAACTCAATGCAAAACTCAGTCCGTCAAGCTCAAACAAGCGAATAAAGAAATCAAGGAGCAGAAGCCTGAACGAGCAATTATGAAAAGATGCGTAGGAGATGTCAATTCACTACTCTCTAATCTCCTTGAAGCACATGACTCCATTCTAACCATTAGTGTTCGCAGACACTTGGCCGATAAGCTCCGTCTTGCTTTTGCTCTTCTTAACAAAATAGCAGGTGTTTATGATGCACTTGTCCCTCCGAAACAAGGGGGAGAAGTTGAGAAAGTCCAAACTACAAAGGCAAGGGAAACACCAAAGTAAAACGAACCGAAGGTTAATGTAGCTTTGAGTTCAGCAGGGAAAGAACCAATGGTCGATGTTGATGAATAAGAAGAAAACGAAGAAAATCAACTGAAGCGAAAGTAACGCGATGAAGAGCTGGACGAAAATGCTCGAATTGCGAAAGAAATAGAACGAAAAGAGAAATAGGCTCACGACACTTTAAAGAGCAGAAAAACGCTCTTTCCATTGTGGACGTTGGACCGAATGTTGCATGAGGCAGTTGAATTCCCAAGTGTTCACTGGTTGGAACCAATAATTTCTTTTGACCTGAAAAACACGAAGGATTCCCAGTTCGACATGCCAATTACAGAAAAGGCTTCGTCTTCCACTACTTTGAATCAATTGCAACAGTTCCCTCTCCTGATGCAAAAAGTGGATAAATCCTTAATTGAATTTTATCTCGCTTTTGCCAAACCTCAATATCTGACTTGGAGTGCTTAGAAGATAACAACCAAGGTCACAGGGCCAATCGCTATAGGAAGCTTTGTGAATGCGAAGTTCAAGGCAACAAGAGGCTTAGAAAATGTTGTGCACGATTTCACACTTGCTGATCTGTTGAATCTTAATCCTCATGATTGGATTATGTTGCTCAACCTCCTGCTGACCGAAGAGCAAAAATACGAACCCATTATGGCTCACCTAAAGCGAATGTTGGTTTCGTACATTTATGAAGTGGCGAAGCTGGATACCGAAATCGCCTCTACTCTGAAACGAAAGCCCACTGTCAATCCAATTAGACGAGCAAGCAACATCAATAAAATGCGTATGGACAAGATTGATACAGACCGCTGGAAAGTGATGTTTCAGCGTGGGACTGGTGCTCCTGGAGCTTTCCAAAAATGCCTATTCGCTTTGCCCGACAAACACTTGTTCTCCACGTCCTGCTTAGAACACATTTTGGAGATCATTAACAAGTGTAGCTTGAATGATGTTGTTGTGAAGAAGAACTAAAACGATATGATTCGGTGGTATATCGCCTTTCGCAGTACTCTACTCATTGTGATACCCAAACTCTTCAAGACAATTAAGAAGACTCAGGAGTGAAGCATCTTTCGCCACAATTGATACAAAGGGGGGTATTTTTTGGGTATTAGATGTTGCGTTGTTGGGCTTATTGTATTTAGTCCATCATGAACACAGTTTTGGGCCTGTCCAGCTGTTTTGTTTATTAGGGTTTATGTATTTATAGTGCATACAAGCACCGTAGGAGGTTAAGGCTTTTATCTTTGGAAATCATTTGTAAACCCCAATCATACCTCTATAGTAACAGTTCTTTATCGAACTCTTCTGAGGCTGTGAAGCTTGAATCATTAAGCATATTTTGATTCATTGTCGTGTTCTACTTTGCTTTCTATTTTTGAATCTTATCGATCTTTAAGGATTTTATCCTAACATTTAGGAAGTGAGAATAGGGTGTATATGTATTCCGATGAGTGTTGTTAGGGTTGTTGTGATGATCATATGAGACAAATACAGGTAGGTGTGGAAGGTAGTATGGGCCCATACTACTGAAAGCACAGGACCCGTACGTGTAGCAGGGAAGTCATAACCCCAAGGTTTTTATTGGGGAATGGTCCCTATGGTATGATGTGTGTTTTATCTGATATCTCTTTGGTTTATTTTTGGCATGGTGGTTACGAGGTGATTTGAGTCGGGATCCGGATCAAGAGTTGTAGCATGTGGCCTAGATGGGCTAGGATTGTCTGAGGACCAGGTTAGGGAGATAATTCATGAGGAGGATGTTTCTATTATCTGGGGGTAGATACCAGAGTTGTTTGGTTCTATCAAGACCTCCATGATGAAGTTATTTGATGACTGATACACTGCACATTTGGAGGTTGTTTCTGCAGCCACCATAGTCATCGTTGCGGATGAGATTGGCATTGGGAGAGCTTTCCAGTATCAGGACTTCGACAATACGAAGCCCCCGGTGTTTAATGGGGTTCAGGATCTGATCATTACCATGAGGTAGGTACCAGATGTTGAGGGATGCTTCTTTACTTGCTCTTTTCTAGCTGAATAGAAGGTTAAGTATGCTCTAAACCTTCTTACATCCAAAGCGAAGGATTGATGGAGATTGGTTACTGGTTCATACACTCTAGGGCAAATGGATACAATATCAAGGGAGCAGTTCTCTGAGATGTTCCGCTCGAGGTATGTTCCGTTGGTGGAGCAGGAGAGGCTAGCTCAAGAGTACTTGGATCTAAGATAAGGGAACGAGTCGGTGAAAGAGATCACCAAGACGATTATAGAGAGAGACATGTTTTGTCCCGACTTTGCTGCTTCTGAGAAAGCTCAGATGACTTGTTACTTGAGCATGCTCAAGATGGACATCTGCCAGTTTGTGTCTACACAACGCTATGGTTCACTGGTGGACTTTCAGAAGGCCGCTAGGCGGCAGGAGATTGAGATGGAGCTCTAGACGAGGGAGAAGAGGTAAGCATCGGTGCAGTTGCAGCCTACGGTGCAGCGGTTCAACGACACTGATGTGAGATTTCGGAGTCAGGGGGCCAAACTTGTGGGAAGTGCGGAAAGGTTCATGGTGGTGCTTGAAATTCTTCTTCTGGATGCCACAAATGGGGCAGACAGGGCCACATTGTGAGGGACTACCGTCAGCATGCTCCAGTATCCAGCACCAGGATTTACTATCAATGCGACCAAGTTGGTCATGTGAGGGCCAATTGTCCCTTGCTTAATGCTAGACAAGCGCAGGCTCCAGTGTTGCCTACTATGAGGACCACTGATGGGAGCCAGGGTAGGGCGGAGCCCCTGAGGTCTCGAGGTCACGCTTTTCAGTTCACGGCGGAGGAGGCCAGGACAGCACCAAACATCATGATGGGTATGTTTCTATTTATTGTTTTGTCGATTATTTTATGGTATGCATATATTTATGATTATGTTAGGTACCTTCCTATTGAACTCTTTACCTACTCTTGTGCTTTTTGACATGGTTGCAATTCGGTCTTTTGTATCCTAAACATTTAGTAAGGAGTTTGATATGCCTATTGGGGAGTTAGATTGTCCGTTGCGGGTTTATATCGCCAATGAACATGGGGTTTTTGCATCCAAAATGTATCAATGTTGTGTATTGGAGATCTTCGGGGTGCCTTATCTGATAGATTTGATCCATATCCCCATGGGGGTGTATGTGTGATAGTGGGTATGGATTGGCTGAGTAGGTTTGGTGCTATGATAGACTGCAAGGGCCAGCGAGTAGTAGTTCGAACCCAAAGTGGTGGAGAACTGGTTATCTATGGTTGGTTCAGGGTTTTGTTCGGTAGCCAAGTCTCGACAGCATATTTAACATGGTTGTGCGGGTTATCTTGCTTATGTGGTTGATACTCGAGTGGGGGAGCAGGTCTTGGTTTCAGATTTTCCAGTTGTTAGGGAGTTTGTCGATGTATTCCCGGAGGAGTTACACGGTGTGCCTCCTAAGAGGCAGGTTAAGTTTAGGATTTATCTAGTGCTAGGTGCAGCTCCGATTGCTAAGGCGTCATACCACTTGGTTCCACCTGAGATGCGGTAGTTGTCCTTTCAGCTTGAGGAGCTGTTAGGCAAGCAGTTCATCAGACCAAGCAGTTCGTCGTGGGGAGTGTCGATATTGTTCATCAAGAAGAAGGATTGTTCACATCGCATGTGCATTGATTACCGGTAGTTGAACAAGTTAACGTTGAAGAACCGTTATCCCCTTTCACGGATTGATGACCTCTTTGATCAACTGCAGGGTGCATCTTGGTTCTCCAAGATCGACTTGAGGTTGGGGTATCATCAAGTGACAGTGATAGAAGAGTACGTGGAGAAGACCACTTTTTAGACTCGTTATGGGCATTACGAGTTCGTGGTGATGCCATTTGGGCTCACCAATACGCTTGTAGTGTTTATAGGTTTGATGAATCAGGTGTACCGTTCGATGCTTGACCAATCTTTATTGTGTTCATTGATGATATATTGGTGTATTCCAAAACCAGAGAGCGGCACGAGGAGCACCTTTAAGAGATTTTGGGAGTATTCAGGTGGGAATGATTGTGTGCCAAGTTCTCTAAGTATGAGTTTCGGTTACGAGAGGTTTAGTTCCGGGGACATCTCGTTAACCAAGACGGGATTTTGGTCGATCCGGCCAAGATCGAGGCCGTAATGCGGTGGGAGGTTCCGAAATCTCCCTCATAGATCAGGATTTTCTTAGGATTGGCGAGATACTATCGGAGATTTATTCAGGACTTCTCCAAGATCACGGTACCCCTCACTCATCTAACATGGAAGGGAGTGGATTTTCTATGGGGCCCTGATCAATAGGTTACTTTTGAGACGATACGATAGAGGTTATGTGAGGCCCCGGTGTTGACCCTTTCAAAGGGTGTCGAGGATTTCATGGTATTTTGTGATGCATCCATATCTGGTTTGGGGGTGGTCCTCATGCAGAGGGGACAAGTGATTGCTTATTCTTCTTGGCAGCTAAAGTCATATTAGGCATGATATCTTACTCATGACCTGGAGTTGGGGGCAGTGGTGTTTGCCCTTAGGATTTTGAGACATTATCTTTATGGGATCTAATGTACCGTTTACACGGATCACAAAAGTTTGCGATATCTTATGGACCAGCCGGAGCTGGATATGAGGCAACGCAGGTGGTTGGACGTGGTCAAGGATTATGACTGTGAGATCCATTACCATCCAGGTAAAGGGAATGTGGTATCAGATACCTTGAGCCGCAAGTCGGTTGGATCTTCAGTAGGAGAGATGTGTTTGAGGATATCCATTGATTCTCCACTTTTGGATTTGATTAGAGAGCCATAGGCTGACGGAGTTAGGAAGGCGAATTGAAAATAGGAGAGGATCAGGGGCAAGATCGACAAGTTTTTCACCGATATTCAGGGGTGTTTGACCCGATATGGTCGAGTTTGGGTCCCAATTTCTGGTGAGATCGGGAAGATAATGTTGGAGGAGGCGCATAAGTCTCGCTTTTCTATACACCCGAGAGCCACCAAGATGTATAGACATTTGAGATTGAGTTACACGTGGCTGTGTATGAAGAGGGAGATAGCATGGTACGTTGAGAGGTGCTTAACCTATAGGATGGTCAAGGCTGAGCATCAGAGATCGTATGGCAAGTTGTAGCCTTTGGAGGTTCCCATGTGGAAGTGGGAACAGATCTCCATGGATTTTATCACCAAGTTGCTAAAGACTACCAAGGGTTTTGATGCTATATGGGTCATCATGGATCGATTGACCAAGAGTGCCCACTTTTTGGCCATTTGGGAGAGATCTTTGGCCAAAACGTTGGTCGATGTGTATGTTCGGGAGATTGTTGTTCATCATGGGGTTCCGTTTCAATTGTTTCATACCAAGATGTTCGGTTCACTTCCGTTCCTGCCAGAAGTTCCACGAGGAACTTGGTACAAGGCTACATTTCAACACTACTTATCATCCGCATATCGACGGTTAGAGTGAGCAGACCTTACGAACACTTAAGTATATGTTGTGGGCTTTTGTCATAGATTATGGTGCGAGTTGGGATTCATACTTACCTCTTACGGAGTTCTGTTACAACAATAACTATCACTCCAGCATTCGTGCCACACCTTTTGAGCTCTTGTATGGTCGATGGTGTCGTACCCCGGTATGTTTGGGAGAGGTTGGTAACAGGGTCATGGGAAGGACCGAAGTAGTCCTTTAGACCACGAAGCTTATTTAGTTGATCAGAAAGAGACTGCAAACAACCCAAAGTCGGCAAAAGAGTTATGCCGACCGGCACCGATCGTAATTGGAATTTCTGGTCGGTGATATGGTATTACTAAAGGTCTTGCCCTAGAAGGGTGTGATACGTTTCAGGAAGAGGGGGAAACTGGGTTCGCGATATATTGGACACGTTTCAGGAAGAGGGGGAAATTGGGTCCCCGATATATTGGACCATTCCGTGTGATTGCCAAGGTAGGCAGGGTGGCCTACCGGTTGGATATTTCCGAGTGAGCTCAGTCAGATCCATAACACTTTCCATGTCTCTCAGTTGCAAAAGTGTGTGTTGGACGGTGAGGCAGTGGTCCCTTTGGATGACATTCAAGTCGATGAGCGCATGAACTATATTGAGAGATTGATAGGTATAGTGGAGAGAAAGATGAAGGTTCTACGCAACAAGGAGATACTTTTGGTAAAGGTCCAGTGGTAACATCGGAGAGGCTCCAAGTGGACCTAGGAGCTGGAGGTTGAGATACAGGAGCATTATCCTGAGTTAATCACGACAGCCGAATTTGAGGACGAAGTCTAGTTCAAGTGGGGGAGAACTGTACATCTCGATGTCAAGGTAATTTCAATTTCAAGCCTATGTTTGACTAATCTTGAATTTTAGCCCTTAGGATTGAATAGGATTGTAAAATGGCCCATAGTAGCAATATGGTAAATTTGTCCAAGTGTAGTACACTGAGCATACATTGTGTACGCTAGGCGTACTAAGGCGCGCACTAGTACGTTGGGCGTACACCTCGTACGTGGGGCGTACGTAAAGAGTGTGCAAACCCTAATTTTTAGGGTTTGGTCCATATTTAAACCCCATTATAGCCTCATGTCTCATTTCCTCATTGGAGTGTTTTGGAAGTGTTCATGAAGAAGAAAAAGAAGGTTGTGAGAAGAGCTTAAAGCTCGAAAGCATCTTGGATTTGGGATTTCCTTCTTGTTAGCAACCTCCAGGATGTATAAACTTTACAGTTTGATCACTCCATCTTGTAGATCTAGACATTTCTTCCTTTAAGACACTTTTATCCCAAATACGGTGATTCTTGAGCATGGCATGTTCTTGATCCAATACGTTGTCCGTTCAGACCTTAGGAGGGGTCTTAAGTCATAAAAATGTGATCTTGATGGTTAGTTTTGCTCCATGCATGCTATATAAGGTCTTAATGCACTAAGATGTTGAGATTTTATGTATTAAGCACTTAATGGACATGCAAAGTCATAAAGTTGGAAACTTTATGACACTTGAGGATATTTTGGCCTTGGATCTGAGTTTGGACGTATGGATCTGGAGTATTAAGCTCTTAATGGGGAAAGTGTTGAACTGGCACGTACGTTGGGCGTCCCAAGTGGTATATTGCATGTACGTGGTCAGCGCCCCGTAAGCTGGTCAACCACCGAGTACGCCCCGGGTACAGAAGGGTACTCCCAGCATACTCGACTGAGTCGACTCGATCGGGTTGGCTCAACTGGGTTGACTCGGCTAAGTGGTTACACTACTTCTGACCGTTGACCAAGTTTAACCAAGGGCATTTTGGGGAAAATATTATTACTAGATAATGTGTTGACATTTAGGATTCGGGTTGAGACGGTATTTGGGAGCAGAGTATTGATCAGCTACTTGTCAGATTATGAAGTGAGTCTTCCTCACTATACTTACGGGTCAAAGGCATTGGATTGATATTTTGTTATACATTGATTTATGATATGTTGAGTATAAGATAGACCTGTACGGTTATATGATACTTGCTGATATGCGCAGACCGATAGATCTATAGGACTGTTTGTGATTTCTGACTACATGATCATCTGTTTGATGATTTTATTTGTCATTTGTTATATGTTGAAATATTGTGTTGTGTTGAGACTTTACTACTTTGTGCGTGAGTTAACAGACCGGGGGTATTCTAGCCCGATGGTTAAGTGGACCCGAGGGTATTCCAGTCCGATGATTGAGTGGGTCCGCTGTATATTGGTATTGCAGTCCGATGACTGAGTGGACCTGTTGTATATTGGCATTCTAGTCTGATGACTAATTCGGCCAAGGGTAATCCAGACCGATGTTTTGGACCCGAGGGTATTCCAGTTTGATAACTGATTGGACCCAGCATGCGTGTTTGTATATATGTTATGTGTATTGTGTGGTGGTACTTTGGGGTGAAACTCGCAAAGAGGTGGCTTACAATTTTTGGTTATGGTTTCAGGTACTTTCAAGGATTGCGTGAAGGCAAAGGCGTGAACGTACACATCTTGATTTTATGTTGTTAATCTTGGCATAGTCTATTTTGAACAATGTTTAAAAACAATGGTTTTGTAAATACTTTTATTAGTAAATGGGTTAATTTCAAAAGTTTAAATTTGGTTGTGATTTTTGAGATGTTACATTCAGGAAATCGGGAATGGTATATGTCGGTACCGGTTATGTCTCACGATCATCCCAAATCTTACCTGTTTTGTTTTATGGCATGTACGTCAGGTGCCAAAGAAAAGTATGTTGTTCTAAAAAAAATATTTATTGATATATATTCATAGTGGTTTTCTTAATTTTCTTGTACATTTTTAATATATATATATATATATATATATATATATATATATATATATATATATATATATATAGGGGTGAGATCCATTGAGAGCACATAGTTTTCCTAGAACCTAGGAACTAAAGGTGGAGCGTTATATCAAAATTAACTAATTAAGATATGATCATCATCTTACCAATCTCATTTAATGTTTAATTTTTTGTGTTATTAGAAATATTAATAAAAATGTATAAAAATTAACATAATAACCTTTCCGATTTTTTTTATAAAAGTAATAATTTTCGATTTTGTAAAAAAATGTAGATTTGTTTTTTGTAAAACATGAATTTTAAATAAAAAAATTGAATTTTTTTATCTTTAAAAAAACAATAAATTAAAAAAAAAATACTGGTATATTTAAAAAAAACTATAATTTTGTTAACAAAAAAAATCAACGTTTTAGATATATATATATATATATATATATATATATATATATATATATATATATATATATATATATATATATATATATATATATATATATATATATATATGCATATTTTTTCAAGTTCATATATACATATTTCTTATATTATAATATTCTTCAGTAAATTATAAAAAAATCCATTTTTATTTTACTAATCTATAAACGTAATAGTATAAGTACTTTATGCGATACAAATAAAATATAAAAAAACAAACAATGCTAGAACATTCAAAGCGTTTTCATCTCTTCGTGTCAAAACTTCCATATTCTCTTCAAATTTTCATTTTTCACATCTTTAATATTTTCCACAAATTCTTCCAAATCTATAAGAAAATTAAAAAAAAATTGATTAATGCACGTATAGTCACAAAATTCGCAAGAAAATTTAAAAAAAAATAATTAACGAAGAACACTCACACAAAATGCATGTGTGGATATGGACGTAATTCATATGTGATTCATTTGTTATTTACATGTAATTCATATGTGAATCATTTTTGATTTACATGTGAATCACATGTAATTCATATGTGATTCACTTGTGATTTACATGTGAATGACATTTAACTCATATATGGTTCACTTGTGATTTGCATATGAGTCATGTGTAATTCATATATAATTTACATATGAATCACATGTAATTCAAATGCTCAAAAGTTGATATGCATTGAACAAAAAAAATTCAAGTTAACCATTAACATGTGAATCACATGTAAGAGGGTGGGTCTAAAAAACCAATCCATATATAGAAATATACTTTAGTATTTCTTTTTTCTTATTTAGACATTGTACGTTGAAAGATCTGCCCAGTTATAATGGCGAAAATTACTTTGTATTTAGATAATATTGCTAAATATATTAGATTTTTCAAAATGCAATGTATTCGTAGGATGAAATTAAAGTAGGATGGTAGAATTGGATCGAAGTATGTACAAAAATAAGGATGTTATTTCTTGTATACTTGGAGCCAAATAGGTGATAAGATGAAGTTGACATAAATCGATGTTATTTCCTACATTTACCCTATATTTTCAACTAATTAAATCCAAAAATATGATAGAAACATCTAAATTGGTAATCAAACAAAAAAAATACTCCATCAGAACATAATCAAGAACAAGAGGTATTAGAATCAGAGCACGAATAGTTTTGCACATATTTATAACTGATGAAGATGATGTTTAAAATGTACTCTACGGTCTACACTGACTCTTGAGTGTTGATTCACATACCATAATAACAAGTAGAAATCATGATCGAAGTAAATTATCTGATAACAATCCATAATAACAATCTTAATTCTATAAATTGACCAATCATCATAAGAAGTAGAAATCTAAATCAAAGCAAGTAATTTACCATAAATCATAACAATATGAACTAATTGGTTTGTAATCGTGAAACTAGTAATTAACAGATCCAATCACGAGAAGGATCGAGTAAAGAGAATAACTAAAATGAAAATGAGGCTTTCATTGGTTGCTTGGTCAATTAGACCTTTTGATTTTGATTAAATGTTATTAGTGATGTTCTTTCCGTTATCCTATATCACTTTTACTACCACATAAAGCCCTTCAGACCAGCACATATTCAAAGTGCACATTTATAATAGTGATTTTGTTTGCCAAAACCTAGAAAAAAAACTCACCTTCTTTCGATCTTCAACAGAAAAAGAAGGAGGTTGTGTAATATGTGTAATCGGACGCAACACCACATTCACTAACTATGCCAGAACTTAGTTGCGATTAGAAGACAATGTAGAAGGAGAAGGGGGAGGTCGCCCATGATATGCAGGTGCAATCATTGATTTGAGCGATGGTTTTGATAAAGTTGATGCGACACCATTCGATGATCATCGATTTCTGGAGTTCTACAGTGGTGATGGTGTTGTTAAGACGAGAGATCGTTGATAGAAAGATGGTTAATTCTATATCTTGATGGAATTGTAGAGGAGCGGAGTCGATGCATTCCAAATCGGTCGGAGACGAGAGATCGACGAGGAACAATAACTCTAGATTTGGATGATGTGGTGTTGATTTTAGGGGAAACCGACAGGCTTGATGAGCGAATCATTGGTGGTGGGGGTGGAGATGAAGCGAAACAATATATGATCTGATGCTGGAGAAAAAGTTGATGAGAGGAATCATCGAAGAAGAAGGTCATTGTGAGGATGAGAACAGATCGTGGGTTTAAGAGAGAGAGAAAAAGGGATGCAATTCTAGTTTATAAGTATATTTACGATATAATTTAATTAAAATTTTGTTTCCTATAATACCTCTAGTTGGATTAATTAAGATATCATTCCTTCTTTTTTCTACTAATTTACAAAAACGCCACTTTGCATCTCGACCTTTTTTTGTTGATCTAACGTTCCATTTTTAGTTCTCGGAAAAGTATGAGCTCTCTCTCTCTCTCTCTCTCTCTCTATATATATATATATATATATATATATATATATATATATATATATATATATATATCTCCCTATTCTAATAAAAGAATAGGTTTAATCTCCTATTGACAAGTGTCATACAATTAGAACATCTCATTAATGTTATATATCCATTATCATGTCACTTGTCAACCTATTAATTATTTATTTCAAATTTCAAATTTAAAAATTTTTCACTCTAATTACATTAAACTAATAATTGATTTTTTTATTTAAATTTCAAATTTTAAATTTTCCCACTCTAATTATATTAAATTAATAACATTAGATTGAAAAATAAAATAAGTTTAATACATATTATAAGATGATATAACTTCATGTATTTATTTAAATCAACGATTATAATTTTATATAATTAAAAAAATTTATCTTAAATAACAATTTATTTAAAATAATTAATTAATAATTTTGATTTTTTATAAGAAAGTTTGATTAATTTTATAACCGTGGTTCTCACGGGTTTTATATATATATATATATATATATATATATATATATATATATATATATATATATATATATATATATGTTGTAAATTATTGAATGACACCAATAATTGGTGAATAGGTAAAAGATATCATGTCATACTATTTATATTACGTATGATAGGTAGTTTTGTTGTATATATATAACATGCTCTTGTAAGAATAATAGGTAACAATTTCACGAAAGATAAAATATCTGATATATTTCTAAATCTTCTTCTCCATCAAGTTTCTTTGCGTATGTTATTTTAGTTTATTTTTTAACATATCTTAATCACGTTGAATTTATAACACGTTATCAGCACGAAAGCTCTTATCAAGGTTATTAAACAAGTGGAAATCACATCTATCTTAATCAAGGTATGTATTACTTAGTAAAAACAATATTAATTATAAAAACCTCCATCATCTTAAATTAACAATAATACTAATGAATTAATAAAATTATACATTATGGACATTATGGACTACTAACCATTTTTTTTATTTCTTATACTAACATTTCTTTATGTATTCTAATTTTTATGCATACTAACATTTACATTATGCAACTAATTTTTATTTATGCAAACTAACATTTACATTATGCAACTAACTTTTATTTATGCAAACTAACATTTACATTATGCAACTAACTTTTATTTATGCATACTAACATTTAAATTATAGTTATTCATACATGTCAATGTTTATTTATATTTTAGATACTCTTATTAATTTTATTTAAACATTTACTAATATTTATTTATGTTTCTAATTATTAAAATTATACCAAGTAAGGTTATGTATTGGTTATAAGTGTTATTAGATGATTTATAGAATACATATACACACAACGAATATATATATATATATATATATATATATATATATATATATATATATATATATATATATATATATATATGTAACGGTTATAAACAGCAAAAACAACGGCTATATTTTTTTACTATAAATAAACATCTTTACCCTGTTTATTTTACCCACAACAAATATTTTCTCTTTTCTATCAAACAAATCAATTTCAAGAAATTAAGCTTCAAGATGATTCACCCTTTTGTGATAATCATGACTATGATAGTCATGTTACTTCTCATCCCAATTCTTAACATCAAAGATAATATGGAATTTCATCTACTTTTAGGCTTGTATACAATGTTAGCTTTACCGCTTCTTTTTTGTGTAATATTTATTGAAATAAATGGATTTTAATTTTAATTTTTTTTATTTTGTTTAAAATTTATAGTTACATTATGTCCAACATTGCAAAGCTCGAGTTTGCAGCACTTGAAGTTAGTGGAAAAACTATGTGTCATGGATGATAGATGTAAAAATGCATCTTGAGTCCATGGGAATCTCAAATGCTATATACGAATTTAATAATTGCTTGGCACAAGACAAAGCAAAAGCACAAGTTTTCCTTTGTAAGCATATTGATGAAATGTTGAGATTTGAATATCTTGATGTTACTGATCCAAGTATTCTCTGGAATCTTTTGAAAGAAAGATTTGATCATCAAAAGGAAGTTATACTTCCAAATGCTAGAAATGAATGGAGAACACTGAGGTTTCAAGACTTCAAGAAAGTGAATGAATACAACTCAGCTTTGTTCAGAATATGTTCACAACTCAAGTATTGTGGACAAGAAGTTACTGATGAAGATATGCTGGAGAAAACTTACTCCACATTTCATGCAACAAACATTACCTTGATGCAACAATATCGAATGCAAAAGTTCACAAGATATTCTGAACTAAATGCATGCCTGCTTGTTGCAGAGCAAAACAACGAGCTCTTGATGAAAAACCATGAATCTCGTCCAACAGGATCAGTAGCACTTCCTGAAGCAAATGCTACAAATACTGATGGTAATCAAAACAATACACGTGGACGAGGGCGTGGTCGTGGCCGAGGTCGAGGACGAGGTCGTGGCTATTTTAATCGAAACCAAAGCCATAATCAGAACCATAATTCTGGTCGTGGACAAGGTAATAATCGTGGTCGTGGCCAGAAAAGGAATAATTACCAAAATTCACAAAGAAACAATGTCCACACACAAGATAAGGCCAAAGTGGCAAGGCATGACACTGGGACATCACAAAAATCTGATGGTTCATGTTATAGATGTGGTAGCACGGGCCATTGGTCAAGGACCTGTCGCACACCTGCACATCTTTGTCAACTTTATCAAGAGTCCATTAAAGGAAAAGGAAAAGAAGAAAACCTCATTGATAATGTTGAATTCACTCCGCTAAATGTTGCTGATTTCTGCAATGACATGGAAGACATAAACTAAAAAGAAAATCTATTATTGTTCTAGTAAAACTGTTTTTCCTTCGTTTGTTTGATTTTTTTTTTGTGTAATGCCTTTCCTTCAATAAATGAACTTTCTTTTTAATAATAATTATTATTATGTTTATTCACTTATTATTCCTTTCATATGTGAAGTTTAATATGAATCCAACTGGAGCGCAACACCAAGAAAAGATTGGAGATCTTTGTATAGCAGATAGTGGTAGTACACATACTATTCTGAAATCAAAGAAATATTTTTCAAAATTAGTACCAACAAAAACAATCATACATACAATATCAGGTCCTGCAGACATGATAGAGGGAACCGGGAAAGCCCATTTTATGTTACCAAATGGTACAAGCTTTTGTATAGAAAATGCCTTATTTTCTCCAAAGTCTAATAGAAACTTATTAAGTTTCAATGACATATATTTCAAAGGATATGACACAAAGACTGTGACCATTGAAAATAAGAAATATATGTACATTATAGACAAAAATCGTGTGCTTGAAAAACTACCAACACTTGATTCCGGTCTGCATTATACATATATACATATGATTGAATCAAATATGGTAATCGAAAGAAAACATTGTGATCCTGGGACATTCAGTTTATGGCATGATAGGTTGGGCCACCCAGGATTAACAATGATGCGAAGGATAATTGAGAATACACATGGACATCCATTGAAGGACCAAAAGTTCCCTCAATCCAATAGCATAAAACCATGTACATCTTGTTCCCTTGGAAAGTTAATTATAAAACACTCTCCAATGAAAGTTGAAAGGGAATCGCCTAGATTTCTAGAAAGAATTCAAGGTGATATATGTGGACCGATTCACCCTCCATCTGGACCATTTAGATACTTTATGGTCTTAATAGATGCATCCAGCAAATGGTCTCATGTTTTCCTATTATCAACTCGTAATATGGCATTTGCAAAGTTTCTTGCCCAAATTATTAAATTAAGGGCACATTTCCCTGATTATACTATCAAAAGAGTGAGACTTGATAATGCTGGTGAATTTACTTCACAAGCATTTAATGAATATTGTATGTCTGTCGGAATTGTTGTTGAGCATCCAATTGCTCATGTACACACACAGAATGGTTTAGCTGAATCACTAATTAAACGTCTCCAGCTAATAGCTAGACCATTGATAATGAGAACTAAACTTCCTGTTTCTGTTTGGGGCCATGCAATCTTACATGCTGGATCATTGATACGCATGAGACCAAGTTCATATCATGTATATTCTCCACTACAACTTGCTTTCGGTCAAGAACCAAATATATCCCATTTGCGAATTTTTGGGTGTGCAGTATATGTCCCTATTGCACCACCTCAACGGACAAAAATGGGTCCTCAAAGAAGGTTGGGAATATATGTTGGTTATGAGTCAGTCTCTATTATAAGATATCTTCAACCATTAACAGGTGATGTTTTCACAGCACGCCTAGCAGATTGTCAATTTGATGAGGCAAATTTCCCATCATTAGGTGGAGAAAAGAAGATTATGGAAAAGGATGTGTCATGGCATGAGCCTTCTTTATCATATCTTGACCCTCGCACAAGGCAATGTGACATGGAAGTTCAAAAGATAATGCATTTCCAAGAAATGGCAAATTAATTACCTGATGCATTTACTGACACAAAAAGGGTGACTAAATCATATATACCAGCTGTCAATGTTCCAGCTCGAATTGACATTCCACAAGGACAATCTGATGATAAAGTCACTCAAGAGTCTAAAACACGCCTGAAGCGTGGAAGGCCATTTGGTTCTAAGGATAAGAACCCACGAAAAAGAAGAGGAGCAGAAAATGCACTAGATCATGAGGAAAGTGTTCCTGGAGAAACACGAATTATTCAAATTCCCCCAGGAAAAGAGAATGATGCACAAAATTATGGTCAACCAAATAGAATATGTGACCAAAATGAAACTGATAGTATAAGTGCAATATTTTCTTATTCACTTGCATGTGATATTATGAATGATGATCCTGAACCACAATCTGTCATTGAATGTCAAAGAAGAAATGATTGGGCTAAATGGAAGGAAGCTATGCAAGTTGAATTAAATTCTCTTAACAAGAGAAAGGTTTTTGGGAACATTATCCTCACACCTGAAGTTGTGAAACCATTAGGATATAGATGGATCTTCGTACGAAAAAGAAATGAGAAAGAAGAAATTGTAAGATACAAGGCCAGACTTGTTGCTCAAGGTTTCTCTCAAAGACCTGGAATTGATTATGAAGAAACTTATTCACCGGTAATGGATGCAACCACTTTCAGATATTTAATCAGTTTGGAAGTATCTAAAAATTTAGAGATGCGTCTTATGGATGTTGTTACAGCTTACCTGTATGGATCACTTGATAGTGATATCTATATGAAAATCCCTGAAGGATTTAAAATGCCTAAAGCGTTAAGTACAAACCCCAAAGAAATGTATTCTATAAAATTACAAAGATCTTTGTATGGTTTAAAGCAATCTGGGCGCATGTGGTACAATCGTTTAAGCGATTATCTGACAAGTAAAGGTTATAAAAATAACACTATTTGTCCATGTGTATTTATTAAAAAAAACAACATCTGGATATGTGATCATAGCAGTCTATGTTGATGATCTGAACATCATTGGAATGAATAAAGAAATCCTTGAAGTGATTGAACTTTTAAAGAAAGAATTTGAAATGAAAGATCTTGGAAAAACCAAATATTGTCTTGGTTTACAGATTGAACATATGCCTAACGGAATATTTGTGCATCAATCAAATTACACAGAAAGGGTCTTGAAACGTTTCAATATGGACAATGCAAATCCTTTAAGCACTCCAATGGTTGTTAGATCATTAAATATTGACAAGGATCCATTTCGTCCATGCGAAGAAAATGAAGAAGTCCTTGGTTCAGAAGTGCCATATCTAAATGCAATTGGAGCTCTTATGTATCTTACTAATTGTACTAGACCTGACATTTCTTTCGCTATAAACTTGCTAGCAAGATTTAGTTCAGCCCCAACAAAAAGACAGTGGAATGGAATCAAACATATTTTTCGATACCTTCGAGGAACTAGTGATTTAGGGTTATTTTACCCTAACAATTCAAAACAAGGCTTGATTGGTTATGCAGATGCAGGTTATTTGTCCGATCCTCATAAAGCTAGATCTCAAACTGGATACGTATTCATGAATGGAGGTACTGCAATTTCCTGGCGTTCTCAAAAGCAAACACTTGTTGCCACATCCTCAAATCATGCTGAAGTGATTGCACTAAATGAAGCTAGTAGAGAATGTACATGGTTGAGATCGATGACACAACTAGTTTTAACTTCATGTGGACTTGAAAAAGACATAGGTCCAACTTTGATATATGAAGATAACTCAGCATGCGTCACTCAAATGAAAGAAGGATATATCAAGAGCGACAAGACAAAACATATACCTCCAAAGTTTTTTAAGTACACTCAAGAGCTTATAAAGAATCATCAAGTTGAAATCAAATATGTTCAATCCAGCAACAATGTAGCAGACCTTTTTACGAAGGCACTTTCTACTGCAACTTTCAGGAAACATGTACATGGCATTGGAATGCGACATGTGCATAGAATATAATGTAACAGATGTCTAAATAAGGGGGAGTCAACTATACACTACACTCTTTTTCCCTTCGCTAAAGTTTTTTTCCCACTGGGTTTTCTTTAGCAAGGTTTTTAATGAGGCAGTACTTCAAAACTGAACTCTAAATTAGAAATGGTGTCATCCAAGGGGAAGTGTTGTAAATTATTGAATGACACCAATAATTGGTGAATTGGTAAAAGATATCATGTCATACTATTTATATTACGTATGATAGGTAGTTTTGTTGTATATATATAACATGCTCTTGTAAGAATAATAGGTAACAATTTCACGAAAGATCAAATATCTGATATCTTTCTAAATCTTCTTCTCCATCAAGTTTCTTTACGTATGTTATTTTAGTTTATTTTTTAACATATCTTAGAATTATATATATATATATATATATATATATATATATATATATATATATATATATATAACATGAGATAAGGTACCCACCATCATGACATATGCACTCTTTGCCCATATATTGCAACCCATTCCTTTCTTATCTTCATTCCCTTAGACAGAGAATCTAGAGAGATATGGGGCGAGCAATTTTAGCATGGCTCATACTACTGAGCCTTGCAATATGCCCAATAAAATCGAATACCATTTTCCTCTACAAATCATGCAACAAAACATTGTACCCTCAGCTTTGTTACGTGTACCTCTCGCCTTACTTATCACGCATCGGAACCAGTCCAAGACTCTTGGCGCAGACCGCACTTGCAGCAACCCTCAGCGCCACTCGCTCAACTTCTCGAAATCTGACCACTTATTCAAGAACCCACAAGATAACTAAGAGGGAATCAGGTGCCCTAAAAGATTGTCTTGAAGAGATAAGTGATTCAGCATATGAGCTCCATATATCCATGGTGGAAATGGGAAAGGTTCGATCTGGATCTGACTTTCTGTTTAACATGAACAGTATAGAAACTTGGGTCAGTGCTGCTTTGACAGATGATGACACATGTACGGATGGTTTTTCGGCTAAAAGTATGAACGGAGAGTTAAAGAACGTGGTTCGTAAACAGGTTCTGAATATTGCGCATTTGGCTAGCATCGCACTCTCTTTTGTTAATAATTATGCAAAGGGTTAAACATCGGTTGAAAATATTTATAGTCGAGTTTATATACGTGCTCTTTTTTGAGGAAATTATTAGTCAATGGATCTTGTCAATAATTTATCCAAGATGTATTATATGTTTGTGCCTTTTTTTACATTGGTTTTGTTTGCTTGATAGAAACTTTTAGCTACAAATGGAACTATGGTTTTCAAGACGAAATGGAGATATAAACACTCGATGTTATGACAAATTTATGATGTAATTCACATTGTCTTTGTTGTGAAAATATATTTCACGTAAAGTACAATAATTATAGTAATTAATATGTTGAATAAATGGGCTAATAAAATGTATAGAACAAGAGAATTGTACTTCGCAAAATATATAAGGGACAAAGCCATAAAGAAAATTTGACATATTTACATAATAGATTATATCATTTTAAAATTTGAATTTTTTCCCGTGAGTTAAATAGTATCATAAATTTTGAATCAAAGTAAAAACGATTAAACAGGTTTCAGCATGTTAAGAATCAAACAGAATGTTTTTACATATTTATAAGTTTTAAAAATAATTTGTTTAAAAACTTTATATAATTATAGTATGGATTTTTAACTATATAATATTGATGTCTATTTAGAGTGATTGTGACACATTGGTTGTCGTTTTGGGGCAATAATGTTGTGGGGCATGGCTTTCCCAACTTCACATTCATAAAATAAATGTGCATTCTACTGTTTGGTGAAGAATATAAAATATTAATTTGAAATTGTTAAATATCATTACCTTGTTATACTTGTTTCATAAGAAAATTTATGTGTAATTGATCATGAAAACAATTAATAACGTCAAAAAAAAGTTTGTAATAATCATGCTACAAGTATACGTATTATCCAATCTGCCAATCAAATTTTGTATGTAATAGTAGATGACGAACTAAATGCTAAAGCCGTTAATATGATGTTTTCTTGACTTAATGGACTTAATATGAACAATACTTAATGAATTTAGATATATATGATCGTTTCTTTTATATGTAAGGTATAAAACATGTTTTAATAGGTTAAGGGGTTGTTTGTTTAACCTCTTAATGGTTCCATTAAAAGGTTTAGTCATTCAAAGTGTTTGTTTCACCTCTTGACTAGCTTTGAATCTGTCAGTTCCACCTCTAAATGTGTTCATTTGAATACAAGTTTGAATGAAAAACAAGATTCAAAGTGTTTGTTACCAATATGTGCAATGTATTTTATTTTATTATCAATAGTAGCAACATACACTGAAAATAGCATTCTACTTACATCTCTATTGCCTTATTGATGTTACATCTCACTTATATTATGATTGGATTGATAGATTTATTAAAGTATATAATGTCCTAATAAAATAAAGAAATGAAATTACTAACTCAAGGTCATACAATAAGTCCCTTCATCCAATTATTCATTTATCTTTTTTTACTCCAAGTATGCTTTCAGCTTTATCTATAATTAATGGATAGCAACATGACTCCAAGTACGCTTTCAGTATAATTAATGGATAGCAGCATGATGTTCATAACAAATAGTCAGAAAACAAATCCTAATTCCTTACATACTTTTTTTAGAAATGAGTTAATTGACAAGCATATCAAAATACCCACGGATGACTATCTTTAATGATCCTTTTATGCGTTTCCTTTAACAATAAAAATCATATCATGATAAGATTTGTTTAAATTTTATACTTTCTAAGATAATGTAAAATAAAATATGTTATATTTACAAAGTAGTTTAACAATAAATTTAAAAGAATAGTACAAAATTGGTCCTTACAGAACATTGTGTTTTGAGGTGTGGTGTGCAAACAAAATGAGAATTTAAAAAAGTACAACTAATTAGTTAAATTTAACAAGCGATAAACCAAAACCAGTACAAAATAATAGAGGTGACAGTTCATGATATGACATGACAAAAATACACGACATAAAATGAAATTGAGACTAAATTGAAATTCAAATTTGTGTCCATGTCGTGATCGTGTCAAGTATAAAAAACACAACATCATAGTGTGTCGTGTTGTGTTTGTGTTCAATATTCAACACGCAACTGACACGATTTTAACATATGATTGTTGTTTTTTTCATTTTGTCATATTTTGTGAGATTAATTTTGAACTACATAAATTAACTAAATGTTTGTTTTATTTTATAGTTTTCATGTTTGTCGTTTTTATCATGTTTTAATTGAGTCGTTTTCATATTAGTAAAACAAATACGGCATCCTATCGTGTAAAAACACAACACAACTCTCCGATTTATCACCGCTAAAAAAAATAATTACGAAAATTACAAAGCTATTCCTTTTGGGACGTAAAACCAAAAAAAAAATGAGGGCCAGTATTGAAATTTACTCATTTTTGCAAAAACTAACAAGGAAACTATACCTGTCACTGCATTTGTCGACTTCTTCCCCCGTTTTCAATGACACCCCCTAGACCAAAATCGGAAAAAATAAAAAAATAATAATAATAATAAAAGGTTAGTTCAGATATACATACAAAATCACTTCTCTGATAATGATCTTTTTTTATCATTAGACATTTTAGAATAGAGTAAACAATGAGTATTAAACAAAAAGTATTCGGCCTTATACGAATAGTACATATTCTAAATACTTTACCATTGAGCCACTGATTGAGGACAAATTCCATTCCAATTTGGTGAACTTTTCTTGGCCACTCTTGAGATCCCTGTTTGCGTTCTCCAAGTCAACTACGGTCTAAATAGATAAAAGATCAAAGATAAAAAAAATTCATAGGATCAATAAAAACATTGGTTTATTCCAAAAAAGTAATTTCGTATCGTGTTTCTAAAACTACATTTTTTTTTCTCAAAATAAACCCACAAAACAGGAAGATTAAAAAAAATAAAAAAGACAAAGTATACGGTCTTTATGAAATAAACTATAAAAACAAAATAAGAAAATAAAATAGATATTACCTAAAGCAATAGACTACTCGAATTCAGTAGGTACCACATCCGTGTCCTTCTGAAATTTCTTCATTGAAGACTTGAAGTGTACGTTTTGTGAGATCTAACTAATCAACAAAAAAAATTCGACCCAACAGAAGATAATGTTGATGTGGAGCTATAATATCTTCGATCAAAATCCTTGTATGTTTGATCATTAAAAGAAAAAAGCTCTAGGAATCATGTAATAAGTTCAACTAAAGTGATATAACTGGAATGTCATGGTCATCAATATTAAGATATAACTTCTATCTACTCCTATTTAACACGCATGTATTTTTACTTTGTCAAATATTGTTTCCATGTATCTCTCTGTAGTTAGTTGTAACTCTATTGTATATATATCCTAGATGTATTTCCTCTGTAATCAATTCAATCAAATACAAATGTAATTCCCACGTATCTCTTCTTCTTCTTCTTCTTCTTTTATTCTTTATATGGTATCAAAGTCTGGTTCTGTACACACCACACCCACAAACTCACCACCTGACTCTCCAGAACGAATGGGGACCAACATTGATTCATCCTCTTCCTCACTCACCGCCAACACAATTCTGAAGGACATCACCATTGTCAATTTCCTAGCAACCCTAAAATTGACATCCACCAACTATCTTGGGTGGAAAACACAAATCAAAGCAATATTGCATGGTCTAGATCTATATTGATTCATTAATGGCTCACATCTAGCACCAACTCCAACAATCGACATTGATGGCACAACCACTCTGCACGTCGACTACCAAAAATGGTCCAGGCAAGATCGTCTTCTCTTTGGAGCCCTAGTCGGAACCATATCACCAAAAATTGTTCCACTGGTGACAAATGCTTCGTCTTCTCGAGAAACATGGCAAATCCTAGCCAATACATATGCATCTCCATCGCAAGGGCATATCAAACAATAACAATACCGCCTAAAGCAACTAACCAAAACCGCAAATCAAACTATCATCGATTACATGCATAATGTCAAAACTGTTGTTGATAAGCTTGCAATTCTTGGACAGAAACTTGATCAGGAAGATATCATCGATGTAGTTGTTAATGGGTTAGATCAATCCACTTACAAATCCATTCTTGATGCCATCCACGCAAGAGATTCCCCCATATATTTTAATGAATTACATGAAAAACTAATAAATCATGATTTAGCTCTTGCTCAACGGGTACCTGCCATTAGGATTCATCAGCCAGCCACTGTCTTTTACACTAATCACCAGCCAAACAAGAAGTTATGGCCTCCTCGATAGTAAACTACAACTCCTTACACCCTGGAAGCAAGTCTCTCAGGTCCCTCAAGTCAATATTCAACGCCTATTTTGGGAAAATGTCAATGGTGCCACCAAAAATGACATTCCTTAAGCAATTGTTCAACATTTAAAAAGTCCTTTCCATATGCTTCTACTCCTCCTTATCACAATATGAAGGTCCAATATGCCCAAGCTCATGTCATGAGTCATGTTACTGCATCTACACCAATCAAAGAAAACTAGCTCGTCAACAGTGGAGCAAGTTTTCATGCAACCAATGATCTAAATAACCTCACAACTCATGCACCATACGATGGAACCGAAGAATTGGTCATTGGTGACTATAACACCCAGATCCCGAGGTACTTCATATTTTTAATTTTTGGCATTTTAGGGTTTGCCACGACATGGTGGAGGAACCATGACGTGTCAAATCAAGATAAGATTGTGGGTTCATTTAAGCCACCACGACGTGGCAATATATGGCCACGGCGTGGCAGCTGGTAATTAACAAACCCTATTTTTTGGGTTTTGCTCCATATTTGAAGAAATAAGGAGGCTAGGGTTTCCTTACCCTCATCCTCCATCAGCCTCCTTAAGACCTAAGAAACCCTAATCCTCGTTCTCCTTTATTTAAGCCATTTTTGGTGTCCTTGGAAGCCATTGAAGAAAGAAAGAAGAAAAAGTACTTAAGATTCAGCAAGAAAGTCCTTACCATTTGTTGTAGCACTCTTCTGGACCTTTGTAAGTGTCCAAGACTTGATTTTTATCATGATAGGTTGCTAGATCTTGAATTTTGTTCTTAAATCTTCATGTTCTTGTTGATTGGATTGGTGATATTTCGTAAAATTTGCAAGTTTATGAATCTTCAAGCCATTGAGGGTATTTAGTGCTTTGGATCTAGATTAGTAATGAGTTTTGGTGTCATGCATGGATTTTTTTTTGCCATAAAACCTCTTTTTTACCTAATGGGAGTTCAAGACATGCATTGGACATGCATGTTTGGAAAGAATGGATTTTTATGTTATTTGTGATGCTAGAAACCTTTCTGGAAGTGTTGGACTAGAGATCTTCAAGATTAAGTGCTTATTTGTTTAAACCAAGTTGTGGTTTCCCTCTTTTGGACCTAGGAGTGAGATCTCTATCTCTTGGAGAGTCTAAAGGGATAAATTTGGAAACCTAATCCACTTGGACCATAGAATGGACCAGATCTAAGCTCTAGAAACCTTACAATCGAAGAAAACAGCTTAACCCATTAAGTTGTTAAGAGCCCAGTGCCTATGGTGTGGCCTTAGGTCGCCATGGCGTGGCGACTGGGCTAAGGCTCTTCTGTTTTCTTGATTAGCGGAAACGGCATGGCGACCAGCTAAAGGTTGACTTTTGACCATTGACTTTGACCAAGTTTGACTTAAGGGAATTTTGGGTAATTTGTATAATAGTATGAGTTTGGATCCCTGTTAGTTGAATAGGTGATCTGTAGAGGCAGCATTTGGAGTAGTGATCTATTCAGCTATTTTATAGTCTATAAGGTGAGTTTTCCTCACTGTACTTATAGTTCGAAGACACTAGTCCCGACCCACTAGGCTATGTATCCTAGTATAGGATGTTGCTATTTTGTAGTGATCTGTTAGATATGCATGATTATATGTTTGTTGGTATGTGTTTTATCTGTTACATATGTTGACATAGTACGGTTAGGTTGAGGCAATATTCCTATGTATGGAAGCCAACAAACCTGCGAGCAAGCCAGACATAAGTTGTGGGCCGGAAAGGCAAGCCAGACTTATGATGTAGGCTCGGGAGCAATCCAGACATAAGTTGTGGGCCACGTAGGCGAACCATAATCATGTTATGGGCATAAGAGTAATCCAATCTGATGAATGTGGACCCAGTATACATGTTGTTATATGTTGTGTGGTGGTATTTAGTAGAACTCACTAATCTTTGGCTTACAATTTGATATTTATGGTTTCAGGTACTTCAGAGGACAAGTAAAAGGCAAAGGCTTCATCGTGTACATCATCGAGGATTCTATGTGTTTTGATGATTTTGGGATACTCTGATTCTTGATAATGATTTTTGGGAACTTGTTTTGTAAACTTATGGATTTTTGGATGGGTTTTAAAAATGAAAACTTTGCCTTGATTTTTAGGATGTTACAAGTTGGTATCAGAGCCCTAGTTTGAGATAATTGGATGAACATTTATGTAAATCTAGACTTAAACTAAGGATCTGCAAAAGTTTCCAAATTATTTTCAAAACTGTTTTCAAAAAATAACCAAGGAGGTATGAGATGTGTCCGATCAGTCGGTGCAAGAAAGTATTCTCCAAGATATCCACACTGTTATTTGCTTATGATGGTTATGATAGAATTTCATGCTACTTGTAGGCTAGGGATCTTTAGTAATTACATGATATAATTTCCAAAATTATAATGCATGGTATCCTATGAGATTTTCTTGTATGCTAGATGGAATTGACATCAATATTGTAGTTTCTTAGTGTATGCACCATAATGGTACATAACTAAGATTTTATAGCCTGAGAATGTTTCGTTTAGCCTTATTTCATGTTCCTTGTTTGGTTATGGGCTTAGGGTAGAATTAAGTATTCAATTGTCTATGGAATCTAACGTTGTGTATGATTAGCATGCACGAGTAACTATAGGGTTGGTGGAAGTTCCATGAGTGAGTGTAGTTTATAGCAGACCAACGTGAGGAAGGATTAGCCACTCTTTGGAAATGTACAGGGTGTATGTGTACCCTAGATGTGTGGTATGACGATCAGGTGGTCTGTGACGACCCCTTTGATATGAATACAAGTAGGTGTAGGAGGTAGTTGTTGGATTAGTGTCTAAGCCCGTAACTATATTTGGTAAGTACTTGACCCGATTGTACATGGTCCTTTTAGGTTGCCTTCACCATAACAACTTGACAAGGTGACTCATGGAGAGAGAGAAGATATTATGGTTTATTAATATATTATAATAATAATATATTAAAAGAGAGATCATATTATTTAATTAATATTAGTCATAAATTAATTAGGAATTAATTTGGTGACTAAAAGAGATTAATTGAATAAAGGGGACTTAAACTGTCAAATGTTTGATAATTGAATTTTGGGCTTGGAAACCTAATGGATTAAAGGAATGAACGAAATTATGATGAGAGCCCATCATATTTTCGTCCATGGCCTGTATTCCAGAAGGTTCCATGGGTTGCTTAGAGTTTAAGTTGTCCATTAGGCTTTTGACTGAAACCCTAGCTTCCTACAGTATAAATAGGACCCTATGCATGCAATTTTAGGTACTTGCTTTCTAAGAACCCTAGAGCCAACTCTGTGTGCCTCCTCCCTCTCTCAAATACTACCCTCTTGCTTGTTGGTGTTTGTAAGCCATTAGAGAAGTTACACTTGTGACTCTAAGCTCAAGGAAGAAGAAAGATCAAGAGTTCTTGAAGAAGTAATCACCTAGAACTCATTAATTACATTAGTTTTGTAATATGTATGCTAGATATAGGGTTATAAATCTTGGATGAATTGCATGTACAATAGAGAAACCTAGATCCAAGTATTAGGGTTTGCATGTGCACATAGGAAAGTTCTTTTGTGTAAAACCCATCAGTGGTATCAAAGCTATGTTTGATTTCTATTGTATTGATGCCTTGTTTATTCTTTCAAGATTTAAATTCGAGTTTTGTGTTATCTGCCTGACGAACTTGGCGAGTCCCAATGTGGGCTCGACAAGTAGAATGAACTCGACGAGTCCATAAGGGGACTCAGCGAGTCGGAGCATCAAACAGAGGGATTTTCGGGATTTCTTGTTGTTTTGCTTAAGGATACTTACCTAAATCGTTTTAGTTTAATAAAATCCGAATTTTATTACTTTTTTGTCAATATCCTTAACAAAACAAAAGATAAATACCAATTATTTGAATGATAAATTCCTTATTTAATAATATTTAATTATTTGAATTTATTTGGTGAATTATCTTGTAAATAATCTTGATTAGGTCAAATTAGATAATCATTAAATTAATTGTTTAATTTAAAATTATTTGCTATTTGATCCTTTGTGTTTTGAAATGTTCAAAACTTGTCCTCAAGTTTTGAAATTTAAATTTTGTGATTAAAATGTTTAGTTTGAACTATTTAAATTTCAAACCCTAGAATTTTACAAGTTTAAAATTCAATATTATACTTTATAATATTATAAGATTAATATGTATATATGTATAACCTAAAATGCTAGTCTTACCGTTAGTAGACCTCATTCACGAAGCCAATCTCTAAGGGGGTATAAGGTTATGGCCTATAAAATGGCCATTTAATGGGTGTCCACTCTCACCCACCGCTTCCTTGATTGGTGGAGGGTCGTTAGCCGAACGGGTAGGATAGGGAAACCCTTTCTCATTAATAAGTATAATGAATTATAAAAGTAACTAAATGTTTTTACAAAAAAAATCCAATCTTAGTTACTTTAGGAAAAGTGAATTGATGCAATTCCATGAAATTACACTTTGTATCCTTGCTAAGACGTTAGTGGAGCGTGTGTGGTTAACCGACACACTAATTGGGTCTAAGCAAAGGTAGCAAAGGGTGACTCAATGTTTGTCATAGTTTGATGGAGCGTGTGTGGTTAACCAGAACATCGAATAGGTGACTGTAACAATGAGGGCACCATGTACATTTGCATGGTTATTCACACCCGCTTTGTGATCCTTGGCATCCTAGTCACAAACTTGAGGGGCATATCGAGATTTAAATATGTCATTGAAAAGTTCAATGAATCTCCAAAAGATCTAGGAGTTTTCAATACATTTAAAACTTAATCTTCTTTTCGTTTTTCATGGTGGAGAATTAGTGAATCGCCATTCACTTACCTTCAAATTATTTGAATGTTAGATTACGAAATCCCTCTTCTAATATGTAAATAATGTTGTTGGATCCTAGCCCTAATTTCTCATTTGGGTTTTAATTAGGGATTCATTTCTAATCAAACTTTGTTCTTTTCTTTTTCAGATGTTGAACATGAACAACAACAATGTTTCTGGCTCGATTTCCTCCGGCTCATTCTCACTCATGAACTTGTGTGGGAGGGTGATATTCGATGGAAACAATTTCAACGGTTGGATCCGTAACATAAGAATGGTCACCCGTTATGAGGACAAAGAGTATGTCCTTGATAAGGAGTTGAAGGAGATCAACATGAACATTGTTACTCCCGAAGAGATCGTTGCCTTTGAGGCCCACAAGAATGACACCACGAAAGTCCATTGCATCATGCTAGCGACAATGACTTCCGAACTCCAAAAGTCCTATGAGGACATGTATCCCTATGAGATGCATCAAGACTTGTTGGACTGGTACCACCAAAGTGCAAGGCAAGAGAGGTATGAGATCATCACTTTGATGATCACTACCCGAATGGGTAATGGAGAGTCCCTTACCGCTCATCTACAAAAGATGCAGAGATATGTTGATCGTCTTCTAAAGTTGAATGTTAACTTTGATGAATAGTTGGCGATTGACATCATCCTTCACTCCCTGCTACAACCAGTTCCGAATGACCTACCATATGAATAAGGAAGAGGTCACCTTGAGTAAGCTGCAAGGCTTGCGTAGGATTGCTAAGAGCAATCTCAAGGATAAGTATGTTGCATCAACTCCCGCTCCAACCGTTGCCCATGTTTTGGCTATTGGGCGAGGGAAGGGTAAGAAGAGGAAGGCACCCTCAAAGAGCCACCACAAGGGTAAATCCCAAGATGGTACCTCTTATAGTGGAACCAAAATTGGTTCTGCTAAACCCAACTCTAACCCAAAGGAGGTAGAGTGCCACTACTGTCACAAAATAGGGCATTGGAAGAGAAGCTGCCCAGAATATCTGCAGGCCATCAAGGATGGAAAGATCAAGCCATCCTACGCAGGTATTTACACAATTAAATCTAATAATTCATCACATTCCATTTCTTAGGTACTTGATACAGGATGTGGTTTTCACATTTGTTCTGATTTGCAAGGCCCAAGAAGAGATAGGGATGTGGAGCATAGGAAGATAAATTTGATCATGGGGAATAGAAGATCATCGCCTGTCACCAAGATCGGAATTTACTCTTTAATGCTCAGTAGTGGATTAGGATTAGATTTAGACAATTGTTGTTATTCGCCAGATATGGCAAGAAACATCATTTCATTTCATGGTTTATATAGACAAGGTTTTAGATATTCATTTGATAATGAAAAGGGTTCTATTAATGCTTATCTTAATGGTGTATTTTATTTTGAAGCATTGTCTTGTAATGGAATATATGAAACTGTGATGGTTTTAGATAACTTAGGAAATGATGTGTTGTGTATTGATTCATCCAATGGTTTGGATAAAGCATGCTTGTGGCTGTTGGATTAGTGTCTAAGTCCATAACTATTTTGGTATGTACTTGACCCGATGGTGCATGGTCCTTTTGGGTTGCCTTCACCAAAGCAACTTGATAGGATGAATTATGGAGAGAAATGATTAATTATGATTTATTAATATATTATGAGAATAATATATTAAAGGAGAAATCATATTAGTTAATTAATATTAGTCAAGAATTAATTGATAATTAATTTTGTGGCTAAAAGAGATTAATTAAACTTAAAGGACTGGAACTGTAATTATAAGATAATTACATTTGGACTATGGATCACCTTGGAATAATAGGTTGGACGAATTCCATGGGGAAACCCATTAGAAATCGTCCAAGGGTTATACTAAAAGGGTCCATGGGCTGCTTAGGGCTTAAGCAGTCAGATTAGGGTTTTTTAGTTGAAAACCCCAATAGCCTACATGTACATATAGCACCCTTAAGCCCCAAAAACGTGGCTAAGAGTTCCTCTAGGGTTTCTAGGCGTTTTTGGTCAGCTCCTCTCTCCTTGCTCTTCATCCTCTTGCTCTTGGTGTTTGTGAGTCATTAGAGGAGTGACAATTATGACTCTAAGCTTTCTAAAGTCATTACAAGGTGGATTTAAGATTTTTATTGCCATATAACAATCAAAGGTAATTCTCTAAACCCTAATTTCAGTTTATAATATGTTAGATCTAAGATTGTAAGTCTTGGATACATTGCATGTACAATAGAGAAACCTAGATCCAAGCATTAGGGTTTGCATGAGCACATAGGATGTTCTTATGGCTAAAACACATCAGTGGCATTGTCGTCTTGGACATGTCGACAAGAAACGCATAGACCAACTCCAAAAGGATGGAGACCTTAGGGACAATGACGTGTGCGAGTCTTGTTTACTTGGAAAGATGACCAAGTCACCCTTGGCACTTGTGAAAGGGGTAAGGGTCTATTGGATCTCATACACACTGATGTGTGTGGGCCCTTTAGATCAACCACAAGGGATGCGAGCAGCTTCTATGTGACTTTTATTGTTTCAGGTATCATCAGTCATCATGGGAAGGAAAAGGTGTGACTATACACATTCATCAACAATAATGAAGACTCTATGCTTTAATGTTTCTCCGATTTTTTATAAATGTATTTGGAATAAACATTTTCCTTCATAATGGATTTATAATTAGGAGGTTTTACGTAAACAAAAATGAAAATTTTTGGTTGTCAAAAAGGGTTGTTACATGATTGATGAGCAAATGTGGGAGTTCATCTCGTCGAAGATAACATGTGGTATTTCAGAGCAGACTCCAATGATCTTCGGTTCGGTTAAAGAGGGGATCATAGAGATTTTGGACGAGTGTCTGGGCGTGTACCGCACTAGGATTATGGAGTTGTTGGATAAGCGACTCGGGGCCCTTCGAGCCGAGATCACGGCAGGACAATTGGGAGCACAGACTCCCTTATTTCGAGAGAGGGCTTTGTCGGTTCTGCAGTATGTGGCGGACGAGAGAATGAAGAAGGCAAGGTATCATGATATGTTGAAGGACGACACTAGTGATCTTGTGAGCTTGTCAGGGTGCAATACCCTAAATAATATGACTGCTAGATCCTAAGAGCGGGATATTGATTGGGAGCACCTCGGGATGAGGAAGGCAGAACAGATTTAGACAGCAGTGGGACAGGCAAAGAGGCCCATGACTCATGATTCGTGTTTAGGAGGCCAGTAGGGTCGGGGCTATTGTTCTAAGTGTGGGAGGCTATCGGGAAATAGGGAGCGGATGTTTTAGTTGCGGACAGATGGGTCATTTCAGTAGGGATTGCCCTCGAGGATCAGTTCTGATATGTTTTCACTGCAACCAAGTGGGCCACAAGAAGGTCGATTGACTGGAGTTGATGAGGGGAGCAGTGAGGGTACCTGTTCTATCCACTCTGATGATTTCTAATGGTTGCAAGGGCAGCGTGGAGGTTCTTATGGTGAAGATTCGAGCGTTGCAGTTGCAGGACAAGGAGATCCAAGTTCCACTAGTTGACACTACAGGTGTGAGTTGTACTCTTTCCGTCATAGTCGTATTAAATGTGTTTATGATTGTATGTTTTTGTATGAGATGCTATGTTCCATATATCTAAGTCTCCATCTAGAAATTAGAGTTTTCTTCATGATGATATTGAGAATCTTCATATGTCATTTTATATGCTGGGACTCGTGTTTAGAAGAAGATTATGTATACCGCTTAAGAGACCAGCAGTCGATCCGACATTTGGTGGTATTAGCAAGAATTCAAGGAATCCACAAGGTGGGCATGTTGGGTTTGAATGTAGGACGTGTAGGGGTTTTCATGGTTTCGAGGTAGTATAGAATTAGTTTGGTCATGTGATTAAGAACGTTAGTTGTCAAGTTCATACTTTCGAAGTTGGGTCAGTTGTAGGTACGCATGGGAATCGTTCTAGTGCAAGTAGGATGTTGAACGGGTTGGGTACCTATTTCAATAGTTGAGAATTTGTTCTTTATCAACCGATAAAGTCGTCGAGGACTTGTAGTGGATTTAGTGGAAGGTGCTTGGGGATGTTGAGTTCATTGAGATGTTGGGGTATATTCATCTAGTTATGGGATGTGTATGTGTGTGTTTTCTAGGATTGGAGGGTTAGGGAATGCTAGTTCTTGAGAGCTCAGGTCGTCGACAGATTCGAATAGTAAGGTTATGGGATGGTTTGGAAATCCATCAATGTTATGGTTGGGGGAGTGCAATTGAATCCAAGTGGGGGAGAAACGTTGGGATTATTGGGAATAAATCTAGGTGCGAAACAAGGAATAACTTTTTTTACCATGGGCAAGTGGATGGATAGTTCTAATTATGGTGACCAAGATTTGCACAGGAAGGAGAGTTCAAGTTATCTTTTCCGAATATGTGAAACATCAGTCATGGCGTATAAAGGAGATGTGAGCAGCTACAGGTGGAGGAATTTGTGTTAGAGCCTCTCTATATGTTCTTGTCTGATGAAAGCTTTAGGGTTCGAAGCATAACTTGAACACCTGGTTAGGATACATTCGATATGGGTTTAACCCATTTTTTATCATGGATGGTGTGGTAGATGGTCATTAAGACCATGGGTTGGGTCCATGGCAGTACGTGAGTGTTGCAAGACTACGGGATAGACATAGCATACACAAGGATGATAGGCTGTCAGGAAAGTGTTATAGTATGCTTCGGGATTGTAGCATTCACCGGAATGAAGAACGTCATTGTAGAAGAAGTCAGCTGGGCTGAGGAAAGATTAGCACATGCCTGGGTCGAGGCAGACAATATTGATGGAGGACCACTCCTTGAGTAGTATGAGGATCGTTGGATCTAAGGCGATGTGAGGCCTGCTTGATTGAATAGTTTGGGTGAGATCCAGTGGAATTGGCTTGAGTAAGGTATTGGGTCTCGTTTAGAGTGAGATAACTTTAGGGTCATTGGTTGGCATCCATGTGGTGGTTAGGTAGGAGTAACCCTTATTAGTTAGACTCTTAGTATGAGTCTTGTGGAGGGACCAAGTGTGAGACTGTCAGTCTCTATGGTGGATTGGGAATTTTATATTTCAGTTCAGTAGAAGGTCATAGTGGAGTCGGAAGATTTCGGATAGAATGCAATTGTAAATCTTTGGATTTCAGGATGGGAGTTATGTTTTCGGTTGACATAAGGGGGACGAGACTCATGTTGAGAGTCACCTTTGTTTATATGAAAGATCTTTTCAACAGTAAGATACGGTTAGGATTCTGTCTGCCAGAAGTGTCATCTGGATGATTTACGACCTGAAGGATCCTTTTCAAGTATGAATTGCTGAGGTAGGTCCTATTGATAGTATTTTAGAATGGTTTTGTATGTTGGAAAGTCCGATAAGGTATTGGATTCTTGAGTTTGAGCTAAGTAGTGTTGGATGTCCTTCATTAGTTAAGGTTAGTGGGAGCAAGCATTAGTTTGTCAGAAGTATGCAAGTTCTACTAAGGATGGGTTTGATTATTGGAAGACCATCACATGTTGGGATTGACTATCATCAGGGGTCTGGAAAAAAAATTGTCGGACCGTCTGATTTTCCTAGAAGATAAGGAGTGATTTCAAGGATGAAATCTAATTTAAGTGAGGTAGAGTTGTAACACAATGTTTCGAATCATTTCATAATTCGAGGTCGTGACCTGAAGACCAACTATCATAAGGCCTCAGGCACTGGGGAAAGAGGGGTTTGGACCCATGTTGATATGAGTAATGTAGATTATGTGATCCAAGAATTTGGGTGTACTTTGAAGCCCAAGGGTATAAAGGTAAAAGTGATGGTTCGGGCCTTTAATGAACTAAGGAATTTAGTTCGAGGTGTTTTAAGTCAAAATTAATTAGATAGGGTTGTAAATCGCCTCATTACCTTTCTATGGATATAATGATCATCGACAACAGAGTTGGGATGTAAACGTTATGGCCATCAGATGATAGATTGCTTTGGGGGCTTGCCAAGATACGTTGGGCATACATGGCTGGAGTAATCATTAAGGCTCCTTCACGTATGTTGGTCGTATGTGACTTAGTCCCAAACCCTAATTTAGGGTCTTGGACCCTATTTAAAGGACTTAACTCATTCTCAAACCCTCTTATCTTCAGCCTCCATCCCCTCTAACCCTAAATACGAAACCCTAGCTTGTTCTTGAGTGTTCTTGAGCTTTGATGGTTAACTTTTGGTGTTTTTGTACACTTTAAAGAAGAAGGATCTTGGTGTTCAAGCATTGGTTGGAGTAGAGTTTCTAAATCCAGAGTCTTCATCAATTTTGCTAGTAGTTTGAAGGTATAAAGCTTCTAGCTTGATGACTTCTTGGGTCAAAAAAATGGTTTATACTTTACTTTTCTAGAAAAATTGTATTTTTGTGTCTTAGACCATAAACAGCTTAGTGTTTACGGCCATTTAAGTGTTTACGGTCAGTGTTTACGGCCGTAAACAGGTTTACGGTCGTAAACCCATTTACGGCTCATGTTCACCAAGCCCATAGTCCCTTGTATATATAGGTGTTAGGGTTGAGGAATAGATTGATGAACAGAAGAGAGGGTACGGCTAAAAGAGAGAGAATAGAGAGTGTGTGTTAGTGTGTGTGAATCTTGTATCCGGAACTTCATTCTAATCAATACATTCAAGATTCATCATATTCTTCTTCTCCTTCTCTTCTATTTGATCTGACATCATCCGTTTGATTGGGATTCCGCACCATCAAACGGATCTGATTGATACATAGGCAGTTTGGGGACTTACAAGTGGTATCAGAGCGAGGATTGTATCCGACAATTTTGTCAGATCTAGAGCTTATTTTATCATATTTTCGAAATATTTTTGCGTTTTTGGATAGATCTCTGAAAATTGAGGGGGGTTTCTTCTTTGCATTTTTCATAAAAACGAGTTTTTGATCGAGTTTGGGAGCAAAAAAGGGTGAAAAATGTCATTTTTTTCGAGAAACTGCTGAAGGTTTATGGCCTTTGAAGGGTTTACGGCCGGAGTCAATTTACGGTCGGCAGCGGCGGCGTTTACGATTAGGGTTCGTCGAAGTTTACGGTCGGCTCGGCTCGGCTCGGATCGCGTCTAGGGAAGCCGGCTCAGAAAGAAGCAGCCTCGCACAACGTTCAATTAAAAAAAAGGGGTCGCGATTTTGAGGGTGTCGGAAGAACCCGCGACCTCGAGCTCAACAATTTCGCGCCTTATCCAACTCGGCTAACAGACTCTTTGTGTCTTTCCTTCGAAATTTAATTCATAACCCGTTATTCTCGGTTTCAACTGTCAAAATTTGACACTTTTAACCCAAAATTCAATTTCTTTTAGTTTTTTTTTTAAATCCCTTTCATCCAAAATAATAATAATAATAATAATAATAATAATAATAATAATAATAATAATAATAATAATAATAATAATTATAATATTAAAAAAATTTGGTTTTTAATTTTTGAATTTTATTTTTGACTTTGACTTTCAAGTTTGACCCTTGACTTTAAACTTTGACTTTTTGGTTTAATTTTTAAAGTTTTCAAATTTACCTTTTCGGTTTGACTTTTAAGTTTGACTTTTGAGTTTGACTTTTTAAATTTGACTTTTAAGGTTGACTTTTGAGGTTTATAGTCAAATGACATTTTTTAAATTTTAGTTTGACGTCTAAGTTTTATTTTAGCTTCGAGTTGTGTTTTTAATGGCTTTTGAGGTCAACAAGGGAATTAAAGACACAAAAGAGAATCGTCAGGAGATGTTAAGACAAAACTTCAACATGTTCAATTATATTCCCGGAGAAACCCTGGAGGCTCAGCTGCAGCGATTCACCACTCTCACTACTGAGATGAATATATATGCGATCTTCTTGACCAAATCTGAGATAAACACAAAGCTACTGAATTCACTTCCGAAATCGTGGGATATGAACGTAGATGTCATCAAGAAGACAAAAGATCTCAATCGTCTTAGTATTGTTGATGTAATTGAAGAGTTTGATACTTTGAAATGTGGAAAAACAATGAGTTCCACAAACATCCCGGCCAATGAAGTTTCATGTTCTCCATCTTGTGAAGATACGATTAAAATTCTTCATGAACATAATGATTTGCTAAAAAGGGAATTCGAGGACCTAAAATACGAAGGATATCAACTTAGGAAAGGACAGAAACCCCTGAAGGCTGAATTAGAAGCAAAAACCAAAGACTTTAGGAAGCTTCAGGAAGAGTATAACAACAAATGTAAAAATTATGACTATATTAAAAGACAACTTGCTATTGTAACTGAAGAACTTGACACTTTGAAAATTAAGTGTGGAAAAACAGATGTTAGTTTCAAAAATTATACCGCGTCAAGTCAAACAGTCGAGTCCTTATTTGAAACCTAATTAAAATTAAAAGATAATCAAAACAAGGGTCTAGGGTATGATAGTGTTCCTCCACCTTTCAATCATAACTACACATCCATCCCTATGACACAGGAAGAAATTGACAAAGAGGCACATCTTCAATATGGAAAACCAGTTGGATTTGTGTCAGGAGGTATTCAGGTTGAAAATACTAATGTTTGTACTTCATGTGCAGGTAAAGTAGCAGAAGATAAGAACAAGGAGAACACTACTGAACAAACCAATGACTCCTTAAACTCAGAATCTGTTGCGTCGAATTCTGTTACTCCTAACAAACATGTCGTTGAGAAATACAGGCCTCCAATTCCAGCGCAACAGAGTGCTTGTTTCAAGTGTGCATGTGGGATCAATAAGAGACAAGGCATGGATACGCCACCAGGGGCAGGAAGAAATAACTTCACAGTGAAGACAAAGACTTGTTTTCACTGTGGAACACCTGGACACATTGCCAGAAATTGTCCTAATCGCGCATACGTTCCCTTATATGCACAAGGCTGGCAGAACACGCAAAGAGGGAGATTTTCCAAAAGAAACCCCTCAAGGTCACGTTTAGACCATGGTGACTAGAATGCGCAGAAGGCCAAGAATCCGAATCCCAAGGGCAAGAAGGAAATACCGGCCAAGAAGCCCAATCCAAGAGATGCTCCAGTGAAACAAAGACCGATTAGGTCAAAGTCATCTCAACGACCGACATCAAGTTCAAAAGCAAGTACTGAGCCACCCATCAGATCGAAAAAGAAATGTAGTTTTGTTTTGTCTTGAAAAGTGATTTCAGGTGTAGATGAAACTCATGGAGTTTGTGTCAAAAATTTCTGATCCAAAGCTTCGTCCGTGATCATCGAAGAATTCTCATTTGAAGGGGCAAGAAATGAAGATTACTCTTTCAACATTCTATCCTTCAACCCCAGTAGCAAGGTGAAGCTGTTCTTGAAGATTATGTGACGGATTGCATTGAAGTCTCCTCAATCAGTCTGCTGCTATCGTTGTACCTGCTAAAGTGATCCAGAAGATTTGTTCTCTCTGATGTTCTCTCTGAATATTCTAAAGCTGAAAGCGCTATCTTTCAAGAATCAGTACATCAAGCATCCTCACCTAATGTGCGTTCAATGTCAAATTCTGAAGAAAAGCTCAAGGGCTCAAGATGAATTCATTCATGGAAGATTCATAAGTTCATCCTGATGCTGTGAAGAAATCGAAGGTTAAAGCTGAAGCCAAGCTCCCATTGAAGATAGACAAGAAGAGCCATCTACTTTTTAGGGGGAGCTTGTTGGGTCAATTAAGAAAAGAAAGTTATAAACCATGGGGGAGATTGTTGGGTCAAAAATATGGTTTATACTTTACTTTTCTAGAAAAATTGTATTTTTGTGTCTTGGACCGTAAACAACTTAGTGTTTACGGCCATTTAAGTGTTTACGGCCAGTGTTTACGGCCGTAAACAGGTTTACGGTCAGTGTTTACGGCCGTAAACCCATTTACGACCCATGTTCACCAAGCCCATATTCCCTTGTATATATATAGGTGTTAGGGTTGAGGAATAGATTGATGAACAGAAGAGAGGGTACAGCCAAAAGAGAGAGAATAGAGAGTGTGTGTGAATCTTGTATCTGAAACTTCATTCTAATCAATACATTCAAGATTCATCATATTCTTCTTCTCCTTCTCTTCTATTTGATCTGACATCATCCGTTTGATTGGGATTTTGCACCAACAAACGGATCTGATTGATACACAGACAAATTAGGGACTTACATGACTCTATGTGTTAGATCTAGTCTAGGGCTTTTTTTAGGCATATTATGGTCCCTTGAGTCATCCTTGTGAGTATGGGCTACTCTAGGAGCTTATAATGTTAAATTTTTAGCATTTCTGATGATGTTAGTGCATAAAAATGTTGTCATGATGGGTTTGGATGAACCATGTAAGAGTTGGTGTTCATGTTATGGACTTAGATGGATAAAAATGGGTATTAGGTCCCATTAAGACATGCAAATGAGTAAAGTTGACAACTTTATGTATTTAGACCTTAATATGAGGTTAGATCTGAGTTTTGACGTTTTGGTCTTAAGCATTAAGAACTTATTATGATTTTTGGCCATCTGGTGAGTCTGTTAAGCGGACGTATATGCACGCTCAACATAATGCATGAATTCCCCGTTTTCATGCTTTAGCGAGTTGTATGTTATGCAGCAGCAGGTCGTATGCGGGGCATACCCAAGTGGTAAGTTGAGCGTAATCAACCAGGAGCCATTTAGGCTTTTTGATTTTGGGCTACTGTTTGACTCTAGGGTTTTGGGCTCTTGTTGCGCCACCAGTATTGCCGATATTGGCCATTGTTAGGTCTTGGGCCTTTATGGAAATCGACCCATATTGGGCCTTGGGTGTCTTTTGGATTTGGGTCATCATTGGGCTTTAAGTGCCATTAAGTTTGGGTCACGTTTAATTGGGCCAATTGAGGGGAAGGGTAAAATGGTATTTTACCCTAGGAGTCGAGTTTAGTATATTAAAGTCCCGAATATGGGTTATGACTCAGTTATTGATTTTGGTTGTATTTAATTGGTTAGCCCGGGGATTCTCTGGTCCAGTAGCCCAAGCATCTATTGTATTTTCGGTGGACTGAGGTGACTTTGCTCACTATACTATAGGATACTAGGGTTGTATGTGCTTATAGCCTTTGTGACTCCAGATGTATGTGTTGTATGCATGTGTACCTATTTGCTATATGTATGTGGGGTGAAATAGACATAGGGTGAAATAGACCTAGTACAGCCTTGTGCGGACATATGAGTTGAAATAAAACTTGGTACAGCCTTGTACTGACATATGAGTTGAAATAGACTCGAGGGTGAAATAGATCCGGAGGTGAAATAGACCTGGTACATCCTTGAGCTTACATATATGTATGGTATGCGGTATTTCGGGGAACTCACTAAGCACTATGCTTACAGTTTTCAGTTTATGTTTCAGGTACTTCCGGTTTGAAGGGGAAGAGGTCGGGATGATCTCATTGCACACACCATGATTTTCCACTTATTTGACTCTAATGAACTTTTGGAATGTTTATGGATACTCTCTAAATACTTTATGGTTTGACAAACATGTTTGGATGATGGTTTAATTAATATAAAAACAAAAAATTTTGGTTTTGAGTTTTGGAACTTACAAGTTTAATGTTAAATGATCGTTTCCAATAACTTATACGAGGGATGTTTCACTAATAGACAATGTGAATTTTTATACATCGTGAATTTTCACAAAGGATGATAGATTTTTCATCTAATAATTATTTCTAACGTAAATCATTTATATTTGACGCGATTTTCTTCACATGCTTTTTTTGTCTGTCATAAATCGGTGTATGTGGTAATCAATAATTCAAAATGTTATTTATTCTCTTACTTTTAGTTAATAACAGAGCCATAAATTTTGATATGGAGATACAAACATTGTCAAGATTCAAAATAGTAAGTACAAATAGTTTCTTTAACATTTAAAGTCGTAAATAAAAAATATATATATATATAAATTAAGTAAAAGTTACAATTGAATTTGTCTTGTCATCTTTTGAAATCGATCAATGATATTATCCTCAAGAACTTATAGAAACACATATTTCTCAATAAAAGTAACTTATAGAAACACATATTTCTCAATAAAAATAACTAAGTGGGTGTTTGGGATAGCTTTTTGAACTCTAAAAGTGTTTTTAGATAAAAATGTTTATTTGCTTATAGTGGTGGTAAAAAGAGTTTTTTAAAAAGTGTTTAGATAAGTTTTTATTTTGAAAAAGCCGATAAGTCAATAAGTTAAAAAGTGTTTGGCTTAAAAAGTGTTTTTTGAAGTTATTTTGGTTTAAAAGCCATAAGCAGTTTCAAAAAACCAAATTTTACATGTTTATTAAAAAGTACTTTTTGAAGCTTATGGAAAATCTATTTTGAATAGTGCTTATGAGTTTGTCAAACACTTTTTTTGACTTGTTAGCTTTTCAAAAAGCTAATAAACTCTTTTGAAAAGCAATCTCAAACACCCCCTAAACAATCTTGTAAAACTTAATCATTCATGCTATTAGGTATTTTAACATGTCATTCCAAAAAAAACTCTCTACCCTTTTTGTAATAACCCTAAATGATATATTTTATGTAGTTATTATATTGAGTATTAAAAAAATGGTACAATCCTTTAGTTGGGAATACAAAACATATATATATATATATATATATATATATATATATATATATATATATATATATATATATATATATATATATATATATATATATATAACAGTTTTTTTTGGGAATATAGTATCCCACCACCCCATAGATAGTTGTGCCACTACTTTTAGTGGTTTCATTATAATGAAAAATTGTACATACCCATCAAAAAAATTCATACGACTTTATAAGTGCAATATAATGTACAATACAAACTCATTAAAATGAGGGGGAACAAAAGCTATCTCCTAGAAACGAAGTTTCATGCGCGTGGAAGAGTTTTTTGATGCAGTGTTATAATGTTTCCTCCATCAAGATTAATCCGTACTTATATTTCTCAAGTAAAATACTTATTTATTCCTTAGAGAGCGGTACAAGACAACTTGATTCACCAACACATGGTTAGGGGTAGACTAAGAATTTGTGTGGATGGATCCAATAAAAATTTCTTAGTGTTTGCAGTCCAACAGTTTTTTTTCATACTATATATTAAAAAGGATAAGAAATATGATAACAATATTAACAAGGTTAAAGACAATATGAGATCAAGAAAAAAATGATAGAAAATGAATGATCCCACATTTTCAGCTTAAGGAAAGTGTGAAGGAAATTTGTTTTGTACAAAAAAATAAAGAAAAAAATGTACAAATCCAAGAATCTCACAAAGCTTCTTTAGCAAAGAATAATTAATATCTTTGTTTTAGCCATATAATTTACTCATATGTAATGTGTGTCATGCAACTAGTTATTCATAAAGGAAATACAAAATAAACAAAAGTGTTTATAAGCAACGACAATGGTTAACCCAATTAAAGATTTTTCAGCCTCGCTTAATATTCGCCATCAGCCAGCCCAAATATTTCCTAAGTCCTAAAAATAGGCCCATATTTCATAATGGGGCCACTAGAAGTGTCCATCCTAACCAGTTTTTTAAAAAAAAAAAAAACCGTTTAAAAAAATGGATCCGTTTTTTCATAACGGGTTTCAGTTTTACCTTTCGACTGGTTTTTTTAGAACAAGTTTTACCCCCTCATTTTAACCGGTTTTATATTGTGATCGTTGTTTGGGTAGAAGTCAAACAAACGACTCTTTCGGCCCTTTTTCTTTGGGCAGTTTTGGTCCCTTTAATGCCCATATATGACCATATTCCCCCAATTGTCACTGTAAATACGTTTTGATTCATTTGGTTTCAACACATCTCAAAAAACGTTTATTTTTCTCGATATTTTTTGTGATTCCGATCTTTTTTCTTGAAAATTGCATCCTCACAAGCTTCAGCTTCCATTGGTACCAACGCAACAATGAAGAACAATACCAACAACGATATTTTGGAAATCAAACCAACAACACGAAACCCGAAGATTTGGTTGGTCCAATTATGATTTGTGTATTATGACGGATTTAGTGAAGAAGGCTCGGTGCAAGCGATGTGAGAATTTTTATGTGGTCGGAAGCACAATACTTTGAAGACTCATATGTACAGTTTTGCAAAGTGATCACTCAATAAATACCAATTTGATGCAACACAACCTACTATCATAGGCGGACCTACAATGGGGGCAGTGGGGGCACTTGCCCCCACAACAAAAAACAAAATAATAATAATAATAAATAGGTATATTTTAAAAAAAAAATTATCCTTTTAAAATAACATATTTTTACTCTGTAATTTTTTTTTGCCCTTATAAAAGAATTAAATTATTTTTTGCCCCCTCTTCCAAAAAATTATAGGTCCGCCCCTGCCTACTATTAGGACAGACGGTGACATATTTATTTACAGCAACGATGATGTTCATGAAGCATTTTGCAAATTTTTCATCCAAGAAGCCCTTCTATTCAACCACTTCGACAACCGTCGATTTATGAAAATTATCAAAACAAAACTCAAACTATGATATAACATTATAAGCCGTACACTCTTAAACGTGATGCTATTAGATTATGGGCACACGCAAAATCGGAAATAATTCTACGCTTTATAGACTACAATGGTTACCTTTCGCGTACTTGTTACAATTGGAATGAAAATTCAAATTCAAATTTTACAAAAAAAAAAATGTTTGTTTCCTATTTAAGGATTCTTATCAGAGATTTCTCATTTGCAAGAAACTCTCTCGACTTTAATTCCAAACTCCAATCAAGCTTGAAAATTTGAAGCATACAAGTAATCATCCTAAACTCCCTTAAAATTTTATAAAGATATGTCAAAATTCGTTGTTAAATTTTTAAATAAAAGTTCCCCATTGTTACCATAAAACTATTGCATTAGAGTTCTTTTTGGACATTAAGTAGTCTTTTTCATATATGTCTTGTTGTAGTTGTAATAGTTTTTTTTTTTCACTTTGTTACATCCTGATTGTAGTAGTTTGAGTTGTATTTCTTTAAACTATGTTCCAAAATTCCATGCAAGATTTTTATATGAGCATTCTCAATTTGCATAATGCGAAATTTCTATATTCACAACTACGAAATTTCTAAATTTTTTGTAAGCGATATCTCTAAAATTCACAATTTTCCTTTAAAAAAATATACATTATTTGTATTTTGTTTGAATTTATGTTAAAATCTTACCCCGGACTTTAACTTGGCATGGCCAAATCTCCATATTTACCGGTATGTGAAACTTTAATTTTGTAGCATGACAATATGTGCCTATTTATGTGTTTACTTTAAATGGCTTAGTTTAATTTTGAATTCATATTCATCAGCGACGATCCATGCGGATAAGAAGCATGGTACATTGTGTGTGTTTAAATTTACAGATGGTACATTCGAGAATCTCGTGTATATTGAAACCATAGTGGATCATGTTTTCCATTTATAGTGTAGACATTGATGAAGACTCATTGAATTGAGACTCCAATACAAGATATTCATAGATGACTAAAGTTGATTGTTGTTGGAAATCTACAAGGAAAGGACATGAAAACACACGGGTTAAATTCATAGATGTCACATGGGCGGCCCTAAGAGTGTTCGGGAGGTGCGACCGCACAGGGCGTAAAAAAAATAGGACCTTGATTTTTGACGGAATTATATAGTAAATACATAATATATATTATTTTATGTAAATAATAATAAACACCTTTTGCAGTTTAGATAGTTAGGAGTTGTGCTCTAAATTCTTTTTTCCCAATTGATCTGCTTTCAAGTCTTGCATGACCACATTCCTTTGTTTTTTTATTTTCATAAAGAAGATGCGATTTATGTTTTGTTTTTCAAAGTGAAGTTGAATTTGATGGTCCTGAAATAATGCTCAATTTCTCTACAACAACCCTTCTCTTATTTTCTTTTACCTACATTTACAAACTCACCCCTTAAGTCTCCATTTGTATAATGCAAAATTTCTATATTCACAACTGTGAAATTTCTAAATTCGTTGTTTGCGATGCCTCTAAATTTCACACTTTTCATTTAAGAATATATATATATATATATATATATATATATATATATATATATATATATATATATATGTTGTATTTTTGTTTGAATTTATGTTAAAATCCTACACCAAACTTTAACTTGCCATGGCCAAATCTCCATTATTTTCCGATATATGAAACTTTAATTTTATAGTGTGACAATATGTGCCTATTTTTGTGTTTACTTTCTATGGCCTAGTTTAATTTTAAAATCATATTACATAGCGACGATCCATGCGGATAAGAAGCATGGTACATTGTGTGTGTTCAAATTTACAGATAGTACATTCTAGAAACTCATGTGTATTAAAACCATAATGCATCATGTTTTCCATTTATAGTGTAGACATTGATGGAGACTCATTGAATAGAGCCTCCAAAATAGGGTATTTATAAATGACTAAAGTTGATTGTTGTTGGAAGTCTACAAAAAAAGACACGAAAGCTGCACGGGTTGAATTCGTAGATGTCACATGGGTGGCCCTAAGAGTGTTCGGGAGGTGCGACCACACAGGGCGTCAAAAAAATACGGCCATGATTTTTGGCAAAATTATATAGTTAATACATAATATATATTATTTTATGTATATAATAACAAACACCTTTTGCAGTTTAGATGGTTAGGGGTTGTGCTCTGAATCCTTTTTCTCCTAATTGATACGCTTTCGAGCCTTGCACGATCACCTTCCTTTGTTTGTTTTTTTTACATAAAGAAGATGTGATCAGGTTTTGTTTTTCAAAGTGAAGTTACTTTAATGGTCTTGAAATATTAATCCCTTTCTCTACAACGCCCCTTCTCTTATTTTATTTTTCCTAAATTTACAAACTCGCCCCCTCAAGTCTCCATTTGCATAATGCAAAACTTCTATATTCACAACTGCGAAAATTTTAAATTTGTTGTTTGCGATAACTCGAAATTTCAAACTTTTCATTTAAGAAAATATATTTTTCATATCTTGTTTGAATTTATGTTAGAATCCTACAACAAACTTTAACTTGTCATGGCCAAATCTCCATTTTTGCGGTATTTAACACTTTAATTTTGCAGTATGACAATATGTGTCTATTTGTGTATTTATTTTCATGGCTTAGTTTAATTTTGAATTCATATTTAATAGCGACGATCCATATGGACAAGAAGCACGGTACATTGTGTGTGTTCAAATTTACAGACATTCCATAAGCCCATGTGTATTGAAACCATAGTGGATCTTGTTGTCCATTTATAGTGTAGACATGGATACTCATTGAATATAACCTCGAAAATAGGGTATTTATAGATGAATAAAGATGATTGTTGTTGGAAGTCTACAAAAAATGACATGAAAGCAACACGAGTTGGTAGATGTCACATGGGCGGCCCTAACAGTGCCGGGAGGTGCGACCGCATAGGGCGTCAAAAAAAAATGCGACCTTAATTTTTGGCAAAATTATATAGTTAATACATAATATATATTATTTTATATAAACAATAACAAACACCTTTTGCATTTTAGATGGTTTGGAGGTGTGCTCTGAATCTTTTTTTCCCAATTGATCTGCTTTCGATTCTTGCACAACCACTTTCCTTTGTTTTTTTTATAAAGAAGATGTGATTCAGGTTTTGTTTTTCAGAGTGAAGTTACTTTAATTGTCCGGTCTTGAATTATTGCTCCATTTCTCTACAACGTCCCTTCTCTTATTTTATTTTTCCTAAATTTCCAAACTCACCCCCTCAAGTCTCCATTTCATAATGCGAAATTTCTATATTCATAACTGCGAAATTTCAAAATTCGTAGTATGTGATACCTCTAAATTTTATATTTTTCCTTTAAAAAAATATACATGTTTTGTACTTTGTTTAAATTTATGTTAAAATCCTACACCAAACCTTAACTTGGCATGTCCATTGCGTGTGTTTTCCATTTATAGTGTAGACATCGACGGTGACTCATTGAATCGAGCCTCCAAAATAGGGTATTCATAGACGACTAAAGTTGATTATTGTTGGAAGCCTAAAAAAAGGACATGAAAGCAGCACTTGTAGAATTCGTAGATGTAACATGTGTGGCCCTAAGAGTTTTCGGGAGATGCAACAGCACAAGGCGTCAAAAAAAGATAGGGCCTTAATTTTTGGCGAAATTATATAGTTAATACATAATATATATTATTTTATGTAAATAATAACAAACACATTTTTAAGTTTAGATGATTAGGATTTGTGCTCTAAATTCTTTTTTCCCAATTGATCTGCTTTCAAGTCTTGCACGACCACATTCCTTTGTTTTTTTATTTTCATAAGAAGATGTGATTTATGTTATGTTTTTCAAAGTGAAGTTGAATTTAATGGTCTTGAAATAATGCTCAATTTCTCTACAACAACCCTTCTCTTATTTTCTTTTACCTATATTTACAAACTCACCCCTCAAGTGTCCATTTGTATAATGCAAAATTTCTATATTCACAACTGTGAAATTTCTAAACTCGTTGTTTGCGATACCTCTAAATTTCACACTTTTCATTTAAGAATATATATATATATATATATATATATATATATATATATATATATATATATATATATATGTTGTATTTTTGTTTGAATTTATGTTAAAATCCTACACCAAACTTTAACTTGCCATGGCTAAATCTCCATTATTTTCCGATATATGAAACTTTAATTTTGTAGTATGACAATATGTGCCTATTTGTGTGTTTACTTTCAATGGCTTAGTTTAATTTTGAAATCATATTACATAGCGATGATCCATGCGGATAAGAAGCATGGTACATTCTGTGTGTTCAAATTTACAGATAGTACATTCTAGAAACTCATGTGTATTAAAACCATAATGCATCATGTTTTCTATTTATAGTGTAGACATTGATGGAGACTCATTGAATAGAGCCTCCAAAATAGGGTATTTATAAATGACTAAAGTTGATTGTTGTTGGAAGTCTACAAAAAAGGACATGAAAGTTGCACGGGTTGAATTTGTAGATGTCACATGGGCGGCCCTAAGAGTGTTCGAGAGGAGCGACCACATTCTTTGTTTTTTTTCATAAAGAAGATGCGATTTAGGTTTTGTTTTTCAAAGTGAAGTTACTTTAATGGTATTGAAATATTGCTCCCTTTCTCTATAACACCCCTTCTCTTATTTTCTTTTTCCTAAATTTACAAACTCGCCCCCTCAATCTCCATTTGCATAATGCGAAACTTCTATACTCACAACTGCGAAATTTCTAAATTCGTTGTTTGTGATACCTCGAAATTTCACACTTTTCATTTAAGAAAATATATATTTTTCGTATTTTATTTGAATTTATGTTAGAATCCTACAACAAACTTTAACTAGTCATGGCCAAATCTCCATTTTTGCGGTATTTGAAACTTTAATTTTGCAGTATGACAATATGTGCCTATTTGTGTATTTACTTTCAATGGCTTAGTTTAATTTTAAATTCATATTCAATAGTGACGATCCACATAGATAAGAAGCATGGTACATTGTGTGTGTTCAAATTTACAAATGTTACATTCGAGAACCCATGTGTATTGAAACCATAATGCATCTTGTTTTGCATTTATAATGTAGACAAGGAGACTCATTGAATATAGCCTTGAAAATAGGGTATTTATAGACGACTAAAGTTGATTTTTGTTGGAAGTCAACAAAAAAAGGACATGAAAGCAGCATGAGTTGAATTCGTAGATGTCACATGGGCGGCCCTAAGAGTGTTCAGGAGGTGCGACCACACAGGGCGTCAAAAAAAATACGGTCGTGATTTTTGGCAAAATTATATAGTTAATACATAATATATATTATTTTATGTAAATAGTAACAAACACCATTTGCAGTTTAGATGGTTAGGGGTTGTGCTCTGAATCCTTTGTCTCCCAATTGATACGCTTTCAAGCCTTGCACGACCACCTTCCTTTGTTTTTCTTTACATAAAGAAGATGTCATGGTCATCAAGTTTTGTTTTTCAAAGTGAAGTCACTTTAATGGTCTTAAAATATTGATCACTTTCTCTACAACGCCGCTTCTCTTATTTTATTTTTCCTAAATTTACAAACTCGCCCTCTCAAGTCTCCATTTGCATAATGCAAAACTTCTATATTCACAACTGCGAAATTTTTAAATTCGTTGTTTGCGATAACTCGAAATTTCACACTTTTCATTTAAGAAAATATATTTTTTTTCGTATTTTGTTTGAGTTTATGTTAGAATCCTACAACAAACTTTAACTTGTCATGGTCAAATCTCCATTTTTGCGGTATTTGACACTTTAATTTTGCAGTATGACAATATGTGTCTATTTGTGTATTTATTTTCAATGGCTTATTTTAATTTTGAATTCATATTTAATAGCGACGATCCATATGGACAAGAAGCATGGTACATTGTGTGTGTTCAAATTTACAGATGGTACATGGAGACATGGAGGCTCATGGAGACTCATTGAATATAGCCTCGAAAATAGGGTATTTATAGATGAATAAAGATGATTGTTGTTGGAAGTCTACAAAAAAAAGGACATGAAAGCAACACGAGTTGGTAGATGTCACATGGGCGACCCTAACAGTGTCCGGGAGGTGCGACCGCACAGGGCGTCAAAAAAAATACGGCCTTAATTTTTGGCAAAGTTATATAGTTAATACATAATATATATTATTTTATATAAATAATAACAAGCACCTTTTGCATTTTAGATGGTTTGGAGGTGTGCTCTGAATCCTTTTTTTTCCCAATTGATCTGCTTTCGATTCTTGCCCAACCACTTTCCTTTGCTTTTTTTTTCATAAAGAAGATGTGATTCAGGTTTTGTTTTTCAGAGTGAAGTTACTTTAATTGTCCGGTCTTGAATTATTGCTCCCTTTCTCTACAACGTCCCTTCTCTTATTTTATTTTTCCTAAATTTCCAAACTCGCCCCCTCAAGTCTCCGTTTGCATAATGCGAAATTTCTATATTCATAACTGCGAAATTTCTAAATTAGTAGTATGTGATACCTCTAATTTTATACTTTTCCTTTAAAAAAAGTATACATGTTTTGTACTTTGTTTGAATTTATGTTAAAATCCTACGCCGAACCTTAACTTGGCATGTCCATTGCGTGTGTTTTCCATTTATAGTGTAGACATCGACGGTGACTCATTGAATCGAGCCTCCAAAATAGGGAATTCATAGACGACTAAAATTGATTATTGTTGGAAGCCTACAATAAAAAAGACATGAAAGCGGCACATGTAGAATACGTAGATGTAACATGGGTGGCCCTAAGAGTTTTTGGGAGATGCAATAGCACAAGGCGTCAAAAAAAAAGGGCCTTGATTTTTGGCGAAATTATATAGTTAATACATCATATATATTATTTTATGTAAATAATAACAAACACATTTTTAAGTTTAGATGGTTAGAAGTTGTGCTCTCAATCCTTTTTTCCCAATTGATCCGCTTTTGAGTCGTGCATGACCACCTTTCTTTGTTTCATTTTCGGAAAGAGAATGTTATTCATGTTTTGTTTTTCAAAGTGAAGTGACTTTAATTGTCCTAACATATTGCTCATTTTCGGTACAACACTCTTTCACTTATTTTCTTTTACCTAAAATTACAAATTCACCCCCTCAAGTCGCCATTTGCATAATGCGAAATTTCTATATTTACAAATGTGAAATTTATAAATTCATTGTATGCGATAGCTATAAATTTCACACTTTTAATTTATGACAATATACACTTTTTTTAATTTATGTTAAAATCATGCACCAAACTTTAACTTGGCATGGTCAAATCTCCATTTTATCTGGTATGTGAAACTTTTATTTGGTAGCATGACAATACGTACCTATTTGTGTGTTTACTTTCAATGGCTTAGTTTAATTTTGAATTCATATTCAATAGCAAGTATCCATGCGGATAAGAAGCATGGTACATTGCGTGTATTTTCCATTTATAGTGTAGAAAATGATGGTGACTCATTGAAACGAACCTATAAGATAGGGTATTTATAGATGACTAAAGTTAATTATTGTTGGAAGCCTTGAAAGCAGCACGGGTAGAATTCGTAGATGTAACATGGGTGGCCCTAAGAGTTTTTGGGAGGTGCAACCGCATAGGGCGTCACAAAAAAAAGTAGGGCTTTAATTTTTGGCGAAATTATATAGTTAATAAATACTATATATTATTTTATGTAAATAATAACAAATACCTTTTGCAGTTTAGATGGTTAGGAGTTGTGCCCTCAATCCCTTTTTCCAATTGATCCGCTTTCGAGTCTTGCACAACCCCCTTCCCTAGTTTCTTTTTCGTAAAGAAAATGTAATTCATGTTTTGTTTTTAAAAGTGAAGTTACTTTAATGGTCCTAAAATATTGCTCAATATTGCTCATTTTCTCTACAACCCCCTTTCTTTTATTTTCTTTTATCTAAATTTACAAACTCACCCCCTCAAGACTCCATTTGCATAATGCGAAATTTCTGTATTCACAACTACCAAATTTATAAATTCATTGTATGCGTTACCTCTAAATTTCACACCTTTAGTTTATGAAAATATACATCTTTTGTATTTTTTTAATTTATGTTAAAATCCTGCACCAAACGTTAACTTGTCTTGGCCAAATTTCCATTTTATCTGGTATGTGAAACTTTTATTTTGTAGTATGACAATATGTGTCTATTTGTGTGTTTAATTTCAATGGCTAAGTTTAATTTTGAATTCATATTCAATAGCAACTATCCATGCGGATAAGAAGCATGGTACATTGTGTATGTTTTCCATTTATAGTGTAAGTATTGATGATGACTCATTGAATCGAGCCCTTAAAACAGTGTATTCATAGACGACTAAAGTTGATTATTGTTGGAAGCCTACAAAAAAAAGGACATGAAAGCAGCACTGGTAGAATTCATAGATGAAACATAGGTGGCCCTAAGAGTTTTCGGGAGGTGCAACCGCACAAGGCATAAAAAAATAGGGCCTTTATTTTTGGAGAAATTATATATTTAATACATAATATATATTATTTTATGTAAATAATAACAAACACCTTTTTGCATTGTAGATGGTTAGGAGTTGTCTCTTAATCCTTTGTTCCCAATTGATCCGCTTTCAAGTCTTGCACGACCACCTTCCTTTGTTTCTTTTTCGTAAAGAAGATATTATTCATGTTTTGTTTTTCATAGTGAAGTTCCTTTAATGGTCCTGAAATATTCCTCATTTTCTCTACAACACCCTTTCTCTTATTTTCTTTTACCTAAATTTATAAACTCACCACACCCCAAGTCTCCATTTGCATAATGCGAAATTTCTATATTCACAACTACGAAATTTATAAATTCATTGTATGCGGTACCTCTAAATTTCACACTTTTAATTTATGAAAATATACATTTTTGTATTTTGTTTGAATTTATGTTAAAATCTTGCACCAAACTTTAACTTGTCATGGCCAAATCTCCATTTTATCCGTTATGTGAAACATTTATTTTATAGTATGACAATATGTGCATATTTGTATGTTTACCTTCAATGGCTTAGTTTAATTTTGAATTCATATTCAATAGCGACGATCTATGCAGATACGAAGCATGGTACATTGTGTGTGTTCAATTACAAATGGTATATTCGAGAAGCCCATATGTATTGAAACCATAATGCATCATGTTTTCCATTTATAGTGAAGATATTGACGGAGACTAAGAGAATAGAGCCCCCAAAACATGGGTATTAATAGACGACTAAAGTTGATTTTTGTTGGAAGTATACAAAAAAAAAAAGGACATGAAAGCAGGCACAAGTTGAATTCGTAGATGTCACATGGGCAGCCCTAAGAGTGTTCGGGAGGTTCGAGCCCACAAGGCATAAAAAAACAATAGGGCTTTGCTTTTTGGCGAAATTATATAGTTATTACATTATATATATATATATATATATATATATATATATATATATATATATATATATATATATATATATATATATATATATTGTTTTATGTAAATAATAACAAACACCTTTTTTAGTTTAGATGGTTATAAGTTGTGCTCTCAAACCTTTTTCCCAATTGATCCGCTTTCAAGTCTTGCACGGCTGCCTTCCATTGTTTGATTTTCATAAAGAAGATGTGATTCATGTTTTGTTTTTCAAAATGAAGTTATTTTAATGGTCCTAAAATATTGCTCATTTTCTCTACAATGCTCCTTCTCTTATTTTTTTCCCCGTGATATACAAACCCACCCCCTGAAGTCTTCATTTGCATAATGTGAAATTTCTAAATTCTTAGTATGTGATACCTCTAAATTTCACACTTTCCTTTAAAAAAATATACATTTTTTGTATTTTTTTGAATTTATGTTAAAATCATGCACCAAACTTTAACTTGGCATGGCCAAATCTCATATTTTTCCGGTATGTGAAACTTTATTTTGTAGTATGACAATATGTGCCTATTTGTGTGTTTACTTTCAATGACTTCGTTTAATTTTGAATTCATATTCAAAAGCGACATCCACGCGGATAAGAAGCATGGTAAATTTTGTGTGTTCAAATTTATAGGCGATACACTCGAGAAGCTCATGTGTATTGAAACCATAGTGCATCATTTTTCCATTTATACGTAGACATTGACAGAGACTCATATAATAGTTTCTGGTATTCATAATAGACGACTAAAGTTGATTGTTTTTGGAAGTCTACAAAAAAAGGGCATGAAAGCAGAACAAGTTGAATCCGTAGATGTCACATGGTCGTCCCTAATAGTGTTCGAGAGGTACGACCACACACGACCACACAAGGCGTAAAAAAAATAGGGCCTTGATTTTTGGCGAATTATATAGTTAATACATAATATAAATTATTTTATGTAAATAATAACAAACACCTTTTGCAGTTTAGATGATTAGGAGTTGTGCTCCAAATCTTTTTTTCCAATTACTCCGCTTTCGAGTATTGCACAACTACTTTCCTTTGCTTTTTTTCATAAAGAAGAAGGGAAATTGACACTATAGCACAACGAAGTTTTCGCGTTTTTCCGGATTGGTCACTTATATTATTTGCACAATAGGACACTAAAGTCACATTTAACCTGTTAAAATGGTCATTTTGCTCAATTTCCACAGGTTACCCGGTCAAAATGCCTACGTGGCAAGAATATCCTGATTAATTAAGTAAATACAAAACCAAAAAGAAAAAAAAATAGAAAACAAATCACAGTTTTCTTCATTCCTTCGTTCCTTCATTCACCAACGAGTCCACATACCTAAACACCGTAAACAGCAATCGGCCACCGCAAACCACCACAAACGGCGCCAATATCGCCCCAAACTGTGTCGCCTGTGTCGTCAAAAACCCTAATTTGGTGTTGGTTCATAATGAATTTACGATTGGAAAGTGAAGGATATGGATTTACCCATTATAAGCCGAAGACGGTATCGATTTAGTTTTGTGCTCTTTGTTTCTACTTTTCTTGATGTTAGAATTGATTTGTGCAATTGATCGATTACAATCAGTTCTTGTTATGTGACAACCGTCAATTTCGGGTCAAGTGAAAGTCAACTAAAGTCAACAAGTCAAACCGGTCGACTCAATTAGCCCGTAGGTACTAGGGCTTACGTTGGGTAATTACTATACAACTCGCTATTCTAATGAGAGATCATAATATGAAAAGTTCGTACATCTAGATTTCCTTAACCTAAAACTGTAGTAAGTAACGAACCAAACCAATAAAACAATGTTGCATACTCATTGGGAGTGTGTAAGATCCTTAAACATGGCTTAATGGGGCTTACGGACCTTGCGTTGCGGAGCCAAACACTCACAAATGTCACACACGAAACCTCTCTCAATCGTTTTCACTCTATCTCTCTTTATCTGAAATCTCTCCCAAATCTCTTTATCTTATGAACTCACCAACTTAATTGTTGACACTTTTTCAAAACTACTTGTATTCTCAGGAAATCAGTGAAACAGGAAAACCAATAGCATTTTGAGGATGGGACGATAAATCGTCAAACAGTTCATTATGTCATCATAATGTAATTGATTTTGAAACATGTAAACTTGCTATGATGTAACTTTCTCAATTATATTTATGATGGTTGTATTTACTTTGAGCACTATTATACTCGTTGTTGTGATACTATACATGAAGTCCTCCACCCCCGGACGTTTCCGCCATCCTTGGTTTGGGGGTGTGACAGATTGGTATCAGAGCATTATTTATAGTGAACTAAGTATATCGAACCACATAAGATATACAAACTATAAATGCATTGGGACTAAGGTCTTTGATTTAAAGTTTTCAAAACAACTATACTTTTAGAATTAAATAGTTCCTTGTTAAAAGTATACATGCATGCATACATACTAAGGTCAGCATCATTCTAGAACAAAACAAAAGTAATGATTGTTGAATATCACAGGTAAGCTCGGGGATGTATGGTCAGTTTTGGGAGTGGCATAGCCTGATAAACTATGCTGGTCCGAGGAGTGATTAGCACATGCCCAAGAATGGTTGTGATATGGTGACAAGTCTAAAAACTTACCAACACTGCCACAATGAGAACATTAGAACAGAACATGAGTTTAAAATACTATGGGAGTATTTTGTGTTACTATAAGTGCTTACATGAGAACTAAACAGGTCTCTATCAAGTAGGTCAATAGTTCTTAAGTAGATACGCTAAGGTTATATGAAATTTAGGCGTTATAGACTCAGAATCTGTGATCGTTGCTTTACTTCCTGTTCTCGTTGGATTGTGGATTTGGAGTTAGAGTCACCTATTCGAAGGACTATCCTGCCTTGGTTTCATATAACTGGTACTCACTACATAAGTATTGATATAAACTAATACAGATCATCTAATAATTATCTAGATAGTTCGTCCAATAATTATCTTCTTACTCCTATTCTCGCACGTATAACATAGCAATATCCTACTTACCGGACGAACCCTACTTTCCCAATCAGAGAAATGGTGGATGGTTATGAGGAGAATCAGAAGTGGAACCGGAGGTAATCAACCCTCCATGCATAGCAAGGGTTCCCGCGAACCGTTTCGACTACATCGAACCTGTGCTCCGTTGGGCAACTGTGATCGAGGGTTGAATGTTGACAACAATGATAGCAACCACCATGTGGAGACCAGCGGGGGTGCTATGACCTCAACCACGGGGGACCGACTGACAGAGCCCTCCCGGCGAAGACCCGACAGATCGCGAACATCGGGGATTAAAACAGGAAGACTACAACCCGAGTTCAGAAACTGCGTGCTACTACAGACCCTACCGTCTCACGTACCCGAGACTCGGAAAGAGACTACTATTTCAGAGGCCAACATTCTTTTTAGAACCTTATCACAGCTCGGGCAGAGGCAAGAGAGTAACAGGATAGACACATGGCATCCAAAGAGAGGAGGATTGCAGCCAAGCATCGATTAGCAGAGCTGCAAGGCGCATCGACTTTGCCTCAGGCATCGCAAGGGACGGATCGTCGTGAGTAGAGTTCATACCGCTCACAAGACCTTGTAAATTAGGTTCATGAGTATGCATTGGTGCTACTCTATTCTAGGCGTAAGCACGACACTGCGATTTAAGCGGTCATACTAATCGAGAGATCTAGTTGCTATCAGAACTTTTCCTTGCATGAAGGTGAGACAGACCAGCATTGAGGTCAAAATTTTCACTGAAACCATATTTACTAGAATCATATTAACAAAATGGGTTTACGGCAGATCCATCAGACTCAAAGGTCGATTAAGTCTTAATCATACCACTAAGCATACATCAAATGGTCGTAAGAAAGACCTAGCTTGGATCAAATTTCAAGGTTTCACTTGGATACAGAACTACTAAAATATATGAGTTTATCATATAAAGACCCTCGTTATGAATTGTTTTCAGAACACCATAAAACAATCGAAATGCATTACCAAATGAACTAAGATAAACTTAGTTAGAAAACTCGCGACGTATAGTCATCCTAAAAAACTCATTTCCATCACACTTTTAAACATTTTGGTGAAAGGGTGCCTTCTTCGTAGACCTATAGGTTGCGATCATTCCAGTACTAATGCACCGGATCCCATCAAAACTCCTCAGCTAAGTGTGTTTGGACAAACATGATCCTAAGTTGAGTAAATCTTAACGCCCGTACAAAACTTACTAAACTCATGAAATTCATCCATATGGACTTCCCTTATGAATTACATGCAAGACATTCTTAAGTCGGAGCATAATATAGAAACTCTAGTTCAATAACAACCGACTTGTCTTTACTATTGGGAACTTACCATCTGATCATTTTTTTACAAACTTATGACAGAACTATGCCACCAAGGAAAAGACCCAGACCTTCCGGCAACACAGCACCACCACCTCCAACGCCACCTCCACAGTTTGATCCCGCAATGTTCCAAGCTGCAGTAACAGCAGCCGTGGCAGCTGCAATGTCACAAATTGGTACAAATGGTACCGATGGTGCTGGATCTGGAGCCACAAACTCTAACCATGGGGACAGTACAGGACGTACGAGGGAATGTTCGTACAAGGACTTTACTAGTGCCAAACCCGATTCTTTCAATGGAAGAGAGGGTGTCATCACCTTGATGCAATGGTTCGAAAAGACCGAAACGGTCTTTGAAATTTGTGCATGCCCCGAAGCAAGCAAGGTCAAATTTGCAGCATACACTTTCTCTGGCCGGGCCCTCACTTGGTGGAAAAGTCACATTAACTCACTAACGCTTGCAATGGCTAACTCGTTAAGTTGGGAGGACTTAAAGAAGATGATGGTGAAAGAATATTGCTCAAGAGGCGAAGTGCAAAAGCTGGAGCAAGAACTGTGGAATCTCAAAATGACAGGCTCCGACCTTACAACTTACACCACCCGATTCTGTGATCTAGCACTCCTTTGTCCCGCGATGGTCACCCCGGAAGACAAAAAGTTAGAGTGATACCTTTGGGGATTGTCCCCCGAAATTCAAGATAGCGTGTTGGCCTCAAGACCAACTACCTTCGACAACACCAAGGAGTTGGCACAACAATTCATCGACCATCATGCCAGCCATGACACTACGACAACCACCCTTAACCAAGCAAGAGGAGGGAACAACAAAAGAAAGTTTTGGGACAACAAGAAGGACCAACCAGCCCAGGAATTCACTAAGAAGCAACAGATTGTTACTGTTCATGTTGTCACAACCCTCACCGCGCCAACTCCCATAAAACAATATGCTGGAACCCTTCTGAAATGCAACAAGTGTAACTTCCATCACACTGGGGCTTGCCGGAAAATGCATTGCAAAAATTGCAACAGAGAGGGGCACATTGTCCGTTTTTGTAAGGCACCAGCACGACCCATCAACCAAGTCCCTGGCTTTGGAGTAAGCCCAACCTGTTACAAGTGTGGAGAAACGGGACACTTTAAAAGGGACTGCCCAAGAGAAAGAGATGCCAGTGATGGTGGAAGGGTGCTTGCGATCACCGCAAGAGAGACCACCCCGGAATTGCCCGTAAATATCAGTACGTGTTTCTAACATCGATGTTTAAATTCTAAATTTCTTTTATTTGCTAAATCTAGCATCGATTAAAGTATATCGGCCATTAATCTCGAGAACACGGCAAAACTCAAATAAGTCTTATCACCTATATAAAAACACAGGGTTTTTACTAGTGAGTCTATGATGGTTAGTGTAAACATTATGGTCATATATCATTAAGATTCTATGGACTTAGAATGCGTGATTCCGCCTCATTCCATGTTCCTTGTTTGGTTGTGGGCTTAAGGTGAGGTCACCCATCTGAATGCCCTTGCAATCTTAATGATATGCGACTAGTTTACACCAAGTGGTTATAAAGGAACTGGTAGGATTTACAATACAAATTTCGTCACAATTTGTGAAACATTCGTAATGACGGAACTCGCTAACTACGTTATAAAGTATTCATAGTGGTAATGCCAAGGATTAAACAGGGAGCATAAACAATAAGAAATTCCAAGTTCGTAATGTGACATCAGGCGGGTTGTTCCTCGCCATAATCAATTTCTTGTACTACGAAAAGTTACCCCCATCTTTCCTCCAAATTCTTGAATCCCCAATCAAAATGCAAATTTCGGGATGAAATTCCCTCTAACGGGGGGATGATGTGACAATTGTTAATTTCCGGTCAAGTCAAAGTCAACTAGAGTCAACAAGTCAAACCGGTCGACTCAATTAGCTTGTGGGTACTAGGGCTTACGTTGGGTAATTACTATACAACTCGCTATTCTAATGAGAGATCATAAATTGAAAAGTTCGTACGTCTAGATTTCCTTAACCTAAAACCGTAGTAAGTAACGAACCAAACTGATAAAACAATGTTGCATACTCATTAGGAGTGTGTAAGATCCTTAAACATGGCTTAATGGGGCTTACGGACCTTGCGTTGCGGATCCAAACACTCACAAATGTCACACACTAAACCTATCTCAATCGTTTTCACTCTATCTCTCTTTATCTGAAATCTCTCCCAAATCTCTCTTTGCATGAGAAATCTCTCCAAGAATGTGAAATCTCTCCCAAATCTCTCCAAGTATGTGAAATCTCTTCCAAATCTCTCCAAGTATGTGAAATCTCTCCCAAATCTCTCTTTGTATGAGAAATCTCTCCAAGAATGTGAAATCTCTCCCAAATCTCTCTTTGTATGTGCAATCTCTCCCAAATCCCTCTTTGTATGAGAGATCTCTCCAAGAATGTGGAATCTCTCCCAAATCTCTCTCCATATGAGAAATCTCTCCAAGTATGTCAAATCTCTCTCAAACCCCTTTTTTTATTTATTTTGATCATTTGGGGGCCTTCCGATACTTGGCTTGATACGAAACCGCTCAAGGAGGGGTAAAATCTTGGAAAAAGACCCCTTGGGACCGAAGTCTCCCCTTAGGGGCCAAGTCCCTCTTGAACCGAGGTCTAGAGTAGAACCGAAGCCCCAGGAGAAGCCATCCGGAGCCGCAGCCAAGGAGGCCGACCGCAGTCAGCGAGCCGCAGCAAGCCGACCGCGGTCAGCGAGCCGCAGCACCTCGCCTCCGCGACCAAGACCAAGCCACTTTGGATTTGGACTGCTGATGACCGAGCCTTAGCACCTTCGGTCCTGAACTTCGGATTTCAGCATTTTCTACCCGGTTTTCAATATTTTTAATATTTTAAGCCTGTTTTTCACCCTTTTAACGTTGGATTTTCTCCAAAAATCATATTTTAACATATGAGACCCTAAATATTCATAATATGAACATATTATGATGGAAATATTTATTTAAGAATAAAATCTATTAAGTGAGATCATGAGGTGGAGTGTGGATCTTGCCATAATATTTGACATAAACAACCACCCCATGCCCATTCCTTTGACCAGCTATGGCCCTCCCCACCACTCCTAGTCACTTCATGGTCCTTTTCCACTCATTTTTCCAGCAGACTCTTACCCAAAGAGCTGGGGAATCCTCTCTCCCTTCACTTTACTCATTTTTCCTCATTTTCACCAAGAAGATCAAACACCATTTCTCTCAAACTTTCTCCCTCAAATTCGAGATTCAAGGCTGATTATCAAGCTTTCTCACACTCTTGGTAAGTATAATTCATCCGCTTTATGATTATTACATTCCCCTTTACTCATATCATAGAATGCTTATACAAATTCCATCACTTTGGTGTTTGATTCTCGAAAATCTTCTAGGCATCTTCAAGTGTTCTTGAGTTGAACACTTCTCTCCTTCAACATCCACCCACTTACATCACATAAGGTGAGTTCATACCCCTACATTTTCATGTTTTCTCAAGTTTTTAGGGGGGAATACAAGTTAAAACACCAAGAACATAACTAAACGTTTCTAACAGCTTTCATCAGAAAAGCTGGACTCCATTCACGGACTGTTTTGGACAACTTAAACATTTTAGTTTTCAAAACTGTTTTAGGTGCAAGTAGTTCCAGTTCTTAGATTTAAAATGATTACTTGCACAACTCCACACGATTTTTCTACCATTTATGGTGATTTTTACAAAAGTGCCTATCATTTCAAACACCAATCCATACCGGTCTGTGATTATGGATTTTTTCACTCAAGTTGGAGGTCATTAAAAATCATGATAAAAATTATGAGTAAACTAGACAAATTTTAGGAACTCTCAGAATTTACGGATTTAGTTTTCGACTTCGTATGATCTTTCTAAAACAGTGTAGCAAAGTTAAAAGCTAGTTAACAACTTATAACTTTCAACACACTTTGTAACATGTTGAACAAAGTGTTAAATATTTGATGACTTCATATTTTACATGTGTTTCTTGTTGTGGTATAATTATATAACAGAAAATACTGACTGAAGTGTAAGAATCCTCCATCATTACCATTAGTACAAAACAAAGCAAGATAAACATAGTTATATTTTGCTATACATTCGATTTACATAGAAAAGGATTCATATACACCACAAACAAACATACTAAACTATAATAGGTATAGTTAAATTGTTTATACATTTCAAACATCTTGATAAACTATAATAGGTATAGTTTATGTTCATTTACATTACAAAAAGGTTTTTATACGAAAAGGGGTACATATAACAAAGTACCGATTTTATACGAAAAAGGGTACAAATACAAAGTACCAGTTGTATACAAAAAGGGGTACAAATACAAAGTACCAGGTTTTCATACGAAAAGGGGTACAAATACAAAGTACCGGTTTTATACGAAAAGGGGTACAAATACAAAGTACCGGTTTTATACAAAAAGGGGTACAAATACAAAGTACGAGGTTTGCATACAAAAAGGGGTACAAATACAAAGTACCAGGTTCACATGAAATAGCTTTCATGATATTAAAACGATATTTCATCTAGAATTGTTAGACTTCAGCTATAATTGGTAAGTGTATATGCTAGAATTATATAAGAATCTAGTCACAATCGACTTAGAATTGGTGGGTCCGCCTTATCTCCTGTTCCTTGTTTGGTTGTGGACCTGGGGCAAACCTATTATATTCAACTGTTTATTTAACTTAATTTTTATATAATTTATATACGCTGAGTGATTATAGAAGAAATCTATAGGTCTTTCTAGGAATCATTATCGCATAACATAGAAGCATTCATATCATACATAATAAGGAAAATATTGGATTTTCTGGAAACATACTTTGTTGCTTTTACAAGGAAAATGGTTTCATACTAAAACAAAACTCTTATGAACTCACCAACTTAATTGTTGACACTTTTTCAAAACTACTTGTATTCTCAGGAAATCAGTGAAACAGGAAAACCAACAGCCATTTGAGGATGGGACGATAAATCGTCAAACAGTTCATTTTGTCATCATAATGTAATTGATTTTGAAACATGTAAACTTGCTATGATGCAACTTTCTCAATTATATTTATGATGGTTGTATTTACTTTGAGCACCATTATACTCGTTGTTGTGATACTATACATGAAGTCCTCCACCGCCGGACGTTTCCGCCATCCTTGGTTTGAGGGTGTGACATGTTATAATCTTCTTGATGTAAGAATCGATTTGTGTAATAGATCGATTACAATCAATTCTTGTTATAATCGATCTTTAGGAGCCACTAAATCAATTCTTGTTAACATCACGATAGTGGATTCCTTCCCATCGTCAATGGTGGTAGATTCCTTCCGTCATCAAGATCCCGACATCCATATTTAATTTTAGTTTCACCATGGTGGATTCCTTCCCATCATCAACAGCTTGGAGTCCTAAATCGATTACAGTTTCACGATGGTGCTCTTCATTGGCGATCGATCTGGGTGGTGGATGATGGTGATAACTAATCTTCTTCATTAGCATCGATCTAGATATGAGTTTCTTTAAGAAATGGATTTTGATTACAATGTGCAGAAAAAGATTTATTGGAAAGATCTTGAAGGTAATCGATCGACATTATTTTTCTTGAAGGGGTCATTGTTTTGAGTCTCCGAATTTGGTGGTGGACTGTAGTGGTAGTGGTGATTAATTTTTTTAAAACTCGTTATTTTGAGTTGGAGGTAGCAAAGAGGAGATTTCATTAGACTTTTTTTATTTATTTATAGGTTCACCATGTTTAAACTGAGACAAAGGGTAGTGTTTCCTAAAAAATTGTTACTTAAAAGATCAAGATTCTGGAGCTCCAGAAGCCCGGAGTTGCTCCGGTGGGATTTCGCCGGTTGACCGGTTTCCATGAAAGTTCAAGTATTTCAAGGTGGAAAGGTTAGATAAATCAGGAATGGAGCCTGAGAGGGTGTTGTTTGCTAAATTCAAGATTTCGGAGGACTGAAGTTGTCCAATTCAAGAAGTAATTCGCTTCCATTAAATGACGTGGCTACCAAATAATAAATATAAATTAATCATTAAATGCCACATCAGCTTTGTGACCTGGTAACCGGTTAATTTTGACAAAAATGGCTTAATTGACAGGTCAAATACGAGTTTAATGATCTAATGCGCAAGAAAATTATTTTAATAACCAAATCAGATAAATGACAAAACTTTAACGTGCTACAGTTTAATTTCCCCAAACAAGAAGGCATTCATGTTTTGTTTTTCAAAAGTTGTGCTGAAATATTGCTTATTCTTATTCACATTTTTTTCTAAATTTATAAACTCACCCCTTCAAGTCTCCAAGTTTCATTCCTTTTGCCCCCTTCCTTTGTTTCTTTTTCATGAAGAAGATGTGATTCATGTTTTGTTTTCCAATAAATTTACTTTTTTGGTCCTGAAATATAGTTCATTTTCTCTACAACGCCCCCTCTTTTATTTTCTTTTTCCTAAATTTACAAACTCACCCATCAGGTCTCACAAGTTTCATTCATTTCCTTATGATATTTAACACCATCTGTTTAATTTAAATTTAAAACATTCTTGCTTTTTAAATATTATTTAAATCCTTATATTTAATTTAAATAAAAATAAGTTTATTATAACTTATTTAAAGTTCAAAACGTCTGATCTAGATTAGCGGATGTTACAATTTGTATGTTTTATGTATGTGATTGGTTTTTTCTACATAAAATACGTACAAAAATATTAAAAAAAATACCTCGAAACGGAGACGAACTCAAATTTATATCAATATGTACATAAAAAAACCAAGATTTTTTTTAATTGATGAATTAAAGTTCTAAATTTACGGTGAATACGTCAAAGTGTTGAGTACCTTGAATTTATATCGACACATATATAAAAATAAGTACATATATTTTTTTAATTATCAAATGAAAGTTATTATATACGACCTAACTCATACATATGAAACATATATAAAATTAAGCACAAAAGCGTAAAAAATTACATAAAATATATAGAAAAACTCGAATATAATACATTTTTTTAATTAACGAACTAAATTTATTTTATGTGACTGACTTATACGTAGAAAATATACATAAAACTAAACACGAAAACGTTAAACGAATTATATCGAAACATAGACAAACTCGAATTTAAACCGACACAAACATAAAAAACCAAGTTTTTTTTTTAAATAAAAAATAATAATAAACGGAAGTTCTAAAATTCACATCGAAACGTTGATCACCTTCAATTTATATCAACACATATATAAAAATAAACATATAAAAAATTAGTTTTTTTAGATTAACGAACGAAAATTATTAAAGAAAATTAAATTATATATATACTAGGAGAGGTAAACACATAAATTTAAAATATAGATTATAGATAGGTGAAAATAATATTTTATAAAGTTCAAAGTAAAGGGGTAAAAGTAAAATTTTAAAAATTAAAATGATAGAAAAATCACAAATTCTATAAACATAAAGTATAGACAAAAATACATAAATGGTTAACCTATGGTTACAAACTTCGTCTCTACTATCTGAAAAGACCTTACTTTCATACTAACGGAAAAGAAAAACTAACGATCCTGGAAAGAAGAACCATTCACGCAAATTTTAGAAAACCACATGAACCATGTTTGTAAAAATAAAAAAATAAAAAATAAAATAAAAATAATAAAAACCAACGATTGAGTCTGTAATACTTAATAAACCACAAGTACCATTTATGTAATTTTGTGTTTAAAAATGAGCCAAATTCTTACGCACCACTAATAAATTAGTACTTATTTCACAAACCCACTAGCTTCATTTCTAAAGGATCTCAACGGCCAAACGTGGAGCTTTTGTTTCCTTATATTTAATGCTTGATTTTTTGTTATTTATAATCGTCTCCAAAATATATCACACAAATTAACATATTTAAAGAAGGACAAACGACATTATAAACAAAAATACTATAAAAACATAGAGTAAAGAGAATGTATATGTCGAAAGAACTTAACCAGATAATAAAGTTCACTAATAGATAGCAAATAGAATGTCATATAGTAACTATATAAAGTTTAAAAAAATTAAAAAAAAAAATAAACTCTCAACAAGACTAACCGAGTTTGTGCGTCATTTGTTAATTTTGCATCATCACATACCAATCAATTGAACCAATGAATGCACCAAACGAAGTGCAATTATATGACATCGTAAAAATTGATATAAAAGAAATACTTGGCCGACAACGTTTTCCAATTTCATTGCAAAGATTCATATAAAAATACTTTGACCGACACGATTTATTCATTTTGGTAGAAACATATACCATAGTGATATGTTTAAGATTTAACTCGAAGATGAATGTTGTTTACATAATATAATCATTGTTGATTCATTTTCCAAAAGATAGCAATCTAATCGTAATTGCTATAATTGCTATAATTCCAACTTCTTTCATCGTGATTGAGGGGGTTTTTTTGGTACCGTATTTGGCTTTAAAAATAGAGGCATAGTTTATTTATGGATTAAAAGGGAAATTTCTGAAAATGACCTAAAGTATTAGGCTCCTTTTGATTAGTGTCATCTAGCACCACACTCATGCGGTAACACCATCCTGTCGTACATATATTGTGGGGGTGCTTGTCCTAGGAGATGAATTCATTACATCTCACTTTATAGGAAGATAGTCGTCAGGCTTTTTTAATTCATTTTTTTTCGAACTCTATAAATATCAATTACATTAAGTCTTTTCACCACAACAAAAATATTCGCCACTTCTATATTCATTTTATAAATTTCACAATGTCATTATCATATTCTACTTCGTCAGATACGTTAGGTTGACATTACAGGAGTCAATGTTTATAGGGAAAGTTACGGAAAAAACAATGGCGTATTAGCAAGAGCAAGGAGCTTAAAGTTCACGTTTTAGAGCGAGGAAAAGTCCTTTTAAGATAAATTGTGAAGTCGGACACAATCGTCTCATAGAAGACTATTGTGCTGGTGACGGTTTGTATGCTGAAAATTTTAGATGAGAGTTCCATATGAGGAAAGTGTATTATTAATGACTTGAACGACCGATTTTCATATTTTTAATTGAAATGGGATACACGACGTATAAAGGTTTTTGTCTGATACGAAATTGGACAATCCATATTACACTGGTTAGCATATGACATGTGAACATATATACTCACATGAGAAACTATATTAACACACACCTACTAATAATAGTGACAATACATCCACTATTTGTACACGACACATGAAAACAACACATGGGTTCCCTCGAATGCTAGGTAACATTGATAGAATGCATTGGGTGTGAGAATTGTGCCCTAATGCATGGTGCAGTCAATAAATGTGAGACGATCATAAAGAATCGACGATAATTCTATAAGAAATTACGTCCTACAATATTTGGATATGGCATACATTCTTTGGTCTCGCGGGTGCCAACAACGATATCAATGTTCTTGACAAATCGTTGGTAAACAACATCTAGGGGTGTTTATCGATTAAAATCCAATGGATTTTGATGGAAGTGATTCAATCTAATTATCTATTGGATGTCAGATTTTTTTCAACCACTCTCTTATCTTATTCAATATAAGCAACGAAACCGAACCGATCTGATTGGATGTCAGATTGGATAGGTTTTATCCATTGGATGTTTTTGATTGGTTATCCAATGTCCAACCAATTTTTATCCCGTTTACATATGACTAAACAACCAAACATAAATACATAATTATTATAATTGGATAATAACATTGGATGGATTGGAACAATTTCATTTTTTAATTAAATAATATTATTTGGACAATAATATTGGATGGTAATTGAATATTTGTTGGATGATGATATAAGGTATCATGTTGGATAAACATTGGATCAGTTCAGTTCGATTATCCATTGGATTTTGAGGGTTATCCAAGAATCGATCCAATCTAATTGGATTTTGAAATCGAAACTAATCCAATCCAATTGTGATGGATATCCAATATATAATTTATGCACAACCCCCTAATGATATCCATCTTGGAAAGGCGCACGGTGTAGGACAAACAAAAAGAGAGTACATGACCGTGATATTTATCACAACCTTCGTGATTATTTGATGAAATCTATTTACAAAGTGTACATTCTCGTCGATGAGGAGTTGTGTACATAGTAGTTACAAAAGGATCATTGCATATAATCTTAGAATCTAACAGATTACAGTAAGTGGCAAGGACTTGGTATTCTTACACTTGCGATAAGAATTTCAAATTATGAAATGAGTGTCATTGGAAATGTTTACAATTGATCTATTTCACAAAGTAAGGACCATAAGTAAACTTAGTGTGCATGCTCGGATCATGGGATGACTATTGTTTTAATTCAAGTATTAAGTTGATCATTCAAAACATTATACAATGAATAATGTGTGATCGATATGGTGATTAAATAAAATGTGTTTTATTTATATTCAAAAGTTTTGAGACCATATTGGATTCGATTATTCTTGTGTTTCACTTCGGATATTTTGACTTCCCGTATAATAAGATTATTCAAACCATCCACGGTCGATCATACTTTGGAAGTAGGTATTGAGGCAAGTCGGTCATGAATCCATCTATTGTCTAAGTGTTAGACATAGCACAAGTTTGTTGCAGTATTCATGAGTACTCCTGTAATAAGATTTGAGTATTAGATCAAAACCCACGCTCATTTGAATCACTTCATGGATTTTATCACGAGTGATTGTGAGACGATAATATCTTATATTCTTGAAATAGAGACATATGAGTTGTAGTTTGCCAATCGGTTACACATTGATGATGGGTAAACACGCTAGTAACTTGGTGTTATAAAACATATTGTTGTGTGTGATTTGATGAGTAAATAGAGTAACCATATGAGTCGAAGTTTATCCGCTCCTTTTACCCTAAGAGGGATAAAAGCGATATATGTGGGCCCCTCAATGATTAAGTGATGACAACCCTAAGCACTTGGACAAGCCTGGACTGATTTGATTTCTTCAAATAGTCGGTCGTCATAAATTGGAAATCGGGAAACAACACATGGACAAAGAGAATAATTATAATCCATGTATCATGTCCATACGATATCTAGAATGGAGGAATATATGATCCCTTATCTAATGGAGGTGTCATTGACTAGGTCAAAGTTCGACAGCGGCTTTTGAGAGCTACGATTGTTAGTCGGGTTTTGAAGTCGTACTTGCAATTATAGTTATTAGACTTATCCAAGTGGGAGATTGTTGGATTAAGGGTCTAAGCCCATAACTATAATTGGTATGTACTTGACCCGAGAGTAGCATGGTCCATTTCGGGTTACCTTCACCAGAACAATTTGACAAGATGGATATTTGAGAAAGAGGTTATTTGTGATTTATTAATATATTATAAGTATAATATATTAATTGAGAAATAATATTATTTAATTAATATTGGTCAAGAATTAATTTGGAATTAATTTAGTGATCAAAAGAGATTAACTAAATTAAGGTGACTGATTAAGTAAATCAGTAATACATATAGTTTGGGCCAATGATCCATGTGAGATCCCCAATTTCTTGGCCAGAAAAGACCGGTTTGTTTATGCTTTATTTTAAAATCAAAGTGATCGTTTAAAGAAAACAGTTGCGGAATTTATTCCCAAAACAAAATATGATAAGAGTTTATCAAAGCATTTCTTTAAAGAAATGTATTTTCATTATATAACAAAATCTCGGATGTCATGTTCAATACAGACCAAAAGCATAAATAGAACAAAATAGACCTTACAACAGTTATTTATAACTACTGATCTATAATTCAAAACCTCTCGTCAAGTCCACCAACTTATACTCTTGTGCCATTACCTGTAATGCAAAGAAAACTGAGTGGGTCAGGCTTGGGAGCCTGGTGAGCATATAAGGTTTTCAACCCACAATAAATAATTAATTTAATTTCATCAACCAATAATAACTCAATTACCCATTCCCGTTATTCTCACTTTAAATCCCTAGGACAACTAACACAAGGGACCTAGTCTAAGAATATTTCATCGGGGCGACAACACATGCTTCGGGGGTTCCTCAACAACATAAGTCAAATAAGGCAACCATGAGGGGGATGAAATACAGTGAATGAACACCCAAGTTCATTAACACCTACAGGTTATGAGCCTGCTAGCGTTCCACTGGACTGTCTAGAAAAGTCTGTGGTCGTCATCTAAATTCCGCTAGATGACTGGATTACAATGACATTGAGGCCTCTCATCCTTTTATCACAAGACAACTATCTACCCATGTTCTACCCAACATTTTATTAGATAAAATATACATTTTCAGACATAGTTTAAAACCTGTATAGTATGTTCATTCAAAACACATTCCAGATAAAAGATGAGGCACATAAACATAACACATATTTCATAGAGAATAAATCATATCTATGAGATTAGAAGATAACATCGATACACTCACATAACACATATACTTAGTACATTCAAACAATACTTGTATTAAAATCGTGTTTATGCAACGGACTATACACTCACTTGATCAGAAGATGATCAGACAACACTACGGCTTGTAGAAGTAAGATTCTTCGGTAGATCTGGAAGATCTTCACAAAAACCGGACTTCTCGCGGGCAGAGCTTCGACTCGAAAACTCTTTTCTTCTCAGGATCTTCGGGGCTTCGGGACTCGCTTAGGGTCTCGGGGTTGATACCGGGGCTTCGGGATATTTCTTGCACGTAAATCGAGGTAAAACAGGAGAGAGATGAGAGAAAACAGCAACCCTAAACGGCTGGCCCTTCAAATCTATTTATAGGGCAAATTTGGTCCTTGCCACGTCGTGGCACCCTTTTTCCACGTCGTAGGCTTGGTCGTCACTGCATACGTCATCACAAGTTGTGTCTGGGGGACTCCTGGAGGTGTCAGAAGACTTGCCACGTCGTGGCACTGCTTGCCATGTCGTGGTCTCTGACACAGCTTTGGGGTTCACGCCCCGAACTTCAGAAATTCATAACTTTCGCATACAAACTCCGTTTTCGACGTTCTTTATATCGACGCGAAGGTGAGATTATGATCTACAACTATCGTTTAGACTCCATTGGCTAATTTTGACTTAATTTTTAATATATTATAAATATATTACTTATATATTATTTTTAGTAGGCCGGGACAGGAAACTCCGTTCGAAATTCATAACTCCTTCATCTGAACTCCGTTTTCGTCCATCTTTCCGTCGTTGCACTACTATCGATGACATATTCAATTATCATGTATATCACTAAGGATAGATATCTATCTACCTTAAATTCACTATTTACGTCGCGCTGGGTCGTGTCGGTGCTGTCGCAAAACTTCGACAGGTCATAACTTCTTCGTTATAACTCAGATTTTGGCGTTCTTTATATGCACGGAAACCTTGTGACACATAATACAAATTGGTTAAGATTAATCCTTCTAAATAATCTTCAATCAAAAAGTCATTTTTGATGCTTATCATCTCTAAATTGACTAGCTCGGATCTACGGGCGTTACAATCCATGATTGGTTAGTGATGGACTAAGTTTATGTGAGAGTCCATGAAGTGTTAGTACATAAGGCTTATCATATGGATTATTGGATTAAAGGCTCATGGAATGAATTAGGGTTTACAATTTGAAACACTAGGAATTCCACACTATAAAAGTAACCCCTTAGCTCCAAATTCACCACCCTAAGGGTTCTAATAGAAACCTAGCCGATTTTGGTGGTTCAAGCCTCTCTCTCAAAGTCCTCCATTTGTTCATGGTGTTTGTGACTTGTTTGAGGCATCACACTTTATGTGCTAAGCTCTTGAAAGGCCAACAACTACAAGCTACAAATAAGATGTATTCTTTTAACTAGTTTTATGATTCATGTACCAAATTTGTATGCTAGATAGGTTTCATGTTTTGGATAATTTTTTTTGCATGTATAACTGGAGAAAACTTAGATCCAAAGCATTAGGGTTGTATGTGCACCATATGAGTGTTATAGTACACATAACCCAACAGTGGTATCAGAGCCATGTGTAGTTTTCTATTATATAGATGCATTGTTTAATTGTTCAAAGTTGAAAAAACTGAAAAATTGTTTTCTGACTGCTGGACTCGATGAGTCCCATGAGTGGACTCGACGAGTTGGCTCACATGACCATGAACACGACGAGTCCATAGCCCGGCTCGACGAGTTGGATCATTAGATGCAAATTTTTTGAGTTTTTGGCCTGTTTTGGATTAGGATCATTACCACAAAATGTTTTGCCTCATAAAAATTCAATTTTACTGATATGATAATGATTTTCCGCATCCAATAACATGATGATTTTCAAATTCTAAGATAATTACTTGATTTTGTGAAAAACTAATTATTTGTAAAATTTGAAATTCTCTAGCCATATGAATTGAATTAGTTCAAATTAGTAAAAGATAAAATTATATGATGATTTTATTAGTTTAAATTTTAAACTAAATGGCTTTGAAGAGTTTCATAACTTACCCTCAAGTTATGGAACTTGGAAAGTCTCTTTTTGTGACTAAAGAGAGTTATAAAAACTTGCCATTAAGTTTTGGAACTCAAAAGTTTTTTCAGGAGTTACAAAATTTGCCATCAAGTTTGGAATTTGAAAAGTTTAATTAAAATGTTTTAATTTGAAATATTGAATTCTAAAACATTTAGTAATGGAAAGGTTTCAAAAAGGTGCAACTCTTGGGTTCATAACATAAAAATTAATTAAATAGTTTTTAAGTTTGAATTTTTATAACCTTGATGCTTTGAATAGTTCAATTACACCTTATGGACTTTATTAAATTGATTAAAGTGTTTAGTTAAAAGAGAGTTAATAAATCCATAATCATATGGTTTAAAGTTAATTAAATTAAGGGTATAATTTAGTAACAGATTAAACCACCAAGTATTTTAAATGTGTAAAATACACCCTTATACTATATAACATTAAAAGTTTAATATATTATATATATGTATAAGTAAGAAGGCCAGTCTTACCGTTAGTAGGCCTCATTCACGAAGCAGGACTATAAGGGGTATTTAAGGAAGCGGCCTGTAAAATGACCATCATTGGGTATCAACTCTTACCCACCACACCCTTGACCAGTGGAGGGTCGTTAGTCGAACGAGTTTGATAGGACACTTAAATCCTCATTAAAAGTATAATGAAATACCAAGTAACTAAACCTTTTATAAATTCCCAATCTTAGTTACTTAGGAAAAATGTGAATTTGATGTTAACCCATGAAATTGCACATTGCACCTTATTAGTCGTTAGTGGAGCGTGTGTGGTTGACCGGCACACTAATGTGGGACTAATGAAGGATGGAAATGGATAGCTCGTAGTTTGTCATAGATCAATGGAGCGTGTGTGGTTAACTGGCACCTTGATTAGGTGATAAATGACTTCGAGAGTACCAAGCTCATTTGCATGGTTATTCACACCTTGTTTGTGATCCTCGGCATCCCAGTCACAAACTTGAAGGGCATAACCGAGATTAAACATGCCATTGAAAAAGTTCAATGAATCTCAAAGAATCTACGAATTTCAATTCATTTAAAACCTAATTCTTTTTTCATTTTTCATGGTGGAAATTGGTAAATTGTCATTTACCTACCTTCAAATATTTTACAATTGGATTACAGCATCCCTCTTCCGAATTGTAGAATATCGTGTTGGGTCCTAGCCTTAATATTTCATTTTTGGTGTTATATTAAGGACTTAAATCAACTAACTTGAATTTCTCCCCTTATAGATGTCTAGGTCAAACAACTATGGTCTGCCTTATCCTGTTGGAAAAAGTTTTCCACATGAAGATGATATTCCACAATATCATATTTTACTTCCTCCACCTCCTCCAATAATTCTCCCTGACCCACATGTTCGTTGACTTGAAAAGTCCAAGGTCACTCAAGCCCTATTGGCAAGCAAACATGAAGATGGAAGGTCTGTGTGTGCACATGTCTTGGAGATGAAGTCACATATTGACAGGCTAGGAATGTTAGGAGTCGATGTCTCAAGGAAGTTGGTTGCTGACTTGGTTCTTCAATCACTTCCTAATTCATATAGTGAGTTCATTAAAGATTACTATATGACAGACTGCGACGTGATCCTTATCGATCTTACCTATTTGATAATTTTTGCTGAATTTGAATTGATTTGGTGAACTAGTAAAGCAAATTTGATTGGAAGATCTGCTTCCCAAACTTCCATTGACATTAACAATGAAAACATTTGAAGTCCAAAAAAAGTCTTCCCAAATGGAAAAGAGGAAGGCTAAGTCTGAGATTGTCCCGTGTGCCATTCCAAAAGAATCTGTTTGCTTCTATTTCCAAGAGAAGGGGCATTGGATGCGAAGCTGCCGTATTTACCTGAAAGACCACAAGGATGGTAAAGTCAAAGTGCTCCGCTTCAGGTAAGTCCACTATCTAACTCTATTAAGTTTCTGTTTCTAGATTCTTAATACATGATGTGATAAGATTACATTTTGATGTTTTGTAGGATCAAAGAAGAAAAAGGAAGCTTAAAGAAAGAACATGTTGGGTCTGATCGCGAAGAGATGGATTTTGATCGCATGATTCGATGATCAGAATTTTGAGTTGCTGCTTAGGAGTTATGATAGATTGCTTAGAAATATGTAGCAACACAGTTTTCATATGTACTTGCATTGTAAGGAAAAGTTTTTCATATTTTGTAAATAAAGAAAAATTTTGATTTTATCTTATTTTACATTTCCTTGCAATGGCATTTGTGAAAATTGATGTTTGTATGTTTCTATTTTTAGCAATATGGATTTGATTCTTTCGTTTGTGGTAGTGTCTAAATTTACCAAATAAGGAAAGATTCTCATCACCAAAGTTTCAATTGGACAAAAACATGGAATCATAAAACTTGTATTTTATGATAAATGAGAACCTTCATCTTTGGGAAATTAAGACTAATTCCTTATTCACATATAGATGTGAGTCAAGTAAAGGACTAAGGGATCTAGTGCACACTGGTGTGCACTGATCAGGTCCACTACAAAGAAAGATAAGACTATTTGTCATGATTTACTAAAAGCTTAGTGAATATGATTATGCTTACAAGATTAAGTGTATTTCTGAATCATTAAAAAAATTCAATATATAGAAGAACGAATAAGAAGAATCAATTAGGCAGAAAGATAAAAGTTTCTCCAGTCTGAAAGGAAAGGAGAGTACTTTAGTATCGTGTTTTATGATCATCTTAATGATTATAGAAACATATCACAATTGATCCTCTAAGAACACATTAGTGCACTTGTATGGCTAAGAAGAGGAACTGGGAATTGTTGAAATGGTTAAATCAAAAAGGTGAATCATACTTTGTTTCAAAATCAAGTCTTAGAGTCATACTCCACGATTGTGTCTTGAGTGACATGTCCTAAGAAGGTTTGTAACACATCATGAAATGTGTAGTAGAAATTTTTTCTTGCTCTTACACATTTGATATTGGTAGTTGTGATGTTTAGATAAGACAAAGACCAACTAAGACCAATTGAGTGAAGTGTTAATCTTGATAAGAAACCGCACTAACTCTTGAATATTTGTTTGTCAAGGAATGTTCCTTGACAAGAGAATATTATATGTCAAGAGGTCAGTGGGAGTCTTAAAGGCCTTAAAAAGCTTCAAGAACTAATCAAGAGTAAACCTATTGTTAATGACTAGCACACGACTTGAGGTTTGTAACCTATCATGTTGACATATGCTTGTTTATGTGCTCATTCCAGTTAAAGTTTACTATGCATGTGAGTTCTATGAGTTCTCAATTGTTTGCAAAAAGTAACGCACCTTGATCAGTGAAAGTTCATTAATCAGTAAAGGTGAGCTGCTTAACAACTTGGAAGACATGGTAGGCCCTTGTGCTGCCAAGTGGCAAGAAATTAAGATCGAACTAGTTCATTCCATATTAGTTTGAATCTTCCATAGACCTTATCTAATGACAATGGTTGGAAATGACAATTTCACATGGATAGGAACACACACACCATAAAATCTAAGTGACATAAGGTTTCTCTCCAATTCATTAAAATGATTGTGAGGAAACGCTTTTACTAAGTAGATTTTAAGGAAATAACAGTTGTGTTAATTGCATTCTTAAATTCGATTATGATTACGACATCCCTCTTCATAGCTCGAATTGTGAGAAATGGCAAATAGTTTGAATATTCGGAACTTATTGTTGTAAGTTTTGAATAGTTTAGACACACATATGAGCTTTCGAATAAAAGGTGTATGAGCTTAGATAAAGGCTTATCGAAGCACCTCTTATCAGAAATCTGAACTTTGGTAAGAAAGTCAATAAGTATTGATTTCTAGAAGTCTAGCTGATTTTTGGATACATGTCAAAGCTAGTGGGAGCATAAGTTTTATGCTGGTAAGAATATAATTATCATGATAGTGGGAGCATGATTATTATGTGAAGTGTTGCAAGTTAGCAATACTGGTTATAGGAAACAAAGGTTAAGAATTTGCAAAGTTTGAAAAAAATTGAAAAGTTGTTTCGCTATAGTAAGGGAGAGGATACTTATACTTTATTTCGAATATAAAAAGTTTAGATTGAAGTATTAATCAAACTTAGTCATGGATATATGAATACCATGTTGAAATAATTCATTATTGGAAATTCTTTATATGGAAATATTATAGCAAAAGACTGGTCAGGTATCATTTCTTTATGTAAGACGTTATGAATCGTGTTCCATATGCTTCGGGTATAGGATCGATTGCATCTGTTATAATATTCACCTGTTCTAATTTTCCAAATGCCTAGGGCATTGAGAGGGAAAAGGGACCAGAACTGGTTATGACTGAAAGTTATTAAACAACTGTTAAGGACAATCCAAGGTTCACTAAGGATTGGTCACTTGTGGGCAGTTGGAAGTATAGTAATGGATGGACCAAGTTAACATTATTATGAATCGACAAAATTCTATTTATAATGAATTGTCATATGACATATATGGAAATGTTTCCATAATGGGAGTTGGATATCAAGAATCTATGAGTAAGCTAGAAACTTTTATGCAAGAAGGATGTTCAAAGGAATGCGATTTGAATATGAGACTTCGTATCTATGGAATTGTCTTGTAACAATTTCCAATGGAAAGTTTTGTAATTGGCAAAATCTTTGTGACTTGTGTACATAGTCGTTACAAAAGGATCACTGCATATAAGCTTAGAATCTAACAGATTACAGTAAGTGGCAAGGACTTGGTATTCTTACACTTGTGATAAGGATTTGGAATTGTGAAATGAGTATCATTGGAAATGTTTACAATCGATCTATTTCATAAAGTAAGGACCATAGGTAAACATAGTGTGCATGCTCGGAGCATGGGATGACTGTTGTTTTAATTCAAGTATTAAGTTGATAAGTCGAAACATTATACAATGAATAATGTGTGATCGATATGGTGATTAAATAAAAGGTGTTTTATTTATATTCGAAAGTTTAGAGACCATATTGGATTCGATTATTCTTGTGTTTCACTTCGCATGTTTTGACTTCCCGAATAATAATATTATTCAAATCATCAACAAACGTCGATCATACTTTGGAAGTAGGTATTGAGGCAAGACAGTCATGAAATTTGCCGTCTGTAGATTGTCGAAGTGTTAGACATAGCACAAGTTTGCTACAGTATTCATGAGTGCTCCTGTAATAAGATTTGAGTATTGGATTAAACCCACGCTCATCTGAATCACTTCATGGATTTTATCACGAGTGATTGTGAGACGATAATATCTTATATTCTTGAAATAGAGACATATGAGTTGTAGTTTGCAAGTCGGTTGCACATTGATGATGGGTAAACGTACCAGTAACTTGGTGTTATAAAGCGTATTGTTGTGTGTGATTTGATGAGTAAATAGAGCAACCATATGAGTCGAAGTTTATCCGCTCCTTTTACCCTAATAGGGATAAAAGCGATATTTGTGGTCCCCTCAATGATTTAGTGATGACAACGCTAAGCACTTGGACAAGCCTGTACTGATTTGATTTCTTCAAATAGTCGGTCGTCATAAATCGGAAATCGGGAAACAACACATGGACAGAGAGAATGATTATAATCCATGTCTCATGTCCATACGATATCTAGAATGGAGGAATATATGATCCCTTATCTAATGGATGTGTCATTGACTAGGTCAAAGTTCGACAACGGCTTTTGAGAGCTAAAATTGTTAGTTGGGTTTTGAAGTCGTACTTGCAGTTATAGTTATTAGACTTATCCAAGTGGGATATTGTTGGATTACATGTCTAAGCCCATAACTATAATTTGTATGTACTTGACCTGAGAGTTGCATGGTCCATTTTGGGTTGCCTTCACCAGAACAATTTGGCAGGATGGATATTTGAGAAAGAGATTATTTGTGATTTATTAATATATTATAAATTTATAAGTATAATATATTAATTGAGAAATCATATTATTTAATTAATATTGGTCAAGAATTAATTTGGAATTAATTTAGTGATCAAAAGAGATTAATTAAATTAAGGGGACTGATTAAGTAAATCAGTAATACATATAGTTTGGGCCAATGATCCGTGATTGGTTAGTGATGGACTAAGTTTATGTGAGAGTCCATGAAGCGTTAGTCCATAAGGCTTATCATATGGATTATTGGATTAAAGGCCCATGGAATGAATTAGGGTTTACAAGTTGAAACCCTAGGAATTCCACACTATAAAAGTAACCCCTTAGCTCCAAATTCACCACCCCAAGGGTTCTAATAGAACCCTAGCCGATTTTGGTGGTTCTAGGCTCACTCTCAAAGTCCTCCATTTATTCATTGTGTTTGTGACTTGTTTAAGGCATCACACTTGAGGTGCTAATCTCTTGAAAGGACAACAACTACAAGCTACAAATAAGAGGTATTCTTTTAACTAGTTTTATGATTCGTGTACCAAATTTGTATGCTAGATAGGTTTCATGCTTGGGATAATTTTTGTTGCATGTATAACTGGAGAAAACTTAGATCTAAAGCATTAGGGTTGTATATGCACCATAGGTGTGCTATAGTACACATAACCCAACAGTATGGAGGCCGTAGTTGCCTCCAACAGCCCCTAACTCACCAAGAAAACATTTTTGGACTAGATTTTATGTTTTAAACTCCTGTTTTCGGGTTATACTTCTTCTAATCAGTTTAATCTATTCTAATGATGCATTTTTAGTTCCCTTATCACTTATAATCAAGTGCGGGTAGCTAGAATCCAGTCTCTAACCTTAAAACGATTAAAATGTTCACATTCACCTCTTTAGCGGGAAAACTATTTTGAAGCCTTGTTGTTGTCGATTTTATCAAGTTCTAACCCTCTTTGATCTTCTCTAATGATGTCTAAGGGTTCTCTTATCATTTATGGTCAAGTGTGGTTAGTTAGAAGCAATTTTCTAACTCGGAATTTTCGCAAAGCTTCATATACTCTCTATTTTTAGGATTTTGGTATAAGACAAGTTCACTTTCTTTGTTTGAGCTCTTGAAACTGATTTATAGAATGCTTAGTGTTACTTAGATCAGTTCTTGATTCCTTAACCTTGCTTAGTCTTGTGTTGAAATTTATGACCAAGAAAAAAACACCTTTTATCTTGTTTTTTCCCTAAACCGAAGAGCTCCACTTTTGAATGTTTTTGGTTCATGAAATCTGATTTTTCAACTAAGTTTTATTATTAAAACACAAGCGATATCATGTGTTATAAGTTTGGTTAGGTGTGAGTTCTTAAAACGAATAATAAGCGCGGTTTAGGGTTGTGTGTGTTGACATGTGTTTGATGTATATGTGTGTGACATCCCCATTTTCACGGTCAGAAAAAAACCACTTCATTTATTCTTATTTTAAAAAAGAGTTCATTTTTAACTGCAGAATATGTCCATTAAAAGTATTTCCTAAGAAATGTTTTTCATTGATTATTAAAACTTGGGATGTCATAACTGATACAAGAAATATAAACATCAACTTGATTATAATGGTCTATGTTTTCTTTAATCTCTCATAAGATCCAAACATCAAATACCTTCGTACCGCTACCTATGATACAAAAAAATAACAAACTGAGTGGGTCAGGTTGGGAAACCTGGTGAGTACATAGGGTTTTCAACCCACAATATTATAACTAATTTGTTATAATTATATAATTCACTTCAAACAATTAACCCGACTACCCATTCCCGTTATTCTCACTGCCTAATCCTAGACCGATGATCTCAAGGGATCTATCCTAAAGGATCTCTAAGTGAACAATATTGGATCGGGGATTCCTTAGCAATATATGCTACTAAAACGGTCATGAGGTGAGCGGAATGCCCACATGAATAATTTATTCATACCTATAGGTCGTAGTCCTGTTCGTATGCGGTTCCTTAACATCTACGAGTTGGGGACGTGCCCATGTATAACTTAGTAACACCTACAAGTTGTGTACCTATTTGTGTATGGTTCATCAACGCCTACAGGTCATAGACATGTCCGCAAACAATTTCATTAACATCTACCAAGTTGTAAACCTGCCCATATATGACCGATTAACACCTACAGGTTGTAAACATGTCTGTGTATGACATAAACATCTACATGTTACATTTGTGTCCATGTTTGACTTATAAAAATCTACAGGTTGTGTACTTGCCCATGTTTGACCTGACTTGTCTCTAATAGTCTGTGGCAATCACCGGTACCTTACTAGGTAACTACATTACTAGTCCGATAGTAATATAAGAGTCTCGACCTTTCTTCATTATTTTCATTTCTCTTTACCCTTTACTACCCCATATGTTATGAAAATACATATATGGTTAAACACAAAGCATCTCATATAGTTTCATCTAACAAAGAAGGTTTCAATATAGATAATAGGCACACATAGGACTTAATTATCTAAATACTTCGTATCTACGTGTAAAATGAAAGTAACTATGCACTCACTTGTTAAAAATGAATGAGTAGTGATTTTGGCAGAGCTTCGTTGTAACAGCCCAAAAACGGTGATAAAAATTTTCATTGAAAGACTATTAATTTCATTCATTAATTGTTCCAAAGACCTTCACAAAATATAATATCCAAAATAGTAGATTGCAATTATTCAATTGCAAAAATCATGAGGGGAGGATGTTGTGCCATCACATCGAGCCCTTCCCTTTAGAATTAGAAGTACTTGAAACCATAAACATAAACTATAAGCACAAAGCTTAGTGATTTCCCCAAAGTAACACATACCAAACATACAACTGGGTCTAGCCCTGGGGTATATTTCAACCCAAAAAACAAATATCGGCCCCGCCATGGGGTATATTTCAACCCGAACATACCATAGTGGCCCCCACCCTAGGGTGTATTTCAACCCGGCACACAACAGTGGGCCCCGCCATGGGGTGTTTTTCAACCCAATAATATGATAGTGGAACCCACCATGGGGTGTATTTCAACCTGATCTGTAACATCCCAACTTCCAGGTATTTCCTTTTTATTTATTTATTATTAAGGCTTCATGTGTGACTCGACGAGTTATGAGCCTAACTCGTCTAGTAGAATCCGCTTAGACCACGTGGGTTCAATGATCGACTTGACGAACCAGAGAGCTGACTCGTCGAGTAGGCGATGTGAGGTAAAACCCTAAATCCCTGGGTTTGGGGCCTATTTAAGAGAACTTATGTCCTCATTTCCGCCTCACCAGCTGCCTAACACCCCTGAGTGAAACCCTAAACGTGTGTAGTGAGCTAAGAGAGTTATAGAGCTCATCCTTGAGTAGTCTAGTGCATCTTTGGAAGAGAAGAGGGGATTATCTAGCAAGGAACGAGGATGAACTGTTGGATCTAGTGCTACATCGACCAAGAGCTTCTGTGGAAGGTAAAAATCCTACACCATTCTCATCTTCTGGGTTAGATCTTGTGATTATGGAAGATTAGGGCTTTTACCACCTTTTATTAGGACATTGAGTCTATCAGGAGGTCTAGAGTTCAAATCTGGACCTTGTGAGGTCCATAGAGTCCAAAGGTCCCAGCTTTATTCAACCATATAAGAGTATTTGTACTTAAACATCCTTGTTAGAGTTGTATTGGCATTTTGGAGAAAAATATCGAAGCTTTACGTGACATTCGATCCTTGGGAGCCTAAATGTAAAGTGTGGAGTAGTAGATCTGCCTTGAAACGTCTGAATGAGAATTCAGACTGAAGGGACTCGCCGAGTCAATGAGCTGACTCGACGAGTCGGCTAGGGTTTTCCCCAATAAGTCTGGACACTGGTAACTCGGCGAGTTGACGGGATAACTCGATGAGTTGAGTTGGGTTTTTGCGACGTTCTGAAGGAACAAGGGGAACTCGGCGAGTCACATAGATGCACTCGGCGAGTCGGGTCAACATGGACAGTTGACTCGAGTGTTGACTTTTGTTGACTTTATGGTTTGGTCAAGGCAGGGGATATGAGGACTGTGAAGGGGTAAAATGGTCTTTTACCCATTCCATGAGTTTGAGAGAGGGGTTAACCTAGCTTATTTTGATTCATGATTTAAGTGTTGATTGGAGATTATTATCTTATGTGTTAGGCTGAGGCTAGTTTGAGATTCGTGTACGAGATTATTACTTACTTGATTACGAGGTAAGTCTTTTCACTATACTTACCATGAGTGGTATCTGTGTGTGACTGGAGGGTCTTATGTGTTATATTGAGTATTTTGATATATCCTGCATTATGTCTTTGTGAGCTTGATGAGTTAGGACCGGAGGGTCCACCTGAGTTGTGGGACCAGAGGGCTCCACTGAGACACATTGACCGGAGGGTCGAATTGAGTTAGCCTCGAGTGGCTAATGTGATGTGTGCGGTATTTTGAGAAACTCACTAAGCATCATGCTTACCGTGTTATGTGTTATGTGTTTCAGGTACCTCTCAGGATCACGGGAAGGCACCGACTTGACTGTACACACACTTGAGTTGGGGATATGTTTTTGGAGAATCCTGGATTTGTGTTATGAAAAGTTTTGGGACATGTGTTTTGATAAATTAATGTTTATGGGATTTTTGGGGTTCTGTAAATGAGATAATTGTGTTTTTAAATGAAATTTTTTGTTTGAAATGTTATAGTGTTACACGATCATACAATAGCAGGCCCCACCCAAGGTGTATTTCAACCCGATCACACAAACAAATATATATCACATAGCAGCTAGCATTCTAAATAACCGAATAATGGTCCGACATTAGTGCCTTCGACCCATAGATACATTGAGGAGACTCACCTCACAAACAGAAGAGAAACTGAAACAACACGCTTGAAACGTCCCAAAAATACAGTCTGAAAATTTCGTTTTAAATTAGTAATAAAACCATATTCATCAAACGTCATATAAGAATCATAAAGAATGTATCTCAAAATATCTTAACAACTGTCAAATATATTAGAGTATAAACATCCCAGGCTGAACAAATGGTGTGTGCACTGCAATCTTCCCGAGCACCTCTTTTGAAAACTGAGTACCTGAAACCAAAACTAGAAACCGTAAGCACGAAGCTTAGTGAGCTCCCCCAAACTACCACATACCATACAATAACATATAAAGCATCTACTGGGCCTTGCCCACTGCATTGGACCGAAGTCCATAAACTAACCAGGGCCTTGCCCTTTGCATCGGACCAAAGTCCGGAAATTGCATCGGACCGGAGTCCGGAACTAACCAGGGCCTTGCCCTCTGCATCGGACCGAAGTCCGGAACTAATTGCATCGGACCGGAGTCCGGAACTAACCAGGGCCTTGCCCTATGCATCAGACCGAAGTCCGGAACTGACTGCATCGGACAGAAGTCCGGAACTGATTGCATCGGATCGAAGTCCGGAACTGATTGGGACCTTGTCCCCTGCATCGGACCGAAGTCCAGAACTAACTGAACATAACATGGTATAAACATATCAACTAGCATGAATACATATATTGCATACTGCATCGGAACAGCGTCTGGAACACATAACACAAAACATGCTTGAATCACAAAGACATCAAGCACTCTAATTACTACATCAGACCGAGGTCCGGAACTAAATGAACATAGCATAACATAATCGTAGCATATAATATAAACACGTATACTGCATACTACATCGGACCATAGTCCGGAACACATAACTCATTTGTATCACAAAGACACCAAGCATAATGAACTACTGCATCGGACTGCAGTCCGGAACTACTGCTAACTAAACGGGCCAACATTGTGGCCGTAGACTCGTTCCTACTGGAAGGAAACTCACCTCACACTACTGAAGTCCCGTAGACACAACCCCACACTGCTGAAGTCCCGCAGACTCAACCCCAGCTGCTGGATGACAGATTCCCAAACTGTCAACACCAAAATAACACCCAATTAATAATTGGGTTCTAACACATACTATAAATACATACTTTGGATAATTACTACATTACCCCTAACTTGGCTTACCCAAGCCCAAGGCCCAATCCATAGGCCCAAAGTCAACTAGGGATCAAAGCCCAACATATGGCCCAATTTTCCAAATTGGGCCCAATCCTTCATATGGGCCTTACCCTAGAGCCCAACTAATTACTCTAGTCCATTTGATTAGTCTTGGATGGCCCAACACAAAGCCCAAGTGAAATTAGGGTTTCTCATAAAATAATAATTAGGGTTAAGTGTTTCTCACTTAACCCATTAAGGGCCTAACCCACTAAGGACTTAATCCATTAAGTCCATTATTTCTTAGATTAATTTCTGCCAATGATTATTATTTAATATTTCACTTATTAAATAATTCTTGTGTGTGTGTCCCCATAACTTCTCGAATTTAGGATTTTCTCACTTAGCATATTAAGGACTTAATCAATTAATTCATTTACTTTACTAGATAAATGGCATGGAATAATTTGGGCTTAATTCACAATCCAATCCCAATGGCCCACAAGTGGCCCAATAAGTCTAAGGCCCAATACTCATAATTTGGGCTTTCCACCCAACATGGCCCAATAAGCCCAAACCAATCTCTAAGCCCATTAGGGTTTGCTAGCAGGGCACCACCCACTATCACCTCGGGTAGTGGTGGTCGATGGCGGCTCACGGTGGCGGCCACCACCTTACGGTGGTGGTTACTATTATTTTTATTATTCATTGATAATTGCAGTTACAAAGCTTTAATCAAAAATTACACACACACACTAACTAACACACACACAGCAACCCTAGCGGCGGCTGGTGGCGGCGGTGACTTTTTCCGGCCAAGAAACTACCCACACAACACGCGCTTACACAAAAAAAAAAAACACAGCCACACATAAGTATTTCCCGGAACAGAAGCACCTCCACCCTCTTGGCGGCGACAAGAGTGGTCTTGTGACAACAGCCACCACCTCGCGGTGGTGGCGGCGGTTCCTTGTTTCCTAGCCGAGTAAACACCACACACACTTGCAAATACAATTTGGAGACCGAAGCATTCCTTAACTCAGCCACTACAGATGGCATGCGAGGAACGGAACCCAAAAACGATGGCCAAGACCCACCGTCGATCTCAGCCAACGTTCATGACGTCAGGCCACCAAAAGAACGAAGAAGAAGGTGTAGATGGAAGGAGATGGTCCAACCGAGAGCTCCCCGTTGCTCATGAATCACACTGTGATGGCGTCACCGATATTCCTCGGTCTCAGCAAACCTCCAATGCACACGATGTCTCCGATAATGAGGATATTGTGGCGTTCTGCGGCGAAGGAGCGGCAAGAATGGGACCTTGCTGGTCGGACCAGCGAACAGAGAGGGTGGTGGTGGCGGTCTTCACGCATGGCAGCTGGACTAGGCCTTTAACGGCGGCGCTGCGATGGGGAAGATAGGGTGATGGCTGAGAGGGTTATCCATGGCGGCTAAAGGTCTCTAGGTTTAGGGTTTTGATATATGACGAGGGGAAAGGCACGGGTTTAAGTCCCGTGTCATTTCCTTAACAATTCAATCATTTTTACACTTTCAGTCCTCCCCTTCCAAACCTTTTCAATTTAAATCCTACAATTTACAAAATAACCCCCAACATCCAAATTCTTATCAATTCAGGTTCCATATTTACCTTATAGCCCCTTGCTTCCATAATCTCTTCAATTTAAGTCCATAAATTACCAAACGCACCCTGACTTCTATAACTATGACTTTTAACTCCTCGAAACTAACGTCTCGCTCAATTATTATTCATTTTAGGGCTTCTATACATTTATTTATTTTATAAATGGGGTGTTACAACGTTGTTTCGAAATCAACTCTACATATCACCTTTATAAATACAGTGACCAAAACTCAAAATACATATCAAAATACCCAAAATACCCCTAGGTCAACCTTTTGTCAAAAATATAGGTCAAAGTCAAAATTCAACCCAGCTAGTCGCCACGTCGTGTCGTGGCCACAAACCGTCCAAACAGGCGGGTCTTGACCAAGTCACCACATTGTGGCAACCTCAACCACGCCGTGATGATGCGTTTGGACAACTTAAACTATTAAGTCCTTTTTCCTTCAACTACAAAAACTCTGAGGCTCAAATCTGGTCCTTCCCATGGTTTTGATGGGTAAAGTTTCCAACTTTATCCCTCAAACCCTTCCATAAGCCAAAATCCCAAACCGAACCACTAATGGTGACGTAATGCATCAAGATTATCATTAAGCACCAAATCCTTAGATTTGCACCTCTAAAGTTTCGAGAATGGTTTCACACTCCAAAGTGACCTTAAAAATCGTGGCTTTATGGACTTGCATGTCTAATATATGCTTTTTCCATTTTAGGTCAAAAATAGGGTTTAATGACTAAAATCCCATGCATGACATAAAATATTGATTATAATTCAGATCCAAGACACTACTTGCTTATTTTGACCCGAAGATTCATAAAGTTGAAAATTTTACGAGATTCTATCACTTAAGTATTGGATTAGTGTCAAAGCCCGTAACCATGTTTGTCAAGTACTTGATCCGATTGTGCATGGTCATTTTGGGTTGCCTTCAAACCTGGAAATGGAATAAGATAATTGTTGGAGTGAGAAGAATGATTTATTAATTTATTACTTGGTTAATAAATTAATTTGAAATCAAGATAAATGATTTATTAATGTATTATGGGTATAATATATTAATTAGAAATCATATTGTTTAATTAATATTTAATCAGAAATTAATTTGGAATTAATTTTATGATTAAAGGAATTAATTGAAACTGTAGGGACTAAAGGTGACAATGTTCAAAAGTTGAGCATTGAAGCATTCTAGAACCTCCCTTAGAGGTGGGGAACGAAATCTAGAGTGTCTTAGGGTTTCCTTGGGCTCTAAGGGTGCTTTGTAAGCCTTAGGTAGGAAGTTAAGGGATTAGGGTTATCTAAGATACACCTGCCTTATCCTAAACCTTCCTTATCACCTATATAAACCCTTATAGGGTTGGATTTCGTCTAAGGCACTCCAAGAGAGGCTTAGAGCCGAATTTTACACTTCCCTTCTCTCTCCATAGTAATCATTGGTTGCTAGGTTTGTTTGTGAGCCATTAGAGGCACTACACTTGTGGTGCTTGCTTTCAAGACTTAGGGTTTGATGATTTAAGTTGTTATTACAATACAACAACAAGAGGTATGTAATCTAACCTTCTTGGTTAATTTTGAAAATAACAATCATCTTTAGGGTTCTATTATGTGTTCATAATGTTGTGTATCTAATAGTGAAAACATAGATCCAATGCTAGGGTTGCATGTACACATAGGATTGTTTGTTTAAAACCCATCATTAAGTCCATCTAAATCATGGAAAAGGAGGAAAAAACAAGAGATCTAGCAACATGGCAAGAAAAGGTTGATTCTTGAGCACTCACCAAGGTCCAAGAGATAAGCTTAGATGAAGAAATGATGCTTGTCGAGTAACCACCTCACCAAAAGCTTCCTTCTCCTTCTAAAATCATCAAAAAGCACCAAAATTGAGCTCACAACTTCAATGGACGCTAGGGTTAGGGTTTTTGAGGTTGGGAGGATGATGGGGGATGAAACCCTAATTTTAATGTTCCTTATATAGGGTCTAAGACCCGAGATTAGGGTTTTCACTTAAAACACCTGCCACGTTGTGGTGCCCAATGAGCACGTCGTGGCGGGTCATTTAAATCCCACGGTCCAAGTAAAAAAAAGTTAGGGAAATGGAGAGAGATAAAGTTGCAGAAGTGCTTCTAGATCTCATGGACAAATACGCCACATCGTGGTAATGCTTCTCAAGTTTTGGAATTTAAATTTTTATTAAAAGTTTAATTTTGATGCATATTTAAATTCTAAACCCTAATGTTTTGAAATGTTTCAAAACTTGCCCTCAAGTTTTGGAATTTAAAAGTTGATTAAAAGTTTAATTTTGGAATGTAAAATTCTAAAACCCTAGTATTGTTTTTAAAAGTTCAAATCACACCCTTATGGTTTTATTAATTATTAAGGTGTATAATTAAAAGTAGTTTAATAAATCCATAAAAGTTTTGGTTTACAATTAAAAGTATAACTGTTATATTTGACCACCTAGTATTTTAAAGTGTAAAACACACCCTATACTATATATAACATTAAAAGTCTAACATTATATATGTATAAGTAAAAGTCAGTCTTACCGTTAGTAGGCCTCATTCATGAAGTTGGTCTATAAGGGGTGTTTAAGGAAATTGCCTATAAAATGGCGATTGAATGGCTATCCACTCTTACCCACCGCACTCTTGACTAGTGGAGGGTCGTTAGCCGAACGGGTAGGATAGGACAAAACCTTCCATTATAAGTATAATGAAGTTCAAAAGTAACTAAATGTTTTACAAATTCCCAATCTTAGTTACTTAGGCAAAGTGAATTGATGCAATTCCATGAAATTACACTTTGTACCCTTGCGAAGACGTTAGTGGAGCGTGTGTGGTTTACCGGCACACTAAATGGTTCTAAGCGAAGGCAGCAAAGGGTGACTCAATGTTTGTCATAGTTCGGTGGAGCGTGTGTGGTTTACCGGCACATCAAATAGATGACTGTAACATGTGGGGGCACCATGTAAGTTTGCATGGTTATTCACACCCGCTTTGTGATCCTCGGCATCCCAGTCACAAACTAGAGGGGCATATCGAGATTTAAACATGACATTGAAATGTTCAATGAATCTCAAAGAATCTTGGAGTTTTTCATAAATTTAAAACTTAAATTTCTTTTTCGTTTTTCATGGTGGAAAATTAGTGAATCGTCATTCACTTACCTTCAAATATTCTGCAACTAGATTACGGCATCCCTTTTCTAGGTTGTGGCGTATTGTGTTGGGTCCTAGCCTTAATATCTCATTTGGGTGATTTATTAAGGACTCAATCAATCAACTAACTTGAATTTGTTTTCTCCCGTTTTATAGATGTCAAAGTACGACAGCTATGGTCTTCCCAAATCCCGTGGAACAAGCTTTCCACATGAAGATGATATTCCACGATTCGATCGAGGAAAAAGAAATCATGCTTCACTTCCTCCACCTCCTCCAATTATTCTCCCTAACCCACAAGATCGAAGAATTGAAAGGTTCAATGTCACTAAAGCCCTATTGGAAATGAAACATGAAGATGGTAAACCCGTGTGTGCCCACGTTCTAGGAATGAAATCACACATTGATAGGTTGATAATGTTGGGTGTGTCATTCCCGGATAAGTTGGCTGTGAACTGGGTTTTGCGATCACTCCCTGAATCATATAATGAGTTCAAAAGAAAGTATTATATGATGGATCATGACGATAACCTCATTGACCTAACTTACATGCTCATTGCTGCTGAATCAGAAATGATTTGGCAAAGCAATGGAGCATATTTGTTGGGAAAGTCAACCGACCATGCTTCCGAGGACGTTCTAGGAGAACCGACCTACGTCTGCTGCCAAGAGAAAGGGCGTTGGATAGAAGTCTGCCCTAAGAGCCTGAAGATTCCAGAAGATGGGAGAGTCAAAGAGTATGGTTGTGCTTCAGGTAAAATCCACTATCTAACTCCATTAAGTTCCTATTCGTTGATTCTTAATACATGATGTGATAAGATTGCATTTGAATGTTTTGTAGGATCAGTGAAAAGAGAGGAAGCTTGATGAAAGAGCAAGATGAGTCTAATCACGAAGAAATGGATCTCGATCGCATGGATTCGAAGATCAGATTTTGAGCTTAGGAAGTTATGATAGATTTGTTAGGAGTATTTGAATACATAGTTTTTTGCGTTGTAAGGACATATTTTCCGCTGCTTTAATGAATAAAATAAATATTGGATTTTATCTTATTTATTTATCCTTGCAATGGCATATATGAAAATTGATGTTTGTGTACTTCTAATATTAGCAAAATGGATTTGATTCTTTATTAGGTTACTTGTGGAAGTGTCAAAAGTTTACCAAATAGATAGAGTTTCTCATCGCCCGATTTTCAAGTGGATAGGAACTTGGAATCGTGCAACAAGTATTGCATGATGAATGAAAAACTACCACATTTGGGAAATTTAGACTAGTCTTTGACAAAGTGTCAAGTGAAGGACTATGAGATCAAGTACACAAAGTTGTGTGTTGATCAAGTCCACCACAAGAGTGACAAGATATTCGTCATGATCTACTAATATTTATTAAATATGGTTACACTTATAAGATTAAGTATAATTCTGAATTGATTAAAAGAGTTTCAATCAATAGCAGAACAAATAAGAAGAATCAAGTAGGCAGAAAGATAAAAGTTTCTTTGTTCTAAGAAGAAGGGAGAGTACCTTTTATTGTGTTTTATGATAGGACTTAATGATTAAGAACCATATCTCAATTGATCCTCTAAGTGATTCTTAGTACAATTTGTATGTCTAAGAAGAGGAAATGAGAATTGTGAAAAATGGTTAAATCAAGAAGTCAATCATACTTCGTTCCAATGTCAAGTCTTAGAGTTATACTCCAAGATTGTGAATTAGGTGACAAGTCTTAAGAAGGTTTATAACTTTCATCAAATGTGGAACTTGGAAAAGGTTTTCTTGTTCTCGCACATTTAAAGTTGGTAAGTTGTGATGTCTTGGATAAGACAAAGACCAACTAGGACCAATTATGTGAAAAGTTTTGTCTTGATAAAGGCTGCACTAACTCTTGAATATTTATTTGTCCAGAAATGTTTCTTAACAAGGGAATCTTATATGTCAAGGAGTCAGTGGGAGTCTCAATTGTCTTGAAAGGTTTCAAGAACAAATCAAGAATAAACCTTATCGGTCAACACTAGCACACGACTTGAGGTTCACAACCTATCGTGTTGACATTGTTTTGTTTTTGTGCCATTACAAATAGAGTTAATTATACATGTGAGTTCTACAAGTTCTCAATGGATTGTATAGGGGCAAGGCACCTTGTTCAATGAAAAGTACATTGAAATGAAGGGGTGAGCTGCTAAATAACTTGGAAGCAATGGTGGGACCCTTGATGGCAAGAAATTAAGAAAATCAAGTTCTATCCATAAGAGTTTGGATTTTTCACTAACATTATCTTGTGATTATGGTTATGACAAATTCACATGGATGAGAATGAATACACCACAAAATCTAAGTGTCATAAGGTTTCTTTCATTCATAAGAATGATTGTAAGGAAACGCTTTCACTAAGAGAGATTTTGAAGATGGTATCATGTGATTTGGTTTTCTCAAATCCAACTTTGATTACGGCATACCTCTTCATAGTTAGAATTGTGGGAAATGGCAAATAGGTCTGAACATCTTAGACTTATTGATATGAGTCCTAGAATTGTTTAGACATATACATATGAGCTGTCCAAGTAAAAGTGTATGAGTTTAAGAAGCTTAGATAGAGTCTTATCGAAGCATCTAGTATTAGAAATATGAACTTAGGAAATTGTTTTCTTAAAGTTCAGCCGATTTTTGAATACATGTCAAAGCTAGTGGGAGCATAAGTGTTATGCTGGTAAAGAAATAATCATCATGTAAGTGGGAGCATGATTATTATGGTAAGTATTGCAAGTTAGCAATATTAATTATAGAAAAACAAGTGTTGTACTTTACAATGTCGTAAAGGTTGAAAAAATGTTTTGCTATAATTAAGGGAGAGAATATTGTACTTCGTTTCATAATCTAAAGCTTAGATTGAGAAATTTTAATAAATTTAGTCAAAGGATACATAGTGTGTTCTTAAAATTTTGATTATGATTACGGTATCCCTCTTCATAGTTCAAATTGTAAGAACGTGACACATAAAATGTTATGGCAGAAGATTGATAGAGTATCGTATCTTCATGTAAGACATTGTGCATCGTGTCCCATACGCTTCGGGTATAGGATCAATTGCAAATGCTATAATATTTGACCATTCTAAATTTTTCCAAATGTCTAGCGCATTAAGAGGGAAAAAGGACAAGAATCGGTTTTTGACTAAGATAATTAAACAACTATCAAAGGACGATCCAAAGCTTGCTGAGGATTGGTCGCTTGTGAGTAGTTGGAAGTATGACATTGAATGGACCATATCGACATTATTATGAATAGATAAGATTCTATTGAGAATGAGTTGTCATATGGTAAATATGGAAATGTTTCCATAATTGGGAGCTGGAAATTAAGAATTTATGTCTAGATTAGAAAATTTTATGCAAGAGGATGTTCAAAGAATGTACTTTGAGTGAGAGACATCACATCTATAGAATTGTTCTGTAACTATTTTGATAGAGTACCTTGTGATTTCGATAGTCGAGTCTTTGTGATTTTGTGTCGTAACTTCACAAAAGGATCATTGCATAAAATATTAGAATTTGACATGTTCTATAAGTGACAAGAATTTGATATTCTTGTGCTTATGATAAAGAATTGGGATTTATGAAATGAGAATGATTGAAAATGTGTTCACTTGATCTATTTCACAAAGTAATAGACCATTGAAAACCAAAGTGTGCATGCTTGGAGCATGGGACAATTGTGTTTATAATTCAAGTTATAAATTTGATTATCTGAAACGTTAAACAATAGATAATGAGTAATCAATATGGTGATTAAATAAAGGTGTTTTATTTATACTCAAGGGTTGGGACCATATAGGATTAGTATTACCTTTGTGTTTCATTTTGAATGTTTTGACTTCCAGAATAATTGATTTTATTAAGAATAATCAAATTATTCAAACGGACCACAGTCAATCATACATTGGAAGTAGGTATGAATGAAGACTGTCATGAATTGGTTGTAGATTGTCTAAATTGTATTAGACATAGCAAAGGTTTGCTGCAACGTTCATGAGTGCTTATGAATATGATTTTGAGCATTGGATTAAACCCACGTTCACTTGGATCGCTTCATGGATTTTATCGCGAGCGATTGGTGAGACGATAATATCTTGTATTCTTGAAACCGAGATGTGTGAGTTGTATCTTGCGAATCGGTTGCACATTGATAATATGTAAACGCACCAGTAACTCGGTGTTATAAAACTTATTGTTATGTGTGATTTGGTGAGTGAGTGCAAGCAAACATTGAGTCAAAGTTTATCCGTTCCTTTTACCCAAAGAGGGATAAAAGCGATATATGTGGGGCCCTCGATGATTTAGTGATGACAAACGTAAATGCTCGGCCGGGCTAGGGCTAATTTGATTTGTTCAATTAGTCGGTCGTCGTAAATCGGAAATCAAGAAACAACACATAGACTGAGAGAATGATTTCAATCCATGTCTCATGTCTATACGATATCTAGAATGGAGGAATATATGATCCCTTATCTGAAGGACAAGGTTACTGATAAGATCAGAGTTTGACAGCGTCTTTGAGAGCTATGATTGCTAATCGAGTTGTACTTACATTTGTGATTACTAGACTTATCCAAGTGGGAGACTATTGGATTAGTGTCTAAGCCCGTAACCATGTTTGTCAAGTACTTGACCCGATTGTGCATGGTCCTTTTGGGTTGCCTTCAAACTTGGCAATGGAATAGGATAATTGTTGGAGTGAGAAGAATGATTTATTAATTTATTACTTGGTTAATAAATTAATTTGAAATCAAGATAAATGATTTATTAATGTATTATGGGTATAATATATTAATTAGAAATCATATTGTTTAATTAATATTTAATCAGAAATTAATTTTAGGATTAAAGGAATTAATTGAAACTGTAGGGACTAAAGGTGACAATGTTCAAAAGTTGAGCATTGAAGCATTCTAGAACCTCCCTTAGAGGTGGGGAACGAAATCTAGAGTGTCTTAGGGTTTCCTTGGGCTCTAAGGGTGCTTTGGAAGCCTTAGGGAGGAAGTTAAGGGATTAGGGTTATCTAAGATACACCTGCCTTATCCTAAACCTTCCTTATCACCTATATAAACCCTTATAGGGTTGGATTTCGTCTAAGGCACTCCAAGAGAGGCTTAGAGCCGAATTTTACACTTCCCTTCTCTCTCCATAGTAATCCTTGGTTGCTAGGTTTGTTTGTGAGCCATTAGAGGCACTACACTTGTGGTGCTTGCTTTCAAGACTTAGGGTTTGAAGATTTAAGTTGTTATTACAATATAACAACAAGAGGTATGTAATCTAACCTTCTTGGTTAATTTCGAAAATAGCAATCATCTTTAGGGTTCTATTATGTGTTCATAATGTTGTGTATCTAATAGTGAAAACATAGATCCAATGTTAGGGTTGCATGTACACATAGGATTGTTTGTTTAAAACCCATCATTAAGTCCATCTAAATCATGGAAAAGGAGGAAAAAACAAGAGATCTAGCAACATGGCAAGAAAAGGTTGATTCTTGAGCACTCACCAAGGTCCAAGAGATAAGCTTAGATGAAGAAATGATGCTTGCCGAGTAACCACCTCACCAAAAGCTTCCTTCTCCTTCTAAAATCATCAAAAAGCACCAAAAATGAGCTCACAACTTCAATGGACGCTAGGGTTAGGGTTTTTGAGGTTGGGAGGATGATGGGGGATGAAACCCTAGCTTTAATGTTCCTTATATAGGTTCTAAGACCCGAGATTAGGGTTTTCACTTAAAACACCTGCCACGTTGTGGTGCCCAATGACCACGTCGTGGCGGGTCATTTAAATCCCACGGTCCAAACTAATACGCCACATTGTGGTAATGCTCCACAACGTCGTGGCAACCCATTTTAAAGAAAATACATGAAAGTTGATTCATACCTGGACAGGATGTTACATTCGCCTAACACCTTAGCTTTTCCTTTTGAAACGACATAGGTACGAATATCACTAAGTCTTTGTCTTATATTCTTTATGACTAATGATAGTTTAGATTCGTTACTAATCCCAATGTTTACATCAAGATCTATCAAGTAAGGAACAACTAGTTAGGATCATATTGGAGGTAGGATCCATTTGGTATATGGAGTATACTTTTTGGAAATCCCACTTTGAAAACCTCACTAAATCAAGCCTAGATATCATTATTGTAAGTAGATCAATAAGTATGTTGACTTGAGATTACTGATAAGTCTTATTTATAGGTTCATAATAACGACTATGAACATAAATATAAGTTACACTTGAAATAAAATAAGTGTAGCTTAACTTACAAGATTTTAGCGAAAATCAGGAAATTACGCAGGTAGAATTCCAACTCGAAAGCTTCTCTTCGTCGAGCTTCTAAATATCTTAGAGCCTCATTAAAATGTTTAGAGGTCCAGAAAGTTAGACATGAAGAAAGAAAAAGATTTTGAGAGAGAAGGTAGAATTCCAACTCGAAAGCTTCTCTTCGTCGAGCTTCTAAATATCTTAGAGCCTTGTTAAAATGTTTAGAGGTCTAGAAAAGTTAGACATGAAGAAAGAAAAACATTTTGAGAGAGAAGGTGTAACATCCCGTTTCCTGCCATTTCTGAGCCATGGGCTGAAAGTCGATTGTGTAAGGCTTTGGGCCTTAAGGATGCAAAGTTTAGTCCCTGTGGAAGGAGGTAATGATAGTTAAGAGATTTAACCCTTGAATTGTGTTTTGGGCTGAAGAGTAAAAAGGGAAAAGGCATAGGTCGGGTTCTTGCATGAAAATTAGATTTTTGTTTAAGAGGTTTTTAGTCCAAGATATTTATATAATGTTGTGGGGCTCTTCAACACCTTTCTGTGGATATAAAGAACGTCGAAAACGGATTTAGAACGAAGAAGTTACTACCATTTGAAGTTAGGACGATTTTGAGTTAAGTCGCGTACATTGGGCGTACGGGGCAAGGCGGGCCGCAGGAGATCAACCTCGTACGTTGGGTGTACCAGGAGTACGTTGGGCATATGCATCAGACCCCAAACCCTAATTTAAGGGTTTTGAGCCCTACTTAAGCTCCTTAACTCCCCCAAACCCTTTCCATTCTCAGACTCCACCCCTTCAACGTCCTCCCTTGAAACACTAACCCTAATTTGAGCCTTGTGAGCAAAAGAAAGTGTTTTTAAGTTCTTTAGAGTGTTCTTGGTGTTTCTTGGAGAAGAAAGAGCTCATCGGAGGGGTGTTGGTTGCATTGGAGCTTCTAGATCCAGACCTTGTTCACCTTGATTTTTCTTCTAAAGGTATAAAGTTTGAATCTTAATAAGGCAATTGTTATATTTAGCTAGTTTTGGGTGTTATGAGTTTTTGGTCACTTTAAGTGCATAAAGTTTAGATCTTGAAAGTTTGTGACCTTGTCATGGAAAAATTTGGAAACTTTATCCACCTAAACATCATATTGATTTAGATCTAAAGGTTGGAGACATGGACTTAATGGATTAAGTTGAAAAAGATGCACTTTTGGTCCCTTGGAGACTTAAAGACTAGATCTTGGTTGTTTGGACCATTCTAATGGATAAAGTTGGAAACTTTATCCATTATGGAGTTATTAGGAACCATAAAAATGTGATCTTGACCCTTTTATCCCTTCCATGCAAGAGTTATGATGTATTAATGGATTAATAAGTTAGGATTTTGGCTTTTGAACCTTTTCTAGCCATGGAAAGTCATAAAGGTGGAAAATTTATAACTTAAGTCGATGTTTTGAGTCTAGATCTGGCCTCCGGACAAAAGGTCTTAAGTGATAAAGTACTTAACGGAAAAGTAACAACATATCGCATATGTTGTGCGTACTCCATGCCCTGGACTTTGAATTTTGTTGACTTCTGTTGACCTTTGACTTTTGACCAAGTTTGACTTTGGGTCAAACGTGAGGATTTTAAGTTGTTGATTAAGACATTACCTGGTTTTGGTGATTAGCGGATTCGCGGGTGCAAGAAGTGCTAAAAGGGATCGTATCGCAGTGTTTTAGAGTTCTTTGATTCAGGTGAGTATTCCTCATTATATTTGTGTGTCGAAGGTACCAAGGCCAACCCACTGGATTTGATATCCTGGTATATTGATCGATGTTATGCTGAATATGTGGTATATTTGTATGATTACCTGATGATTACTGATACGTGTTAGAATTGTAGATCTATATGATTACCTATATTGTTGGCTATGTGTTAGACTGATAGATATGTAGGGTATTTACTGGTTATTGATTGTTATGGTATAAGTTGATGTGTTATGGTTGGTTGGGGTGAGGCGGTTGTAACACCCCGACTCCCATGTATAAATTATAAAGCTTTTATATTCATAATTATAGACCTACTCGACGAGTTGGCTACCCCAACTCGTCGTGTAGAAATTGATAAAGTCTCGTGGATTATAGAACCTACTTGACGAGTTGGAGGACCCAACTTGACGAGTTAAGGCTGGACATGAAAACCCTAATTTTTAGGGTTTGCACCCTATTTAAAGGACCTTAAGTCCTTCCCCCCAGCCTCCTTACCACTTTTCATGTCCATAATCAAACCCTAATTGAGCTAACCTACTTTTTGAGTGTGTGTGAGGCTAAAAGTGTGTGTGTTTTGTGCATTTCTTGAAGATACTTGAAGATTTAGAAGCTTGGAACAAGAAGGAGCTTGTAGATCCAGCATCTACTTCATTTTGGCATTCATTTGAAGGTAAAAAGTCATTACATTGATCATTTTCTTGTTAGATCTCTTCATTCAAGAGTTTAGGGTCATTTCTAGCTTGTTCTTGAGGCATTTCTGGTGTTGAGCACATTTTGAAGTGAGGAGTTCAGATCTGGACTCCTCTAGGCCCTCATGGACATAAAGACTCAAGCTTGGTGAAGCTTTGGCCCTTATCCATGCCCTAAACCTCTTCCTAAGACTAGTTTTGAGTGTTTTAGCTTCTTGAAGCCTTGCATGCACGTAAAGTTAGCAACTTTACGTGGTAACTACACCCTAGGAGGCTAGATCTACAATTTGGAGCCTTGGCTTCGCTTAAAAGCGTCTGAATGAGAAAAGGATTGAAGGAACTCGACGAGTTGCATAGTCAACTCGACGAGTTGGATGAGGGTTTCCTACTTTCTAGATTATGCATGAACTCGGCGAGTTAGTAAGATAACTTGACGAGTTGGTTAGGGTTTTCCCGATATTCTGGATGTTGCATGGACTCGACGAGTTACTTGGTAACTCGGCGAGTTGACTTGGGTTTTCGCGATTTTTTGAGTTCTAAAGGAACTTGACGAGTCTGTAAGCTGCACTCGACGAGTTGGGTCAACATGGACTATTGACCTTGACTGTTGACTGTTGAATTTGACCAAGGGTTGACCGGTTTGACTTCTGGGGATATTTTGGTAATTTGGAATTTATGGGTTTGGATCAATGGTGGTTGTATGTGTTTGAGTTGAGAGTCGTGTGTCGGGAGTTTGATCTTTTTAGTCCAGTTAGACATTGAGAAGTGAGTTCTTCTCACTATATCAACAAGGTCGAAGGCATCAATGTTGGCCCTTCTGTTGGATTGTTATCCTGGTTATCGCATGATGATATGCTTAGTGACCTGTTAGGTCGGTATCCTGGTATATAGGATGATGCTATGTTTAGTGACAAGTTAGGTCGGTATCCTGGTATATAGGATTATGTTATGATTAGTGATATGTTAGATTGGTTTCACTGTTTAACATGCTAGCATTTGTTATCTATGTGTTGATTGTATGCTTGGGGGTAGGTTGAGGCGGACCTGCTTTGTCTTGTAGACCAACATACCCAGGGCGGCCCAAATAGACTACAGGCCCAATGGGGCATACTAGTCAGGCCGAAGGCCAGGAGAACGGTCCAGATAGGCTGAAGGCCCGGTAGGGCAGACCAGACATGCTGAAGGTTATGAGAGTGGGACAGACAGAGTGAAGGCCCGGTGAGGGCGGTCCAGTCATACTGTAGACTCTATATGCATGCTGTTTGTTATGATATGGTTATGGTTTGTATGGAGTTGGTATTTTGGGGGAACTCATTAAGCTTCGGACTTGCAATTTTAGATTTTGTTCCAGGTACTTCGAATGATCACGGGAAGGCGAAGGCTTGATCGTGCACCTCCTCGCATTTTATGATTTTGATTTCTGGGATACTCTGATATGAAACTATTTTGTAATAAATAATGGTTTTTGGATGTTTGAAAAAGTTTTAAATTTTCATGAATTTTATGGATGTTACAACGGTCCTGCTTTGTGCTGAAGGCCAAGATACCTATAGCGGTCCAGATAGGTTGAAGGTCTACAAGGCAGTCCAATCATGTTGAAGGCCTGGAGAGCGGTCCATATAGGTTGTAGGCCCGACACGGCAGTCCAGCCATACTGAAGGCTCTAAGAGTGGTCCATATAGTATGTAGGCCCGGTGCGGCGGTCCATTCAGGTTGAAGGCTCATGTATGCATGTTGTTATTTGTATTGTTGTGTGTGGTACTTTGTGGGAACTCACTAAGCTTCGTGCTTACAGTTTCAGTTTTATGTTGCACATCATCCTCGATTTTATGAGATTATGATTTTGGGATACTCTGATTCATGTTTATGACTTTTGGAAGTTATGATTTGAAAACGCTTATGGTTTTGGATTGGTTTCAAAAATGAAAATTTTTACCATGATTTTTCGGATGCTACAGAAGGGATTAATTTGTGTGGGAAGAATGCTGAAAATCGAAGGTATTTATAGGATTTTTGGGGGGCGCTTCCCACGTCTAGTGACGTGGCTGCTTCTTCTTCTGTCACGTGTCGATGTTGTTTTTGTCCACATACTCCCTTATATAACAACCACATGTCAGCTTATTATGGCTTCCTGTCTCGCAACCTCATGGTGCCACGTCACCATGTCTCTCGAAGGGATGGGCTCTCCGACCAGGCCATGTGGTGCACTCCGGTGCTACCATGTCATCAGCGTAGATAAATTTTCGCAGATATTTGGACCACCATAACTTTCGCATACGAGCTCCATTTTCGACGTTCTTTATATCCTCGAAATCCTCTCAATGAGTTCTACAAATTTCATTAAAGTCTCAACATATAACTCTTACTCTAACTAAAATTCATATTTAGACCAGTTTAGACTGTTAAAAGTTCGTGCAGAATCCATAACTCTTTCATACGAACTCCATTCTTGACTACCTTTATACAAAGGGTTCATATTTACGAGATCTGCAATTCTCATTTAGATTGTTTTAGCTAACAATCAACTGATTTGAATTTCGATTTATGTGCCCACACTGTCGTGCTGAAACTTTGAAAAATCATAACTTCCTCATATGATGTCAGATTTGGACATTCTCTATATGCATGCTCTTGGTTTTACGATTACTAAGACTTTCGTTTAGATTGCTTAGGCTAATAAGAAATCTATCTAAAATTCACTTTTTATGACGCACACAACCGTGTCGGTTTAATCACGAAACTTCGAAGAAACATAACTTCTTCATACAAAGTCAGATTTCAAATTTATTTATATATATACAGAATCCTTGTCGCATACACTATAACTTTGGTTAATGTTATTTATCCTAAATAACCTTCTATCAAAATGTCATTTTTATTGTTTATTATTTCTTAATTGTTTAGCCCGAATCTGCAGGCGTTACAGTGTATTTGTAAACCCAAGAATATGTTTGAATCATACATACCCTAATATATGTATAAGAAGATGTATAAAAGTGTGGGATTTAATGCTTATATAATCAATAAGAGAAGGTGTCTGTGTGTATAACATGATAATACAAGAATGTTATGAAGTAAAAGTATAAATAAAGTACAAAATACAAATTATCTGGAAATGATCTAAGTAGAGTTATTGGTACATGGTGTAGGTGTTCATAGAGGGAGTTCAACGTAGCCAATCTAGTGGTTTGATCTTTATCTGGTGATAATTGATTCAAGGGTCTGATTAGTGTGAGGAGATAAGAGTGTTGTGGTGTTTCTCCGGTTCTACAATTCATGTGAGTTTCTTACTATGCCATGTATACCATTGTATATTCTTTGTATGATAGGGTAGAGATACTGTTAGAGTACGAGTATGCTAGTTATCTTGAATGATTCCTTCTTATGCATGAGCAGTGTAGGACACTTGGTGTCATAGGATGCAAACTAATAGGGTCTTGCTTGTTGATTGTATGATACTGTTAGGTAGGGATGAGCAGAAGCAAGTACCCAACCATATATAGTGGAACTGAAACTGGCGGTTCCTAGAAAGTTGTAACCGGAACAGGAACCGGTTACATCGGTTCCTAAAATTATGAAACCGTTCCCGAAACTGCCAGAATAGGTTTCGGTTTCGGGTACCCGCTTAGTAAAAACTTTCAAACTATTTTAAGCTAAAAATCATGAAATTCTTGCCATTTGTCTATTTAAAGACTTCATAAATATTGTTTTGAAAAGTTTCAAACTTTGTTGGTGTTTAAGAGCAAGCCAAAATACTCCAACCCTTGTAAAGTTTTCAATCGAAACATTAAGCTAAAGCGGGAATGAACAAATGTAGACTCTTTATTTATAAGCTAAAGAGTCATTCATAGGTTTGTTGCCTGAAACAATGTGGGATAACCTTATTTCTACTTAGAATCCATTTTCGAGCGTATCTAAAGTGCACAACCACTTACTATTGCTTTTGTTTACTATTAAACTAAATATAACTACAATATGATTTGATTGTATGTCTTATTAATTCTTAATAAATATCTTGATATCTTAAAAAAAATTAAAACCAACTTCAATATATTTAACAAATTGAGCTTTATGTAAATATAAACAAGCTAAATAGTCTATTAGTAGAATTATTTAATATTAATCTTGTTGTCATATATGTAAATCCCCAAGAATAATTTTTTGTGTTTCACTACTTTCTTTATTTCCTAGGGGTTGTATGATAGCACGAGGAGCAACTTTGAGTCATTTGGAGCAACTTCACCTCAATAAAGCCCGGTGGTTAAGGTCACATCATGTTTGGAGAAGGTGGTATGTTACCAGTAACATGAGAAGTATACAACCTAACGCTAACTTATTTATTTATTTGCAACGACAAATTTTATTATATTCATAAACTTCACCTATATCCACTACAATGCTAACTTATTAATTATTATTATAATTAGATTTTTTTTTTTTATTTCAACATTTTCGTTTGATAATTGTATAATACGTCAATAATTTCCAAGCCACATAAAATTTATCCTTTTATTTCTATCCGAAACACAAACCCCCCCTCATATATTGAATTGTAGTCGCCGTTATCCCCTTCACCATTACCCGAAAATTTTTAGTGGCGGAGATTACACATGGCGGCAGAATCTGTTGCCGCAGCTTCACTCTGCAACTTCTCCGGTAACAATGGTAGTTCCTCACGCAGGCCGCTCCGTCGCTTCTTTCTCTCTCCCACCACCTCCCTCCGTCGCCGTAGTCTTACCTCATCTTTTTTCGGAACCCAACGGCTGACAACAAACATATCGACTTCTCACTTTCAAAAGAAGAACCTTTCGGTTTTCGCCATGGCTGCTGGTCCCGAAGGTCTCTTTTATACTAATGAATTAAGTGATTTTTGAAGTAATTAATTGAGAAACTCAAGTAACATCGAAATTTAACATGTTAGGGTTAATTGTTCTCGTAGTTATTAAATTCATGCTATGCTCATTTCCTTACTAGTTGAAATTCATTTGCAATTGTAGACGCTAGTAATTGATTCGATATAATTGTCAATTACGTGAAAACAAATCCAATCATTTTCCAATTCTCCCTGTTCCTTAATCTCAATTTTCTAGCTTTATCTTATCTTGAAATCAGATTCACGAAATAAAAACTAGCAACATGAAGCAAATGAAAATAAAACTTAAGAATTCTAAATGAAAAACAAAAACTTGCTCTTTTCCTCTTATTGTATGCCGTTTATGATGAATACTGCCCGATAATTGTATCATCCATGGATTAATTTGTTAAAATTACGTACTTTACCCTTTACAACAGATTTTTGAACTTCTTTGATCAATAATTCTTGTAATCCATCTATTACTTGTCATATTCAAAGACAACTTACTTGAATAGTGATTCTTAATATACAGATGGAAAGCGTGGGGTTCCATTGAAGGACTACAGAAACATCGGCATCATGGCCCACATAGATGCAGGAAAAACCACAACAACAGAACGTGTTCTTTACTACACAGGAAGAAACTACAAAATTGGCGAAGTACATGAAGGAACAGCTACAATGGACTGGATGGAACAAGAACAAGAAAGAGGAATCACCATAACTTCAGCAGCCACCACCACTTTCTGGAACAACCACCGCATCAACATCATCGATACACCAGGCCACGTGGACTTCACCCTTGAAGTAGAAAGAGCCCTTAGGGTTCTTGATGGAGCCATTTGCTTGTTTGATAGTGTTGCAGGTGTTGAACCACAATCAGAAACCGTTTGGAGACAAGCTGATAAATATGGAGTTCCAAGAATTTGCTTTGTTAACAAAATGGACAGATTAGGAGCAAACTTCTTTAGAACACGTGACATGATTATTTCAAATTTAGGTGCTAAACCACTTGTGTTACAACTCCCAATTGGGGCAGAAGATGTGTTCAAAGGGGTTATTGATCTTGTAAGAATGAAAGCCATAGTTTGGGGAGGTGAAGAACTCGGTGCTAAGTTTTCATATGAAGATATTCCTTCTGATCTTCAAGAATTATCAGAAGAATATCGCGCTTTATTGGTTGAAAATATTGTTGAGCTAGATGATGTTGTCATGGAGGCGTATCTTGAAGGGGTAGAGCCAGATGAGGACACAATCAAGAAACTAATCAGAAAGGGTACAATCGGGGGTAGTTTTGTCCCAGTTTTATGTGGATCAGCTTTCAAAAACAAAGGAGTACAACCTTTACTTGATGCTGTTGTTGACTATTTACCCTCACCTCTTGATGTCCCCCCTATGAAGGGTACTGATCCGGAAAATCCAGAAATTGAAATTGAAAGAATTGCAAATGATAATGAACCGTTTGCTGGTTTAGCTTTCAAGATTATGAATGATCCTTTTGTGGGGTCCCTTACTTTTGTAAGGGTATATGCGGGAAAACTTGCTGCTGGATCTTATGTTATGAATGCAAACAAAGGAAAGAAAGAAAGAATTGGGAGATTACTTGAAATGCACGCGAATAGTAGAGAAGATGTTAAAGTTGCATTAACTGGTGATATTGTTGCCCTTGCAGGTAAGACTATCTATATTTGTAAGGGTATATATGGGAATTGAGTATCGTTGTTGTTATTGTTATTGTTATTGTTATTGTTGTTGATGATTGTTGTTGTTTTTGAAGGGTTGAAAGATACGATTACTGGAGAAACATTGTGTGATCCTGAAAAGCCGATTGTGCTTGAAAGAATGGATTTCCCTGATCCGGTTATTAAAGTTGCTATTGAACCAAAGACTAAAGCAGATGTTGATAAGATGGCGAATGGGTTGATTAAGCTTGCACAAGAAGATCCATCTTTTCATTTTTCACGTGATGAAGAGATTAATCAAACGGTTATTGAGGGAATGGGAGAATTGCATCTTGAGATTATTGTTGATAGGCTCAAGCGGGAATTCAAGGTTTGTTTTTCTTCATTTTGTTTATATGATTTCAATTACTAATTCAAAAAAAAAAAAGTACTTTCATTTTCTCGGATTATAGCATTGTACTACCCAAATATAACAACTTTTTTTCAAATACAATAATTTGGTATTCCAAAATATAATGTTTTAGTAAGAAAAAATCAAGAATACAATGCTATAATTGAGTAGATTTTTGAAGATACAATCTCTTAATAAGAAGGGGGGCTTAATCAGTAAAATTTTATATTAGGCAATGACCATTTTTTCTATCTTTTTTTTAAACAAGTGGACCATTTGCTGTAAAAAAAGTCGGCATAGGGACCTTTTCTGTAAATTTTTATTTTCTACAAAGGGACCAAACCTGCCAACATACAAAATTCTTCTGGCAAAAGTGTCAAACCTAAAGAGTATACTTATTTAAACACATGGACCATTTATGTAAAGAATACAGTAGATGGACCTTTCCTATAAATTATAGGGACATCTTTTGTAATTTATTTTCTACATAAGGACCAAACATGCCAACATACAAAATTCAAATTTAAGGGGGGTGAAAGTAACATTTTACAAAGTAGACGGGTGGAAAGTGAAACTCTACAAAATAAGTGATGGAAAGTGCCACGATACGAAAATCCAGGGACCAAATCTACCAACATAAGAAAGTTTTGTGACCAAAGTCTAAAACCTTAATAGTATACTATTGGCCAAAGTCCAAAATAAAAAAGTTTGGTGGCCAAATTCTAAAACCTAAAAGTATACTATTCCTAACCAAGTTGCTTTTTATTACATATAATAATTATAGAATGTTATCCAAATACAAAACAATTTTTTGAAAGTACAACATTGTAATAGAAGAAAGCATACAACGATTCCATGGAATCATGGAATGTAATCACTGATTCCATTCCATCAGGTGGAAGCAAACGTTGGAGCACCACAAGTGAACTACCGTGAGAGCATATCGCGTGTATCCGAGGTCAAATACGTCCACAAAAAACAATCAGGCGGACAAGGGCAATTCGCGGACATAACCGTACGGTTCGAGCCTCTAGAAGCGGGAACGGGATACGAATTCAAAAGCGAAATCAAGGGTGGGGCGGTCCCACGTGAGTACATTCCAGGTGTAATCAAAGGGCTAGAAGAGTCAATGTCCAATGGGGTAGTTGCAGGGTACCCTGTGGTTGACCTTCGGGCAGTTTTGACCGATGGGTCCTACCATGATGTTGACTCCAGTGTCCTTGCGTTCCAGCTGGCAGCACGAGGGGCGTTTCGGGAAGGTGTTAGGAAAGCTGCTCCAAAGATCTTGGAGCCGATTATGAGAGTTGAAGTTGTGACGCCTGAAGAACATTTGGGGGATGTGATTGGGGATTTGAATTCGAGAAGAGGGCAGATTAATAGCTTTGGTGATAAGCCTGGTGGACTTAAGGTATGTTTATTGACTAATTTACCCTTTGGAAATAAAGAAAATGAAAATTAATTGATGTTGTGAAATGTAGGTGGTGGATTCTTTGGTCCCACTTGCGGAAATGTTTCAGTATGTGAGTACTTTAAGGGGAATGACAAAAGGGAGAGCTTCTTACACAATGCAATTAGCTAAATTTGATGTTGTGCCTCAACATATTCAGAACCAGCTTTCTGCTGCTAAAGAAGAAGCTGTGGCAGCTTGATCTTCATCTTCATCTTTGTGCTATTTAATGATAGGGGAATTTTCTGATTTTCACTTCATATGTCAATATAGGAAAAAAAAAAACAAAAACAAAGGATTCGAGTTTTGGTTGAATGATATACCATGTAACATTTTTAATTTATTAATTCGTGGTGATTTTGTGTTTGTTGAAGTTGGAGTTGCTTTTTTGAGATGATTTGAATGTTATGGTTTTGAATTACATATTTGGATGATGGATGATGGATGCTAATGTTGTGTTTAGGTTTCATTTTTCTTTGTGGGTTTTGATAACATTGTAACCCTTTGATAATGGACACTTTAATGTATGACAAGGGAATGATTAATCAAAGAATGGGTTATGTTGGATTATAGTTATGTGTGGAGTACATGACAGTTATCGAATCAAATTCTAGCTCACATGACAATTTAATAGGTAAAATTATGGACTACATGTCATTTTAACTACTTCAACTAAAAGATAGTACCATTTGTCCCCGGTTCTAATCTTAAACTTCTAAAAATATGCAACACATGTGGTAATACTTGTCCAAAGTAATTTAATTGAAAACATATCCAAAGTAATTTAATTGAAAACACATAATACTCGATTAAAGTACACAGGTTTGAGATAATAACAACTTAAACATACACCACAAATAAAATTTGACCACAAACAAACATACACCGTAAAACATAATCTAACTTCATTATTTCGTTAAAGTATTGTCTTTCACATTCTTTACTTCAACCCTTTCTACCAACTTCTTCTTCAGTATATTTTCTAATCTTTTTTGCATTGGTTTGTTTAAGCTGGAGCTTACTTGGGACTTCTTTTTTCCATTCATTTGATCCTCATTCAACCTATCACTTCCCTTCGTGCTGCTAACCTTTCTTATGTTCTCCGACCTTTTGTCTTTTTGTTTCTTTTAATTTGGAGGGTCTTTCCACTATCTTACAAGTTGATTTGTTGTGTGCCACCTGATTACATAAACCACGTAGAATTCTTTTGCCTGCTTTTGAAAATTATGTCTCTCGATCCTCTATGAAGCATGTATTTTCCTATTAATGGTGAGCCTCCTTGACATTATCCTTTTTATTAGGGCAATGGAGGAATATAATATGTTGTGGGTTAAGGGAAGGATCTATGTAGGTGTCCGGGGTAGCCTGCGGTACCCCTTAAATTTTCAGGCGTAATGAAAATTTTTTGTGAACTTTTTTCTTGCAGTGCAATTTTTTCGGTGTACTACCCCGAAAATTACATGTGTTACCCATGACATTTCGATCTGTCTACCAGTGGTTACATTGAGCTTCCATTCATACCACATATGAGATACTTGTAAGGGTTCCTACAGAAGGTAGCAAGGAAGAGTGGATCCACATATGCCTCAACATTTATGTTTAAATATGATATAGTTGCCACATAGTGCATATAACCATGTCCATTGAGAGTCCACAACCTACAAGTGCAAGTTTTTTTTATCCAAATCAACCACATACAAGTCTCCTAAATTTCTTGTCTCAAACTGATTAAGGCCACTAGGCAGAACTTGCTAATACATAAACATGAAATCAAACAATTATTTACTAATCATTAATATCAATAATAAATATAATTATAGAAAATTACCTTTGTTGGACTTTCAATTGATTTAGATTATATCTAATAGCTAGACAAACTTAGTGAACATCCCATTTACAACCTTTCAAAATCAAGTTAAGCATTCTCTCCAGTATAGACACCCTAATTTTCCCTAACATGGTGATTATGAGCTTCTTCCTTGTTGCAATAATTACATTATTAAAACTTATAGACATACCATTCTTAATATGATCATAACCCCTTTCCAGATTGAAAGAAAGATTTAGACCATGTTTTGGGGCCCCTTTCCATGAGTTGGGCATATACTGCAAGGTTGGACATTTGAATTTTTCTTCATTGCTGCATTGGAAAGAGGTTTTGTTGTCGATTTACTTGCTTTCCAAAAATGGCTTCAAAAACCCATAAAAATCTCTTTTTGAAGTTAGCTAGTATATGCCTAGCACATTGCCTATGTTCATTATCTGTTAATAAATCCTTCACTGCTTCATTATGTTGGGTTTCAATAGCATCAAGTACATATCAAGAAGGTAGCGAAATAATCAAAAGATTTACCTAAGTGCACATGCATCCTAGGATCTAGGTTTTACTAGTTTTAGCAACATACTTTATAATCAACAAAAGAAAGGATAAATTACATACGTCTTGATCCTTAGATCATATGAATGACATCCTTGGAATATGTAACGTCCCAAATTCCAGAATAAAATTTTCATTTTTAAAATATAATAAACAACCATTTTTTATTAAAGTTACATTCAGTTCAAACCATTTATTCATAAACCATAATTCAAAAATTAGAGTTATAAGAAGACAATGTGGAATCTCGAATCTTAAAACTGTTGATGTTTGTGTGTAATCCCGCCTTCACAATCTGATAAGTACCTGAAAAAAATTAATCCATAACTATAAGCACAAAGCTTAGTGAGTTCCCCAATATATCACATACAACAAAACATAATAAACAGTTATGAGTTATCAGCAACCATGGGATTATCAGCAGTCCTGAGGACTATCAACAATAATATGGGCTCACAACAGCCTTAGGGGTTATCAGCAACCCTATGGATTATCAGTATTTTCAAGGTTATCAGCAACTCAAAACACGCATACCAACAATCAAAAAATAAGACCCAGCTAGTCTAACATGCACCCTATTATAACATAGGTAATATAATGAAAAGACTCACCTAAACGAAGAGATGAAGTCCACTACTCAAAGTCCCACAGAATCAGCTACATGAACCTCCTAAACCAATCACAAGCTAAACCTCAAAGTATATCTCACTCTCAAAGTTTGACCAAAAGTCAAACTGGTCAAAAATCAATGGTCAACAGTCAAAGTCAACAACCCAATCAACTTTGCTACCTACCATGTCGTGGCCCATCATTTGTCACAATGTGGCAATCTACGGAAAAACAGTCGTGAAAACCTGATACACCATGGCGTGGTGAGTATATAGTCACGTTGTGGGAACTGATCCTGGACAGCTTAATGGATTAACCCCTTAATCCATTAAGCCACACACTCATCTCATTCATAAGGATTTCTTACACAAAATGAGTCATAAAAAGTCATTTCTTTATAGTCATGCATGTCTTTCCCCAAGCTAAGTCATAACAATGGTGAAAATGAGGTTAAAAATCCTATGCATGAGCCAAAACCCAACCAAATCTCATATCTAGAACACTAAACCTCAAAGGGACCTCAAGGATCAATAAAGTTGCAAAAATTATGGAATCCATCCACTCAAACTCTCCAAACATGGAGAAAATGCAAAAAATCCTAGATCTAAAAGCATAACTCATAAAGATGGGAACGTGGGGACTTAAAAGAGTCCAGATTCCAGAATATATGATGCAAGGTGGTGAGGGAACTTGTTTGTTGGATCTATGCACCAAGAACACCTTTTTCTTCTTCCAAGCATCAAAAAGATCACAAATGGATGAAAGAGGATATGGGGAGCTCAAAGTGGTGAAAGGGAGGTTGGGGTTTCTCTCAAGGGGCTTTAGATATGATGGAGGATAGAAAAGTACTCTAAAACATGGGACCACACTTTAAATACATAGAAGGCTTTAGATATGAGGGATACAACATTCTGTAATATCGAAGTCTCAGTCTCTGTGACTTTAGAACCTCGACATCGCAAAAAGACAATGCATGTAATGATGAAATTTCACTACATCTTAGATAACAATAAGAATTTGGAATTGTGAAATAACATCATTGGAGTAATGTCCATTCGATCTATTCACAAAGGATGGACCATCGAGAAGCATAATATGTATGTTTATAACATTGCATGGCTGATGTTATTTAATTCAAGTGGATATTTGATTACTCGAAACATTATACAATGAATAAGTTCGTAATTGTTATGGTGATTAAATAATAGAGATTTATTCATATTCAAGAGGTATGATACCATAGTTAATAAATTTATTATTGTGTTTCATTTTGCATGTTTCACTTCCTGTGACATCCCCAATTTCACGGCCAGAAAAGACCGATTTGTTTATGCTTTGTTTTTAAAATCAGAGTAATCTTTTACAGAAAACAGTTATGGGATTTGTTCCCAAAACAAGATATGATAATAATTTATCAAAACATTTCTAAAAGAGAATGTATTTTTATTTAATAATAAAACCTCGAGATGTCATGTTCCGATACAGACACATAAGCATAAACATATCATACATTCCTTTACACTAATGATTTACATCTCTTTTAATCTCTCAGTGAAATGGGTCTTCGCATCGATACATGTGATACAAAGAAAACTGAGTAGGTCAGGCTTGGGATGTAACACCCCGATTCTCAGGTATTGCTTAAATAAGATTTATTAGGTTAAGCTCTACTCGACGAGTTGGTTGACCTACTCGTCGAGTAGCAGTGGGGTGGGATCGCGTGTTAAGTGACCTACTCGACGAGTCCATGCTGGGACTTGGCGAGTAGGAGCTGGCAGTGGGAACCCTAAATCCTGGGGTTTGCACCTCTATTTAAAGGAGCCTTAGCCTCCTTGGGCCTCTTTACAGTCTTTGAGAGCCCCTTAAAGCCCTAATTCGTGTGTGTGTGCCTTGGTGTGGTGTTTGAAGCTTGGAAAAGAGGATCTTGGAGGAAGAAAGCTAAGAGTGCAAAGGAAATTGAAGAAAGGAAGGAGTGGGAAGCAGGATTTACCTCAGCTAGCATCCTTTGGAGGTATCAAAGTGCCATTCTTACTTCCCTTTTTCCCTTTTGTTGAGTTTCTAGGGCTTTTTATGGATTTTCAAGTTGGTATGATGAGCTTTGGGCTAGATCTGAAGTCGTAACTTCAGATCTGGACCCTCCTTGTATTCTAGAAGCATAAAGTCACAGTCTTGGTTGTGATTAAGGTCCCTCTTGAGCATGAAGTTCCATTAAGAACTTAGAATAGACATTTAGAGCCTTTATAGTCATGCATGCACGTAAAGTTTGCAACTTTACGTGATAAGCATGCCCTAGAAGCTTGGATCTATGAGTTGGAGCCGTTGCATGGCTCAAAATATATCTATATGGAGGAAAAGGACTGAATGGACTCGGTGAGTCGCAAAGTGACTCGGTGAGTCGCAAAGTGACTCGGCGAGTCACATGAAGATGGTCGTGAACTCGACGAGTTGGATGAACAACTCGGCGAGTCCGATGAAGAATCGCCATCAGACTCGACGAGTTGAAGAACAACTCAGCGAGTCAGATGAGTTTTCTCTGGGATATGTATGAGTGTGCATCCGTCGAATTGCAAGGAGGGAACTCGACGGGTGACCTTAAGTTTGATCGAGAATCAAAGGAACTCGACGAGTCACTCCGATGACTCGGCGAGTTGGAATGTACTTTAGGGAACTCGACGAGTAGCCAAGGGTACTCGGCGAGTTAAGGTCAACATGGACAGTTGACCTTGACTGAGGACTTTGACCTTAGTCAGGGATTGACTAGTGGGTTGCGGGGTACCTTATAAGGTTAAGGACTTATGAGTATATTATGCTATGATCTTAGGTGGTGGAGCCGGTGTCGGGTGATCCGAGGGTTGGAGTGTATCTTCCGAGTCGACATTTGCAAGGTAAGTTATCCTCACTATATCGATGGGTCTACGGCACCAAGGAGGACCCTTATAGTTGTTATTGTTGTAGTATGATATATGTGATTATGATTTGTTTGATCGGAATCAGGATAGACAGTATGTTATGCTTTTATGATCCGTAGGGATTGGTATGCTATTGACCTGCTAGGTCGGTGTTCTAGTTATGAGAGGATTCTATGATTTACGATCAGTGAGATAGATATGCTTGATGTTTGTATATGCTAGTATATGATAGCTATGCGTACATAGTTGTTTGATTGTTGATTGGGTTGAGGCGGTCCTGCTTTGTGCTGAAGGCCAACATACCCTATGAGCGGTCCGGGGAGACTGAAGTCCCATGTGGCGGACCAGTCATGCCGAAGGCTCGGGATAGATCTAGACAGACTGTAGGCCCGGTAGGGCGGTCTAGTCAGGCCGATGGCCTAGTATGCATGTTGATGGATTGATTGTTACTGATATGGTATCGTCAGTGTGGTATTGGTATTTTGGGGGTAGCTCACTAAGCCCTCGGGCTTACAGTTTTCAGTTTATTGTTTCAGGTACTTTAGGAGATCATGGAAAGGCAAAGGCGTGATTGTACCGCTCCTCATCCTTATTTTATGATTTTTGGGACACTCTGATGGAAAATGATTTGAAAACATTTTTGTAAACAATGTTATTTGGTTTTTATTTTTGATCGAAAAAGTTTAAATTTGGCGTAAAATTATGGATGTTACATGGGAGCCTGGTGAGCATATAGGGTTTTCAACCCACAATAATACATTTATTATATTCAATCATCAAACAATCAACCCAAACACCCATCCCCATATCTCTTTTATTTCTTAAGGGTTTACCCTAAGAATCAACAATCCTTCATCCATTCATTCCTAAGGATTTATCTAAGGGATTGGCACGAAGTCCATTGCTGCCAAAGTTTATCTATCAGGTACTAAATCCATAGTTATCAGGTGTTAACTCCATAGTCACCATGGTTTACTCAACAGTAGGCGCTAACTCCATAGTCACCAAGGTTTATACAATAGGCGCTAACTCCATTTTATACAATAGGCGCTAACTCCATAGTCACCAAGGTTTATACAATAGGCGCTAACTCCATAGTCACCAAGGTTTACTCATACCATCTTTCATCACACACCAACTATTCCATCTACCCATGTTCTACCCAATATATTTGTAGATATAAAATACATATACAGTTTAACTCATTTAAAAACTATATAAAACATCCATTCCACACTCATCTCAAATAAACAACAATATATAAACACATAGCACATATTTCATAGCAAATACTTCATATTTATGTGTTAGAAGAAAGTAACTACACACTCACTTGATAATACGATTATCGGACAGCACTACGGCTCTCCAAGTAGTAACTCTTCGGTGAAACCGGGATATCTTCTTACACCGGGCTTCTCGCAAGCAGAGCTTCAGCTCGAATACACTTTTCTTCTCGGGATCTTCGGGCTTCGGGACTCGCTTCGGGTCTCGGGATGATACCGGGTCTTTGGGGTACTTCAAGACAGCTAGAGAGGGTATCGGGAGTGAGAGAGTGAAGGAATTAGCAACCAAAACCCGACTGCCCTTCGATTCTATTTATAGGGCTGGCTTTTTGATTTTCACGTCGTGAACAGTGTTTTCACGTCGTGGTCTTGAACGCCATTGCATGCGTTATCGTCCACTTGCTCTGTCAGGCTCCAGAAGACATGCCACGTCGTGACCACTGATTTCACGTCGTGGTCTCTGACAGTTTTGGGGTTTCGCGCGCCGAACTTCAGAAATTCATAACTTTCGCATAAGAACTCCGTTTTCGACGTTCTTTATATCGAGGCATAGGTAAAAACAAGATCTACAACTTTCATTTAGACTTCATCGACTAATTTTGACTTTATTTTTATTATATTATTTTTATATTATTTTTAATAGGCCGAGACAGGAAAACTCTGCTAGAAATTCATAACTCCTTCATTTGACGTCCGTTTTCGTCTGTCTTTTTACCGTTGTACTACTAATAACGAGATATTCGATTCTCGTTTAGATTGTTTCGGCTAAAAACTGCTCGATCTCAAATCGAGTATTCGGGCTGCATACTATTAAGTCGAAACTTCGGAAAATCATAACTTCCTCATGCGAAGTCAGATTTGGGCGTTCATTTTACGCACGCCCTCGGTTTAACGTATTCTACAACTTTCATTTAGATCGCTAAGGCCAAATATCGCTCTAACATATATTCACTATTTACGTCGCGCTGTGTCGTGCCGGTTCTCTCGCGAAACTTCGATAAGTCATAACTTCTCCGTTATAACTCGGATTTCAGCATTTTTTATATGTAAAGAATCCTTGTAACATATACTACCACTTAGTTAAGATTAATCATTCTAGATAATATTCCATCAAAAAGTCATTTTTGATGTTTATCGTCTCTAAATTGACTAGCCCTGATCTACGGGCGTTACACTTCCCTAAGTAATTTAAATAGTATTCAAAATTCTACAGTCGTTCATACTTTTGGAAGGAAGTAGTGAATTAAGGTTGTCATGAATCGATTGTAGATTGTCCATAGGGATTGGACATTGCATACTGCTACAATTCTCATGAGTACTTGAAAATAAGAATTTAAGTATTAGACGGAACCACACTTAGAGATTACTTCATGGATTCAATCACAAGTAATTCTAAGATGATAATATATACTATTCTTCAAACAGAGATATATATAATTCATATTTTGGAAATCAGTTATGCATTGGTTTACTCCAACACATCTCAAAATAGGGTGTTATAAAGTGTAATTTCATGCAAGATTTAGTGAGTAAAATAAATGATTATATGGTCTAAGTTTATTTGTCCCTCTTTCCTTAATGTGAAAAGCGATATTGTGGGTCCCGATGATGATTTGAGTTGATCTAGAAGAACTAGGCCTAGTCCGGACTAAATTGATGTGTTCGATTTTGTAGTCTGAATTTGATCACAAATCAAGAAATCGGGAAACAGAACAAATGAACATGAGGTTGATCATTTAATCCATGACTTTGTTCATACGGTATCTTGTAGAACGAAGAAATAGCTTCACTTATCTTAAGGCCAACAATTAATTTTAATTAGAGTTCAACAGTGGCTTTGGAAAGCACACATTGTTGTTTGGTTCAAGATTACACATGCAATTGTAGTTATAGACTTATCCAAGTAGTAGACTGTTGTATTAAGTTGTCTAAGCTCATAACTAAATTGGTATATTCTTGTAATTAGAAGAAAAGTCCTTTTTGGATTGCCCTCATAACTAGAACTTGATTAGAATGACATTTGTAGAGAGAATATAAATTTATTAGTTTATTATATGATTAATAAATTATAATAAATGATTTGTTAATATATTATATGGTTAATATATTAAATGGAAATAGACAATTGATTTGTTCATTTATTATGTGATTAATAAATTAATATGAGATCAATTGTTAAATAATTGATTTGTTAATTTATATGATTAATAAATTAATGTGAAATCATTTAGAATTGATTAATTATGAATTAAAATTACTCTGGAATTAATTTGGGATTGATTGAAATTTATTAAAGGTGCAAGGGGTGAACTGTAATTGTTCAATAATTGAATAAAAGAGGCAATTCTAGAACCATCCAATCATGAACGGTTTTGGGAGCTCTTCTAGGATTTTTGGAAGCCTTCTGGTTGCATAAAATGAAAGTATTTGAATTAGGATTAAATCTATTATTTAATCAATTCAAATCTTGCTTTGCCTGCAAGTTACCTAAACTATAAATAGGACCATTTGGCTTGCAAATTTTGTTCATGACATTACATATAAACATATGAACGAAATTTCCCTCACATCTCCTCTCCTCATCATTCTAGCGTTTCTGGTTTTGGGTGTGAGCCATTAGATGCATCATCCTTTTGGTGCTAAGCTTTCCAAGACCAACAAATACAACGGATTAAAGTGATTTGTTTGCTATAACAAATCAAAGGTATGTAACCATAGTTATTGTATTTTGATTATACTATCATTAGGGTTCATGTTAGTTTTGTTATTCATAGTATGTTGTGTTCAAAGTGTGAGACATAGATCCTTTAGGTTGCATGTGCCCTTAGTGTTAAGTGAAATTCCGCAAGCACATTGTTTTGTAACCTATAAAATCTATCAGGTTTGGGGAGCGGTGCTTGACTTTCCAGAAAATCAAGGCTGAACATTAGAGACCCCACAAAAAAATGTAGTCGTTACCCATTCTCATGTGGAAGTGGGAAGAGATCGCTATGAATTTTATTTGAGATGCTTTACAGGAGGAAGTGTCGGACCCCAATTTTTTGGGATGAGGTCGGACATTGAGTTATGGGGACTACTGAGGTAGTATTTAAGACCACTGAGTTGATATAACAAGTACGATTAGCTGCATACCACATAGAGTCGCCATAAGAGTTATGCTGATCGTTGACGTTTAGACCTCGAGTTTCAGGTCTGAGATTTTGTGCTTCTGAAGATGTCACCTTGGAAAGGTGTCATCCGGTTTCGAAAGTGGGGAAAATTGGGCCCCAGGTATATTGGTCTCTTTATGATTATCGCCTGATTGGGCAAGGTTGCATATCGGCTGGATCTCCCTGATGAGCTTAGTCAAACCCACAAGACTTTCCATGTCTCTCAATTACGGAAATGTTTGGTTGATGATTTTGTAGTGGTGACCTTGGACAAAATTCAGGATGATGAGCGCTTGAATTATGTAGAGAGACCGATTGTGATTCTCGACAGGAAGATGAAGACCTTACACAACAAGGTAATGGGCTTTGTGAAGGTGCAATGTGTGACATCCCAATTTTAACGATTATTTTAAAACCTTTTATTTATGCTTATTTAATACAAAGTTTATTCATTAATGCGAAATTTGGTCCCGTAAAAGTATTTCCGAAGAAATGTTTCCATTTATTTATTAAGGTTGGGGATGACATAATCGATACAAGAAACATAAGCATAAATGGAGACTTACCAAGTCTCAACATAGTAACAATGTACATCTCCTTGAATCTCTCAGGAAATACATACATTATTACCCATGTATTTATCTTTAATTACCCGCGATTCAAATAACCTGAGTGGGTCAGGTTAGGAAACCTAGTGAGTACACATGAATTTTCAACCCATAATATTTGTGTGACACCCATAAAAATTCAATCAAATTTAAAACTTTTCAAAACATTTAAAACCAACAGTTATTACAAAATTGTTTTCAAAATAGTCTAATGTGAGAGTTTTTCCAAGAAACATAATTAAAACATGAGGAGTTGTGCGATCACGCCTTTGCCTTGCCGCGATCCCCTGATGTACCTGAAACAATAAATTAAAATTGTAAGCCCGAAAGCTTAGTGAGTTCCCCCAAAATACCCATTCCCACAACAATACACATATAATCATAAACAACATACTATGGGTCCAGTCAACCATCAGGTTAGAATACCCCAGACCCTCAATAAACAGGTTGGAATGCCAACTTACTATGGGTCCAATCATCTTTGGGTAGGAATAACCCAGGCCCACAAGCAACAAGTTAGAATGCCCACATACTTATGAGTCCAATCATCCTCGAGATGAAATACTCACGACCCACAACCAACAAGTTGAAATGCCTAGGTCTATTGGCCTCCGCACAAAGCAGATAAGCCTCAACCGCCAAACGACATGTGCACATATAACATATAATCACATAACAGTCTATGGACAAACAAACCGATCTAACAGATCATACCACATAACACATAATACCATCCTGTCTACCAGGATACCGATCTAACAGATCATACCGCATACCACATAATACCATCCTATCTACCAGTATACCGACCTAACAAATCATACTAGCATAACATATCCAGATAACAATCCAAATGGCCGACCTTGGTGTCTTAGACCCTTGAGTATAGTGAGGATAACTCACCTCACAACTGACGCGCTAAAGTGATAAGCTCAACTCTCGGATCACCGTCACAAACTCCACTACCTATATTCATCATAGAACCATATCCATAAATTTCCAATTTCCCAAAAATGTCCCCAGAAGTCAACTAGTCAATCCTTGGTCAAAGTCAAAGTCAATGGTCATGGTCAACAGTCCATGTTGACCTCAACTCGTCAAGTACAACCAGCCACTCGCTGAGTTCCTTGGATAACTCATCAACTCGCCGAGTCACTTAAGGGACTCGTCGAGTTCCTAACGTTTGCGGTAGCAAACTCCTTGGCCAACTCGTCGAGTTTCCGTGCAACTCGCCGAGTTCATGCGTGTCCAAACGTTGGGAAAACCCTAGCTGATTCGCCGAGTCACTCTACTGACTCGCCGAGCCCATGTCAATCTTCATCGGACTCGCTGAGTTTACCATGCAACTTGCCGAGTCCCTCCAATCCTTCGTCCATTCAGATGCTTTTTAATCCATGATAAGGTTCCATATTGCAGATCTAATTCCCCAAGGCATGTTTATCACGTAAAGTTGCAAACTTTACGTGCATGCAAGGCTCTAAAGACTCCAAATGACAAATCCAAGCTTGTGTTGGAGTTTTACACCTAAGGAGAGGCTCATACTTGCAAAAGCTGGAAGCTTTATGGACTTAAAGACCCAAGGGAGCTCAGATCTGAAGTTGCAACTTCAAATCTTAGCTCATACATAAGAAAAGCTTCCTAATATGCTAGAAAAGCCCTAAACTTCACCCAAATGAGATTTAGAAGGAAAAGAGGCCAAGATAACGACTTGATACCTTCATTTGATGCTAATTGAGGTAGATTTCTGATCCCCACTCGTTCCTTGCTTCTAGTCACTTGTTCTCCAAGCTCTTCTCACCAAGAATCCTCTTCCAAAGCTTAAAACACACAAATGGAGCACACACACTCGTATTAGGGTGTGCTGAGCTCTCAAGGGACTGTAAGGAGGCCAAAGGAGGCAAATGATCCCTTAAATAGGGTGCAAAACCCTGGAAATTAGGGTTTCATCCTCCAGCTCTTACTCGTCGAGTCCCTTCTTGGACTCGACGAGTAGGTTACTTAAAACACGTGGACCAACCCGCTGCTACTCGACGAGTCAGGGCAACCAACTCGTCGAGTAGACCTTGAAATCATGAAAATTATAACAATAAATCAATACATACGAATCGGGGCGTTACAATTCTCCCCCACTTGAACTAGACTTTGTCCTCGAAGTCTGCAGCAGTGAATAACTCCGGATAGTGCTCCCGCATCTCTGCCTTCGGCTCCCACGTCCACTCGGACCCCCTTCGGTGCTCCCACTGTACCTTTACCAAATGTATCTCTTTGTTCCGCAGAATCTTCACCTTCCTCTCCAGAATGGCCACATGTCTCTCAATATAATTCAAGCACTCATCGACCTGAATGTTATTCAATGATACTACCGCCTCCTCATCCAAAATATTTTTATATTTATTTTTAAATAAGTATCCTTTTATGTAATTTTACATATTTCAAAAAGTTTTCAGCTACTTTTGCCAAACACTAAAGGTACAACTTCTAGTTATCAGTTACCCGCTTCCAACTTCACACTAAAAAACTATTCTTGCCAAAAGCGCCTGTAGTCTAAGGTGCTGTTTGTTTTTTGTTTTTTTTTTGTTTTTTTGTTTTTTTTAAAACCACTTCTGATCACTTATTGCTGCACCGCGCAGCACAAACACAACACTTGCCCCTTTGCAGCTGTTTGTTTTTCAAAAAACTTTTGACTTAAAAACTGCTGCACGTATGCTGCATGGTGCAACACTTTACCCTCTGTTTCAAACGTCTTCATACCTTACTTTAACTTATTACAACAGTCTGTAGAAGTTAAAAAATAAACAAACTTTTTATTACATGCTGCAGCCTATAAAGAGTTGTAGAGGTAATCCGCAGACTTCTGACATTTTCGTTTAAAAAAACAACAAACAATTTCATTGTTTATCAAAATAATCTATTTAAAATAAAAATTAAACTACAATACGTACGGAATTCGTAGCTTAGTGTTATTTTTATTTAATTATATATATTTATTATCTAATGATGGTGGCTAGAACCATCCAGAACTTCTCTTCATCGACCTCTCTGGTTAGCTTATAAAAACCCTAATTTCTCTATCTTAATCGGCTAAATCGAAGTCAAGTTTTCCGACGAGAGCAAATTACAAACACTCATCATACACAGCCGTCGACGTTAAGACATGGCCGACGAAGCCAAGGCCAAAGGTAACGCTGCTTTCTCTGCCGGAAACTATAATGAAGCTATCCGTCACTTCACTGACGCCATCAACCTCGCCCCTACCAACCACGTCCTTTATTCCAACCGATCTGCCGCTTATGCCTCCCTGAATCAATATTCCGAAGCTCTCACAGATGCTCAAAAGACTGTCGATCTGAAACCCGACTGGTCTAAAGGCTACTCACGTCTCGGCGCGGCTCATCATGGCTTGCATCAATTTGATGATGCAGTTTCGGCTTATAAGAGAGGGCTTGAAGTTGATCCTAATAATGAAACTTTGAAATCTGGACTCGCGGACGCTCAGTCAGCTCAGGCGGCTGCGTCAGCCTCTTCTCGGTCACGCGCACCGCCGAATAACCTGTTTGGAGATGCGTTTGGACCTGATATGTGGGCGAAGCTTACGGCTGATCCGGCTACTCGATTGTATATGCAACAGCCCGATTTTGTTAACATGATGAAGGATCTTCAAAAGAACCCTAGCAATTTGAATTTGTACTTGAAGGACCAGAGAGTTATGCAAGCGCTTAGTGTGTTGTTGAACATTAAGATGCAAACTCATATGCCTGGAGATGATATGGAGATGCCAGATTCTCCACCCAAGGAGAGAAAACGTCCTGCTGATGAAACAGAGTCTGTGAAGGAGAAGAAGCGCGAGCCTGAACCTGAGCCAGAACCGATGGAGGTAAATGATGAGGATAAAGAGATTAAAGAGAAGAAAGCGCAGGCGCAAAAGGAGAAAGAGGCCGGTAATGCTGCTTACAAGAAGAAAGATTTTGAGACAGCGATCGCACATTATTCAAAGGCCATTGAACTGGATGATGCCGATATTTCATTCCTTACAAATCGAGCTGCAGTGTACTTGGAAATGGCAAAGGTATGCACATGTTTTTCTTTAGTTAACATCTAGTAAATTTCCTATGAAAACTTCAACTTCATCTCCCTAAAGGCTGAAGTTTGGAACTTTGAATTTATGTTGTATGAATGCTTGTAGCCTAGTCCTATATTGATTGAACTAGCAGTGTTCTATGCTAACAATCAATTAACCCATGCTGTTCCTCAACAATGACAAAGTTGAGAAGCTTTGTGGACATTATCATCAACATTTGGTAATGAGCTAACACATCAATTTAATTAGAACTCACATTAAAGAAAAAAAATATCTTCTGACAATCCATAAAGGGGATTTTCATTAGCAGTTTAATTTGGATTAGAATTTCAACAAAGTGTTACCCACGTGTTTTTGACATACCCCATGCTTCACATGATGGAATAGTATTTTGTTGTATCTTCAGGGATACCCACTTAGTGGTTGCTTTGTCTTTGCTAAACATTTACTTTCTAACTCTTGTAGGGTTTCATATGTAGGCTTCTTGATTATCTATCATAGGATTCCTTATAGGGGTTCATATTCTAAACAGATTAACTAATTATAACATTGGTATTCTACAACCACTTCAGTATAACTCTTGAGTCTTTGTTATCTACAGTATGATGAATGCATCAAAGATTGTGAAAAGGCAGTGGAGAGAGGAAGAGAGCTTCGTTCAGATTACAAAATGGTTGCAAGGGCACTAACAAGAAAAGGAACTGCTTTGGTTAAAATGGCCAAAGTCTCCAAAGATTATGACCCTGCAATCGAAACCTTCCAAAAAGCTCTTACAGAACATCGTAACCCTGATACATTGAAGAAACTCAATGATGCAGAAAGAGCAAAGAAAGAACTAGAACAACAAGAGTATTATGATCCTGAACTTGCTGAAAAAGAACGTGAAAAAGGTCAGCTTTTTATACAGTATACATTACTTTTATCCCTAAAGAAACACAATTCTCCTGCTATTAACCTATTTTGGTCACTAAATCAATTTCTTACACATGTACATCAGGAAATGAATGCTTCAAAGAGCAGAAATATCCAGATGCTATTAAGCACTACACGGAAGCTTTGAGAAGAAATCCCAAAGATGCAAAGGTAATGGTTTCTTTTGGATGAATTTCCAGGGTTTATACCAATATATAACTTGAAAGTTGTGAAACATTTGCTAATTTCTTTTTACAAATTGAATATTTTTGGTAAAGAAATGTAAATACTTTCCATTTTATAGGCATACAGTAACAGAGCTGCTTGTTACACAAAACTTGGAGCAATGCCAGAAGGTCTAAAAGATGCAGAAAAATGCATTGAAATTGATCCAAAATTCTCAAAGGGGTATACAAGGAAAGGTGCAATTCAGTTTTTCATGAAGGAATTTGATAAAGCTTTAGAGACATATGAAGAGGGATTAAAACATGATCCTAAAAACCCAGAGTTGCTAGAGGGTGTCAGGAGGTATTTATTTATTTATATACAAATAAATAAATAATCACAATTTTTATTTATTTTTTCCTATTTATTTACCTTTGAATGATTATTGTTACTTTCAGCTGTGTTCAACAAATTAACAGAGCTAGCCGTGGAGATCTCACACCTGATGAGCTAAAAGAGAGACAGGTTTGTTTCTTATTTACAGTTTTGGTCCCTGTGTTATATCATTCTTTACGATATGGTCCAAAGAGAATCTTTTTCTGTATTTTTTGTCACTATCTTATTGTTTCTTAACATTTTTAGTCCTTGGGTTATCTAAGTTAATAACCATTTAGTTGAATTCATAAAAATATTTTATCAATAGCAAAAAGAAACATAAAAATCATTAAGTATTTTTTTAAAAAAAAATACGGATTTAGCCTAAAATCACTTTAGCTACATTATAACTGGAACTTTTCAAGATTTTTTTTCTACTCTTACCCTTACAATGAAATAAAATTTGTAAGAAAACCATTAAGTTTGCAATTCTTTTATGTTTTTATCCTAAGTATTTTTTTTTTCATATTATATGTATTTATAAATGTTTAATAAGACATTGTGTTTATGTTTTAAAAAAAGCTATTTCTTTATATAAGTTGTTTTTGTCTATTTATATGGGTTAAATGTAAAATTTGTTTTTAGAATTAGAACTTAAATACGTTTTTAGAAGTATAAATGTTTATTTTTACTAATTTATACTTCTAAAAGTAGAAAAAATCTCGAAAAGTTCTGTTTTAAAGCACCTAAAAGTGGTTTTTGGGTAAAAACTGTTAATTTGAAAAAATTATGGGTTTCTATGTCATTTTCTTTGTAAATCCCCTATTTGTCAAATATATCTTGCAAAATATGAAGGAATTGGCAAATTTACTTTTGCAATAAATGAAGAATTTTGGAAAATAAATGGTTCAAAAGAAAAATGTGGTTACTTTGTACAAAATAAGGAATTTACAAAAAAACAAGCAATTTCACAAAGTCCATTGTTCTAAATGTGTGGTTATTTTGTGATATTTGCTAAAAAGGTGATCATTCAGTTATAAAGAGCCGACCATGTCTGTTATTTAATTAAATCCAAAAGAATGGCTATTATTGTTTAATTGCTGTTTCTCGAGGGACTGAACCTGTAATTAACTCTTATTTACAGGCAAAGGCTATGCAAGATCCGGAAATTCAGAACATTCTTACTGATCCAGTGATGGCACAGGTATCCATACACATACTTTTAGTTTTGATTGTCAAATTTTTTTGTTAGTTTGACTTTATGTTGACTCGTGGTTTTATTTTAATTTGGTCAGGTGTTGAAGGATCTTCAAGAGAATCCGAAAGCAGCACAAGATCACATGAAGAATCCTTCAGTGATGAACAAGATTCAGAAGCTGATAAGTGCTGGGATTGTGCAAATGAGATGAATACAAAAAACACGTTAATTGGTCTGAATGGTTTCAGTGAATCATGATGATTTTTGTTTTGGATTTTTGGGTCTAGTTGGTTTTTTTTTGATGTTATGTTTTTAACTTTTTGCTTATGATTGAAACAGTTAAGTGTATGCAAACAAATAATCAGGATTTCTTTATCGATGATTGTTGGTCACAATTTCAGCTCATATTATTTATATTTGTACTAACATCGTTAGAAAAATAAAACTTGGAACCAATACATCCATAAATAGTGTGATTTAACTTAATAACCTAGGAGGACCAAAGGAGATATGGCTCAAAAAGGAATCTCCATATCTAGTTGTATACAATATAGCGTGATTGGTTGTAAATAAGCTATAACCAATATATAATCAACTTTCTTCCTTAAAAGCTATGACTTTGTGCTACTTGATCCAAAACATTTCACGTTGCCAATCTCATGTTCCCTAAATAGTTGACAACATAATCTATCCAACAAATTAAGAACTAAGGAGAAATAATAGACTCCAAAAGTAACCAAACTTCTTTTCAAGAGATATGACCTATTAAAAGAGACTTCACATTACTCCTTGATATTTTACTTATGGAATAAACTTGTCCATCTTCATTAGGGGTGGTAATGGTTGACACGACAAAAATAAACGAAATTTGGACGAAACTGAAATTCGAATACGTATTCGTGTTAAGTGTAAAAAGCACGATGTTGTGCCGTGTTGTGTTCGTGTTTAAAATTCGACATGAAGTTGACACGATCTAACATTTATTTGTCGTGTTTTTTGTGTTTGTCTTGTTTTTCGTGTTATGTATGATTAAATATTAATTAAATAAACTATTTTTTTTATTATGTTATCTTTGTCGTGTCGTGTTTGTCGTTTTTTAATGGGTTCGTTTTCGTGTTAGTTAAAAAAACACGACATCGTGTCGTGTTCATGTTACATAAAATCTTGTCGCGTTGTGTCGTTTCAGACAAAAACACGATACGATGACCCGATTTGACACCCCTAATATTCATATACCTCTTTAGTCAATATACACCTTATCTTCTATAGTATACGGATGAGTCATATCCTCGCATCTACGTGTTCAACAATTTATCTCTCTTGTCTTGAGTTTGCTATGACAAACATTGGTGCTCTGAATTATTTTTGGAGATCTTAGTAGTACGAACCTCCCATAACCTGTTCCTTTGTCAGTAGAAGTATTCCATTGAGATATTCGAGCATGCTCATACGCTAAACTACAAACCTTGTTCAATACATGTCAAATCTATCCACAAGCCATCACTTAACTAGTCCTAATTTGGTAGATCTTAGTTTATACTATCATTTCCGATGCATTGCTACATCTTACCTTTACTTGTCCATACATCTCTTTTGAGGTATATGTACTTACATGGACGATCCACACCTTCATGCCCTTAAACACATTATGAATTATAGTCAAGGCATTATTGGTGACAATGTTTAGCTTCATGTCTCCTCGCTTACGTTCACATAGAATATGCTTATGTTGAACAGGGGGCTGACCTTCCACCTAACGTTTCAGTTCAAGGTACTATATCTTTCTCGCTGACAACCTTATCTCTTGTTCATCGGAACACCAAGGTGTTATTTCATAGTCTACTATTAAGGTTGAAAACCGCGTAAACTTCATTGTCATACCTTTAAGGCAACAATTGTCTACCGTGACAATATAAGTGATGTCTATATATACTCTAATCGCGTTCAACACCAACCTACAAAAGGAAGGATGTGTGGAGGCAAGTAGGAAATCAAGAAGGGTTTCAATTTGTGGAGTTTGATGCATAGGCATGATGTACCTAGAAGAGGGTGCAACACGTCTAGCCTTTGAGGAAAATCCCTAAAGGCCTCATGAAATATACCTCTTTATCTACACAACCCCTAGGCTTGCATGTGTGACGTCATCCTAAGGTGGATTTCGATGATGAAATCCCAGTTTAAGTGGAGGAGAATTGTAACATCCCGTTTTGAGAAAGTCTTTAATTGAAGGTTTAGGCGGTAATGGATCTGGTAAAGGTACTGGGTCTTTAAGGTTTGAGTTTGGACCTTACAGAATAAGGTTCTCAGGTCGTTAATGTTGGGTTTTGAGCATTCTAACACTCCTAAGTGTACATGCAACCCTAAATACCTTGAATCTATGTTTTTTCTATTATACATGCAAATATGAACTTTCCAAGGTATTCATCCTAACAAGCATAATAACATTGATTCATATGAATATATTAAGTTAGAATTACATACCTCTTTGAAGTAGAAAGTCTTCATGAAGCTTGAGTGCCTAGTGCCCCAAGTGTGACACCTCAAATGGTTCACACAACACCAAATACACATGGAATGACTTGAGAGAAATTGGAACACTCCTTGAAATCTTCTAGCCCTCATACACACACTAGTGCACGATTTCTTGAGCCATGAGATTCTTTTATATAGTGGCTATTAGGGTTACACCATGTAACTCATAACTTTACCCATTCCTTATGCTCCATGGATTTGAACCTCCATGGAGTATCCATGGGTCACCCCATGGACTTAGTCCAACATAAGGAATCTTGGATCACAAGCCCACATATATAAGAATGAATGATTTACACAATCAACCCATATATTTAATTAGTCTCCTTTTGATCACTTAATTAATTCCAAATTAATTCTTGATCAATACTAATTAAATAACCTTATTAATATATTAGAACTTATAATATATTAATAAACCTTAAGTGTTATTTCTCTCATTATCGACTATCCAAGTGCATGATGCCATGCAACCCAAATGGACCATGCCGGGTCGTGTCAAGTCTTATCAATTATAGTTATGGACTTAGACATTAATCCAACAGTCTCCCACTTGGATAAGTCTAAAACTATTATTGCGTATAACTTCAAGAACCGACTGACAATCGTAGCTCTCAAAAGCTTCTGTCGAACTCTGACCTTGTCGATGAACTCTGACCTTTGTCAATGACTTGTCCATTAGATAAGGGATCATATATTCCTCCATTCTAGATATCATATGGACTGAGACATGGATTAAAATATTATCTCTATCCATTTGTTGTTTCCCGATTTCCGATTCATGATGACTGACTGATTGAACAGATCAAATCAGTCCTGGCTTGGCCAAGCACTCACATGTATCATCAATAAATCATCGAGGGGCCCACATATATCGCTTTTATCCCGAAGGTAAAAGGAATGGATAAACTTCAACTCATATGGCTTGTTCTATTGCTTGTTGAATCATACACAAAAGCACGTTTTATAACATTTAGTTACCGAATGCGTTTTCGTGCAATCAATGTACAATCAACTCATAGTAACAACTCATATCTCTAGGTTTGAAGAATATAAGATATTATCATCTCATGATCACTCGTGATAAAATCCATGAAGTGATTCCAATGAGCGCGAGTTGAATCCAATACTGAGAACTTATGAGCACTCATGAGTGTTGTAGCACAACTTTGTCCACCAACTTGGACCTCTACAAGCCAACCCATGACAGTCTTGATTCATATCTACTTCCAACATATTACCGACTGTGGATGGTTTGAATAACTTAGTCATTCCGGAAGAATAACCTAGTTTATTCTGGAAGTCAAAACATGCAAAATGAAACACAAGAATAATTAAATCTAATATGGTATCAAAACCTATGAACATAAATAAAACACTTTTTATTTATCACCATATGATTACACATTATTCATTGCATACTATTTCAGCTATCAACTTTTATTCTTGAATTAAAACAATAGTTGTCCCATGCTCTGAGCATGTACACTATGTTTTTCTAAACAATAGCTTTGCCATACACCAAGTATGCACTCTATGTTTGTCTATGATCCTTACTTTGTGAAATAAACCAACTGACCAAACTTTCAGTGATTCTAATTTCACACTCCCGAATTCTTATGGCAAATGCAGGAATTCCAAATTCATGCCATTTTACCGAAATCTGTTAGATTCTCAACTTATATGCAATGATTCTCTTGTAATGATTATGCACAAAGTCACAAAGACTTGACAACAAACATTACAGAGCATTCCAAAGGAGATCAACTCCTTGTAAACATCCTTCTTGCATTAAGTTTCTTAATCTTACACAGATTTATTGAACAACTTCCACCAATGGGATCATTTCCACATTCCCCTTTTGACTATCACTTCTGAACAAGAGTTGCCTTTTTTCAGAATATGTCAATATGGTCCTTCCAACAATTAACACTATACTTCCAACTGTCCTTGAGCAACAAATCTTTGGTAAACCTTAGATTGTCCTCGACAATTGCTTAATCATTTTAGTCATATCCAATTCTAGACTTTTCCCTCTTAATGCCCCAAGCATTTGGAAAATCTTAAAAAGGATGAATATAGCACATGTAATCGATCCTATATCCGAAGCATATGGGACAAGATTAATGATGTCTCACATAAAGACTAAACCAATCTTTTGCTATAATAATTCCATTTCTATTTGCCAAGTTCTCATAATTCAGATTATGAAAAGGGATGCCGTAATCATAATCAAATTTTAGAACGCAAATAATGAACCCATATATAGAATTTCCTTATGTTGAGCCATTCCAACATGAAATTCATATATATTCTTGACTAAATTTGATTAAAATCTCAATCTAAGATTTTAGAATTGAAATGAAGTATACTTTCCTCTCCCTTAATTATAGCAAAACAACTTTTTCAACCCCTGCAACCTCAAGAATTGAAACTTTTATTTTCTATAATTAACATTGCTAACTTGCAATACTTATCATAATTATCATGCTCCCACTAACATGATGATTATTAGCATAACATTTATGCTCCCACTAGCTTTGACATGTACTCAGAAATCAGCTGGACTTCTAGAAATCAATACTTTATTGACTTTCTTACCAAAGTTCAGATTTCTGATACTAGATTGCTTTGATAAAACTTTATCAAAATCATACACCTTTCATTAGATAGCTCACAGGTGTGCCTAAACAATTTTAAGAACTATGAAAAGGGATGCCGTAATCATAGTCTCAATTGTTTAGACCTTTGCCACTTGTCACAAGTCCAGGTTAGTATGCCGGTTAACCACACACGCTCCACTAACGACTTTGAGAATGCAAATATCACAATTGCTATCTAGTTAAAATCTACTTAGCGAAAGTGTTTCCTCACCATCATTTTCATGAATCGGAGAGAAACCTTGTGACACTTAGATTTAATGGTGTATGTGTTCTTATCCATGTGAATTGTCAAAACCATAGTCACAAGACAACGATAATGACAAATCCAAATTCATATGGACTGAACTCAATCTTAATTTCTTGCCACCTGGCAGCTCAAGGGCCTGTCATTGCTTCCAAGTTGTTGTGCAACCAATTGAGAACTCTAAGAACTCATATGCAAAGCCAACTTTAACTGGAATGAGCACAAAATATGTCAACACGATAGGTTATAAACCTCAAGTCGTGTGGTAGTGATAGACTTACAGGTTTTTATTCTTGATTATCCATTCAGGATCTTTAAGACTCCCACTATCCTCTTGACACATAAGACCCATTTGTCAAATATTCAAGAGATAGTTTGGATTCTTTATCAAGACAAACACTTTACACAATTGGCCTTAGTTGGTCTTTGTTTTATCCAAAACATCACAACTTACCAATTTCAAATGTACAAGAGTAGGAAACTTTTACTCTTACATTTGATAAGTGTTTTTGAACCTTCTTTAAGACATGTCACTCAAGTTACAATCTTGGAGTATGATTCTAGGAATTGTTTTGGAATGAAATATGACTCATCTTCTTGATTTAACCACTTCAACAATTCATAGCTCCTCTTCTTAGCTATCAAAATGCACTTAGAGGACGAATTGCGATAAGGTCTCTTAATCATTAAGATGATCATATGACATGATACTAAAGTACTCTCCCATCTTTTCAGATTCGAGAAACTTTTATCCTTTTGCCTAATTTGATTCTTCTTATTCGCTCTGCCATACATTGGAACCTTTTCCAATGTCTCAGAATTACACTTAAGCTTGTAAGTATAACCATATTTACTGAGCTTTAGTAAATTATGACGAATAATCTTATCGATCTTTTGTGGTGGACTTGACCAGTGCACAAGAATGTGTACTCGATCCCTTAGTCTTTCACTAGAATCACATATACATGTGAACACGGAACTAGTCTTAATTTTCCAAAGATGAAAAATTCTCATTCATCATGCTATACAACTTGCATGATTCCAAGTTTCGGTCCAATTGAAACTTGGGTGATGAGGATCTTTCCTTATTTGGTAAATTTAAACATTACCACAAATGATAGAATCAATTTCATATTTCCACTCTTGCTATTAATGGAATCGTATAAGCAACAATTTTTTTCCTCAAATGCCATTGTAAGGATATTTTAAAATAAATAAAATCATCATTTTTCCTTTTATTTTAAAACGTTGCGGAAAAACTATCCTTACAATGCAAAAGAGCATGAAAACTTTGTTGTTATCTATTCCTAAGTAATATATCATAACTCCTAAGAAGTAGCTTAAGAATCCGATCTTCAAACTATGCGATAGAAATCCATCTACGCGATCAGATTCAAAATATTCTTTCTTTAAGTTTCTTCACTTTTCTTTGATTCTTAAAACATCAACATGTGACCCAGTCACATCATGTATCAAGAATCTCATAATAGAAACTTAGCAGAGTTAGATAGTGGACTTTACCTGAAGTAGATTCGAACTTATTGACTTTAACATCCTTAGGTAAAATTTGGCAGCTTCGAAACTAATGCCCCTTCCTTTGGCAATATAAACATATGGACCCTTGGGTAATGGTATCGGTACTATCACAGACTTAGTTTTTCTCTTTACCATTTGGTCAACCGAGTTGACTATGGCCGATCCCTTTCCATTGGGAAGAGAATGCTTTTTCTGGATTTCCAGTGTCTTCATTGTCAATGTCCATAAAGTTTTTAGGAAGTTGATCTTATCAAATAGATAAGATCATTAAGGGTCTTGTCATAGTCTGTTTCATAGGGGTCCCAAAGGAACTCACTATGTGACTTAGAAAGTGATTGATCATCCAACTTTCTCAAGACTTTGACACCCAACTCTCCCGGCTTGTCAATACGCGACTTCATCTCCAATATGTGATCACACCTAGACCTTGCTTTGCCAATAGGGATTGAGTAACCTTGAACTTTGTGGGTTAGGGAGAATAATTGGAGGAGGTGGAGGAAGTGAAGTTCCAAGAGATTTGGGAGGATCATAGATGTCTGAACTAGACATCTGTTGGGTGACATTCAAGATAGTTGATTAAAAGTCCTTAATATAACAACCAATATGAAATATTAAGGCTAGGACCCTACAAACTATTTTATAACTCGGAAGAGGGATGCCGTAATCCAAGCTATAAAATATTTGAAGGTAGGTGAATGACGATTCACCAATTTCCACCAAGATAAACAAAATGTATTATTAGGTTTTAATTGGTTTTTTGAAACTCATAGATTCTTTTGAGATTCATTGAACTGTTCAATGGCATGTTTCAATCTCGAGT